>NC_137148.1:109053946-109674095 GCF_951394435.1 Stenella coeruleoalba
ATATATGTCAATGCTACTCTCTCACTTCATCCCAGCTTACCCTTCCCGCTCCCCATGTCCTCAGGTCCATTCTCTACATCTGTGTCTTTATTCCTGTCCTGTCCCTAGGTTCATCAGAACCTTTTTTTTTTTTTTTAGATTCCATATATATGTGTTAGCATACGGTATTTGTTTTTTTCTTTTTGACTTACTTCATTCTGTATGACAGACTCTAGGTCCATCCACCTCACTACAAATAACTCAATTTCGTTTCTCTTTATGGCTGAGTAATATTCCATTGTATATATAGCATAACATTATTGATAGAGTAGACCAGTGTGATGTTCTGCAGGAAGGAGCGATAACCTAACCCTGGAAATTTATACTGTTGTTTGTTCCAAGTAAATGCAAACTATTTCTAATAAGGGTAAAAAAGAATGGAGTCACCAGATCAGTGTCCACATACTGTATGCCTGAGGTCATGTTAATCTACTGCAGCAAAGATAGAACACCTGGCAGGCACAGTGGCTGCAACTGTGGCTACTATTTGCTGAATTGGTAGTAGCCCACTGCCATCTTCTAGGGTGTATCTGAGTTTTATTGGTAAATTAAAGAAGATACAATGGACTTCCTTTAGGTCTTTAATGGTGGCACTAATTTCTGCGATCACCTCTGGAATGTGATATTGTTGTTTTTTTGTTTGTTTGTTTTTTGCGGTACACGGGCCTCTCACTGTTGTGGCCTCTCCCGTTGCGGAGCACAGGCTCCAGACGTGCAGGCTCAGCGGCCATGGCTCACGGGCCCAGCTGCTCCGCGGCATGTAGGATCTTCCTGGACTGGGGCACGAACCCGTGTCCCCTGCATCAGCAGGCGGACTCTCAACCACTGCGCCACCAAGGAAGCCCTGTGATATTGTTTCTGATTTACTATTTTGGCTGGAATAGGGAGAAGTTTTTAAGGTTTCCACTTGGCTTTCCTCACTATGATAGCTCTTACCACACAGGCCAAGGACCCAATATAGAAGATTATGCTAGCCATGAAGTATGTTTATCTGAGTATATCACCGGGTGAGTGTGTGGACCTAGAGAGCCTGCTATGAGCAGGATTCAGACCAAGAATCTATTAATTATCTGAACCACATATGCCCCCAACTCTAACAAGAAGGTGCTATTTCAGGTCTCTAGAGAATAATTTCAACTCAAATCCTGTGTTTCATAGTCCTTGAAATGCTTGTGTATTCTTTTCCCAGTATCTAAATAAATATCCAAATAAATGGCCACAGGTTCCCTTGGGGAAGGGCTGGGGAAATCATTATCATGCACATTTGCTGTGGTATTATGGGATTCTTCCTTCTGGAGATCTGGCTTCTTCTTCAATCAATGCATTCTGAGTCTGAAAACTGATTCTGGTCTGGAAACTTAGCAAGGGACTTGTGATTGGGATGACTAGGCTCATCATCCTTGATTGATTTCTTTTGATTGTACTGAAGGAGCAGTACTACTCTCAGTGAGCTCAGTTCTGTGACAATATCTCCTACTGTCAGTCCTGACCTACTGAGGACAACCACTGCTTTACTTCTTAGTGAGGCTGGTGCCCTTCTTTCCAGCACACTCTTTACTGTTTTGGTATCTTTGGGGCCCTTGGGTGGGTTTTCCAACCTTACTTAGTACCTCACTCCTGCACACCCACTTCCTCCACAGTCTGCCACAGCAATTCTAACATGCTTATCTCACTTATTTTTCCATGCTTCTAGGAACCATTCTAATGGTGTATTTGCATCATCTCCTGGGGTCCTTGCCACAGTTTTAAATACTGCATCCTTGGACAGTGATCTCAAATCCATAAACGTTTATCCAAATTTGCTCTAAGCTTTTCATTATCTTTTCCTGAGAATCAGTTAAGCTTAGCAATAGTTACCCAATTCCATTATCCTTGGAGTAACTAATTCCCCTGTGTTTCTCCAACAGCTGATAAATTGCACCAGCTAATGCACTCTCTTCCAACAGGAGTAGAAACATTAACAACTGCACTATTACCTTGTGCCAGAGACTGTGCTTCACAAACAACTGTGAAGGGGTGTGTCCTCACTGGCAGCCAGGGAGTACTCACTGTGCCTCAGCCTTCAGGTACCAGGGACACCCATCAGGCAATGAGCAGATTCAGCCCCATCTGGGTCAGGGAGCTGGGGAGTTGGGTATAGTTTCTTGGGCAGGTAGTCCCAGGGCAGTCTTTGAAGGGAGGAGGAGGAGTCATCTGCCAGGTGGCAAAGGGGTAGGAAAGAACATGCCTGTGACGGGATGAGTAAGAGAGAGCCTTTCCTTCATGGCAGAAGTCCTGGTGAGAAGCATGGCAGGGATTAGCTAATACTAGGGTGGAGGCTGAAGCCAGACAGGAGAATTCTGGGCCCAGTAGCTCACAGTTAGTGTGGTTTCAAAATGGTGCAATTTCTCCCCAGAGAAGGGCATGCAGAAGTATGTCTGGGGAATACCATGAGTCTGAGGTGCTGTTTAGGGGTAGTATATTAAGAAAAGATAGGGGCCCCAGTTGGAGGGTACAGGTCCTCATTTAGCCCTCAGACCAAAGTTTGAGACACTTATGTAGCCAAGGAGAGAAAGGACCGAGTCCCAAGTAACTTGCAAACCTAGAATGTAGGCAGAGGAGGAGGCAACTGCAGAAGAACCGCTAGGGACTGAAAAGAGAGGGAGGGAGGGAGCCAGGAGTGGTGGCATCATGGAGACAGCGAAGACCAAGAGGTCAGAAAACTTCCCTGAACCTGGAGAGAGCAGGTCAGTGCAGGGTGAGGTGGCATCTACTGGCAGGGCCTTGGGGCAGCTGGGGGTGAGGGGCGATGGGGAATGAGGAGGTGATGTGAGTGGAAGAGGCCTAGATAGTTCAGGCCCTTGAGGCTGGGCTCTTTTTTTTTTTTTTTTTTTTTTTTTTGCGGTACACGGGCCTCTCACTGTTGTGGCCTCTCCCGTTGCGGAACACAGGCTCCGCACGCGCAGGCTCAGCGGCCATGGCTCACAGGCCCAGCTGCTCCACGGCATGTGGGATCTTCCCGGACCGGGACACGAAGCTGCATCCCCTGCATCGGCAGGCGGACTCTCAACCACTGGGCCACCAGGGAAGCCCGAGGCTGGGCTCTTTTAACAGGTTGGATATTGAGCAGGATTCAGGTAGAGCAGCTCTCAGCCTGTGGGTCACCCCAGCTTCCTTTCTCAAGCTTCCCCCAGAGGCTTGTTGGAGCAGGATGGACAGGAACTGTACTCAGGTCCAGGTGCCAGCTCATTCCTGGGTTTCCCCAGGGGGCGGGTCCAACTGGTCCGCCAGTCCATTCTGAGCTCTTCTTAGGCAGGGCTATATCCAGCAGTTTTGAAGGCTTTCCAGTGAGATACAGTGCTTTTGTCCCATGGAACCTAAAGGGAAATCCCAGCTCTGGTCCCCACCCCTTGACTAAGGCCTCCAGAATCTGGGCCAGGGGCCAGGGTGGAGCAAGCCACTGAATCAGGACAGCGGTTTTCTGTCCACACATTCCCCTACCATCTGCACCCCAGAAGATGACTCTATAGGAGTGGGGAGCTGAAGTCCATAGAGTCACTGGAATGAGTTACATCATTTCTTTAAGGCTCACCACAATCATGTGAGACCATGACACCCCTCTTTCACAGATGGCGTAACTGAAGCTGCAAGCAGAGAAATAATTTGCTGAGATCTATAAAGCCCCAGAGGAGCAAAGATGAGACTTGGAACCTAGTCTCCGAGACTCCTTGTCAGGTGTTCTTCCATTACCCTCTCCGCCATTCAGCATGAACCAGCCAGGATAAGATACTAAGAGGGACAGCAGATCTTGGCTATGTAGCATCAGGATGCCAGCTGGACCTGGGTCCTCCAAGTGTCTGCACCCTGCCTGCTTCAGGACCCTGAGCGTGAGCCTTATGGCCCATCTAGCATCCCGAGCTCCCACTTATACCTCACATCTCAGCCTTCCAACAGCCTCACTCCTCCTTGAGCCGTCAGCCCCCAGTACCCACCGAGAACTTCCTCCTAGATGACCCAGACTCTTCACAACCACCAGTGTGGTGGAACCATTTTACCAACAGAGAGACTAAAACACAGAGGAGCCCAGGGAGCCAGGGCAGTTGAGAGCACACGGGTCCAACACCTGCCCTAGGGCAGGCCCCCAAGTATCCATGAATGGCAGATATGAGGGATAGCAGCCTTGTATCTCAGCCACCTCAGTAAGGACAAGGGTGAGGCACCTGGGGCAGCCCCAGCTCCAGGGCCTTCAGAGGGGATCTCCTCTCTTTGTTCCCCACAGGAAATGTGGTGTTGGCCGGCCAGCCACAGAGGCCTGGGCATCCCCACGGAGCAGCCTTACCTCTCCGCTCTCTGGCCCTCTCCCCACCTTTATCACACTGGCAGTCATGCTTCTTATCTCAGAGCCTGGCTTCCTGCTGCTTTTAAAGAGACATGTGGCCTACCACTGGCTGACTGCCACCCTGCTAAGAGGTCCTTGCCCCATCTCCTGGAGTCATAGCAGGCTCGTCCCTTGCTCGCCACCAAGGAGAGGCTCTCTCCTCTCCACTCAGCACCCAGATCACTCTAAGCACTATCAAACAACCTAGTGACTGGAATGTGAGTTCTTCTGAAGGATGGATAGAATGATGAATGGACTGATGGCTTCATTCAACAAATAAATACTTATTGAGCACCTACCTGCTGCAATATGCACTGTCCTGGGCATTGGGGACAAGTGGGAAATAAGACAGATTGTCTGCTCTCTTGGTACTTACATTCTGGTAGGGGAGATAGTACAGCAGTAAACAAAAGAATTCCCCAGATAATGTCAGAGATAAGAGCAACGAAGATAATAAAAGAGATGATGGCATGGAATCTTTGGAGTGATCGATGGGAGCCTTTTTGAGGACACATTTGGCTGAGACCTGACAAAAAGGAGCTGGATTTACATTTTTCAAGGATCACTCATGCTACAGTACTGGCCAAATGCATTGGAAGGGGGATCAGTGAGGAGGTTGCCAGAGATGATGAACTGATCTGGACAGTGGGGGTAACAAGGGGGAAGACAGGTCAGGAAAGGGGTCACAGAGAATAGGGAACAGAAGACAGAGCACAGGAGGGAGGCAGGGTGCAGTGCTCAGTGGCGTGGTAGGTGGATACCACTTGCCTCAACTTTCCCACCCTCTGCTCCTCAACTGGCCTGGCCTCTTGGAGGCCTCCATTGAATGCCCTTGGACAGAGCCAGAGTATCCAGAAGGAGGTGGGGACAGATTGTGAGGGCATGTGGGGCCTGACCCAGCAGGCTCTGTCCTCACTCTCAGGGCACCCTGATTCTGGTCATATGAGAAATTGGACTTGAAATGTAGCAAGTACCCTTCTTCCTAATGTTCCTGTACCTCAAAATCCTGGAACTTTCAAGCATGGATGTCACAGCTGCTGCTTATTCACTGCTCGCCACTCAGCACTTTGGCCACAATCCAGGCTGACACCCAGAGAGTGATGCCCACTGAAGCTCTAGCACGTTGGTCATCAGGCATCTCAGCTGGCATCCTCCCCATCTGGAGCAGCTTCTGACCTCCTGGCCATGGGAGAGCAGAGAGGAGTGTAAGACAGAGGTTAGCAACACAGGGCCAGGGGAGGATGGCTGCCAGAGGAAGAATAGTCAGCGGTCAGCAGAGGCTTGTTGCTTACTACCTGCTCACACTGTTGCTCACCACCAAGGGGAGTATATCTACTCAGCATCCAAGCCCCAAAGATCCCAAAGCAGGAGGGCTGGGGTGTCGAGATGAAGGGGGCAGAAGCAGAGACAGCTGCAGCATAAATGGCAATATCAGGTTTGAGGCAGAGGCCCCATGGGGGCATTCAGTGTTGGGGCAAAAGTCACTGAAGTCACTCCCATCAGCACACCTCAGTGCGGGGCAGGCACGGGGAGGCAGAGGTCGGGTATCTGTGACCCGTTCAGTGATATTCCCCCTCACCAGTTTGGCACTCTGCAGTGGGATTCCAAAGGTCAGAGAGTAGGAGAATGGAGTCATTTTCAGGAACTGGACTACTCTGGACTCTAAGAATGAGCCTAGGGAAAGGAAACACTGTTGGATATGGGCTTCCGATCTAGAGGACCCCGAGTCTCCAAAGGCAAGTACTCAAACACTCTGCTTCTGCACTATTTGATAGCTTTCTTGAGAAACCATATGGGAACTTAGCCTGTCCCTTGAACTATTTTACAGGCCAAAGAAGCCTGTATATTGGGGATTCACTTGCCAACACCAAGTAGCAACACTGGCAGGTGCCCACAAACCAAATATCCAGAATTTAAAGAGAATAAGAATCAGATCACTGTTCTCATATATGCCAGTCCTATCAGCGGCCCTCAGACAGAACTTCTGGACGTGAAGATTTTGTTATTCTGAAGCTATCAAAGATGTTTCATATGTACCTGGAGCCCTCACACTATTAACTAGTGTAGAGTTGTTCATACACTTCTGCCTGGAGCAAAGGCTCTTTCCAAGTGTGTAGGTGAGTGAGAGTGAGCACAGATCTGGGTCTGGGCAGTCACCAACCGCAATGGAAGAGGGAAGTTTGAGCACTTCTGGGGAAGGTTATCTCTTTTCCTAAGCTGTTGCCATCTCACGTGCCCTTGCTTGGCCAGTCCCACTGCATTACAGCAGGGTCAGGCTGTCCCTCAGATGAAGCAAATGTCACCACTGAAAACACCTCGTGAGAAAGCCTGTCCATCACATGGGTACCACACAAATCTTACTTGAACATTTCACAGACTTCTTAAAAATTACTCTATTGTCTAAATAATGATATAAATTTACTGTTAAAAATCCAAACAAGGGGCCTTCCCTGGTGGCACAGTGGTTAAGAATCTGCCTGCCAATGCAGGGGACATGGGTTCGAGCCCTGGTCTGGGAAGATCCCACATGCTGTGGAGCAACTAAGCCCGTGCACCACAACTACTGAGCCTGTGCTCCAGAGCCTGAGAACCACAACTCCTGAAGCCCGGGCACCTAGAGCCCATGTTCTGCAACAAGAGAAGCCATCTCAATGAGAAGCCCGTGCACCACAACGAAGAGTAGCCCCTGCTCATCGCAACTAGAGAAAGCCTGTGCACAGCAACAAAGACCCAACACAGCCAAAAAAAAAAAAAATACTCTCACAAAAAAAAAGTCCAAACAAGTAAAGCAAAAAGCATCCCATATCCAGAGATGGCTCTTTGGTTAACATCCTTCAGCCTCTCTTTCCTTATTCATAGAGTCAAGTACACATTCATACCCTTTGTGAAAAAAATGTCTTACGATACATGTTATAACCTTTTTGTTTTGTTCATTCAGCAACTGCAGTGTGCCACATGCCAGCAACTTTATTCAGAGACAAATGATTCAAAGAGCTAAGAGAAAGCAGTGACCTAATGTTATGTCAGCTAACTCTCTTTTGATAATAAAAAGTGTAGCTTCTGGAGAAATTGCTTCCCTTAATCTCTGCTCACTGTGATGAGAAGGTCTTGCCTCTTGCTCAACTGACACCTGCAGAGTGACTGACATGGAAATGATGAGCGCACAGATGAGAGGCTGCCTGGGCGCCAAGGTGCCACTGATGCAGAAGCTCATCAGCAGGTTGGTGTGTCAACATTGTCAAGAAACTTTTGACAAATTGAAAGACCCTGTTAGCAACAGTGAAAGTTTTCTGAAGGGTGAGAAAACCACTGGGGAGGAGACTGTTTTGACATCTGCTCATTATTTCTACAGAAAGGCAATTAGTCAAATTGGCTTAGAGGACCCCTAATTGCTCATGCTTCACCCACCTGTATGAGGAAGGAAAAGGGAAAGTGACATTTACTGAGAGCTAGCTATGTGTGAGTGCGAATGACTTTCACATATTATCTTATTTAATCCTCACTACAGCCCGGTGAAGTGGATAACATTATCCCACTTTACATGTTTGAAAGTGAACTCCTGATCTTCCCCTTCAAACCTGCCCTACTGTAGCCTTCCTTATCTCAGGCAATGTCAAGTCCTTCTTTCCACCTGCCCAGAGTAAAACCCTTGGGGTCAACATTGACTCTGCTCTCTCATATATTCTGTATCTAATCCATCAGCAAATCCTGATGTCTCTCCTTTCAAAATACATCGAGAGTCCAACATGTCTTACCATCTCCACTGCACCCGTGATGGTTCAAGCCACTATTATCTTCTGCCTAAAATATACCTCAGTAAACGCCTGGCTAATTTCCCTGCTTCTACCTGTGCTCTGCTTTATAGTCTATTCTCAACTCAGCAGCCAGAGTGACCCTGTTACAATCTAGGTTAGATTGTGGGACTCTTCAAAACTCTCCAGTGGCTCTGTGTTTTATCAGAGCAAAAGCCAAAGTTCCCACAATGGCCTACAAGGCCCAACGTCATCTGCCCCTTCATCTTTCCATTACCTCTCTGACTTTTCCCCTGTGCCCCACCCCCTCACACATGCTGCTCCAGCCTTGCCAGCTCCCGTGCTGTTCCTTGAACACAACAGCCTCAGGGCCTTTGCACTGGTTCTTCTCTCTGTCTGGAATAGCCAAACTCCTTCAACCACTTTCAAGTCTTTGCTCAGATGTTATTTTCTCAAAGATGTTATTTTATCAAAGAGATCTGCCCTGCCCACCCTATTTGAGACTGAAGCCCCTTCTACCAGCACTCCCAGCAGCCCAAATCCCCCTTATCTTGCTCTGTTTTTTTTTTTTTTCCTGTAGAACTTATCACCTTCTAACACGTTATCAAGCTTGTTGTTTATTTTCTGCCTCTCATGCTATGATACACATTTCTAAAGGCAGGAATACTTCTCTGTTTCCTCTATTGATGACTCCCAAGTACCTAAATGAGTACCTGGTACACAGAAGATGCTCAAGCAATATATGCTGAATGAATGAATAATGAACCGGGGCAAAATGAAGACTTAGTAAACTACCTAAGGTCTGGCAACTAGTAGGTGGCTGAGTTAGAAGTTGGAGCCAGGTCCCTTGGACTCCAAAAATCGGGCTATTTCTACCAAATGTCTCTCAGAAAGAAGGAGGCAAAGGATCCAAAAGCAAACTGACTATGGGACTTTTGCTTACAGGACAATCTGGGGACTTTTTAGGGGTTGGTGCCCATTCAGAGCTGGGCCCACCTCCAGCTGTAACTGTACCCTCGCCTAGATTCAACACACAATGGCCAGCCTGAGCAGTGGCCCTGAGTCACCCCAAAAGGCATCAGTTGATTAAGGTGCAATATGAGAAACACTGTGAAAAGGATGTCTGTGAAAGGTTAGAGTAATGTCTGGGGCTGGCCCACCTGTGTATTTAAAAGAGTCACTTCCTTACGAACTTGGATTCCTGTTTTTCTGAGAGCAGAGTGACCACCTCACTTCTACCCACTTGTCCTCTCGATTTGTTGTCTGTAGTTTGTACACGAACCACCATTTGCCTGACAAGCCTCCCTCTAAACCTTCCCAGGCTGTGGCAGCTTGTTTGCGGCTCCTACTTCTCATGTATAGCAAGCCATCCTCTTCCTGAATTCTCTCCCCTAAGAAGACTGTACACTCTAAGAAGGCAGTCCAAAGCTTGGAGGCTAAGTTATGTCTCGGTCCCCTCCTCTAACCTACATCAGCACCAGGAGCCTGGGTAAGGTGGGTAGATGGGTTCTGTCACTTCACAGGCATGTAAAAGGGCCTTGGAGTCTCCCAAGCATCTGGGACACTGGGCCAATCCTTGGTCCCACCAGAACTGAGGCAGCAGCCAAGACTTCCAAAAACGAAGGGTACTTTCAAACAAGCAAGCAAGCAAACAAACCAACAAACAAATTCCTTTTGCCACATTAAGACTATTTCTGAATGAAATAAGACCAGGAAAAGCCTAGGTCCTCCAGCTGCATCCCACTCTGCCTGCCTCCAAGGCAGCAACTCCTGCTTCCCTGTGTTCCTATCCACCACACACATGCTCCGACTGAAGAGTTCATCACAGAGGACAAGCTGGAGCCAGCTGTAAGCTTGAGGAGGAGAGGCCTGCCTAGAGGCCAGAGGGGACCCCCACTCCACCCCTTTCCACTTAGGAAAATGCCACCAGCTGGCAACCGAGATGCATGACTATCCCCGTGGCTTTGGGGGCAAGGTTCAGGGGCCAGCTCTCCTCAGCCCTCAGCCTGGCAGTGCTCCACCAACTCCAGGAGCAGGAATGCCCCTCAGAGGCACACGACGGAGTCCAGGAGCTATGATGAGACAACCCAGTAGTTTGGAAGAAGGTGCTGAGTAGGCAAAACTCCCACAGAGGGGTAGCCTTCGCCTAATTCTTTCTCCCTGAGTGAGGTCCACCCTGGGGATCCAAGTGTGAACACCACACAGCCCCATCTTTCTAATGGGCAAGGAGCTCTGAACACTATATAGTTTCCTGAAAGTGCTTTATGAAAGCCTCCATTAATGTATTCCTTGGCTTAAGACTTTCTCTTTTCTTAAAATGAAAATGCCCCAGAAAGGTCATAGATTGGGCCTTCACAGTTACTTCACAGAGTACAAGGGTCTTCCTTTGAGTGGATTTTCTGGGATCTACTCTCTACCCACATCCCTTCATTGAGATCGTAAAGGATTTCTTGTCCAAACTAAATCTCCTGAGGAGGACAAAGTGTACAAGAAGTTGGCTATGCAGGGCTTCCCTGGTGGTGCAGTGGTTGAGAGTCTGCCTGCCGATGCAGGGGACACGGGTTCGTGCCCCGGTCCGGGAGGATCCCACATGCCGCAGAGCGGCTGGGCCCATTAGCCATGGCCGCTGAGCCTGTGTGTCTGGAGCCTGTGCTCCGCAACGGGAGAGGCCACAACAGTGAGAGGCCCACGTACCGAAAAAAAAAAAAAAAGAAGTTGGCTGTGCAGAAGCTCCACAAACAAGGCAGGCACACAGACGGTCCAACCTCAGTGCTCAAGGCCTCCAGGGCTCCTGGCCTGCTGCTGAGGCCTATCCTGAGGAGGCAGGGCTGCCACACTGGAGCTCCATCCCTGTCAGCCTTTCACAGAGGAGCAGGAGCCAGGAGCTGGGGCAAGGATTATCTTGGTGACTAATAAGCTAATTGTGGAAAATTACAACTTCCTGAGCTTGGTCTATCAGAGGTGGCCACAAAACTCTTTATGATGTGACCAAAAATTCCTCCTGCCACCACAGCCCTTGAAAATAGGTCAAAGACACCTTCTATGTAACTCTCAAAGCAGGCCTTAGCTCATACCATCAAACTGTGTCAATACACTGCAAACACTGGAGCTTTCGTGAGAATACTCTCATCATCTCTAGGTCTGAGCCCAGCCCTGGCTCTGGGCTGGTCGCCAGTGCTGCCCTCCTTGATCTTCCTCAGGGGACTGACTGACTATGGAGGCCAAAGAGAAGGCTTCCTGCTCTTTGCCCCCAGAAAGCCTGTCTACGGGCCTCTCTGGGACAAGAGTGTTTCCTCTTGTATACCAACCAAGGCCTAAAGGCCTGGCCTCATCTCCCAGGCTACACCTCACACAAAAGCAGGGCAAGGGGTAGATTAGGCACTGGCAGAGACTTTAATTATGCTTCCTTCAGCTTTCGAGAGGCCCCAGGCTTGTGGCAGGTGCTCATGGCCGGCTGCTGCCTGGATCAGACATGCAGAGCTCCCTCTCTGAATGTTGGGTATCCCATTGGCAGTATGGTGCAAGGGTCAGCACATAACCTGGCTCTGATGCCACCCACACTAACTGTGTAACCCTGGGCCATCTCTCTTAGCACAGTGAAGCCCGTCTTCTCTTAGAATGGGGGCAGCATTCTCTGCTACAGGGGTTGCTGTGGAAGCCCTAGGGTACACAACAGCAGATGAAAATGGGCTTTGTAGACCCTTGTGGAGGTGAGCATACTGCCCCTGTCTCCTATTTCCTGTGTTCAGGCCTTGGCAGAGACAGAAACCATTCAGCTCTGAGGGTGCCAACCAGTGGGGCTTTAGCTCTAAGAAGACAGGACTCTCTGAAAGTTCTGTGCCTATTCTTCTGCTTTTGTGTCTGTTGCTACTAGCAGGAGTCCCAAACTCCAGGTCTGAAGCAGTGATGGCATCTCTAGTGTAGCTATCATGGGTCCGAGTGTTCTCCCTTCTAAGAAGCTCGAGAAAGTGCTGACCTGGAGAAGATGCCCCACTAAATGCCTGCCATCCAAGATGACACTTCTCTTGACCCAAAAGCCTCATCTCATCACTGGCCTACGCCTCAGCCTGGATGGGGGTCCTGTCCTGACAGGACCCTCAGAGCCTCCAGGCAGTACTTGCCAGGGATAAAAGGCCCTGAGTCAGCCTGGCCTAGAGCCAGCCTATGCTGAGTCTCAAGAGTCTGCCTTGAGGTCAAGGCCAAAAATAATGACTCAGGCAGGCTGGAATCCAGGGAAAACCAGCCCCGGCTTTCCACCCAAGAGTGCTGACCAGCTGGGCATGAGCTCATGCAGCTAGACAATGACAATGACAGTGGGAAACTGCCAGCCCCTCATAAATGAGAGGAGCTGGAGGCTGAGCATTAAGCCTGAAACCACTCCTGAAACATTCTTTGAAAACCCCATATCAACTCATCTAAAATTAGCTTTCAGCATCTAAATCACTTCCTGTTACAGAAACCACAGTTCTGATGCTTCAGTCATCACCCTGACTGCCTCTAGGGGGTGGGGCAGGTGAAATAAGGGTACTGTACACAGAAAACTATGACAATCCAAAAGAGATAGAGCAGTCAGGAGTCCCTCTGCAGAAACGATGGCTAAGCAGGGCCCATGAGGCTGCAGGAACCAGGACCAGCATGAGCATGCATGTGCACCCATGCACACAGGTACATACCCCTCATATGTCTTGTATACACAGGCCAGAGCCTTCATTATTGCTACAGACAGACTACCACATGCACAGCCCAAGCATATCTCCATCATGCCCCTTCAAAGCATGGGACTCTCCAACAGAGGAAGGCAGGTGTCTGGCCTGCTTTAAGCATCTGCAGCCTTGTCTCTTCTTCTCTTGCCCTGGGTACTTTATGCCTAATAGGCTGCGAGCAAAGTTGGCCTAGTGCTCAGGGCTTGGCCTTCACTCACTGCTTCAGCCAATTCTTCGTATACTAGGACCACCAGGAAGCATCCTTAATAAGACCAAGGATTATACCAGAAATCTATAGCAAATATATTTTAATAGTGAAACATTAGAAGAAATTCCATTCAAGTCAGGAACAAGACAACAATACCTGATACCCATGCTACTATGCAATACTGTACTGAAGTCCTAGCAAGTGCATTAAGATAAGAAAAACACGTATGAGGATTAAAAAAACAACAGATAAACTTGTTATTTTAAAATAAATGATGATGATTATTATCACTCCTTGCTGTATGTTAAATGTTTTGTGTATCTCATTTAACTCATTTAATCCTAACAACCACCTTATGAGGTAGGTATTAGTATAGAAGCCATTTTTACAGATGAGGAAACTAACAGAGATGCTGAGGTACTTGGCTGGTGAATGGCAGAGCCAGAATATAAACCCAGAAAGTCTGACTTCAGACTCTGTACTCTTAATCGCTATACTATATTACCTCTTGATGATGTGAGACTTTACACAGAAAGCCCAGGAGTTGAACAATGTGGCCAGATATAAGATCAATAAACAAAAAATTAGCAGCTTTCCCAAATACCACAAAAGTGAGTTCTCCTCCAATTAGTCTATAAATTCCATCCTAATTCTATTAAAATCAAAATCCCTACAGAAAGTCTCATGTATCCTGACAGACTGGTTCTGAAATTCACAAGGGAGAATATTTGAGATCATTCTGGAGAAGAACTATGGTGGAAGATTTGCAGTACATAATTTCAAAATATGTCATAAAGCAAAAGGAATTAAGACTGTGTGGTACTGGTACCTAAATGAATAAACAAATCAGTAACTCAGAATGAAGAGTCCAGAAAACAGACCCACATATTTATGGGATTTATGGAGACAAGACAAAGTCTAGATTCAGAGATGAGTGATAATATTGACTTGGACCCTCTTTAAGGTTGGTTTTATTTTGGTTAACTCCTGAAGTAGTTACTAATTAGTAGTACAAAGGATATTAGTGAGATGAGGATGCAAGTGGAGGTTTCTTGCTTTCTCACAAAGGCAACCCCCAAGTTCATGGTCTTGACAGCCTGCAGAGAATGACATGTCCACCAGGTCAGAAGAGTCCAGAAGAGCACTTACTGACTTTTGCAATCCCTCCAGCTCATACTACCAAATAAAGCAATAATTCTGCTCTTCAGTAAGCCACATCACAGAGTCCTAATATGTATATTCTAATATACATATTAATATGTATATTCTAGGCCTTGAAAATTCTTGTTGCCAGTTTTTTGGGCAACCTATCCTTACCTAGCTATAGAGTCTTGGAGTTTTCTTTTTCTTCCTTTCTTTTTTAAAATTAATTAATTAATTAATTAATTTTTGGCTGCGTTGGGTCTTTGTTGCTGTGTGTGGGCTTTCTCTAGTTGCGGTGAGCGGGGGCTACTCTTTGTTGCAGTATGTGGGCTTCTCACTGTAGTGGCTTCTCTTGTTGTGGAGTACGGGCTCTAGGCGCGCGGGCTTCAGCAGCTGTGGCACGCGTGCTCAGTAGTTGTGGCTCACGGGCTCTAGAGTGCAGGCTCAGTAGTTGTGGCACACAGGCCCAGTTGCTCCATGGCATGTGGGATCTTCCCGGACCAGGGATCGAACCCATGTCCCCTGCATTGGCAGGTGGATTCTTAACCACTGCACCACCAGGGAAGTTCCAAGTCTGGAACTTTCTGTTCATGTATACTCTCGGTCTTTCAGTAAGCAAGCCAGAGTCTACCACAAGTGGTCTTTCATGTAAGTGTGAAACAGATGAATCTTTCAATGAACAGTATTGAGACAACTGGTGACTAAATAGGTTAGAAATACTTCTAGTTTTAAGTAAAACTTAACTCAAACTGGCTTAAATAATCAAGAAAATATACTGGCTCATGTAAAAGAAATGTCCAGAGGTAGGCTGGATTTCAGAACAGGATTGGTCCAGCAGATCAATGATGTTATCAAGAACCTGATTTCTCTTCTTTGTCTTCTACTGTATTGGTTCATCCTAAGATTAGCTTCCCTTGTGGGAGTAAGATAATTGTCAGTGGCAACTGAGCCAATACAGAAGAAAAGCCTCTTTCTCAGAAGCTCCCAACAAACATTATTTCGTGTATCTTGGCGCCCAAAGGGTCACTAACCCACCTGAACCATTCATGCCCTGTAGCCAGGGGGATGGGATGCATTGATTGCCTTAAGCCACTTTAAGAGGTGAGGGTGAGATCAATTCCACACAAACTACATATCTGGGAAATTCAGAATGCCGTTAGCAAGGGAGGAGGGCAGGATAAGTACTGGGAAGACAATCAACAAAGCTTCTACAAAATTATCACCTACAAGGAAACATTAAGCTATTGATAGAGTCCTCCTCATACTATTCACAAAATAAATTCAGAGATATTAAAGCCCTAAATATAAAGAATAGACATAGGAGAAAAATATATAATAATATGTTTATGACCTTGAGGGGAGAAGAAGCCTTTTTAAATAAGACCACACAAAATATCAAGTCCCTTTAAAAATTGATCATTTTACTTCATCAAAATCGAAGACTTTAGTATAATAAAAGATACTATAAAATAAAAGACAAGTGAAACACTGAGAGGAAACATTTGTAACACTTATAATAGACAAAGAATTAATATCCAGAGTATAGAAGGAGTATTAAAAAGTTAACAAGTAAAACCTTAACAACTCTGGGCTTCCCTGTTGGCACAGTGGTTAAGAATCTGCCTGCCCATGCAGGGGACACGGGTTTGAGCCCTGGTCCAGGAAGATTCCACATGCTGCAGAGCAGCTGAGCCCATGCACCACAACTACTGAGCCTGTGCTCTAGAACCCGCAAGGCACAACTACTGAAGCCTGTGCACCTAGAGCCCGTCCTCTGCAATGAGAAGCCACCACAATGAGAAGCCCGCACACTGCAACTAGAGAAAGCCTGCATGCAGCAACGAAGACCCAACACAGCCAAAAATAAAATAAATTTATTAAAAAAAATCTTAACAACTTAATAGGAAAAGGATATGAACAGGTAACTAACAGAAGACAAAACAGAAATGCCCACTAAATATATGAAGAGATGTTTAACATCACTAAGGAACTTAAGAAATAAACAGTCAGAAATTCTGTATGTGACATTTGATACTATGAAGACAATGGTTTTAACAGGCTTCGTAGGTATGTAATGTTAGTGGATCTAACTTTTCTCTAGAGAACAAGTTGACAGACTCTACTAAATGTAAATATATATATTCCCATGAGTCTGTAATTTCTTATGTTGTATCTACTAGGAAAGATGCTTGCTTTTGTGCTTAATGAAGCATATATAAGAATATTCATTGCAGCCCGTGTGTAATAGTGAAATTCTGCAGACGCATAAAATTTCCATCAACCAGAGATGAATAAATAAACTGAGGTATGTTCATGCTAGAGAATACTGTGCAGCAATTCCAAAATGCACATGCTCTCTTTCAACCAACCCAGAGTGATCTCTAATATATCACTGACTGATACCTGCAGAGTGATAGGTATAGTACATCATTTATGAAAAAGAAAGAGAGAAGGAAAGAAAAGCAGAAAACCACAAAAGAACCCTATCTATTTTTTTTAATATATATACAGGGTCAGTAAATAAATGTATAAAAAAGATCTGGAAGGATATACACCTGAGAACTGTGGTTACTTGTGGGAACTGGGAGAGGGGATTAGGATCAGGTGAGGCAGTCAAAGGGCACTTTATTTAGCTTTACAATTTTATAATTGTCAGGCTGAACTGCTTTCTTTTTGTTACAAGAAGATAATATTCTCCTCTAGACATTACAAGAGGAGAATGTATTCGTACATCACTTGGGTAATTAAAAGACAAAACTATTTTTTATAAAATCATTAGGAGTTGGCCAAGCAAAGGCTAAAGTTTCGAGCCTGATTCTTCTGCAGGGGTCCCTGCGGTGACTAGACTCCATCTGCCATGGAGTCTCTGTTCATCTGCCATGTCTCTGCCTAGGCCTCATTGCCAGGCTCATGGATCTCCCTGGTCCCTGAAGGTGGGGGCATGGGCCAGCTCTCTCCTGCAGCACAGTTGAATGTCCTCAAATAGGGAATGGGGGGCAGGCACAAAGTACTGGATAGCCAGGGGGCCAGAAGATAAAGGTTCCTCTTATGAAATAAGTTCAAAGACAGACAGCGAGGAAGGCCATGGAAGATCCAGCCCTGTCAGGCAAATACCAGCATTCAGATTATGTGTGCCTCTCCTCATGTCCTCACCTTGCATCCCAGCAGCACCCCACCCCCAAAGATCTTTGCCCAGATTTTGAGAGACTGTTCCCCTCAACTGACCTTGAGTCCAGGGCAGTGGCTAGAACTGGGGCAAGAGAAGGGACAGAAAAGAATGGTCTAGGATGGCATCAGGGTTAGAAAAAGGGGTGAGTAGAAAGTCAAAATAGTATAGGAGCTGGGAAAGGGCCAATGGAAGAGACAGGGTTCTGCATCAGGAGGAGGTTCTAGTCACATCCATGGGCAGTAGTGGCAGATGAAACCACTACCTACCTCTTTCTCCAACATGCAAAATGTCTTTTACCCACAGAGGCAGTAATCCTAATTCCCACTTTGGTTAACCAAGTAAGAGGAAAGAGCCTTCCTACCAGGTCAGGGCAAAGAAAGTCATTGTTTCCACTGGAGAGGTATAAATGGAGCTCAGTGCAGAGAGTAGAGCCCTCCCAAGGCATGGTCCAAAGGCTTGGGCCAAGATAACTAGAGTTGCTGATGCCACATGTGCAGGAAATGGAATCCTGGGGGTGGTGTGGTAAAGAAAAAAACCCTCCGGTTTTAACAGATCCACTCCTAAGGTTACTCAAAAAGTTCAGACCAAAGAATCGCCTTCATCTCCCTCCACCCACTCTACAGTGACTTCAGAGAAGAGTTGTGGGAACTAAAGTGCTCCATCCCAGGAAAAAGGGCTTCCTTTGAGGTTAAGGTGTGAAATGACAAAAGACTACAGCATCTAAGAAGACCTTCCCAATGCTGAGACTCCCGGTCTCTACCTCCAGAGCCTCAGCAGAGACTGGGAGGTAGAGAGCACTTCATCAGGCTCTTAAAAAGGAATGAATAAGAAGAGCTTCTACTGCATCCTTTTAGAGCTGAGTGGCCTGATACTAAAGGAGAGAAGTTCAAAAATGGGCTTATTTTCTTCTTCATGACAGGCCCAAAGGGGCACACAGTGAAAAAAAAGGACTTCCTTGCAATAATATGAGGTATTAACCATATCGTGGGTAAGAAAAATTATGGAGCAATTTGGAAAATGCTTCTCTTTTTTCTTATGGGTTTAGAATATCCAGTCTTTAAGAATTAATAAGCAAGAGTGTGTGTGTGTGTGTGTGTGTGTGTGTGTGTGTGTGTGTGTGTGTGTGTGTGTGTGTGTGTGTCTAATCTAATAGTTACCAGATGGACAACTGGAATAATGAAGAGGTAGGTACATCTGCTTCACATAGAGGCAATGAAGAACTTGAACCTGCCTTGGAGTACCTACATCTACCTGGACAGTCCTGCTGGAATTTGGTTATATTATTCTAGACCAGCATTCCAATAGAATGTTCTGTGATGATGAGAATTATGTATCTGCACTGTCCAATATAGGAGCCACAAGCCATATGTGGCCATCAAACACTTGAAATATGGTTAAGGCAATTGATAATTTTTTTATATTATTTAATTTAATTTTTATTGTTTTAATTAATTAATTTATTTATTTATTTATTTTTGGCTGCATTGGGTCTTCATTGCTGCATGCGGGCTTTCTCTAGTTGTGGTGTGCTGGGGCTACTCTTCGTTGTGTGCATGGGCTTCTCACTGCGGTGGCTTCTCTTGTTGCGGAGTATGGGCTCTAGGCACAGGGGGTTCAGTAGTTGTGGCACGTGGGCTCAGTAGTTGTGGCTCACAGGCTCTAGAGTGCAGGCTCAGTAGTTGTGGTGCAAGGGCTTAGTTGCTCCGCGGCATGTGGGATCTTCCCGGACCAGGGCTTGAACCTGTGTACCCTGCATTGGCAGGTGGATTCTTAACCACTGCACCACCAGGGAAGTCCACATATTATTTAATTTTAATTAATTAGCTACATTCAATTAAATAGCCATATATGGCTAGTAGCTATTGTACTGGACAGCACAGTTCTAGGCTGAATCTGTCCTGTTTGTTTGACGCAGAGTTTGCCAAAGGGTAGGAGATGCACAGTGGAGACTGGTACAGAAAACACTATGAAACACATGAGAAACAAAGCCCTTATGATGGATGAAGCTCAGAGCAAGTGCCATGACAGCACAGAACAGCTGCAGTACCTCAAATCTTCTCAAGCATCTGCTGCTCACACAAAAAAAACCTTGACCAAGTGATGTTTTCAGAAAAACCCTAGGAAAGGGAGTATATTAGTAAAATTGAGAGATGTGGAACAGGCATAACAAACTCAGAACGGTAGAACAGTGTAATCCTAATGATATCTGGGTGAAATCTTCATCTCCATTCCCATTAGTGAGAAGCCCACTTTGGCAAGTGGCCAAAGGAAGCACCAGGTTGGACACAGTGTTGGGACTGGACTTCCCTGTCATCCATAGGGAGTGACTCAGGAGGCAGAGTGATGGGTTGAGAGATGTGTCAACTTTCTAACCATTAGACTATATGGTCTCCTGGGCCCTTTTAGGCAAGGCAGTTCTTCAGATGTGCAAAAACTCTTAGAAGCTCAGACAATTGGTGAACCCAGTACTCCCTCCTCCCCATCCATCCCCAAGCCACAGAGTGACAATAACTTCCTTCCATTTGTTATTTCTTTTCTTAAGGCCAATTTTCATAAGCCATATGACAAGAATATAACATCCATTTTGTATGCTCCCAGCTCAGCGCTCAGGATGCAGAACTTCCCTCTGGAAAACTCTAACATCTCTGCCATATCTGGCATACTACCCGCAGCCCTAATTGCAGCAGCTACTAGCAAGTAAAGAGTGTGGTGCTGATCTTGTTACTGTTTTGGAGATGGTAGGAATCAGAAGTCACTCCAGGGAATATCCCAGGAGACTGATGCAGGTTGGAGAAAGAAAAGAAACAGAGAAGAGACAGATGAGGTGAAAGGAGGAAAAACACAAGAGGTGACATCTTACATCCTGTCCATCTCACACCAGTGGAAATGTACCGATGGAGCTTCCTCAAGCAGTTCTAACCATAGTTCTTTCTTCCTGGCTCAAAGGCCTCTAACACCTTCCAGCAGCCACAAGGTAAAGGCTAAAATCCTACACTTAGAAATCAAGGCTCAGGCTCATGGGGCCAGGGCCTATGTACTCTATACCCACATCTTGTCTGTTCCAGACGAATTGATCCTTTTACTTCTCCCACGCACATGCTGATTAAGGCCTCTATATCACCTTTATACCAGCTATTCCACCAAGCGAGTTCACCCTAACCACATCCTTCCTTTTTCCAACCACTTTAAGACCCAGCTAATATTGTCCCCTTCTGGAAAACTTACCCAACTAACCAGTTCAAAGGGACCTCTCCCTTCTTTTAACACATCTATATTTACTGAGAAATTTCTTCCTTTGTTTTTTAACTCTTCAAATGGCTATTAATTCCTACCATATAAAGCCCACTGCAGGAATGGGATTATAGTCTCTGAATTTCCCACAGCACCCAGCACAGAGCCAGGCATACAGCAATCACTCAGTGTGCTCGGGTTCATTTCAACAAACATATTCTGAGTATTAACTCTGTGCCAGGAGCCATGCTAGATGTTTCTGCCAGAGTCAATACAGATAACTGAGAGGTGGTTCTATTTTATTAGTACATTTATCCCATCTTCACGTACAGCTAAAACAGTCCCCAATTCCTCTGATTCTCCAAGGCTAGAGAGTCCCCATTGGATGAAAAAGACTATTCCCCATATCAGATCTGACTCTTCCCTTTACCACAACTTCACTCTCCATAATGCTCTTGCTCATCTCAGAAGCCTGAAAGCATTAAAGGAGGATAGATACAATCTATGGCAAAGTCATCTCAACTCCTAATACTGGGCAAACTCAGGTCTCCCTCCGTAATGAAAAGTAAACAAATAAATCAAAATGTGAGACAAACAAAAAAAATTTAGATCCACCAGAGGGCAGACAGCAGAAGCAAGAAGAACTACAATCCTAAAGCCTGCGGAACAGAAACCACATTCACAGAAAGATAGACAAGGTGAAAAGGCAGAGGGCTATGTACCAGATGAAGGAACAAGATAAAACCCCAGAAAAACAACTAAATGAAGTGGAGATGCGCAACCTTCCAAAAAAGAATTCAGAATAATGATAGTGAAGATGATGCAGGACGTCAGAAAGAGAATGGAGGCAAAGATGAAGAAGAGGCAAGAAATGTTTAACAAAGACCTAGAAGAATTAAAGAACAAACACCTAGAAGAATTAAAGAACAAACAAACAGAGATGAACAATACAATAACTGAAATGAAAAATACCCTAAGGAATCAATAGCACAATAACTGAGGCAGAAGAATGGATAAGTGAACTGGAAGACAGAATGGTGGAATTCACTGCCGCAGAACAGAATAAAGAAAAAAGAATGAAAAGAAATGAAGACAGCCTAAGAGACCTCTGAAACAAAGTTAAATGCAACAGCATTCGCATTATGGGGGTCCCAGAAGGAGAAGAGAGACACAAAGGACCAGAAAAAATATTTGAAGAGATTATAGTCTAAAACTTCCCTAACATGGTAAAGGAAATAGCCACCCAAGTCCAGGAAGCACAGAGAGTCCCAGGCAGGATAAACCCAAGGAGACACACGTCGAGACAAACAATAATCAAACTGACAAAAATTAAAGACAAAGAAAAATTATTGAAAGCAACAAGGGAAAAACGACAAATAACATACAAGTGAACTCCCATAAAGTTAAGAGCTGATTTCTCAGCAGAAACTCTAAAAGCCAGAAGGGAGTGGCATGACATATTTAAAGTGATAAAATGGAAGAACCTACAACCAAGATTACTCTACCTGGCAAGGATCTCATTCAGATTCGACAGACAAATCAAAAGCTCTACAGATAGGACTTCCCTGGCGGTGCAGTGGTTGAGAGTCTGCCTGCCAACGCAGGGGACACGGGTTCGTGCCCTGGACCAGGAGGATCCCACATGCCACGGAGCGGCTGGGCCCATGGGCCATGGCCACTGGGCCTGCGTGTCTGGAGCCTGTGCTCCACAACGGGAGGGGCCATGGAGGTGAGAGGCCCGCGTACCGCAAAAAAAAAAAAAAAAGCTCTACAGACAAGCAAAGGCTAAGAGAATTCAGCACCACCAAACCAGCTGTACAACAAATGCTAAAGGAACTTCTCTAAGTGGGAAACACAAGAGAAGAAAAGGACCTACAAAAACAAACCCATTACAATTAAGAAAATGGTAATAGGAACATACATATCGATAATTACCTTAAACGTGAATGGATTAAATCTTCAACCAAAAGACACAGGCTCGCTGAATGGATAAAAAAAACAAGACCCATATATATGCTGTCTACAAGAGACCCACTTCAGACATAGGGACACATACAGACTGAAAGTGAGGGGATGGAAAAAGATATTCCATGCAAATGGAAATCGAAAGCTGGAGTAGCAATACTCATATCAGATAAAATAGACTTTAAAATCAAGACTATTACAAGAGACAAGGAAGGACACTACATAATGATCAAGGGATCAATCCAAGAAGAAGATATATCAATTATAAATATATATGCACCCAACATAGGAGCATCTCAATACATAAGGCAACTGCTAACAGCTATAAAACAGGAAATCGACAATAACACAATAATAGTGCGGGACGTTAACACCTCACTTACACCAATGCACAGATCCTCCAAAATGAAAATAAATAAGGAAACAGAAGCTTTAAATGACACAACAGACCAGATAGATTTAATTGATATTTATAGGACATACCATCCAAAAACAGCAGATTACACTTTCTTCTCAAGTGGGCATGGAACATTCTCCAGGATACATCACATCTTGGGTCACAAATCAAGCCGCAGTAAATTTAAGAAAACTGAAATCACATCAAGCATCTTTTCTGACCACGACGCTATCAGATTAGAAATTAATTACAGGGAAAAAAAAGTAAAAAACACAAACACATGGAGGGTAAACAATACATTACTAAATAACCAAGAGATCACTGAAGAAATCAAAGAGGAAATCAAAAAATACCTAGAGACAGATGACCATGAAAACACAATGATCCAAAACCTACGGGATGCAGCAAAAACAATTCTAAGGTGGAAGTTTATAGCTATACAAGCCTACATCAAGGAACAAGAAAAATCTCAAATAAACAATCTAACCTTACACCTAAAGGAACTAGAGAAAGAAGAACAAACAAAACCCAAAGTTAGCAGAAGGAAAGAAATCATAAAGATCAGAGCAGAAATAAATGAAATAGAAACAAAGAGAATAGCAAAGATCAATAAAACTAAAAGCTGGTTCTTTCAGAACATAAAAAAAATTGATAAACCATTAGCCAGACTAATCAACAAAGAGAGGGAGAGGATTCAAAACAATAAAATTACAAATGAAAAAGGAGAAGTTACAACAGACACCACAGAAATACAAAGCATCCTAAGAGACTACTACAAGCAACTCTATGCAAATAAAATGGACAACCTGGAAGAAATGGACAAATTCTTAGAAAGGTATAACCTTCCAAGACTGAACCAGGAAAAAATAGAAAATATGAACAGACCAACCACACGTGATAATATTGAAACTGTGATTAAAAATCTTCCAACACTTCCTTCCTACCTTCCTTCCTTCCTCCCTCTGTCCCTCCCTCCCTCCTTTCTTTCTTTCCTTCTTTTCTTCTTTCTTTCTTTCTCTTTCCTTCTTTCTTTCTCTCTCTCTCTCTCTCCCCCCCCGCCTCCCTCCCTCTCTCTCTCTCTCTCTCTCCCCCTCCCTCCGTCCCTTCCTCCCTCACTCCCTCCCTCCTTCGCTCCCTTTCTTTCTTTCTTTCTTCCTACTTCTACTAATTCTTTCTCTCTACTTTTTCTCCCTTTTATTCTGAGCTGTGTGGATGAAAGGATCTTGGTGCTGCAGCCAGGAGTCAGTGCTGTGCCTCTGAGGTGGGACAGCCAACTTCAGGACACTGGTCAACAAGAGACCTCCCAGATCCACATAATATCAAATGGCGAAAATCTCCCAGGGATCTCCATCTCAACACCAGCACCCAGCTTCACTCAACGACCAGCCAGCTACAGTGCTGGACACCCTATGCCAAATAACTAGCAGGACAGGAACACAACCCCACCCATTAGCAGAGACGCTGCCTAAAATCATAATAAGGCAACAGACACCCCAAAACACCACCAGACGTGGACCTGCCCACCAGGAAGACAAGATCCAGCCTCATCCACCAGAAAACAGGCACTAGTACCCTCCACCAGGAAGCCTACACAACCCACTAAACCAACCTTAGCCACTGGGGACAGAAACCAAAAAAAACGGGAACTACGAACCTGCAGCCTGCAAAAAGGAGACCCCAAACACAGTAAGATAAGCAAAATGAGAAGACAGAAAAATACACCGCAGATAAAGGAGCAAGATAAAAACCCACCAGACGTAACAAATGAAGAGAAAATAGGCAGTCTACCTGAAAAAGAATTCAGAATAATGATAGTAAAGATGATCCAAAATCTTCGAAAGAGAATAGACAAAATGCAAGAAACATTTAACAAGGACCTAGAAGAACTAAAGATGAAACAAACAATGGTAAACAACACAATAAATGAAATTAAAAATACTCTAGATGGAATCAATAGCAGAATAACTGAAGCAGAAGAACGGATAAGTGACCTGGAAGATAAAATAGTGGAAATAACTACTGCAGAGCAGAATAAAGAAAAAAGAATGAAAACAACTGAGGACAGTCTCAGAGACCTCTGGGACAACATTAAACGCACCAACGTTCGAATTATAGGGGTTCTAGAAGAAAAAGAGAAAAAGAAAGGGACTGAGAAAATATTTCAAGAGATTAGAGTTGAAAACTTCCCTAATATGGGAAAGGAAATAGTTAATCAAGTCCAGGAAGCACAGAGAGTCCCGTACAGGATAAATCCAAGGAGAAATACACCAAGACACATATTAATCAAACTGTCAAAAATTAAATACAAAGAAAACATATTAAAAGCAGCAAGGGAAAAACAACAAATAACACACAAGGGAATCCCCATAAGGTTCACACCTGATCTTTCAGCAGAAAGTCTGCAAGCCAGAAAGGACTGGCAGGACATATTTAAAGTGATGAAGGAGAAAAACCTGCAACCAACATAACTCTACCCAGCAAGGATCTCATCAGATTTGATGGAGAAATTAAAACCTTTACAGACAAGCAAAAGCTGAGAGAGTTCAGCACCATAAAACCAGCTTTACAACAAATGCTAAGGGAACTTCGCCAGGCAAGAAACACAAGAGAAGGAAAAAACCTACATTAACGAACCCAAAACAGTTTAGGGAATAGGAACATACATATCGATAATTACCTTAAATGTAAATGGACTAAATGCTCCCACCAAAAGACACAGATTGGCTGAATGGAGACAAAAACAAGACCCATATATATGCTGTCTACAAGAGACCCACTTCAGACCTAGGGACACATACAGACTGAAAGTGAGGGGATGGAAAAAGATATTCCATGCAAATTGAAAACCAAAAGAAAGCTGGAGTAGCAATTCTCATATCAGACAAAATAGACTTTAAAATAAAGACTATTAGAAGAGACAAAGAAGGACACTACATAATGATCAAGGGATCGATCCAAGAAGAAGATATAACAATTGTAAATATTTATGCACCCAACCTAGGAGCACCTCAATACATAAGGCAAACACAAACAACCATAAAAGGGGAAATCGACAGTAACACATTCATAGTAGGGGACTTTAACACCCCACTTTCACCAATGGACAGATCATCCAAAATGAAAATAAATAAGGAAACACAAGATTTAAATGATACATTAAACAAGATGGACTTAATTGATATTTATAGGACATTCCATCCAAAAACAACAGAATACACATTTTTCTCAAGTGCTCATGGAACATTCTCCAGGATAGATCATATCTTGGGTCACAAATCAAGCCTTGGTAAATTTAAGAAAACTGAAATTGTATCAAGTATCTTTTCCAACCACAACGCTATGAGACTAGATATCAATTACAGGAAAAGATCTGAAAAAATACAAACACATGAAGGCTGAACAATACATTACTTAATAACAAAATGATCACTGAAGAAATCAAAGATGAAATCAAAAAATACCCAGAAACAAATGACAATGGAGACACAACGACCCAAAACCTATAGAATGCAGCAAAAGCAGTTCTAAGAGGGAAGTTTATAGCAATACAAGTCCACCTTAAGAAACAGGAAACATCTCGAATAAACAACCTAACCTTGCACCTAAAGCAATTAGAGAAAGAAGAAGAAGAAACCCCCAAATTTAGCATAAGGAAAGAAATCATAAAAATCAGACCAGAAGTAAATGAAAAAGAAACGAAGGAAAATAATAGCAAAGATCAATAAAATTAAAAGCTGGTTCTTTGAGAAGATAAACAAAATTGATAAACCATTAGCCAGACTCATCAAGAATAAAAGGGAGAAGACTCAAATCAATAGAATTAGAAATGAAAAAGGAGAAGTAACAACTGACACTACAGAAATACAAAACATCATGAGAGATTACTACAAGCAACTCTATGTCAAGAAAATGGACAACCTGGAAGAAATGGACAAATTCTTAGAAATGCACAACCTGCCAAGACTGAATCAGGAAGAAATAGAAAATATGAACAGACCAATCAGAAGCACTGAAATTGACACTGCGATTAAAAATCTTCCAACAAACAAAAGTCCAGGACCAGATGGCTTCACAGGCGAATTCTAGCAAACATTTAGAGAAGAGCTAACACCTTTCAATTAACAAATTGAAGGAGAAAAACCATATGATCATCTCAATAGATGCAGAAAAAGCTTTTGACAAAATTCAACACCCATTTATGATAAAAACCCTGCAGAAAGTAGGCATAGAGGGAACTTTCCTCAACATAATAGACAGCCATATATGACAAACCCACAGCTAACATCATCCTCAATGGTGAAAAACTGAAAGCATTTCCTCTAAGATCAGGAACAAGACAAGGTTGCCCACTCTCACCACTCTTATTCAACATAGTTTTGGAAGTTTTAGCCACAGCAATCAGAGAAGAAAAGAAAATAAAAGGAATCCAAATTGGAAAAGAAGTAAAGCTGTCACTGCTTGCAGATGACATGATACTATACACAGAGAATCCTAAAGATGCTACCAGAAAACTACTAGAGCTAATCAATGAATTTGGTAAAGTAGCAGGATACAAAATTAATGCACAGAAATCTCTAGCATTCCTATACACTAATAATGAAAAATCTCAAAGTGAAATCAAGAAAACACTCCCATTTCCCCTGCAACAAAAAGAATAAAATATCTAGGAATAAACCTACCTAAGGAGACAAAAGACCTGTATGTAGAAAATTATAAGACACTGATGAAAGAAATTAAAGATGATACAAATAGATGGAGAGATATACCATGTTCTTGGATTGGAAGAATCAACATTGTGAAAATGACTCTACTACCCAAAGCAATCTACATATTCAAGGCAATCCCTATCAAACTACCAATGGCATTTTTCACAGAACTAGAACAAAAAATTTCTCAATTTGTATGGAAACACAGAAGACCCCAAATAGCCAAAGCAATCTTAAGAATGAAAAACAGAGCTGGAGGAATCAGGCTCCCTGACTTCAGACTATACTACAAAGCTACAGTAATCAAGACAGTATGGTACTGGCACAAAAACAGAAAGATAGATCAATGGAACAGAATAGAAAGACCAGAGATAAACCCACGCACATATGGTCACCTTATCTTTGATAAAGGAGGCAACAGTATACAGTGGAGAAAAGACAGCCTCTTCAGTAAGTGGTGCTGGGAAAACTGGACAGGTACATGTAAAAGTATGAGATTAGATCATTCCCTAACACCATACACAAAAAAAAGCTCAAAATGGATTAAAGACCTAAATGGAAGGCCAGAAACTATCAAACTCTTAGAGGAAAACATAGGCAGAACACTCTATGACATAAATCACAGCAAGATCCTTTTTGACCCACCTCCTAGAGAAATGGAAATAGAAACAAAAATAAACAAATGGGACCTAATGAAACTTCAAAGCTTTTGCACAGCAAAGGAAACCATAAACAAGACCAAAAGACAATCCTCAGAATGGGAGAAAATATTTGCAAACGAAGCCACTGACAATGGATTAATATCCAAAATTTACAAGCAGCTCATGCAGCTCAATAACAAAAAAACAAACAACCCAATCCAAAAATGGGCAGAAGACCTAAATAGACATTTCTCCAAAGAAGATATACAGACTGCCAACAAACACATGAGAGAATGCTCAACATCATTAATCATTAGAGAAATGCAAATCAAAACTACAATGAGATATCATCTCACACCAGTCAGAATGGACATCATCAAAAAATCTAGAAACAATAAATGCTGGAGAGAGTGTGGAGAAAAGGGAACACTCTTGCATTGCTGGTGGGAATGTGAATTGGTTCAGCCACTATGGAGAACAATATGGAGGTTCCTTAAAAAACTACAAATAAAACTACCATATGACCCAGCAATCCCATTACTGGGCATATACCCTGGGAAAACCATAATTCAAAAAGAGTCATGTACCAAAATGTTCATTGCAGCTCTATTTACAATAGCCCGGAGATGGAAACAACCTAAGTGTCCATCATCAGATGAATGGATAAAGAAGATGTGGAACATATATACAATGGAATATTACTCAGCCATAAAAAGAAACAAAATTGAGCTATTTGTAATGAGGTGGATAGATCTAGAGTCTGTCATACAGAGTGAAGTAAGTCAGAAAGAGAAAGACCAATACCGTATGCTAACACATATATGTGGAATTTAAGAAAATAAAATGTCATGAAGAACCTAGGGGTAAGACAGGAATAAAGACACAGACCTACTAGAGAACAGACTTGAGGATATGGGGAGGGGGAAGGGTGAGCTGTTGACAAAGCAAAAGAGAGGCATGGACATATATACACTACCAAATGTAAGGTAGATAGCTAGTGGGAAGCAGCCGCATAGCAGAGGGATATCGGCTCAGTGCTTTTTGACGGCCTGGAGGGGTGGGATAGGGAGGGTGGGAGGGAGGGAGACGCAAGAGGGAAGAGATATGGGAACATATGTATATGTATAACTGATTCACTTTGTTATAAAGCAGAAACTAACACACCATTGTAAAACAATTATACCCCAATAAAGATGTAAAAAAAAAAAAAATCTTCCAACAAACAGAAGTTCAGGACCAGATGGCTTCACAGGCGAATTCTATCAAACATTTAGAGAAGAGCTAACACCCATCCACCTCAAACTCTTCCAAAAAATTGCCGAGGAAGGAACACTCCCAAACTCACTCTATGAGGCCACCATCACCCTGACACCAAAAGCAGACAAAGATACTACAAAAAAAGAAAATTACAGACCAATATCACTGATGAATATAGATGCAAAAATCCTCAACAAAATACTAGGAAACAGAATCCAACAACACATTTAAAGGATCATACACCATGATTAAGTGGGATTTATCCTAGGGATGCAAGGAGTCTTCAATATCTGCAAATCAATCAATGTGATACACCATATTAACAAACTGAAGAATTAAAACAATATAATCATCTCAATAGATGCAGAAAAAGCTTTTGACAAAATTCAACACCTGTTTATGATAAAAACTCTCCAGAAAGTGGGCAGAGAGGGAACCTACCTCAAAATAATAAAGGCCATATACGACCAACCCACAGCAAACGTCATTCTCAATGGTGAAAAACTGAAAGCATTTCCTCCTAAGATCAGGAACAAGACAAGGATGTCCACTCTCACTGCTAGTATTCAACATAGTTTTGGAAGTCCTAGCCACGGCAATCAGAGAAGAAAAAGAAATAAAAGGAATACAAATTGGAAAAGAAGAAGTAAAACTGTCACTGTTTGCAGATGACATGATACTATACATAGAGAATCCTAAAGATGCCACCAGAAAACTACTAGAGCTAATCAATGAATCTGGTAAAGTTGCAAGATACAAAATTAATGCACAGAAATCTCTTGCATTCTTATACACTAATGATGAAAAATCTGAAAGAGAAATTAAGGAAACACTCACATCTACCACTGCAACAAAAAGAATACAATACCTAGGAATAAACCTACCTAGGGAGACAAAAGACCTGTATGCAGAAAACTGTAAGACACTGATGAAAGAAATTAAAGATGATACCAACAGATGGAGAGATATACCATGTTCTTGGATTGGAAGAATCAATATTGTGAAAATGACTATACTACCCAAAGCAATCCACAGATTCAATGCAATCCCTATCAAATTACCAATACCAATTACCAATTACCGTTTTTTTTACAGAACTAGAACAAAAAAATCTTAAAATTTGTATGGAGACACAAAAGATCCCAAAGAGCTAAAGCAGTCTTCAGGGAAAAAAACGGAGCTGGAGGAATCAGACTGCCTGACTTCAGACTATACTACAAAGCTACAGTAATCAAGACAATATGGTACTGGCACAAAAACAGAAACATAGATCAATGGAACAAGGTAGAAAGCCCAGAGATCAATCCATGTACCTATGGTCAACTAATATATGACAAAGGAGGCATGGATATATTTTGGAGAAAAGACAGTCTCTTCAATAAGTGGTGCTGGGAAAACTGGACAGCCACATGTAAGAGAATGAAATTAGAACACTCCCTAACACCATACACAAAGATAAACTCAAAATGGGTTAGAGACCTAGATATAAGACCGGACACTGTAAAACTCTTAGAGGAAAACATAGGAAGAACACTCTTTGACATAAATCACAGCAAGATCTTTTTTGATCCACCTCCTAGAGTAATGGAAATAAAAACAAAAATAAACAAATGGACCTAATGAAACTTCAAAGCTTTTACACAGCAAAGGAAACCATAAACAAGACGAAAAGACAACCCTCAGAATGGGAGAAAATATTTGCAAACTAATCAACAGACGAAGGATTAATCTCGAAAATATATAAACAGCTCATGAAGCTCAATATTAAAAAAAACAAACAACCCAATCCAAAAATGGGCAGAAGACCTAAATAGACATTTCTCCAAAGAAGACAAAGATGGTCAAGAAGCACATGAAAAGCTGCTCAACATCACTGATTATTAGAGAAATGCAAATCAAAACTACAATGAGGTACCACGTCACAGCAGTTAGAATGGGCATCATCAGAAAATCTACAAACAACAGATGCTGGAGAGGGTGTGGAGAAAAGGGAACCCTCTTGCACTGTTGGTGGGAATGTAAATTGATACAGCCACTATGGAGAACAGTATGGAGGTTCCTCAAAAAACTAAAAATAGAATTACCATATGATCCAGCAATCCCACTACTGGGCATATACCCAGAGAAAACCATAATTCAAAAAGACACATACACCCCAATGTTCACTGCAGTACTGTTTACAATAGTCAGGTCATGGAAGCAACCTAAATGCCCACTGACAGACAAATGGATAAAGATGTGGTACATATACACAATGGAATATTACTCAGCCATAAAAAGGAATGATACTGGGTCATTTGTTGAGACGTGGATGGATCTAGAGACTTTCATATAGAGTGAAGTAAGTCAGAAAGAGAAAAACAAACATCATATATTAACGCATACATGTGGAACTGAAAAAATGGTACAGATGAACCAGTTTGCAGGGCAGAAATTGAGACACAGATGTAGAGAACAAATGTATGGACACCAAGGGGGAAAGCAGCAGAAGGTGGTGGTGTGATGAATTGGGAGATTGGGATTGACATATATACACTAATATGTATAAAATGGGTAAGTAATAAGAACCTGCTGTATAAAAAAATAAAATAAAATTCAAAACAAAAAAAATTTAGCAGTTCAAAAAAAGTGACCCAACCTGAGGAATAACTTTTCCAACAAATTCCAAAAGGACATTGCATCAAGAGGAACAATATAATCAGTGAAAAAATTGCGGAGAGAAAAAAATGTGATTACAGAATTTCAGATTTTATATGTCAATGGAAGCAGTAAACATAAGAACTAGGTACTACAGAAAACAGAATCAGTGTATTAGTGAGCAAACTTAAAAAGAAATTCTGAGAAATTCAAGGAAACACATAAAAAGAAGAAAATTATGACATCTAGAAGAAAACTCCAGACAAGATAAGTGATTACAGAAGAAATTTTAGAAGGAGAAAACTGATTAAATGAAGACCTATAGAAATAGCTGAAGAAAACTTCCCTGAGATATACAGGGTTACAGGTGCCAGGGCTACAACAGAAAACAGCTCACACAAGGTACCCACTCTCACTGAGTTCCACAAATAAATGATTAGAAATATTTTAGATATTAGTAAATGCTTTAAAGAAAAAAAATAAAGCAACATAATAGAGTGACTTGGTGATAGAATGGCTACTTTAGATTGAGTAGTCAGGGAGAATTCTCTGAGGTGACAAATGCACTTAGTTCTGAAGCAAAAGGGGGCATTAGTCACGGTAAGAAGCCTTCTAGGTAGAGAAACTACGTTGTGTAAAAGCCCTGAAGTAAAAACACGGCATGGTTTAGGAAATGAAATAAAGCCAGCATGGCTACAGCATAGGGAGCAAAGGGGAGAGTCGGATGAGATGAGGTTGGAGAGGTAGGCTGGGGTACATTACTTAACATAAGCCATGGTAAGAAGTGTAAGTGTGAGAGAAGCCACAGGAGAGCTTTCAGCTGGAAAATTATTACTCTGGCTGCTGAGTGGAGAATGGATTATAGTAAGGTAAAAGGAGAAGCAAGGAGACCAATGAGAAGCCTATATCAGTAGTCTAGGGAAGGGAGGACAGTAAACATGCCCTTGAGTTTTCAGTGGATATGGACAAAACAGATTAAAAATAAAGAGATGGCCAAAGATACATGAAAACAAGAAGAAATCAGAAGTTGTAATAGAAAAAAACAACTAAATGAAATCAGAGGGTTATTTTGTTATGATATTCCAAAACAAAGACATTCATGAATATTTCTGGGCTGAAAAACAGCTTACAAAATAACTAAAACAGCCAGGAAGAAAGAAAGGTAATTAAAAAAACCCCGAAAACTTGTAAAGCTATTGTTGTAATGGATACCTTAACATACTTCTTTCAATCTTTAACAGATCAAGCAAATAAAGATATAGAGAACTTGACTATTATTAATAATTAATAAACTTGGCTTAATAGAGATATTAAACACTATATCCTATAAGTATTGAATATACTTTGTGGCCAAAAAGTCAAAAGAATGATAGTGACTTTTAAAAGTCACTATCTAGGAACTTCCCTAGTGGTCCAGTGGCTAAGACTCTGCACTCCCAATGCAGGGGACCCAGGTTCGATCCCTGGTCAGGGAACTAGATCCTACATACCATGCCGCACCTAAGAGTTCACATGCTGCAACTAAGAGTTCGCATGCCTCAACTAAAGATACTGCATGTTGCAACTAAAAGATCCCTCATTCTGCAACTGAAGATCCCACATGCTGCAAGAAAGATCCCGCACACCACAACTAAGTCCCGGCATAGCCAAATAAATAAATATTTTTTAAAAAAATTTTTAAGTCACTATCTAAATAACTGTAAGTCAAAGAGGGAATCAAAATTGCAAGTAAATGAAAGAAAACATCAATTATCATGCTACATATTAAATACATATGGAATGGATTAGGGAAAAAATTCCTCAAAACACAAAGAAGAATTCCAGGATGGAGAAAGCTGGGAAGAGTACTGCTCACACCCTAACAACAACAATAACTGGATAAACTACAAAATGGTAACTTTTCCTGAATCCATCAGAGATCTGAGTCATAGAGCAATAAAAAAGCACATGTTCACCTGTGGCAGAACACAAAAGGATGAAACACTGGGTACCACAGAAGAAGATAAGAAGAATTCACATAAAACTCTTAAATAAATTGCTAAAGGCAAAGTATGGGTTATGTGAGAGTATGAGACTCCTGGGAGTCACAAACAGAAGGGAAATTCACACCTCTTCTCCAAAGACCTTCACTGGATGCTCACAAGAAAGATTATTCCGGTCCCTGGAGCTTTCTCAGTGATCTTGACCCTCCTCTCCGTGACATTCAAAACTCTTCCTTGTATCTTTGGTGGATCTTGGGCAGGAAGTAGTATAATGCCTCTCCCACAATGGTAGAACATTTCTAAAGATCTGGGGCCAGATAATTTCCTGACATCCCACAGGGCAATAGAGTTTGCAAACTGTCTATAACTGGGGCTGGACCAGGACAACACAGGGTCCCCACTGGTCTCCACCACTAGGCTAGCAAGCATGAATACCAGGCGAAAGAAGACTAGTGCTGGGGAGGGGCAAGAGTGCATCAAGAACATCCTTCTGAGGTGCAAGTCCACTGGGAAGTCTCAAAGCTGCCGGTGAAGCAGGAGTATTTAAAAAACACAACAAAACTTCTGGAAACTTCGCCCCTACCTAAGCAAAGTGTTTTGAAGCTGAAAGTACACTGAAGGCAAATATAATAACCAAAAGTGATCTCAAACCCAGGTCACATACTAACTAAACTGACTCAACTCTCCACACTGATGGCTTACGAAAAGAAGAAATGTGCATACTTCCAGAAAAAAATCATATTTACATCATGATATTACACTATGGAAATTCTAGCAATAAAAAATACAATAAGACAGCTGAAGAATGCCTTTGACAGGCCTATTGTAGACTCAACACAGCCAAGGAAAGAATCAGGGAACCTGAAGATAGGGCAACAGAACTTACTCAAATGTAAACACAAAGAGAAAAAGGTGTGTAATAAACCAGAACAGAGAATCCAGGAGCTATGAGACAATATCAAGTGGTCTAATATATGTGTAATTAGAATCCTAGAAGGAAGAAATATAATTTAAAAAAAAATAAACATTTAAAGATAGGTTAGGCAAGAATTTTCAGAAAACAATGAAAAACATCAACTAGAGATACAAGAAGCTCAGAAATCACAAGCAGGATAAATACTACCTCCCCAAAAATCACACTTAGACATATCACATTCAAACTGCTGAAAACCAAAGACAAAGAGAAAAATCTTGAAGGTAGCAAGATAAAAAAGAAACATTACACACAGAAAAACAAAGATTAAAAATTATAGCAGACATATTCATAAACTATGTACTCCAGAAAATAATGGAGTGAGATCTTCAAAGTGTTGAAAGAAAAAAAGCTGTCAACCAGGATTTAACACCCAATGAAAGTCTTTTAAATTGAAGGAAAAAAAATAACTTTCCAGAAAATAGCTTTATTTTTTTAGAGCAGTTTTAGGTTCACAGCAAAATTGACCAGAAAGTACAGAGAGTTCCTAGACATTCCCTGCCCTTACACATGCACACCTCTCCCACTACTGACATCTTGTACCACAGCCATGCAGAATTTTTTTACATTACAATTTTTCACATGTGTAAAAATCGATGAACCTGAATTGACACATCATTATCACCTAAAGTCCATAGATTACATTAGCGTTCACTCTTGCTGTTGTACATTCTATGGGTTTGGACAAATATATAATGATATGTATCCACCATTATAGTATCATGCTGAATAGTTCACTGCCCTAAAAACCCACTGTGATCTGCCTATTCATCCCTCCTTCCCCCAACCCCTAGCAACTACTGATCTTACTGTCTCTGTAAGTTTTGAGTTTCCCTGAATTCCATGTAGTTGCAGTCATACATTATGTAGCCGTTTCAGTTTGGCTTCTTTTGCTTAGCAATATGCATTTAAGATGCCTCCATGTCTTTTCATGACTTGATAGCTCACTTCTTTCTGGCCCTGAGTAATAGTCCATTGTCTGGATGCACCACAGTTTAACAATTCACCTACTGAAGGACATCTTGGTTGCTTCCAAGTTTTGGCAATTATGCGTAAAGTTGCTATAAACATTCGTGTGCAGGCTTTTGTGTGAATATAAGGTTTAACTCATTTAGGTAAATACCGAGGAGTTGTGATTGCTGGATGGTACAGTAAGACAATGTTTATTTTTTTAAGAAACTGCCAAACTGTCTTCCAAGGTAGCTGTAAAGTCATTACTGACATAGTTTGATTAATACCTACTATATTTGTTACTATTTTCCATTTGTTGCCCTTGTTCTTTGTTCCTGTTGTTGTCTTCCACTCTTTTCTGCCTTTTGAGATTTTAATTGAGGATTTTATATAATTCCATTTTCTCTCCTTTCTTAGCATATCAATTAAAATTTTTTACAGCTTTATTGATGTATACTTGATATACTGCTTAAAAAAAAACCCTTTTCTTAGTGGTTACTCTAGAGTTTGCAATATACATTTACAATTAATCCAAGTCCACTTTCAAATAATACTATACCCCTTCTGGTAAGTTATTTTTTCCTCTGACTTCTTTCAAGATTTTTTTCTTTATCTTTGATTTTCTACAGTTTGAATATGATATGCCTAAGTGTAGGGTTTTTTTAGTATTTTTCATGCTTGTCATTCTCTGAGTATCCTGGATCTATGGTTTGGTGTCTGAAATTAATTTGAGGAAGTTCTTAGTCATTAATCCTTCATATACTTCTCCTGATCCTTTCTCTCTTTCTTCTTTTGGACTCTGATAATGTGTTTTTTACACCTTTTGTAGTTGTCGCACAGTTCCTGGATATTCCATTATTTTTAAAGGCCTTTTTCCCTTTGCTTTTCATTTTAGGAAATTTCTATTGACATACCTGCAAGCTCACTGTTTCTCTCCTTGTCTGTGTCCAGTACCCTGATAAGCCTATCAAAGGTATTCTTGATTTCTGTTACAGTATTTTTTACTTCTAACATTTTCTTTTGATTCTTTCTTAGAGTTTCCATCTCTCTGCTTTTACTACCCATCTGGTCTTGTGTGTTTTCCATTTTTTCCTTTACAGCCCTTTACATATTAATCACAGTTGTTTTAAATTTACGGTCTGGTAAGTCCAACATCCCTGCCATATCTGGGTCTGGTTCTGATGTTTGCTCTGTCTCGACAAACTGGGTTTTTCTTCCCCCTTCTAGTATACTGATAGTCTTTTGTTGAAAGAAGGACATGATGTATTGGGTAAAAGGAACCGCGGTGAGTAGGCCTTTAGTAATGCAGTGGTAAGGAGAGAGTGGAAGCATGTTATAATCCCATGATTAGGTGTCAGTCTTTTGGTGATCCTGCGCCTGTGGACTGTCAGCTTCACCAATGCTTCTCAGTTTTTCCCCCCCTTAGGTGGGAGAGGATGGCTAGAAGGTGTTGCAGTTGGTATTTCCCTTCCCCCACATGGAAGGCTAGAGACAGCTGGAGTTGGGTATTCCCCTTCCCCAGGTTAGTTAGGCCCTGATAAAACCCCAGCTCTGGTAAAATAGATTCTCCTCAGAGCAGGCCTTGTTAAGAACCGAATGCTCTGGCACAATTCAAAATGGTTCCTTTTTCTCTACCCTTGCCTGAAGTGTGAGAGGATTTTTCTGTGATCTTCACTGTGAGAACCTGGCAGGTTCCTGCAGGTAAAGCTCAGGAAAGTATGAGAGCCTTCTGATGACTAGGATCTCCTGGAGTTTTTTTTATGTCTCAATCTTGTCCACACTGAGCCTCTAGGAACTTGTTAATCACAGTTAAGATTTTTCTATCCCAGTACTCATTCTCATGGAGGTAGATTTCTGCTATAGTAAGTTGTGATTCTATCTACCTGTGTTGTTCCAATTTATGGTGCAGAGGTTTGCCCTGTGACCTCACTTCTCTGATGGATCTAAGCAGAGTTGTTGATTTTTTTTAGTGTGTTCATCTTTCATTGTTGTTAGGATGAAATGGCAACTTCTAAGTTCCTTATATGCTGGACTGGAAATGAGAAGTATGAAACATCTTTTCAAATAAATAAAAGTTGATCATTTACTACCCACAGTTCTGCCCTAAAAAACTTAGATCTACACAAAGAAATAAAGGTGTCTGGGAAAGAATAAATGAAGATAAACATAAAAGATATTTTTTCATATTTTAAATGTCCTAAAAGATAATTGACTATTTAAAGCAAAAGTAATAGCAAAGTATTATGGAATTAGAGCATACAGTAAAGTAAAATGTATGACAACTATGGCACAAAATTGGGAGAAAGAAAATGGAAGTATTACTATAAGGTTCTTAAACTATACATGAAGTAGTACAGTATTACTCAAAGAATGATTTTAGTTAATTAAAAGGAGTATATTATGAACTCTAGGATCACTAAAATTTGTTAAAAAGTGGTACAAATAATAAGCTAATAATGGAGATAAAAGAGAATAATAAAAAATAGTCAATCCAAAAGTAGGCAGAAAAAGAGAAAAACAGAACAAAGAACAGATGGAACAAATAGGAATCAACTAGAAAAATGGAAGATTTTAATCCAACTCTATCATAATTATATTAAATATAAATTGTCTAAACACACAAACAACAGAGATTGTCAAATTGTCAAAAGCAAGACAATTACATGCTGTGTACAATAAACCTACTTTAAAATTAAAGATAGAGGGACTTTCCTGGTGGCACAGTGGTTAAGAATCTGCCTGCCAATGCAGGGGACACGGGTTCGAGCCCTGGTCTGGGAATATCCCACATGCCACAGAGCAACCAAGCCCGTGCACCACAACCACTGAGCCTGTGCTCTAGAGCCCGTGAGCCACAACTACTGAGCCCATGTGCCACAACTACTGAAGCCTGTGCACCTAGATCCCGTGCTCTGCAACAAGAGAAGCCACTGCAATGAGAAGCCTGTGCACTGCAACGAAGAGTAGCCCCCACTTGACACAACTAGAGAAAGCCTGTGTGCAGCAAGGAAGACCTAACGCAGCCAAAAATAAATAAATAAATAAATAAATAAACTTATTTAACAAAAAAAATAAAACAGAATCAAAGAAAGGTTAAAAGTAAAACAATGGCAAGAGAACAAAAGACAAGCCTCAGACTGGGGAAAAATATGTGCAAAATAAATATGTGATAAAGAACTGTTATCCAAAATATACAAAGAACTCTTAAAACTCAACAATATGAAAACAAACAACCCAATTAAAAAATGGGCAAAGTATCAGAACAAACACCCTAATCAAAGAAGATATATAGAAGGCAAGTAAGCATGAAAAGATGCTCAACATTATATGTCATTAGGGAATTACAAATTAAAACAATGAGATACTAAATACTAACACCTATTAGAATGCTGAAAAACCAAACCACCACCAACACCAAATGCTAACGAGAACATGGAACAACAGGAACTCTTATTTATTGCTAGTGGGAATGAAAAATGGAACAGTCACTTGGGAAGATGGTTTGGCAGTTTCTTACAAAGCTAAAAATAGTTTTACCACAGGACCCAGAAATTGTGCTCCTCGGTATTTACCCAAGTGAGCTGAACACTTATGTCCACACAAAAGCCTGAATATAAATGTTTACAGCAGCTTTATTCATAATTGTCAAAACCTGGAAGCATCCAAGATGACCTTCAATAGGTGAATAAACAAACTGCTGTATATCCATATAACAAAATATTATTTATCAATATAAAGAAATGAGCCATCAAGACATGAAAAGACATGGAGGAATCTAAAATGCATATTGCTAAGTGCAAGAAGCCAATCTGAAAAGGCTACATAATGTATGACTCCAATTATATGATATTCTAGAAAAGGCAAAACCTTGGAGATAGTGAAAAGATCAATGGTGGCCAAAAGTTCAAAGAGGGAGGCGGAATAAATGAATAGGTGGAGCACAGGGCATTATTATATTAGGGCTGTTATACTATTCAGTATGATACAGTAATGGTAGGTGCATGTCATTATATATTTGTAAAAACCCACAGAACTGTAGAAGACCAAGAGTGAACCCTATTGTAAACTATGGGCATTAGTTAATAATAATGTATCAATATTTGCTGATGAACTGTAACAAATGTATCACACTAAGGCAAGATGTTAATAATAGCAGAAACTGTGTGTTTGAGGGGGGAAGGAGGTAAATGGGAAGACTATATTTTCTGCTCAGTTTTTCTGTAAACCTAAAATTTCTCTAAAAAATAAACTATTAATTTTTTAAAAGTAGAATACTGGGAAAATGGTGTACTATTAAGACACACTTAAAAGACAGCTGGAGTGGCTATATTAATACCAGACAAAACAGACTTCAGAAGAAGAAGTAATACTTGGTACAAGAGGGACATTATATGATGAAAAAGGGGTAAATTAACCAAGAAGATAATCTTAGATGTGTATACACCTAACAAAGAGTTTCAAAACACATGAAGCAAAAACTGCCAGAACTGAGTGGAAACAGACAGGATTCACATTTGTAGTTAGACTTCAACACTCCTCAGTAATAGAACAAACAAAATAAATAAGGATATAGAAAATCTAAACAACACTATCAACCAACTTAACCTAGTTGATGTTTATAGTACACTCAGCCCAACAACAACAAAATACACATTCTTTTCAAGTACACATGAAACATTCACCAAGTATACCATAATTCTTTGCCATAAAACAATCCTAAACAAATTTAAAACCAAAATCATACAGAGATGTCTCCTGACTATGACAGAATAGAGCTAGAAGTAAAAAATAGAAATATATGTGGAAAATCCCCAAACATTTGGTAATTAAGCAACATGCTTGTAAAAAACTCATGAGTCAAGTGGAAGTCATAAAGGAAATTAGAAAACATTGTGAATTGAATTTAAATGAAAACATAACATATTAAAATTTATGAAGGGCTTCCCTGGTGGCGCAGTGGTTGAGAGTCCGCCTGCCGATGCAGGGGACACGGGTTCGTGCCCCGGTCCGGGAAGATCCCACATGCCGCGGAGCGGCTGGGCCCGTGAGCCATGGCCGCTGAGCCTGCGTGTCCGGAGCCTGTGCTCCACAACGGGAGAGGCCACTACAGTGAGAGGCCCTAATAACACACACACACACACACACACAAAAATTATGTGACAACCATGACCAAGTGATCAAGATTTGTCACCAATAAGTAATGTTGATGTCATGTTCCTCTAAAATGATACAATAAGAAGAACACATTCTGCTCCAAAACACATAACTGCAGTCTAATCATAAGAAAACAGACAAACCTAACTTGATGGCCATCCTATTAAATACTTGACCAGTATGCTTTAAAGTTTTTAATGCCATTGAAAACAAGGAAGCAATAAATGAAGACATGGTGACTAAATGCACTGTGGTACCCTGGATTGGGTCCTGGAACAGAAAAAGGACATTAGAAGAAAAGATGGTGAAATCTGAATAAAGTCTGGATCTTAATATTAATATACCAATGTTAATTTCTTAGTTTTGAAAAATATACCATGGCTGTATAGATTGTTAGCATTAGGGGAAAATGGGTGAAATTATATACATGGTAACTCTTTGTACTATCTTTGCAACTGTTCTATGAATCTAAAATTATCCCAATATAAAAACTCTTATTAAATTTTTTGCATGATACAGCCAAAGCAGTGCTTACAAGAAATTGTTTGCCATTAATGTTTATATTAGAAGAGAAGAAAAGTTTCCAATCAACAATCTAATCTTTGTTAGAGTACAGAAAAAGAGCAAATTAAATGCAAAGCAAGCAGAAGGAAGGGAATTATTTGGTAAGGGCAGAAATCAATGAAACTGGAAACAAACAATAGAGATAACCCATGAAACCAAAAGTTAATTTTCTTGAAAAAGATCAATAAAACACAAACTTCTAGTCAGACTGATATTGAAAACAAGAAGATACAATTTACCCATTATTAAGGATGAAAGAAGGGTTATCACTATAGACTACTCTGATATCAATAAATTCAACTTGGATGAAGTGGAAAAACTCCACAAACTACCAAAAACTCATGCAAGAAGAAATAAGCAACCTGAATAATTCTACACTTATTAAACTGTATTCCAACAAAGAAAATCCTGGGCACAAATGGGTTCATTGGTGGATTTTACCAAACATTTAAGGAAGAAATAATAGAAATTCTACACAAACTCTTCTGGAAAAAAGAACAGAAGAGAACACTTTCCAACTTATTTTATGAGGTCAGAATTACCCTGATAACAAAACCAGAGAAAAACACTATAGGAAAAGAAAACTACAGACCAACATTCCCAAGAACTTAGACACAAAAATCTACAACAAAATATTAGCAAATAGAACCCATCAATATATCAAAAGGACAACATCATGACTAAGTGGGGTTCATCCAAGGAATGCGAAGTGAGTTCAACATTTAAAACTGATTTAATGTAAATAATTCATGACATCAACAGACTAAAGAAGAAAAATGCTGTATGACTGATTATGTCAGTAGTTAAAGAAAAAGCGTTTAACAAATTCAACCTCCATTTATGATACTGTCAGCAAACTAGGAAGAGAAAGAAATACTCATAACCTGACAAAAATCATCTGCATAAATTTTTTAGCTTATATCATATTTAATGATGAAAAATGGAATGCTTCTCCCTAAGATTGAAAGTGAGACAAAGATATGCCTTCACCATTCCTATTCACTATCATACTCTAGGTCATAGCCAGTGCAATAAGGTAAGGAAGTGAAATAGGGTTTCCCTGGTGGCGCAGTGGTTGAGAGTCTGCCTGCCGATGCAGGGGACATGGGTTCGTGCCCTGGTCCGGGAAGATCCCACATGCCGCAGAGTGGCTGGGCCCATGAGCCATGGCCACTGAGCCTGCATGTCCGGACTCTGTGCTCCGCAATGGGAGAGGCCACAACAGTGAGAGGCCCGCGTACCACAAAAACAAAAAAAAAGGAAGTGAAATAAAAGGCCTACAGATTGGAAATAAAACTGTCTCTATTTGTAGACATGCTTGTCTACATAAAAAATTATGAAGCAATTTTAACATAGTTACTAGAATGAACTAATAGTTAAGCAAGGTCACAGGATAAAAAGTCAAAATAAAAAATTAATTGTCTTTGTATATACTATCAAGGAACAACTGGAAAACGGAATTCAAAAAAGGGTACCATTTATAATAGCACAAAAACATGAAGTATTTAGGCATAAATGTAACAAAATACGTAAATGTTCTGTATGCTGAAAACTACAATAACAAAAAAATCTGATAAAAAAAATCAAAGAAGACCCATATAATGGAGGCTATGTTCATGGATTATAAGGCTCAATATTGTTAAGATGTTAATTCTCCCTCAATTGACCTACAGATTCAATGCAATCCCAATCAAAATCCAAGCACACACAAAAACTAGTTGTATTTCTTTCTGTTTTTTTTAAGGCTAGATTTCTTTTTTTTAATATTAATTTATTCATTTATTTGGTTGCACCAGGCCTTAGTTGCAGCAGGTGGGCTCCTTAGTTGCGGCTCCCAGGCTCCTTAGTTGCAGCAAGTGGGCTCCTTAGTTGTGGCACGCATGTGGGATCTAGTTCCCTTACCAGGGATCGAACCCAGACCTCCTGCATTGGGAGTGTGGAGACTTATCCACTGTGCCACCAGGGAAGTCCTTAGTTGTATTTCTATACATTAGCAATGAATATCTGAAATAAAATTAAGGAAATAATGCCATTTAAAATAGAACAAAAAAGAATAAAATACTGAGGAATAAATTTAATCACAAAAGTACAAGATTCGTACACTGAAACCTACAAACCATTGCTGAAAGAAATTAAAGAAGACTTAAATACATTGATTGGGACATCCCTCGTGGTGCAGTGGTTAAGAATCCGCCTCCCAATGCAGGGCAGACGGGTTCAATCCCTGGTCAGGGAATTAGGTCCCGCATGCATGCTGCACCTAAGAGTTCACATGTCACAACTAAGGAGCCCACGAGCCGCAACTAAGAAGCACATATGCCTAAATAAGGAGCCATTGAGCCACAACTAAGAAGCCCTCGAGCTACAACTAAGGATACAACTGGTTGCTACTAACGAGCACACATGCCGCAAGTAAAGGAGCTGGCAAGCCACAACTAAGGAGCCTGCCTGCCGCAACTAAGACCTGGTGCAACCAAAAAAAAAAAAAAGACAAATAGGTTGAAAGACATCCCTTGTTCATGGATTGAAATAAAATATTATTAGGAAGGCAATACTCCCCAAAGAAATCTACAGATTGAGTTCAATCCCAATCAAAATCCCAATGGCCTTTTTGCATAAACTGAACAGCCGATCCTAAAATTCATACAGAATTTCAAGGTAACACAAACAGCCAAAACAATATTCAAAATGAGTTGAAGAACTCACATTTATTGATTTCAAAACTTAATAAAAAGCTACTTACCATTAAAGCAGTGTGATACTGGCATAAGAATAGACATACAGATCAATGGAACAGAACTGAGAGTCCAGAAGTGAATCCATACATCTGTGGTCAACTGATTTTTGACAACAGTGTGAAGGCAATTAAATGCAGAAAGAACAGTCTTTTCAACAAATAGTGCTGGGATAATTAGATATCCACATGCAAAAGAATGAAGTTGAACCCTTACCTTACATACAAAATTAACTCATGATGGATCAAAAGCCTAAACGTAAGCGCTAAAACCATAAAACTCTTAGAAGAAAACACTGAGGTAAGTCTTCATGACTTTGGGTAGGTATGACACCTAAAGCACAAGCAACCAAAGTAAAAAGCTGATAAAATGGACTTCATCAAAATTTAAAAGCATTTGTGCTTCAAAAGACACCATCAAGAAAGAAGACAACCCACAGAACGGGAGAAAGCAAATCATATTATCTGATATGGGTCTAGTATGCACAATATATAGAGAACTCTTAAAACTCAACAATAAAAAGACAAATAACCCAACTGAAAAATGGGCAACGGGACTCCCCTTGTGGTCCAGTGGTTAAGAATCTGCCTGCCAGTGGAGGGGACACGGGTTCGATCCCTGGTCTGGGAAGATCACACAAGCCACGGAGCAACTAATCCCGTGCACCACAACTACTGAGCCCATGCTCTAGAGCCTGAGAGCTGCAACTATCGAGCCCACATGCCCAACTACTGAGGCCTGCGTGCTCTAGAGCCTGTGCACCACAACTACTGAGCCCACGTGCTGCAACTACTGAAGCCTGCATGCCTAGAGCCCATGCTCCAAAACAAGCCACTGCCATGAGAAGCCTGCACACCACAATGAAGACTAGCCCCCACTCACTGCAACTAGAGAAAGCCTGCATGCAGCTACAAAGACCCAGTGCAGCAAAAAAAAAAAAAAAAATGGGCAAAGGATTTGAATAGACGTATCTCTAAAGGATATACAAATGGCCAGTAAACACATAAGAGGTTCAACACCATTATCCATTACTGAAATACAAATCAAAGCCACAATGAGATACCACTTCAGAACCACTAGGAAGACTACATATTTTGTAAATAGGAAAATAACAAGTGTTCACAAGAACGTGGAGAAATTGGAATGTAAAATGGGGCAGCTATTATAGAAAATAGTTTGGTGTTCCTAAAAAAGTTAAACATAGAATTTCCATATGACTCAGCAATTCCACTCCTGGGTATATAAACAAAGAATTGAAAACAGGTGATTAAACAAAACTTTGCACACAAATGTTCATAACAGCACTATTAACAATAGTAAAAAAGTGAGGAACAATCCAAGTGTCCAACAACTCATGAAGGGATAACCCCAAATAGTCAAAGCAATCCTGAGAAAGAAAAACAGAGCTGGAGGAATCAGGCTCCCTGACTTCAGACTATACTACAAAGCTACAGTAATCGAAACAGTATGGTACTGGCACAAAAACAGAAGTATTGATCAATGGAACAAGATAGAAAGTCCAGAAATAAACCCATGCACCTATGGCCAATTAACGTATGACAAAGGAGGCAAGACTATATAATGGAGAAAAGACAGTCTCTTCAATAAGTGGTACTGGGAAAACTGGACAGCTACATGTAAAAGAATGAAATTAGAACATTCTCTAACACCATACACAAAAATAAACTCAAAATGGATCCAAGATCTAAATGTAAGGTTGGATGCTATAAAACTCTTAAGAGGTTAACATAGGCAGAACACTCTTTGACGTAAATCACAGCAATATCTTTTTTGATCCACCTCCTAGAGGAATGAAAATCAAAACGAAAATAAACAAATGGGACCTAATTAAACTTACAAGCTTTTGCACAGCAAAGGAAACCATCAACAAAATGAAAAGACAATCCACAGAATGGGAGAAAATATTTGCAAACAAAGTGACCGACAAGGGATTAATCTCCAAAGTATACAAACAGCTCATACAGCTTAATATCAAAAAAAACCCAGACAACGCAATCAAAAAAATGGGCAGAAGACCTAAACAGACAGTTCTCTAAAGAAGACTTACAGATGGCCAAGAGGCACATGAAAAGATGCTCAACATTGCTAATTATTAGAGAAATGCAAATCAAAATGACAATGAGGTATCACCTCACATTGGTCAGAATGGTCATCATCAAAAAGTCTACAAACAATAAATGCCGGAGGTGTTGTGGAGAAAAGGAAACCATCCTATGCTGTTGGTGGGAATGTAAATTGGTACAACCACTATGAAGAACAGTATGGAGGTTCCTTAAAAAACTAAAAATAGAGCTATCATATGATCCAGCAATCCTACTCCTGGGCATATATCTGGAGAAAACCATAATTCGAAAATATACACATACCCCAATGTACACTGCAGCACTATTTACAATAGCCAAGACACGGAAGCAACCTAAATGTCCATCGACAGAGGAATGGATAAAGAAGATGTGGCACATACATACAATGGAATATTACTCAGCCGTAAAAAAGAACAAAATTTTGCCATTTGCAGCAACATGGATGCACCTAGAGATTATCATACTAAGTGAAGTAAGTCGGAGAGAGAAGGGCAAATATCACATGATATCACTCATATGTGGAATCTAATTTTTAAAAATGATACAAATGAACTTATTTACAAAGCAGAAACAGACTTACTGATATCGAAAACAAACTTATGGTTACCAAAGGGGAAACATCGGGGGGAGGGATAAATCAGGAGCTTGGGATTAATATACACACACTACTATATACAAAACAGATAATCAACAAGGACCTACTGTATAGCACGGGAACCCTAGTCAATATTCTGTAATAACCTATCTGGGAAAAGAATCTGAAAAAGAATGAATACATGTATATGTATAACTGAATCACTTTGCTGTACACCTGAAACTAACACAACATTGTAAATCAACTATGCTCCAATAATATTTTTTAAAACTCATGAATGGATAAATAAATGGATATAATAAAATGTAATAAATATATAAATAAAATGTAATATATATATCCATATGTATTAGTTTTCCAGTACTGGCATAACAAATTATCATAAACTGGGTAGCTTAAAACAACAGAAATTTATTCTCTCACAGTCCTGGAAGCGTGATGTTTAAAATTAAGGTGTCAGGGGACTACACTCCCTCCAAAGGCTATAGGGAAGAATTCTTCGTGCCTCTTCCAGCTTTTGCTGGCTCTAGGGATCCCTTGGCTTGGTTCGCTTCATCACTCCAATCTCTGCCTCTGTCTTTACATGGTCCCGTGCTTTTGTGTGTCTTATCCTCTTCGGTCTCTTATAAGGACAGTTGTCATTGGATTTAGGACTCACTGAATAGTCCAGGATGTTCTCGTCTTGAGACTCTCAGTTTAATTGTATCTGCAAAGATCCTTTTTTCCAAATAAGGTAACATTCACAGGTTCTGGGAGTTAAGACATGGCATATCTTTTTTGGAGCCAGTATTCAACCCACTGTATCATACAATGATAAATAATTCAGTCAAAAAAGGAATGAAGTACTGATACATGGTTGCAACATGGATGAATTTTGAAAACATTATGCTAAGTGAAAGAAGTGAGATACAAAAGGTACACACTGTATGATTCCATTTATTTAAACTTTCCAGAAGAGGCAAATCCACAGAGACAGAAAGCACATCAGTAGTTGCCAGGGGCTGGGAGGAAGGGGAAATGAGGAGTGACTACTTACAGGATTTCCTTTTGCATTGATAAAAATGTTCTGGAAATAGATAATGGGGATGGTTGCACAACATTATGAATGTACTGAATGTCAGTGAATTGTACACGTTTTAAATGGTTAAAATGGTAAATGTCATGCATATTTTACCACATACACACACAAAATCTCATCACAACTTTGTTTCTAGAAATCAACAAGCTGGTTCTATATTTTATATGGAAAACAAAACAGTTAAGCTAGCTATGACAATTCTGACAAAACAGAACAACATTGGAGTACTCACATTTCTTGATTCCAAAGACTTACTAAAAGCTAGAGTAGGCTTCCCTGGTGGCACAGTGGTTGAGAGTCCGCCTGCCGATGCAGGGGACACGGGTTCGTGCCCCGGTCCGGGAAGATCACACATGCCGCGGAGCGGCTGGGCCCGTGAGCCATGGCCACTGAGCCTGCGCGTCCAGAGCCTGTGCTCCTCAACGGGAGACGCCACTACAGTGAGAGGCCCACGTACCGCAAAAAAAAAAAAAAAAATTATGTGACAACCATGACCAAGTGATCAAGATTTGTCACCAATAATAAGTAATGTTGATGTCATGTTCCTCTAAAATGATACAATAAGAAGAACACATTCTGCTCCAAAACACATAACTGCAGTCTAATCATAAGAAAACAGACAAACCCAAGTTGATAGCCATCCTATTAAATACTTGACCAGTATGCTTTAAAGTTTTTAATGCCATTGAAAACAAGGAAGCAATAAATGAAGACATGGTGACTAAATGCACTGTGGTACCCTGGATTGGGTCCTGGAACAGAAAAAGGACATTAGAAGAAAAGATGGTGAAATCTGAATAAAGTCTGGATCTTACTATTAATATACCAATGTTAATTTCTTAGTTTTGAAAAATATACCATGGCTGTATAGATTGTTAGCATTAGGGGAAAATGGGTGAAATTATATACATGGTAACTCTTTGTACTATCTTTGCAACTGTTCTATGAATCTAAAATTATCCCAATATAAAAACTCTTATTAAATTTTTTGCATGATACAGCCAAAGCAGTGCTTACAAGGAATTGTTTGCCATTAATGTTTATATTAGAAGAGAAGAAAAGTTTCCAATCAACAATCTAATCTTTGTTAGAGTACAGAAAAAGAGCAAATTAAATGCAAAGCAAGCAGAAGGAAGGGAATTATTTGGTAAGAGCAGAAATCAATGAAACTGGAAACAGAAACAATAGAGACAACCCATGAAACCAAAAGTTAATTTTCTTGAAAAAGATCAATAAAACACAAACTTCTAGTCAGACTGATATTGAAAACAAGAAGATACAATTTACCCATTATTAAGGATGAAAGAAGGGTTATCACTATAGACTACTCTGATATCAATAAATTCAACCTGGATGAAGTGGAAAAACTCCACAAACTACCAGAAGCTCATGCAAGAAGAAATAAGCAACCTGAATAATTCTACACTTATTAAACTGTATTCCACAAAGAAAATCCTGGGAACAAATGGGTTCATTGGTGGATTTTGCCAAACATTTAAGGAAGAAATAATAGAAATTCTACACAAACTCTTCTGGAAAAAAGAACAGAAGAGAACACTTTCCAACTTATTTTATGAGGTCAGAATTACCCTGATAACAAAACCAGAGAAAAACACTATAGGAAAAGAAAACTACAGACCAGCATTCCCATGAACTTAGACACAAAAATCTACAACAAAATATTAGCAAATAGAACCCATCAATATATCAAAAGACAACATCATGACTAAGTGGGGTTCATCCAAGGAATGCGAAGTGAGTTCAACATTTAAAACTGATTTAATGTAAATAATTCATGACATCAACAGACTAAAGAAGAAAAATGCTGTATGACTGATTATGTCAGTAGTTAAAGAAAAAGCATTTAACAAATTCAACCTCCATTTATGATACTGTCAGCAAACTAGGAAGAGAAAGAAATACTCATAACCTGACAAAAATCATCTGCATAAATTTTTTAGCTTATATCATATTTAATGATGAAAAACGGAATGCTTCTCCCTAAGATTGAAAGTGAGACAAAGATATGCCTTCACCATTCCTATTCACTATCATACTCTAGGTCATAGCCAGTGCAATAAGGTAAGGAAGTGAAATAGGGCTTCCCTGGTGGCACAGTGGTTGAGAGTCTGCCTGCCGATGCAGGGGACATGGGTTCGTGCCCTGGTCCGGGAAGATCCCACATGCCGCAGAGTGGCTGGGCCCATGAGCCATGGCCACTGAGCCTGCACGTCCGGACTCTGTGCTCTGCAATGGGAGAGGCCACAACAGTCAGAGGCCTGCGTACCGCAAAAACAAACAAAAAAAAGAAAGTGAAATAAAAGGCCTACAGATTGTAAATAAAACTGTCTCTATTTGTAGACGTGCTTGTCTACATAAAAAATTATGAAGCAATTTTAACATAGTTACTAGAATGAACTAATAGTTAAGCAAGGTCACAGGATAAAAAGTCAAAATAAAAAATTAATTGTCTTTGTATATACTATCAAGGAACAACTGGAAAACGGAATTCGAAAAAGAGTACCATTTATAATAGCACAAAAACATGAAGTATTTAGGCATAAATGTAACAAAATATGTAAATGTTCTGTATGCTGAAAACTACAATAACAAAAAAATCTGATAAAAAAAATCAAAGAAGACCCATATAATGGAGGCTATGTTCATGGATTATAAGGCTCAATATTGTTAAGATGTTAATTCTCCCTCAATTGACCTACAGATTCAATGCAATCCCAATCAAAATCCAAGCACACACAAAAACTAGTTGTATTTCTTTCTGTTTTTTTTAAGGCTAGATTTCTTTTTTTTAATATTAATTTATTCATTTATTTGGTTGCACCAGGCCTTAGTTGCAGCAGGTGGGCTCCTTAGTTGCGGCTCCCAGGCTCCTTAGTTGCAGCAAGTGGGCTCCTTAGTTGTGGCACGCATGTGAGATCTAGTTCCCTTACCAGGGATCGAACCCAGACCTCCTGCATTGGGAGTGTGGAGACTTATCCACTGTGCCACCAGGGAAGTCCTTAGTTGTATTTCTATACACTAGCAATGAATATCTGAAATAAAATTAAGGAAATAATGCCATTTAAAATAGAATAAAAAAGAATAAAATACTGAGGAATAAATTTAATCACAAAAGTACAAGATTCGTACACTGAAACCTACAAACCATTGCTGAAAGAAATTAAAGAAGACTTAAATACATTGATTGGGACATCCCTCGTGGTGCAGTGGTTAAGAATCCGCCTCCCAATGCAGGGCAGACGGGTTCAATCCCTGGTCAGGGAATTAGGTCCCGCATGCATGCTGCACCTAAGAGTTCACATGTCACGACTAAGGACCCCACGAGCCGCAACTAAGAAGCACATGTGCCTCAACTAAGGAGCCTGCCTGCTGCAACTAAGACCTGGTGCAACCAAAAAAAAAAAAAAGACAAATAAGTTGAAAGACATCCCTTGTTCATGGATTGAAATAAAATATTATTAGGAAGGCAATACTCCCCAAAGAAATCTACAGATTGAGTTCAATCCCAATCAAAATCCCAATGGCCTTTTTGCATAAACTGAACAGCCGATCCTAAAATTCATACAGAATTTCAAGGTAACACAAACAGCCAAAACAATATTCAAAATGAGTTGAAGAACTCACATTTATTGATTTCAAAACTTAATAAAAAGCTACTTACCATTAAAGCAGTGTGATACTGGCATAAGAATAGACATACAGATCAATGGAACAGAACTGAGAGTCCAGAAGTGAATCCATACATCTGTGGTCAACTGATTTTTGACAACAGTGTGAAGGCAATTAAATGCAGAAAGAACAGTCTTTTCAACAAATAGTGCTGGGATAATTAGATATCCACATGCAAAAGAATGAAGTTGAACCCTTACCTTACATACAAAATTAACTCATGATGGATCAAAAGCCTAAACGTAAGCGCTAAAACCATAAAACTCTTAGAAGAAAACACTGAGGTAAGTCTTCATGACTTTGGGTAGGTATGACACCTAAAGCACAAGCAACCAAAGTAAAAAGCTGATAAAATGGACTTCATCAAAATTTAAAAGCATTTGTGCTTCAAAAGACACCATCAAGAAAGAAGACAACCCACAGAACGGGAGAAAGCAAATCATATTATCTGATATGGGTCTAGTATGCACAATATATAGAGAACTCTTAAAACTCAACAATAAAAAGACAAATAACCCAACTGAAAAATGGGCAACGGGACTCCCCTTGTGGTCCAGTGGTTAAGAATCTGCCTGCCAGTGGAGGGGACACGGGTTCGATCCCTGGTCTGGGAAGATCACACAAGCCACGGAGCAACTAATCCCGTGCACCACAACTACTGAGCCCATGCTCTAGAGCCCGAGAGCTGCAACTATCGAGCCCACATGCCCAACTACTGAGGCCTGCGTGCTCTAGAGCCTGTGCACCACAACTACTGAGCCCACGTGCTGCAACTACTGAAGCCTGCATGCCTAGAGCCCATGCTCCAAAACAAGCCACTGCCATGAGAAGCCTGCACACCACAATGAAGACTAGCCCCCACTCACTGCAACTAGAGAAAGCCTGCATGCAGCTACAAAGACCCAGTGCAGCAAAAAAAAAAAAAAAAATGGGCAAAGGATTTGAATAGACGTATCTCTAAAGGATATACAAATGGCCAGTAAACACATGAGAAGAGGTTCAACACCAGTATCCATTACTGAAATACAAATCAAAGCCACAATGAGATACCACTTCAGAACCACTAGGAAGACTACATATTTTGTAAATAGGAAAATAACAAGTGTTCACAAGAACGTGGAGAAATTGGAATGTAAAATGGGGCAGCTATTATAGAAAATAGTTTGGTGTTCCTAAAAAAGTTAAACATAGAATTTCCATATGACTCAGCAATTCCACTCCTGGGTATATAAACAAAGAATTGAAAACAGGTGATTAAACAAAACTTTGCACACAAATGTTCATAACAGCACTATTAACAATAGTAAAAAAGTGAGGAACAATCCAAGTGTCCAACAACTCATGAAGGGATAACCCCAAATAGTCAAAGCAATCCTGAGAAGGAAAAACAGAGCTGGAGGAATCAGGCTCCCTGACTTCAGACTATACTACAAAGCTACAGTAATCGAAACAGTATGGTACTGGCACAAAAACAGAAGTATTGATCAATGGAACAAGATAGAAAGTCCAGAAATAAACCCATGCACCTATGGCCAATTAACGTATGACAAAGGAGGCAAGACTATATAATGGAGAAAAGACAGTCTCTTCAATAAGTGGTACTGGGAAAACTGGACAGCTACATGTAAAAGAATGAAATTAGAACATTCTCTAACACCATACACAAAAATAAACTCAAAATGGATCCAAGACCTAAATGTAAGGTTGGATGCTATAAAACTCTTAAGAGGTAAACATAGGCAGAACACTCTTTGACGTAAATCACAGCAATATCTTTTTTGATCCACCTCCTAGAGGAATGAAAATCAAAACGAAAATAAACAAATGGGACCTAATTAAACTTACAAGCTTTTGCACAGCAAAGGAAACCATCAACAAAATGAAAAGACAATCCACAGAATGGGAGAAAATATTTGCAAACAAAGTGACCGACAAGGGATTAATCTCCAAAGTATACAAACAGCTCATACAGCTTAATATCAAAAAAAACCCAGACAACGCAATCAAAAAAATGGGCAGAAGACCTAAACAGACAGTTCTCTAAAGAAGACTTACAGATGGCCAAGAGGCACATGAAAACATGCTCAGCATTGCTAATTATTAGAGAAATGCAAATCAAAATGACAATGAGGTATCACCTCACATTGGTCAGAATGGTCATCATCAAAAAGTCTACAAACAATAAATGCCGGAGGTGTTGTGGAGAAAAGGAAACCATCCTATGCTGTTGGTGGGAATGTAAATTGGTACAACCACTATGAAGAACAGTATGGAGGTTCCTTAAAAAACTAAAAATAGAGCTATCATATGATCCAGCAATCCTACTCCTGGGCATATATCTGGAGAAAACCATAATTCGAAAATATACACATACCCCAATGTACACTGCAGCACTATTTACAATAGCCAAGACACGGAAGCAACCTAAATGTCCATCGACAGAGGAATGGATAAAGAAGATGTGGCACATACATACAATGGAATATTACTCAGCCGTAAAAAAGAACAAAATTTTGCCATTTGCAGCAACATGGATGCACCTAGAGATTATCATACTAAGTGAAGTAAGTCGGAGAGAGAAGGGCAAATATCACATGATATCACTCATATGTGGAATCTAATTTTTAAAAATGATACAAATGAACTTATTTACAAAGCAGAAACAGACTTACTGATATCGAAAACAAACTTATGGTTACCAAAGGGGAAACATCGGGGGGAGGGATAAATCAGGAGCTTGGGATTAATATACACACACTACTATATACAAAACAGATAATCAACAAGGACCTACTGTATAGCACGGGAACCCTAGTCAATATTCTGTAATAACCTATCTGGGAAAAGAATCTGAAAAAGAATGAATACATGTATATGTATAACTGAATCACTTTGCTGTACACCTGAAACTAACACAACATTGTAAATCAACTATGCTCCAATAATATTTTTTAAAACTCATGAATGGATAAATAAATGGATATAATAAAATGTAATAAATATATAAATAAAATGTAATATATATATCCATATGTATTAGTTTTCCAGTACTGGCATAACAAATTATCATAAACTGGGTAGCTTAAAACAACAGAAATTTATTCTCTCACAATCCTGGAAGCGTGATGTTTAAAATTAAGGTGTCAGGGGACTACACTCCCTCCAAAGGCTATAGGGAAGAATTCTTCGTGCCTCTTCCAGCTTTTGCTGGCTCTAGGGATCCCTTGGCTTGGTTCGCTTCATCACTCCAATCTCTGCCTCTGTCTTTACATGGTCCCGTGCTTTTGTGTGTCTTATCCTCTTCGGTCTCTTATAAGGACAGTTGTCATTGGATTTAGGACTCACTGAATAGTCCAGGATGTTCTCGTCTTGAGACTCTCAGTTTAATTGTATCTGCAAAGATCCTTTTTTCCAAATAAGGTAACATTCACAGGTTCTGGGAGTTAAGACATGGCATATCTTTTTTGGAGCCAGTATTCAACCCACTGTATCATACAATGATAAATAATTCAGTCAAAAAAGGAATGAAGTACTGATACATGGTTGCAACATGGATGAATTTTGAAAACATTATGCTAAGTGAAAGAAGTGAGATACAAAAGGTACACACTGTATGATTCCATTTATTTAAACTTTCCAGAAGAGGCAAATCCACAGAGACAGAAAGCACATCAGTAGTTGCCAGGGGCTGGGAGGAAGGGGAAATGAGGAGTGACTACTTACAGGATTTCCTTTTGCATTGATAAAAATGTTCTGGAAATAGATAATGGGGATGGTTGCACAACATTATGAATGTACTGAATGTCAGTGAATTGTACACGTTTTAAATGGTTAAAATGGTAAATGTCATGCATATTTTACCACATACACACACAAAATCTCATCACAACTTTGTTTCTAGAAATCAACAAGCTGGTTCTATATTTTATATGGAAAACAAAACAGTTAAGCTAGCTATGACAATTCTGACAAAACAGAACAACATTGGAGTACTCACATTTCTTGATTCCAAAGACTTACTAAAAGCTAGAGTAGGCTTCCCTGGTGGCACAGTGGTTGAGAGTCCGCCTGCCGATGCAGGGGACACGGGTTCGTGCCCCGGTCCGGGAAGATCACACATGCCGCGGAGCGGCTGGGCCCGTGAGCCATGGCCACTGAGCCTGCGCGTCCAGAGCCTGTGCTCCGCAACGGGAGAGGCCACAGCAGTGAGAGGCCCACATACCACAAAAAAAAAAAAAAAAAGCTACAGTAATCATGACATTGGGTTGTAAGTGGAAGTATAAACACAAAGATTAATGGAGGGCTTCCCTAGTGGCAGAGGGGTTAAGAATCCACCTGCTAACGCAGGGGACATGAATTCGAGTCCTGGTCCAGGAAGATCCCACATGCTGCCGAGCAACTAAGCCCGCGAGCCACAACTACTAAGCCCGCATGCCACAACTACTGAAGCCCGTGCGCCTAGACCCCGTGTTCTGCAACAAGAGAAGCCACCTCAATAAGAAGCCTGTGCACCACACCAAAGAGTAGCCCCCGTTCGCCGCAACTAGAGAAAGCCTGCGTGCGGCAACAAAGACCCAACACAGCCAAAAATAAAATTTTAAATAAAATTTAAAAATAAATAAATAATTAAAACAAATGACTTATAAACTTTAAAAAAAAAGATGAATGGAAAGGAATATAGAGACCAGAAACAGACCTATAGATTTATAATTAATTTATTTCAGCAGTGTTTCAAAGGCAAGTCAGTGGAGAAATAAGTGTTTTCAACAAATGGTACTGGAACAAATGGTCATCCAAAATTAAAAAACCCTCAATCCTCACACTATAAATATAAATATATATTTAATATAAAAATACCTCACACTATATAGAAAACTGGCTCAAAATGGATCATAGATATACATGTAAAATCTAAAATTATAACATTTCTAGAGAGAAATATAGGGGAAACTTCTTGTGACCTTTGATCAGGCAAAAACTTCTTAGATAATCTAACACAAAAATCATGATCCATAATAAAATGATATATTGGACAAGGTACATATTGGGTAAAAACACTCATAAAACACATACATGATAAAAACTTGTAACCAAAATACAAAAAGAAATCTATACACTTGATAATAAAATAAACAACCTAATTTTTAAATGGGCAAAATACCTGAATAGACATTTCATTAAAGAAAATATACAGAAGGCAAACAAGCACATGAAAAATATCCAATATCATTAAACACTAAGAAAATGGAAATTGAGACCACTACATACCTATAATGGCTTAAATAAAATGATAATGCTAAGTGGAACAACTAGAATTCTAAGGATGTGGAATGACTAGAATTCTTTTATGTTGCTTGCGGGAATGCAAAATCATTTTGGAAAAGAATTTGGGCAGATTTAAAAAAAATAAATATACAACACTGATAATATGACCCAGTAATCCTGCTCACTGGTATTTATCTATGAGATTAAAACATATGTTCACACAAAACCTGCATGCAAATATTTATAGTGGCTTTATTCATAATCACATAAAAAACAGAAACAAACCATATTCCCTTCAACCAGTGAATTATTAATAATATACAAATTGTGGTACATCCATACAATGGATACTACTCATTAATTAAAAGTAACAAACTCTTGATGCAGTATGGATGAATATCAAATGCATTTTGCTAAGCAAAAGAAGCCAGACTCAAAAGAGTACATTCTGTATGACTCCATTTACATAAACCTCTGGAAAAGGCAAAAGTATATGGATGGAAAACAGAATCAGTGGTTGGCAACAATGACTGAGGTCAGGAAGAATGGTTGACCCTGGAGGGGAGTGATCAGGGAATTGCTCGGGTGATGGAACTGTTCTATGGAAAGGTAGTGGATACATGACCCTATGCATTTATCAAATATCACAGAACTGTACACTACAAAAAATAAATTTTACTGTATGAAATTTTAAAACAACAACCAGGATATGGGAAGGAAAATGAAATTCAGACTATAAACAAATTAATCTAAATTAGTGAAACTTACATTTATGGTTTACTTATGAACTGTATTACAAATGAATGATAAAACTGTATTGAAAGAAACTGGAAGAAAGGAGCTGACCCAAGTAATTCTAGAAAACAATGTTTTGACTGGATTCTGTAAGGCTGAAGATAAAAAGAACTGTATACAAATACTGTAGTACAGTTGGTAAAATTTGTTTCTCAAAGGAGTTTGGCTTAGCAACTCTGAAACTATTTTATTTGTACACTAGAGTTGAACAACTAAACATATTGTAGGTAATAAGAGTCAGGTTTCTTACTGTTGGAGAGAGAACGTAGAATTAGGCAAGGTGGAGAGCTAGCGTGAACCCTGTGGTGCTAGACTAGAACTGGAGTTATTAATACAGACTCATGTTTTTTTATGTAAAGATATGTAGACAGAAAAATAAATACAGATGCATGTATATGCATGGGTTAGTATACATTTATTTCCTAGCACTAGTAACTGAAAAGGCTTAGGAGTGGTGACAACCCAGTAGCAATGAGCATGCTTAGTTCTCATATCTTGGTTTCTAAATACCATTCTCCAATTAAAAGAACCATAGCTCCTAGGAGAATGGATTGATTCTAGAGCTCAGGGAGGGAAAAGATAAGATGAGCCTGGATTACCTTTTGGTGCCAGAAAGAAACAAAGTAGTGAAAAATTGGGGGCATGTTGAAAGGGCATAGGAGACAATCTGAAAAAGTTTCAAATGGACAATGTTTGAAGAAGAACTTGAGCAACGAAATATATAACAAAAATATTGGAGTATAGTACAGAGAATGAAATAAATACCTATGAGTTCATGGTGATATACAGGAATAATGGAATAAGAAAATAAATGAGAAAGAAGAAACTAATGTTCCTATATAAGAATTCCAATTAATAAATGAAGAAGAAATGAGGGAAACAGAAAACCACCATTAGAACACCACAGTAATAACTCTTGTAGAGATCTACCAAGGGACACTTCAGTTAGCAGGTGAAAGTTTAAACAGGAATAAGATATTTGCATAGTCTCAAAGTATCTCCCACAAAGATATTTAGTAATTACAAAGAGAAACAGACGCCATCTTAACAAAATGATCAGGGTTTACCTCCCCAGTAATACATACTGACAACGTGTACTCCCTGATATGGAGCAATAAGAAGACAACACCTCTCTCTGTAAGACTCTTCCCAATAATGTATAACCTCAATCTCATCATGAGAAAACAGGAGACAGACCCAAAATAAAGGCAAACATCTATAAAACACTCCACTCCATTTTATAACAATCTAGTTCAGATTAACATTCCATCAACACTGGGTTATACATTCTTCTCAAATACACATGAGACATTCCCCATAACAGACCACGTGTTTGGCCATAAAACAAATCTCAATAAACTTGAAAGGACTTAATTCATAAAAGACTGAAATCACACAAAGTACGCTCTATGATCATGAAGAAAGAAAATTAGAAATAAATAACAAAGAAAATTTGGGATATTCAAAAATATGTGGAACTTATTCCAAAATAACCAATGAGCAAAAGAAGAAACAAAAAGGGAAATATGAAAATATTTTGAGATTAATGAAAATGAAAACATTGCATATCAAAATTTATGGAATGCAGCTCACGCAGAAATTTACCTGTAAATGCCTACAATAAAAAAGAAAAAATATCATAAATCAGCAGTCTAATCTTCCATCTTATGAAACCAGAAAAAGAAGAGCAAAGTAAACCCAAAGCAAGTAAAATGAAGGAGATGATAAAGGCTAGAGCAAACAAAAATGGAATAGAGTACAGAAAAAACAACACAGAGAAAGAAAAAAGACAGAAGTTGGTCTTTGAAGAAAAACAACAAAAATGACAAAATTTCAGCTATACCCACCAAAACCAAAAAGAATGAAGGCTCAAATTACTAAAATCAGGAATGAAAAAGAGGACATTACTACTGAACTTACAGAAATAACAAGCTTTAAAAGGGAATACTATGTAAAATTATATGCCAACAAATTAGATAATCTATACAAAATGAAAAAATTCCTAGAAACAAATAACTGACTAACACTGACTCAAGATGAAATATAAAATCAGTGTATACCTATAATAAAGAGATTGAATAAGTAATCAAAATCTTCCCACAAACAAGCCCATACTAGGATGACTTCACTGGTAAATTCTACCAATTTTTTTTTTTTTTTTGGCCATGCCACATGGCTTGTGGGATCTTAGTTCCCTGACCAGGGACTGAATGTATGCCCCCTACAGTGGAAGCACAGAATCCTAACCACTGGACCACCAAGGAATTCCCTCTACCAAAATTTTAAGAGAAATGAATAACTTTCTTTTTGAGACAAAAGACAGAAGAGGAGGGAACACTTCCTAAGAATTCTTTGAGGCCAGTATTACCCTGATACCAAAACCGGACTAAGATATAACAAAAAAAGAAATCTACAGACCAATATTCCTTATGTATATAGATGCAAAAATCAACAAAATACTAGCCAACTGAATTCAGCAGCATATGAAAAGGATTATGCACCATGACAAAGAGGTATTATGCCAGGAACACAGCGTTAATTCAAGAGACAAATATCAGTCAATGTAATATACCACAGTAATAGAATGAAAGACAAAAGCCAAATGATCATCTCAATAGATACAGAAAAAGCATTTGACAAAATACATTTTTTTAAAACCCCAACAAACTAGCAATAAAAGGAGTCTTCCTCATGATAAAGGGCATCTGCAAAAACATTCTAAGGAATATCATACTTCATAGTGAAAGACAGCAAGCTTTCCCTCTATGATTAGAAACAAGATAACAATGTCTGCTCTTGCTGCTTCTATTCAACATTGTAGTGGAGGCTCTAGCCAGAACAATTAGGCAAGGAAAAGAAATAAAAGATATGCACATTGGAAAGGAACAAGTAAAAGTATCTCTATTTGCGGATGACATGATCGGGTATATAAGATATAGAATAACCCAAGGAATCCACAGAAAAAACCTATTAGAGCTAATAAGTGAGTTTAGCAAGATTATATGAAACATGATCAATATACAAAAATCAATTGTATTTCTATATACTATCAATCAACAATATGAAAAGGAAATTAAGAAAACCATTCAATTTACAATAGCACCAGAAAGAATAAAATAATTAGGAATAAATTTAACAAAAGAAGTGCAAGATTGAGCAGCCAAGATGGAAGAGTAGAAAGACCCTGAGCTCACCTCCTCTCATGAGCACACCAAAATCACAACTATCTGTAGAACAACCACAGATGAAGAAGACTGGAACTGACCAGAAAAGATCTTCTACAACTAAAGACATAAAGAAGGAAGCACAGGGCTTCCCTGGTGGCGCAGTGGTTGAGAGTCCGCCTGCCGATACAGGGGACACAGGTTCGTGCCCCGGTCCAGGAAGATCCCACATGCCGCGGAGCGGCTGGGTCCGTGAGCCATGTCCGCTGAGCCTGCACGCCTGGAGCCTGTGCTCCGTAACGGGAGAGGCCACAACAGTGAGAGGCCCGCACACCGCAAAAATAAATAAATAAATAAATAAGGAAGCACAATGAGACAGGCAGAAGGGGTGGACTTGTGATATAATCAAATCCCATACCCCACAGGTGGGAGACCCACAGACTGGAGAATAAGTATACTGCAGAGGTTTTTCCACAGGAATGAGAATTCTGAGCCCCACGTCAGGCTCCCCAGCCTGGGAGTCTGGCTGCAGAAAGACAAGCCCCCAGAGCATTTGGCTTTAAAGTTCAACAGGGCTTAAATAGAGGCTTCACTCTTAAAGGGTGTACACAAAATCCCACAGACACCAGGACCCAGGGCAACAGCAATAATTTGATATGACCCTGGGCCAGACCTAACTGTTGGTCTTAGAGAGTCTCCCGGAGAGGCAGGGGCTGGCTGCAGCTCACCCTGGGAACCTAGGCATCGATGGCAGACATATTGGGGAACAGTCAAATGCATGAACAGTGCTGCTGGAGGCTGCCATCTTGACTCATCAGCGCCAAGACCTGGCCCCACCCAACAGGAGGCAAGCACCAGTGCTGGGACACCCCAGGCCAAACAACTAAGTGGGCGGGGACACAGACCCATCCATCAGCAGACAGGCTGCCCAAAGACTTTCCTGAGTGCACAGCTGACTCCAGACACACCACTAGACATGACCTTGCCCACCACCGGGCCAAGACCTAGGTCTGCCCACCAATGGACAGGTACTGGCCCATCCCACAAGGAAGCCTGCACTAGCCTCTAGACCATCCTCACTCATCAGTGGGCAGACACAAGAAGCAGAAAATTACAATTCCACAGCCTGCAGACTGAGCTCGCCAACAGCAAGCCAGACTCTACTCTAGGACCAACTGGGCCCTGGCCCTGCCCACCAGAAGGCCAATGCAATCTTCAGGACACCTCAGACCACATACCCACCTGTGTCAGGAACAGCACCCTCCTCGCTCAACAATCTGAAATGAGCTATGGGATCACTAGGCCCTGCAGCCAGACTCCAGGAACCAGCTCTGCCTGAGAGTAGTCCAGCACTAACCCCAGGATCCGGCTTCACCTGCCAGTGGGTGAGCAACAGCTCCAGACTCTTCAAGACCCTGACTTCACCCACTAGTGAGCCACTACTAGCTCTGGGGCCCCCTAGAGTTCTACAACCAGTTGCCTTTTAACCAGGCCCCACTAAAGAGCAGTCAGTAGTATCCATAAAAGGCAGGGCCTGGCAACCAATCAGACAAGGGGCCAACCAAGCCTACCAGACCACCCACATAGTCAACCCACCACAAGAGAAGGAACCCGTAGAGCATACAGCTTAGGTGATGAGAGGGGAGTACACTGCTGGGGTGCATAGGAAGTCTCCTACAGAAGGCCACTTCTCCAAGGTTGAGAAATGTAACTAACCTCCACATACTTAGAAATACAAAGAGCAACTTATACAAAATGAGGCAGCAGAAGAATATATTTCAGATGAACAACAAGATAAAACCACAGAAGAAGAACTAAGTGAAGTGGAGATAAGCAATCTACCTGAGAAAGAGTTCAGAGTACTATACTGTCCAGTGCTATAAAGCAGGTTCTTATTAGTTATCTATTTTATAGAACAAATTCTCAGAAAGGTAAAATCTCCCAAGACTGAGCAGGAAGAAATAGAAAATATGAACAGATCAATTACCAGTACTGAAATTGAATCAGTAATTTTAAAACTCTCAACAAACAAAAGTCTAGTACCAGATGGCTTCACAGGAGAATTTTACCAAACATTTAGAGAAGAGTTAACACCTATCCTTCTAAAACTATTCCAAAAATCTAGAGAGAAACAAACACTTCCAAACTCATTCTAACAGGCCACCATCACCCTGATATCAACACCAGACAAAGATATCATAAAAAAAGTAAATTACAAATCAATATCACTGATGAACATAGATGCAAAAATCCTCAACAAAACACTAGCAAACAACCAAAAAAAAAATACTAGCAAACCAAATCCAACAATACATTAAAAAGATCATGAACTATAATCAAGTAGGATTTATCCCAGGGATGCAAGGATTTTTCAGTATCTACAAATCAATGTGATACACTACATTAACAAACTGAAAAATAAACACCATATGATCATCTCAATAGATGCAGAAAAAGCTTTTGATAAAATTAAACATCCATTTATGATAAAACTCTCCAGGAAGTGGGCACAGATGGAACACACCACAACATAATAAAGGCCATATATGACAAACCCACAGCTGACATCATACTCAACAGTGAAAAGCTGAACGCATTCCCTGTAAGAGCAGGAACAAGACAAGGATGCCCACTCTTGCCACTTTTATTCAACATAGCTTTAGGAAGTCCTAGCCACAGCAATCAGACAAGAAAAAGAAATAAAAGGAATACAAATTGGAAAGGAAGAAGTAAAACTGTCACTGTTTGCAGATGACATGATGCTATACAAAGAAAATTCTAAAGATGCCACCAGAAAGCTACTAGAGTCCATCAATGAATTTAGTAAAGTTGCAGTATACAAAATTAATATACAGAAATCTGTTGCATTTCTATTCACTAACAATGAAATAGCAGAAAGAGAAATTAAGGAAACAGTCCCATTTACCACCTCATCAAATAAAAAAAAAACAACAACCTAGGAATAAAACTATCTCAGAAGGCAAAAGACATGTACTCCAAGAACTATAAGATGCTGATGAAAGAAACTGAAGGTGACACAAACAGATGGAAAGATATACTGTGTTCAGGTATTGGAAGAAACAATATTATTAAAATTACCATATTGCCCAAGATAATCTATAGATTCAATGCAATGCGTATCAAATTACCAATGGCATTTTCCATAGAACTAAAACAAATAATTTAAAAATTTGTATGGAAACACAAAAGACCCTGAATAGCCAAAACAATCTTGAAAAAGAAAAACGGAGCTGGAAGAATCAGGCTCCCTGACTTCAGACTATACTACAAACCTACAGTAATCAAAACAGTATGGTCCTGGCACACACACAAAAAAAGGCACACAGATCAATGGAACAGAATAGAGAGCCCTGAAATAAACTCATGCACTTATGGTCAATTAATCTACGACAAAGGAGGCAAGAATATACAATGGAGAAGAGATAGTCTCTTCAATAAGTGGTGTTGGGAAAACTGGACAGCTACACGTAAAAGAATGAAATTGAACATTCTCTAATACCATACACAAAAATAAACTCAAAATGGATTAAAGACCTAAATGTAAGACCGGATACTATAAAACTCCTAGAGGAAAACATAGGCAGAACACGCTTTGACATAAATTACAACAATATTTTTTGGATCCATCTTCTAGAGTAATGGAAATAAAACCAAAAATAAGCAAATGGGACCTAATTAAACTTAAAAGCTTTTGCACAGCAAAGGAAATCATAAACAAAATTAAAGGACTACCTACAGAATGGGAGAAAATATTTGCAAATGATGTGACAGACAAGGGGTTAATTTCCAAAATACTGTATACCAATAGCTCATAGAGTTCAATTAAAAAAACAAAACAAAACAAAACAAAAAACAACCAATGGTGCTTGGTGTCCTCCTAGAGGGGTGGGATAGGGAGGGTGAGAGGGAGACGCAAGAGGGAGCAGATATGGGGATATATGTACGTGTATAGCTGATTCACTTTGTTATAAAGCAGAAACTAACACACCATTGTAAAGCAATTATACTCCAATAAAGATGTTAAAAAATAAATAAATAAAATAAAATATACAAATGCTAAAAAAAAAAAAAGGGCAGAGACCTAATAGACATTTCTCCAAAGAAGACATACAGATGGCCAAGAGGCACATGAAAAGATGTTCAACATTGCTAACTATTAGAGAAATGCAAATCAAAACTACAATGAAGTATCACCTCACACCAGTCAGAATGACCATCACAAAAAAATCTACAAATAACAAATGCTGGAGAGGATGTGGAGAAAAGGGAACCCTCCTACACTGCTGGTAGGAATATAAATTCATGCAGCCACTATGGAGAACAGTACGGAGTTTCCTTAAAAAACTAAAAAAGAGTTACCATATGATCCAGCAATCCCACTCCTGGGTATATATCTGGAAAAGATGAAAACTCTAACTTGAAAAGATACATGTACCCCAGTGTTCACAGCAGCACTATTTACAATAGCCAAGACATGGAAGCAACCTAAATGTACATCGACAGATGAATGGATCAAGAAGACATGCTACACGTACATACAATGGAATATTACTCAGCCATAAAAAGAACAAAATTTTGCCATTTGCAGCAACAGGAATGGACCTAGAGATTATCATACTGAGTAAAGTAAGTCAGACAGAGAAAGTCAAATATCATATCATCTCACATGTGGAATATAAAAAAATGATACAAGTGAACTTATTTACAAAACAGAAGTAGACTCACAGACATGGAAAACAGACTTATGTTTATCAGAGGGTAAAGTGGCAGGGGTAGGCAGGGATAAATTAGGAGTTTGGGAACAACAGATACACACTACAATGTATAAAACAGATAAACAACAAGGACCTACTATACAGCATAGAGAACTACATTCAATATCTTATAATAACCTATAATGGAAAAGAGTCTGAAAAATAATACATATTATAGGGACTTCCCTGGTGGTGCAGTGATTAAGAATCCACCTGCCAATGCAGGGGACATGGGTTCGAGCCCTGGTCCGGAAAGATCCCACATGCCACGGAGCAACTAAGCCTGTGCACCAGAACTACTGAGCCCGTGCTCTAGAGCCTGCGAGCCACAACTACTGACGCTGTGCACCTAGAGCCAGTGCTCCACAAGAGAAGTCACTGCAATGAGAAGCCCATGCACTGCAACAAAGAGTAGCCCCTGCTCGCCACAACTAGAGAAAGCCCGCATTCAGCAACGAAGACCTAATGCAGCCAAAAAGAAATAAATAAAATAAAATATACAAGTGCTAAAAAAAAAGAAAAAGGGCAGAAGACTTAATAGACATTTCTCCAAAGAAGACATACAGGTGGCCAAGAAGCACATGAAAAGCTGCTCAACATCACTGATTATTAGAGAAATGCAAATCAAAGCTACAGTGAGGTACCACGTCACAGCAGTTAGAATGGGCATCATCAGAAAATCTACAAACAACAAATGCTGGAGAGGGTGTGGAGAAAACGGAACCCTCCTGCACTGTTGGTGGGAATGTAAATTGATACAGCCACTATGGAGAACAGTATGAAGGTTCCTTAAAAAACTAAAAATAGAATTACCATATGATCCAGCCAACCCACTACTGGGCATATACCCAGAGAAAACCATAATTCAAAACGACACATGCACCCCAATGTTCACTGCAGCACTATTTACAATAGCCAGCTCATGGAAGCAACCTAAATGTCCATCGACAGATGAATGGATAAAGAAGATGTGGCACATATATACAATGGAATATTACTCAGCCATAAAAAGGAACGATACTGGGTCATTTGTAGACATGTGGATGCATCTAGAGACTGTCATACAGAGTGAAGTAAGTTAGAAGGAGAAAAACAAATATCGTATATTAACACATATATGTGGAACCTAGAAAAATGGTACAGATGAACCGGTTTGCAGGGCAGAAATTGAGACACAGATGTAGAGAACAAACGTATGGACACCAAGCGGGGAAAGCAGCGGGGGGATGGGGGGGGGGTGATGAATTGGGCGACTGGGATTGACATGTATACACTGATGTGTATAAAACTGATGACTAATAAGAACCTGCTGTATAAAAAAATAAATAAATAAAATAAATTTATAAAAAAGAATATATATTAAATATATATTATATAAATATCTGAATTACTTTTGTATACACATACAACTAACACAACACTGTAAATCAACTATACTGAAATTTTTTAAAAATTCTGAACTAGAAAATGCACACACACAAAGAAGTGTAAGACTTGTATACTGAAAACTACAAAGCACTACTGAGGGAAAGTAAAGAAGACCTAAATAAATGGAAAGACACTCCATGTTCATGAATTGGAAGACTATATTGCTAATATGGCAATACTATCCTAATAATTTACAGGTTCAGTGCAATCCTCATCAAAATTCCAACTCCCTGGTTCACATGAATGGAAAAGCCTATCGTAAAGTTCCTGTGGAAATGCAAGGGACCCAGAATAGCCAAAAATCTTGGAAAAGAAAAATAAAGCTGAAGTACTCATTCACCGATTTCAAAACTTAAAATAAAACTACATTAATGAAAATTGTATGATATTGGCATAAGGACAGACATATAGGTCAATGGCATAGATTTTTTTTTTTTTTTTTTTGGTACGTGGGCCTCTCACTGTTGTGGCCTCTCCCATTGCGGAGCACAGGCTCTGGACGCGCAGGCTCAGCGGCCATGGCTCATGGACCAAGCCGCTCCGCGGCATGTGGGATCTTCCTGGACCGGGGCACGAACCCGTGTCCCCTGTATCAGCAGGCGGACTCTCAACCACTGCGCCACCAGGGAAGCCCAATGGTATAGAATATTAATCCAGAAATAAACCCAGATATCTATGTCAAATGATTTTGGCATAGATGCCAAGAAAATACAGTAAGGAAAGAACAATCTTTTCAACAAATGGTGCTGGGACAAATGGAAATCTAAGTGCAAAAGAATGAAGTTGGACCCATAGCTCACACCATAAATAAAAATTAACTCAGGGAGTTCCCTGGTAGCCTAGTGGTTAAGATTCCAGGCTTTCACTGCCGTGGCCCAGGTTCAGTCCTTGGTTGGGGAACTGAGATCCCACAAGCTGCATGGCATGGACCAAAAAAAGAAAAAGGACTCAAAATGTATCAAACTTAAATGTAGAAGCTAAAATTATAAAACTCTTAAGAAAAAACACAGGTGTAATTTTTGTGACCTTGGATCAGGCAATGGTTTCTTAGATGTGACACATGAATTATAAGCAAGCAAAAGGAAAAGAAAAGATTAACAGGACTTCATTAACATCAAAAACTTTTGTGCATCGAAGGACACCATCAAGGAAAACCACAGAATGGGAGAAATATTTTCAAGTTATATATCTGATAAAGATCTAGTATCCAGGATATAAAAAAGAATACATATCTTATATCTTAATAAAAAGACAACCTAATTTTAAAATGGACAAAGGATTTAAATAGGTATTTCTCCAAAGAAGATAAAGAAATGGCCAATAGAAACATGAAAAGATGTTCAACATCGTTAGTCATTATGCAAATGCAAATATAAGCCACAAAAAGATAACACATCACACACCATAGGGTGACTATAATAATAAAAAAGCAGAAAATAATAAGTGTTGACAAGGGTGTGAAGAAATGGGAACTGTCATACATTGATGGCGGGCAAGTAAAATGGTGCAGCCACTGTAGGAAACAGTGTAACAGTTTCTACAAAAGTTAAACACAGAGTTACCACATGATCCAGTAATTCTACTCCTAGGATAACCAAGAGAATTGAAAATATCTGTTCACCCAAAAATTTGTGCACAAATGTTCATAGTAGCATTATTTACAATAATCAGAAAGTGGAAACAACTCAAACGTTCATCAACTGACAAATGGATAAACAAAATGTGGCATATCCATACAATGGCATATTATTTAGCTCTAAAAAGTAACGAAATACTAATACATGCTACAACATGGATGAACCTTGAAAACATTATGTTAAGTGAAAGAAGCCAGACACAAAAGACCACATTTTACATGGTTCTATTTGTATGAAATGTCCAGAATAAACAAATCTACACAGGAGTAAACAGATTAATGCTTGCCAGGGACTGGGACAGTGGGTGAGAGGGGGAGAATGGGGAATGACTGCTAAAGGACACAGGGTTTGTTTTAGGGGTGATGGAGACATTCTGGAACTAGATTAATGATGGTTGTACCACCTTGTTGTGCAATACACTAAAACCACTGAATTATATACTTTAAAAAGGTGAAATTTATGGTATGTAAATTACATCTCAATAAAAAGATAAATTTTTTAAAAGGTTAGATCTACCCCAATTTTGAAGATGATGGAGAGATCTCAGCCTTGTAAAACCATGTGCACACCCCTCAGGATCTACTTTCATCTCTCCTTCTGGTCACTATACCAATAACTAAAGTCAAGTTACAATATAACCTGACTAAGGAAGTAGTGGGCCTAATAAGGGAAAACCAGACTATACACTGAAGAAGCTATAGGACCTAGTCAACATATTCCATCAGGATCTAATTATTGGGTCTGGATCCTGAGGATGCTTGTTCAAGGTGGGAGGTAGGGATGGGGTGCCTGTGACATGTAAAACTGGCACGACTGTGTGTTTATGTTTACCTTGGGCCACATCTCTTTTCACATACAATGTGAACCACTCAGCTCTGATCATTAGGAGGATTTCCAAAACACTGCATTTCAGGACCATTTCCAGTAGCAATATATTTTCAATTTGCACCCATATTTTGAGCTAACCCATTCATGAATCAATCTCAGCTATTTTCCACTTCTAAATAAATGGAAAGACACTCCCTGTTCATAAATTGGAAGACTATACTGCTAATACAGCACTACTATGCAAATAATCTACATGTTCAGTGCAATCCCTATCAAAATTTCAACTTCCTTATTCACATAAATGGAAAAGCCTATCATAAAGGTCCTACTGCTGGGCCTGTTCCATCTTATGACATGGTGGGTCTGACAGACATGAACTCAATGGGCAGCTTTGTTGCATAATCACTTGACATTCCAAGGTTAAACACTCAATTTCTACTACAAATACTCCATTTCTAACTTTCCTGCTATAGGAAAGTTGGCCAACTTCTGTTTTAGCTGGTAAACAGGTAGAGGAAGATAATGGGATATGCTGCTCTGGACCAACTACTGGCTATTTAAAGACTTCACCAATGTGGCAGGACCCTGAATTTTTACAATCTAGCTATGATCAAAGGGTCAACTGGTCCTATCACACAGTCTACCACCCAGAAAATGGTAGCCTGATACAGTAGAGGAATGATCTCTTGAACATTCCAGTAAGGCGTTAGCTTGAACATTGTAGTTATACTCTGCAAAGACATGGGTATCTTCCAGGATGTATTCTACAACCCCAAATCGACAACCATCATAATATGTAGAATACATGGGTCTGGGAACCCTGGGGTGGAAATAGGAATGGCTCCACTTAATGCCACTCAGAGTGACCGCCTTGGAGAATTCCTGTTGCCTATCTCTACATTTATAGGCTCTATGGGTCTAGAGCTACACTACCCAATAAGGTAGCCACTAGCTATGTGTGACTGTTTACATTTAAATGTAATTAAATTAAATTAAAAATTAATTTCCTTAGTTGTACTAGTCACATTTCAAGTGCTCAAAAGCCACATAAGAAAGTGGCTACCATAATAGCACAAATAATAAACATTTCCATTACTGCAGAATATTCTATTGGACAGAACTACTCCACAGGACCTGGTTACCAGAAGAGAAAGTTTCTACTAGGGGATAAAGAGAATCCTACTGAAATTTAAGCTATGGCTACTGCACTGTCACTTCAAGCACTTTATGCCAAGAGACTAGGAAGCAATAAAAGGAGTCACTTTACTGACGGGGGTCACTGACCCTGATCATCAAGAGGAGACAGTGATGCTGTTACATAATAGAGACAGGGAAGAATATGGTGCTCAGGTGATCCACTGGAGGGTTTCTTGGAACTGTCAAATTTTAATAGTAAATGGACAAGTGTATCATTCATGGCCTCAAAAGATAATGGTAAACAGGGGCTCAGACTCCCCAAGGATGAGGGTTTGGGTCAGACTAACAGGAGTGCCACCTACTCCAGAGGAGGTACAAGCCTGACACAGGAATGAAGAACACCTTCATATTTCCTGTGTAGTAACATGACAATGACTCAAGGTCCAAATGAGCATGCCCCAATGCTTTGTTACTATGCAAGTCTCTTTGAAACACTGAAACAACTGCCATATCTAAGGGCTGAGAGATCAGGATTGTCTGAGATTAGATTCCTGTAACTAGGAAAATGGTGGTTGAAATTGAAAGGGCTACTTCCAAAATATTTCTTTTGCCAAGTTTTTCTCTGTCTCAGTGCCTTTGCACTTGCTATTCTTTTTGCCTAGGATACTCATCTTCCAGATCTTTCACACAGCTGGCTCATTATCATTCCAATATCACCTCCTTAAAAGAGGTTCTCCCTGATCAACAAAATCTTCCAACACAGATATTTTTCTTTACACCATTATAATTCCTTCATAAGACTTCTAAAATGTGTATTCATGTTATTTATCGATTTTTAATTTTCTTATTTATTGTTCAGTTCCACCACTTGAATTTAATCTTCACAAGGGCAGACACTTTGGTGGTTTTATTCACTGCAACATCCTCAGCACCTAAGAACAATGCCTGATACGTTGTAGGTGCCAATAAATATTTTCTAATTGACTGTTGCAGAGACTAACAAAACTAGATTAGAAATTAGGGACAGGTTATTTCAATACCTTTAACTGACCAATAAGCCGATGGAGACAAAAAACCTAAAGGAAATAACCTGCCAAATATATGCAGCTAGTTTCTAGCAGATTCAGCATCAGAATCTTGGTTTGGGGGTATTGAAGGCCCTGCTCTTTCCACTGAATCATCGATATAAAAGTAAATAGCAAATACTGCAACTGTTCTAAGATGTGGCAAGCAGCACTGAAGTCATATGCAGAAGGCAAAGAAAGTGAACTATACTTAATATCAACTTTAAATACTATACCTACCACCTCTTGTCTGTGAGAAGCGAACAGAACAACTCCCAAATATCATGGCAGCAGCAAAGACTGGGAGAGCTAGGAACATAGTTAATTCACAAGAGAACTCAAACTACATTTCTTTACCACCTTCTCTTCTAAATCCTTTACCAATGCTTCTTGACGTACCATAAAGGCACTGCGCTCCAATGTTCATGCTGGAGAAAAGATGTGGGGATAATTGCTGTTGATAATCTGTACCTAGAACAATAGTCCTAAAAGGCCTTACACTCATTTTGTAACTAATGATTTTTCTTATTTTATCTTGGCAAAAACAGGGTATTTACATATTGTGACTACTGCCCATTATACTAAAGTAGACTACCCATGTCCATTTTCTAAGTTATAATTACTCATTGCAACAAACAGAACAAGTCATACTCAAAAAATTCCTGAAAGAAAACTCTTTGTCCAAATCAAGCTTTCTTTTTTTTTTTTTTTTGCTTAATAAGTGATGATTAAAAGAACAGAGAAGGATCTTCATATTGTACCAGCCTCAAATTGGGTATAGCAGAATTTCAATATTGACAATCACTTCCTTCCAAAAGGAATGAATAAGAATGAGTCAGAAATCTTTCCCCTTTGAATCAGTCATTAGTTATGAGCAAAAGTCTCTGGGACTGTCCCTCACGAAAGTGGGGTCTAAATCTGCTATAACTTTGGAATTAAGATATCTTAAAAGCAGTGTGATAATATCTGCATATTATTTGATACAACTTTAGGTAGAGAAGGAAAGACAGTAGAAAAATGCCTATTATATGTATCTAGGAATCCTGAGGGGTTTTCTCCTCATTGTTTATTTTAAAAATTAGCTTAAAAATCAAATAATTACTTTAAGAATTAAAAAATTAGCCCTAGTCCAGAGGAGGAAATCACACCTGATTGGCAAAATAAACGGTTCTAGATCTTTACTCCGCAATGAAGAGACTGACAACGCAAGGAGTAACAGAATGAAGAGGTGCTGTGTAATATAAAGAAATCCCCCAGGTGATTCTGCAACTCTTCCCTTTCCCTCTTTCCCCTTCTACTTTTAAGCACTAAGTGATAGTAGTTCCTATACCAGTTGATCACTAGAATCTACTGCAGCATTTTAAAAAATACAAATTCCTGGATCCAAATCCTCAATGTTTTGTTCAGTGGTGACCCTTCTAGCCCATGCTTAGTGTGTCTAGGGGGCAATCCAGTACTGACCATGCTTACATAGCTCGTGAATGTGGCCACACGATTCCCTGTCTCATGAAGCTCCAAAGGCTCATTGTCAAATCCCTATGAAATTTAGGTGAAAGTGAATACACAGGTCTTAGGCTTAACTAGTTAAGAAGCGTGAACAGCAGTTGCTTTCCCAACCATTATAATTAAGGATATGATGTGAGAATGAGAAACGCATCACAGGCAAATGGAGGTCACCCTGCCCCTCAAGGATGGAAATGGACATACAGGCAGGTGAGACTGGAACCCAGGCAGAAAGGGCAGATACAGGAACCAATTGTTGTATTCAAAGAACAGACCACCAATCCAATCCACTTATTTTTCCATGGTGGAGACAGAAAACTCAACAAAGGAAGTGGGTCAGAAAACATGACTAAGAAGGAATGCATACCACTCTAGAAAACATTCGATCCTAGAACTGGCTAAGTCAGGAACATTTCAGAGTGGAATCACAAAGGGGTCTTATCCACAGGAACAGGTTGGCTTTTGCTTTCAAGGTCTATGTGGTTTCTCAGCAAAAGGTATTCCTGCAACACCAAGAACACGGTTCCCCAGATTCCTGTAACCAGTGGGTCAATCTTGACTGTAGAGACAGCTACTTTCAGACTACATTCTGGCAGCAGTGAGAAGGCTTTTGATTCTAGGGACACCTTCTCATGAAGGGACAGGTTGAAAGGAACAATCTTAGCTTACACCTAAGCTCTTGCAGGAAGCCTCCTCTGAACATCCAGGCTGCATGCCTGTTCACTGGATCCCAGGACCACTGTATACATACCTCGTTTATAGCACTTACTATAACTTTGAAAGCAGCTGTTCATATGTATGACTCTCAGAAAACCATGGTCTCTGTATGAGAATGGGAATTGTTTTCTTTGCCTTCCTATCCCTAGTTTCTAAGAGAGTAACCAGCACATCAAAGGTGCTAAATAAACATTTGTTGTTTTGTTTGCTGATTCAGCTTGTCATTCCCAAAGCACAAATATCTATCTTCTGTGTCTGGCTCAGCCACACTAGGGGCTTGTGCTAGGCTAAAGTACTGGAGCTCAGCAATAGACTCAAGTGCTCCTCCTATCAACTCAAGAGTGAGGTCTGCCTGAAGAGAGAGACAGAGGAACCTCCTAGCACAAGTGGGGACACAGGTGGGAGCAAAGGACTCTGTGTAGTTCTCTCTCCATCACTTTCTACCCCAATAATTCATCTCAATTCCAGGTGCCTGGTGGAGGCGGCACCACACCATAAGACAATAAAATCTGTTTTCTCTCCTAATTTTAAAACAATCCCCAAAGATTTATCCTTGAGAATTTAGAGGTCCCTGAGCTAGAAGCCAAACCTATGTGAGCTGTGACCTTTTCCTGCCACTTGAAACACAACCCAAAGGAATGATATTTTGCCCTTACCAAAAAATAATCCATATGAGGGTCATAGTATCCTCCAATGCCATAATCAGCAACCTGGCAGTAAAAAAAAAAAAAAAAAAAATACAAGATTAGCTAGATGGACAGCCTCTAAGCCAGCCCAGGAACTCTGCATTCCCAAGCCTGCTCCTAAATGAAGACAATAAGCAGCTTATCTAGTACCTGCACCTAGACTAGGAAACTAAGGAACAGACAGAATATGGAACTTACTCAAGGTGACACAGATAGAAAGTAGCAAAGCTTGAATTCTTTTTTTTTTTTAAATAAATTTATTTATTTATTTTTGGCTGCATTGGGTCTTCGTTGCTGCACACAGGCTTTCTCTAGTTGCGGCGAGCGGGGGCTACTCTTCGTCGCGGTGCGCAGGCTTCTCATTGCGGTGGCTTCTCTTATTGAGGAACATGGGCTCTCGGTGCGGGGGCTTCAGTAGCTGTGGCTCGTGGGCTCTAGAGCTCAGGCTCAATAGTTGTGGCTCACAGGCTTAGCTGCTTCACGGCATGTGGGATCTTCCCGGACCAGGGATCGAACCCATGTCCCCTGCATTGGCAGGCAGATTCCCAACCACTGCACCACCAGGGAAGTCCCAGCAGGAGGATTCTTAACCACTGTGCCACCAGGGAAGTCCCAAAGCTTGAATTCTTACCCAGGCTTTTTGATTCCTGAGCTCTATGCCCTTAAACCCTAGGCCATTTGTGCGCAGAGAAAGAGGGAAACAAAAATCAGACTGGGTAGGTTTCTGTGGGAAGGGGCATGGAAGTGGGGCTCACAACATTTCAAGGCCAGTGTCCTCAGCTAGAGAATGGAAAGCTTCAGGGTAAAGGTAACTATGGCTCAACTGAGATTAGAAAAGACAAGAAAGGGGGACAGGACACAGATTCCTCACTCAGATACCTCATACCTGGAAAAATTCAGCTGTTTCATCTGACAGCCCAGTGATGAGCTGAATCCTGCGATCCACTTGGCCAATCACAGGGTCTTCCTCTTCTGTCAGAAATACACTGGATGGAGAAAATCAGGTAGACAACAAGGGCATGGGGAAAGGAGAAAAGTGGACCAATGTGAGTCAGGAGAAAAAGATGGGGTAGAAAAGGAGGTGGGGAGGTTGGAGGGTTTGGAGATCATTCCTCTTGCCTCTGGACACTGTCACAACTGTCATTTCTGGCTCAGAAATGCCATATGGGGACGTTCAGAATCCCCACAATGTCAGCATTCACAGGGCCCTTGGAACTCATCCCTTTCAACTCTCTGATGTGGTAACAACAATACTGGGACAATACTGAGGAGGTATATTATCTGAGTTTACACAGTCAGTAAGTGGCAGAGCTAGGACTATAACTCAAGTCTTCAAGATTTTCGTCCTGTGCTTTTTTTGTGATATAACAAGATCTCCTAAAATTTTAAGTAAAACTCAAAACTGGTCAAACCATGATAAAAATGAGTGTATAATTTAAGCTAGAACAAAATCACTCTTAGGGTCCATAAACAAACACAAACCACACATATACACACATGCATACTATAAGCCCACATGAAGTATGCACACAAAGTCACAGCTAAGGACAGTGTGAGGGACAAACAGTAAACAAATGGAGAGACACGAAGTGAACACACAGGTCAGAGAAATCTCACATATACAAGTAGGGTGACTGGGAGAGATGCCAAACCACCCCATGCCCAGATTACCTTTGGCTGACTCTCGCTTTGGATGACTGGACAGAAGGTGAAGTGATACTAAAGACTCTGGATCATTTCATCTAGGAAATAAAATCTGAGAATGAATATAGTCTCTTCACCCCTAACTATGTGCTTATGTCCAGAGACCCTAGAGATAGATCTATCATTAACTAATTCATTTATTATTTTAAAAACTTATTCTGAACTATTTAAAACATACAGAGAACTGTGAAGAATAATACAGCAAATTCATAGGTACCCCTAACTCAGGTCTGCCAAATCTTGGCATTGGTCAGGTGAGGCAGAGACTACCTACCTACACAATACCTATATGAAAGACTTTCTCTCTTTTTTCACTAATAAGATAATCCTGATTTTATTTAAGATACCAATGTGCCCAGAAAAAAAGATTATACCTTCTAATTTCACTTGTATCCTCGTGTGAACCTGATTACAGCCTGTAAAATTATTTGTAAGCAAAAGTTGTTATTTGTAAGCTCAATAAAGGGGGTGGGGCAGACAGTTGGAGTAGACTCTTTTAGGGCCCTTCCCCTTTCTAACTGCTTCTGGTCTCAAACCCAGGTATAGCTCCAGGAGCCATCTTGTGACATTAGGAAGAAAGCCATGCACTATAAAAGATGAAACAGAAAGAAGGGTCCAGGTCCCCAATGATATTGTGGAGCTACCAAAATGATGCTAGATTATCTTTCTCTTTAAGTCTGTTTATATGAAAGAATAAAGCCTAAGTCACTACTATAACTCTATTATAAGGAGCCTGATGTAATTCCAACTTATATATTTATTTACTATGGAACTTCTTTAAAAATAAACAAAACATTACAGATAAAACTGAGCCCTTCCTAATCTAATTCTCCTCTACAGCTCCCCACAAAAAGTCACTATCCTAAAATTATTAGTGCTTCTTTATCCTGGAACATGTTTTTATACATTTACAATTAATGTATTAAAAAGTGAATATAAATAGTATTGCTTTCCACGTATTGAAACTTTATATAAATTGTATCATACCCAACATAACCTTCTATAACTTGCTTTTTGACTTAGTGTTAAGTTTTTTGAGAGATGCATGAGAAACGTAGTTTTTTTTTAGTTCACTCATTTTCACTAAGGCTAAGTTATAGATTGTATGCATATTTCATAAATCATTTATCCATTTTCCCTTGATGAACATTCAGATTTGTAAAAGGCCTTTCTATTACATCTCCTTGTCCATATGTTCAAGTGTTTCACTAGGGTAGTGGTCTTCAAACTAGGGTCTGCATACCGCTAAGGTATGCACAATTTTAGCAGAAATACAGAGGAATCGACTTCCAGATACTCAAATTCTATATACACTTTCATTGCTTTGCTCAATTTCTCTTTTCAAATAGTCCTTCCCCCAACTATTCAAAAGAAAGGCCTATTGTTCATACACATAAAATTTTACTATGGTGTATTCTCCCCAGATGTAAAAACTTTAAGGTCATCAAAAAAAGAAACAACACAAAATACTGTCTCAGTGAAGCCTCTTCTGGGCTAACCAAGACACTCATTAACTCACAGTAGGTTTCCTGTATCGTATTTCTGATAAGTGTGAAGTATAGCATTTAGAAATGGGGTATTTTGGGCCCTTGTTGGAAGGCTCTGAATAAAAATGTTTGTAAAGCAGGACACTATAACTGATATAAATTTTTGTTTCATTACTTGGCCTCTTCTATTCCTTGATTATTTTCAAAGAAGGCACTGCCCTTGTGGGATGATCTAGTAAGGGTCAAGTGAATACTGAGACAGACTATTTATATGAAAAGTGGCAGCAATTCTTTTCAACTATTCTTAACATTCATCCCTATTATATGTCACTCACTAAAAAGAAAAGGAAATTCAAACAGCTAAAAAAATTCTGAAGTCTAGGTTGGTAACATTGATTATTTTAATAGTAAGAGGGTGTCACAGAATAAAGATATCCTTCTAAATGCAATTCCCTCCACAGAGCTTCCTGAAAACCACCAATAAGGAAAGAAAACAAAAATCACCCATTACCTATGCCTACAATGTAACTTGGAAACAGAGATACTACAAATTTCAATTTTCTTGTTAGTGGGAAAATAAACACCAGATGTCAGCAGAGTGTTCCAGAGATATCTAAGCAAAGAATCTGAGGCTGCAGAAAGAGTGAAAAGTGTAGTATGGTCTTAATGGTGGTGAAATAATATTAATGGTAAATACCATATAATGTCATCCAGGGTCTTGCTTTCAGAGGGAAAGGACCTACTCTGAGTAGGGAAATACTGAGCGAAAAATCTGAAACTTAGTGGATCACAGCACTGCCTTTTGGATATTTTAAACACAAGAGCTTGGAAACTGTACTGAATCACAGGTTACAGCACAGGGAAGGCACTACTTCTTGGGTGAAGGAGGACTCTTAGAGAGTGAGATGGTTGCCAGGTTTGGTGGCAAAGGGAAGAAGTGGGTAAAAGTAAGGGGCCCATTAAAATTATAAATTAAGAAATAATTCAGAGGAGATAGACCAAAAAAAAGTACTATTAATTAAAGAAACTGCATTTCACTGTAGGAATAGAAGAGGAAACATTTAACATGAGATCAATGGTCCAGGAAAACACAACAAGAAAAATAAAAAAGAACTCAGCATCCATACAAGTTACAACAGAAAAACAAAATGAAAATCAAAACTTTTCAGGAGTTGAAAACACAAAACAACCAAGCCCCAGCCAAGAAACAGAAGAATATTAACAAAATACCGTAACATTAATTAAATATAATTAAGTAATAAGCAAGTGTGACTATGAAAGAACATCACAATTCAGAAACTGAAAAGCTCAGAATGGATACAGACAACAAAAGAAGATGTGAAATAGAAACTGATCATATTCAGAAAAGCTATTTAAAAAAACCAATAAAATTATCTCAGAAAAGAAGACTATTATAAGGTTCCCAAGGAAAATACAAATACGACCAAGGTGTACTAAGAGACAGAGAGGACAGAATGAGAAAAGTAAAACAAAGAAAATGAAGGAAAATGAAGATAAAGGTAAACAGGATGAGAGACAGTGATAAATATAAAAGACTGACAAAGAAGAGTAATGTAGGTTTCACTGGAGCCTTAAAAACAGAAAAATGAAAGAATGGATTTGACCTAAAATGGCCAATTCTAAGATATATCCTAGTAAAACAAGCAAACAGAAAATGATGAATACAGTAAATTAATCTAAAATAGTATGTCAAAACTGAGACCAAATATATCAATCATATGAATAAAGTACTTACTTACGTAGATAAATACAATTATTTTGATTAAAAATAAGAGACTTTTTAATATAGTTGAATATAACTCCTAACAGACTGACCCTCACCCAGATAACTATAAACTCTGGACAAAATATGAAAAATAATTACTGGAAGGCACTGCAGGGTAAACAAAACAGGCAGATTATGAATGGCAGTCGATCCTTAAAAGACAGGAATGAGGGGCTTTCCTGGCGGCACAGTGGTTGAGAGTCCGCCTGCTGATGCAGGGGACACGGGTTCGTGCCCCGGTCCGGGAAGATCCCACATGCCGCGGAGCAGCTGGGCCCGTGAGCCATGGCCACTGAGCCTACGTGTCTGGAGCCTGTGCTCTGCAACGGGAGAGGCCACAACAGTGAGAGGCCCGCATACGGCAAAAAAAAAAAAAAAAAAAAAAAAAGACAGGAATGGTACAGGTGGTTTCCCATTTTTTCAATGGCTGTTAGCCTTGGATGACCACAGGTGACATAGCACAGTCTGACAAAAAAATCCAAAGTTTTTATAACCTGAAGCACCACATTACAGAGGCAACCATAGGTGCTAAAAAGTGAAGAGTGAATCACAACAATGTGTGAGAGAGAGAGACTTTCAAACTCTACGTATAAGCTGTGCCTGAATCTCTTGCAGACCTCTAAACAAAGCATATGTAGGTGAGACTGTAAGCATCTCAGCCAAGTATAAGAACTGAACAGCACAAAAAAGTTTGCTGTTTGTGTCCAGCCAAGTCAACTGCCTGTTATTAAAAACAAAAACAGGCTACCTCTTTCAAGATGGTGACATAGGAGGCTCCTGAACTCACCTCCTCCTATGGACACCCCAAATCTATAGCTACATATAGAAAAATTTTCTCTGAAACAAATCGAGAGGATGAGTGACTCCTACATTATCAGGTGAACAAGAAAAAATCCACATAAATGGTAAGAGTTAGAAACTAACACATCGTAAAACAACTACACCCCAATAAAAAAAAAAATGGTAAGAGAGGGGGAATTCCCTTGCAGTCCAGAGGTTATGACTCCACGCTTCCACTGCAAGGGGCACAAGTTCGCTCCCTGGTCAGGGAATTAAGATCCTGCAAGCCACGTGGCATGACAAATAAATAAATAAATGAAATTTTGAAAAATGGTAAGAGAGAGCAAACTCACAGATATAGAGAACAAACTAGTGGTTATAAGTGGGAGAGGGAAGGGGGAGAGGCAAAATAGGAGTAGGGGATTAAGAGCTACAACCTACTATGTAAAACATAAATAAGCTACAAGGATATATTGTACAGCACAGGGAATATAGCCAATATTTTGTAATAACTATAAATGGAGTATAATCTATAAAAATTTTGGATCACTATGTTGTACAACTGAAACTAATATTGTAAATCAACTAAACCTCAATTTTAAAAATGGTAAGACTCCAATAAAGAAGTTAAAAAGATAAAAAAATTTAAAAAGTTCATTTAAAAAATAAATAAATAAATAATGGTAAGAGAGGCTGAGACACAAATCTCACCATAAACCCCAACCCTGGCAAGGTGGCACACAACCAGGAGGGAACTCACAACTCTCAGCTTCTCCCTGAAAGGCAATGGGTTTGGACCCCACATCCAGCACCCAAACTTTTAAGACATACACCTGAGAGAAGGGACCCCAAAACATCTAGCTTTGAAAGCCAACAGTGCTTGTATCTGTGAGATCTATAAGACTATATGGCAAATTAATAGACAGTTCTTAAAGGGCTCGCATGGACTCACCATACCTAATCCCCCAGGGCCCAGCAGAGGCAGCAGACTGAAACCAGTCTTCTTGGTGAAAGAGGACTATTTGCTTATTTTGACAGCTGCAGCCTTAGGGGCAGGCTTCTAACTTAACACACATCAAGGGGCCGATGCCAATACTCTCCAGAGACCAGGGAGGTCATCAGCAGGTACTATCTTCATACTCTCCCTCTGCCTTGCTCCAGGTCACTGGTATTTCCCAGAAAGAGTCTGTGTATATCTCTGGCACCCCAGATCTTGTGGGTGCAGCCCAGGGCATGACTCTTGAACACCTGGTTTGCTGGCCAGTGGAGCATGTGTTCATGATTTCTTCAAGAGGAGGGGAGCAAACAAAGAAACAGTTCTTAACTGGCTATCACACCAGGCCACAGTGCAGAGGGAGCAGACCAAAACACCCATTTCAGTATTCACCTGAAACAGGTATATTTGCATACTTTAAAAGCTGCTGCCAGAGGGTCCAGCTTATGATCAGCCTGCATCTAGGTGCTGACTGGTATCCTTCCCTTTGGACACTAACAGATCTTGGCATACCCTCAACTACTAGAAGCCATTAAGAACAAACCAGTCTGCTTGAACAATTACAAACGTTTGAGAGAAAACTAAGAGCAAGGGCAGGGTTTAATGACAAGGTTCATCTCCTACACAAGATCACTCCTTTAAGACTGGAAGAGGGGTTTCTTTATCTATTGCATACAAACCAACACAGAGAGTCAAGGAAAATGAAAAAAAAGAGAGGAATACGTTCCAATTGAAAAAACAAGAAAAAGCCTCAGATAAAGACCTTAATGAAATGGAGATAAGTGGTTTACCTGATAAAGAGTTAAAAATAATGGTCATAAAGGGAGGCAGAGTCAAGATGGTGGTGTGGGAAGACGTGAAGTTAGTATCTCCCCACAACAAGGGCACCTGCTGGCCGCTTGTGGGGGACTCTGAGGCCCAAGGAGATGGGAGGAATCCCAAAGTGAACCGGCAGGATGTAGGGGGACTGAGAAAGAAGGAGAAGTGGAGGCAACACAAGATTGGCACCCCTGACACCAGGCAGATCAGGAAAAGCACGCAGGAGAGATTCTCTGGGAAGAGTGGGAGAGGAGTGGAGGGCGATTGCCCCACCCACTCAGGCCTGGGGAGACTGTTGAGTTCCCAGGCCGGTGCCCTGCTCTCCAAAGCCCCCTTCAAGGCACATGGGTCCTGGGGGGCATAGGAGGGAGGCCGGGGAGATCAGGAGAGGCAGGCGGGAGGACCCCTCCCAGACCGGAGGAGCAGGAGAGGAGAGGAGGGCGATTGCTCTGCCCACTCAAGCCCAGAAAGCCTGCTGAGCTCCCAGGTGAGGTCCTCTGCCCTATGAGACCAGGGGTGGGGGGCACGCCTTTTTCCAGGTTTTTATTATGTTTTTCTTTTCCCTCACTCTCTTTTTCACTATTGTGGTACTGATGTACCTTCCGGTTGCTGATTCATCTATATTTTTATTTTTATATTCTTTCTAACATATCTGTTAGTTTCCTAGTCTAATTTTATTTTTTACTTTGTTATTGTTCCTATTTTTTTTTTTCTGCCCCACACATCTTGCGGGATCTTGGTTTGTGAGCCGGGGGTGGGGCCAAAGCTCCTGTCATGGAAGCTCCAAGTCCGAACCACTGGACTAACAGAGGACCTCAGACCCCAGGGAATATTCATCAGAGTGAGGTATCACGGAGTTCCTCATCTCAGCACAAAGACCCAGCTCTACCCAATAGCCTACAAACTCCAGTGTTGGAAGCCTTAGGCCAAATAGCCAGTAAGACAGGAACACAATCCCACTCATTTAAAAAAAAAAAAAAATTAGATGGCAAAAAAATATGTCACAGATGAAGGAGCAAGGTAAAAACATAGAAGGCCAAATAAATGAAGAGGAAATAGGCAATCTACCTGAAAAAGAATTCAGAGTAATGATACTAAAGATGATCCATAATCTCGGAAATAGAATGGAGGAACGGATTGAGAAAATACAAGAAATGTTTAACAAAGATCTAGAAGAACTAAAGAACAAACAAACAGAGATGAACAACACAATAACTGAAATGAAAAATACACTAGAAGGAATCAATAGCAGAATAACGGAGGCAGAAGAATGAATAAGTGAGATGGAAGACAAAATGGTGGAAATAACTGCTGAGGAGCAGAATAAAGAAAAAAGAATAAAAAGAATTGAAGACAATCTCAGAGACATCAGGGACAACACTAAATGCACCAGTATTCAAACTATAGGGGTCCCAGAAGAAGAGAAAAAGGGTCTGAGAAAATACCTGAGGAGGTTATAGTCGAAAAATTCCTTAACATGGGAAAGGAAATAGTCACCCAAGCCCAGGAAGCAGAGAGAGTCCCATACAGAATAAACCCTTGGAAAAACACACTAAGACACATATTAATCAAACTAACAAAAATTAAATTTGAAGAAAAAATACTAAAAGCAGCAAGGGAAAAACAAAAAATAACATACAAAGGAATCCCCAAAAGGTTATCAGCTGATTTTTCAGCAGAAACTCTGCAGGCCAGAAGGGAGAGGCAGGATATACTTAAAGTGATGAAAGAGAAAAACCTAGAACCAAGATTACTCTACCCAGCAAGGATCTCATTCAGATTTGATGGAGAAGTCAAAAGCTTTTCAGACAAGCAAAAGCTAAGAGAATTCAGCACCACAAAACCAGCTTTACAACAAATGCTAAAGAAATTTCTCTAGGCGGGAAACACAAGGGAAGAAAAGGACCCACAAAAACAAATACAAAACAATTCAGAAAACAGTAATAGGAACATACATATTGATAATAACCTTGAATGTAAATGGATTAAATGCCCCAACCAAAAGACACAGAATGGCTGAATCAACACAAAAACAAGACCCATATATGTGCTGTCTACAACAGACCCACTTCAGACCTAGGGACACATACAGACTGAAAGTGAAAGGATGGAAAAAGATATTCCATGCAAATGGAATTCAAAAGAAAGCTGGAGTAGCAATACTCATATCAGATAAAATAGACTTTAAAATAAAGATTGTTACAAGAGATAAGGAAGGACACTACATAATGATCAAGGGATCAATCCAAGAAGAAGATATAACAATTATAAATGTTTATGCACCCAACACAGCAGCACCTCAATAGGTAAGGCAAATGCTAACAACCATGAAAGGAGAAATTGACAGTAACACAATGATAGTAGGGACTTTAACACTCCATTTACACCAATGGACAGATCATCCAAAATGAAAATAAATAAGGAAACACAAGCTTTAAATGACACACTAGACCAGATAGATTTAATTGGTATTTATAGAACATTCCACCCAAAAGTGGAAGAATACAATTTCTTCTCAAGTGCACACGGAGCATTCTACAGGAGAGATCACATCTTAGGTCACAGATCAAGCCTTAGAAAATTTAAGAAAATTGAAATCATATCAAGCATCTTTTCTGACCACAACGCTATGAGATTGGAAATCAATTACAGGAAAAAAACTGTAAAAGACACAAATACATGAAGGCGAAACAGTGCACTACTAAATAACCAAGAGATCACTGAAGAAATCAAAGAAGAAATTGAAAAACACATAGAAACAAATGACAATGAAAACACGATGACCCAAAACCTATAGGACGCAGAAAAAGCAGTTCTAAGGGGAAAGTTTATAGCAATTCAATATCACCTCAAGAAACAAGAAAAATCTCAAATAAACAATCTAACCCTTCAGTTAAAACAACTAGAGAAAGAAGAACAAAGAAAACCCAAAGTCAGTGGAAGGAAAGATATCATAAAGATCAGAGCAGAAATAAATGAAATAGAAACAAAGACAACAATAGCAAAGATCAATAAAACTAAAAGCTGGTTCTTTGATAAGACAAACAAAATTGATAAACCCTAAGCCAGACTCATCAAGAAGAAAAGGGAAAGGATGCAAATCAATATAATTAGAAATGAAAAAGGAGAAATCACAACTGACACTGCAGAAATACAAAGGGTTATAAGAGCCTACCACAAACAACTACATGCCAATAAAATGGACTACCACGAAGAAATGGACAAATTCTTGGAAAGGTACAATTTTCCAAGACTGAACCAGGAAAAATTAGAAAATATAAACAGACCTATCACAAGTAATGAAATTGAAACCATAATTAAAAATCTTCTAACAGACAAAAGTCCAGGACCAGATGGCTGCACAGGCAAATTCTATCAAACATTTAGAGAAGAGCTAACATCAATCCTTCTCAAACTCTTCCAAAAAATTGCAGAGAGAGAAACACTCCCAAATTCATTCTACGAAGCCACCATCACACTGATACCAAAACCAGAAAAAGATACCACAAAAAAAGAAAATTATAGACCAATTATCACTGATGAACATAGATGCAAAAATCCTTAACAAAATACTAGCAAACAATCCAACAGCATATTAAAAGGATCATACACCATGATCAAGTGGGATTTATCCCGGGGATGCAAAGATTCTTCAATATATGCAAATCAATCAATGTGATACACCATATTAACAAATTTAAGAATAAAAACCATATGATCACCTCGATAGATGCAGAAAAAGCTTTTCACAAAATTCAACACCGTTTATGATAAAAACTCTCCAGAAAATGGGCATAGAGGAAACCTACCTCAACATAATAAAGACCATATATGACAAGCCCACCGCAAGCATCATACTCTAGGGTGAAAAACTGAAAGCATTTCCACTAAGATCAGGAACAAGACAAGGATATCCACTCTCGCCACTCTTATTCAACACAGTTTTGGAAGTCCTAGCCATAGCAATCAGACAAGAAAAAGAAATAAAAAGAATACAAATTGGAAAAGAAGAAGTAAAACTTACACTGTTTTTCCGATGACATGATACTTGGTAAGGTTGCAGGATACAAAATTAATGCACAGAAATCTCTGGCATTCCTATACACCAACAACAAGAAATCAGAAAGAGAAATTAAGGAAACACTCCCATTTACCACTGCAACAAAAAGAATAAAACACCTAGGAATAAACCTACCTAAGGAGGCAAAAGATGTTACTAAGAAAACTATAAAACACTGATGAAAGAAATCAAGGATGACATAAACAGATGGAGAAATATACCATGTTCTTGGATTGGAAGAGCCAATATTGTGAAAATGACTATACTACCCAAAGCAATCTACAGATTCAATGCAATCCCTATCAAACTACCAATGGCATTCTTCACAGAATAAGAACAAAAATTTTAACAATTTGTATGGAAACACAAAAGACCCCAAATAGTCAATGCAATCTTGAGAAAGAAAAATGAAGTTGGAGGAATCAGGCTCTCCGACTTCAAATTATACCAGCTATAGTAATCAAGACAGTATCGTACTGGCAGAAAAACAGAAATATAGATCAATGGTACAGGATAGAATGCCCAGAGTTAAATGCATGTACATATGGGCACCTAATTTATGACAAAGGAGGCAAGAACATACAATGGAGAAAAGACAGCCTCTTCACTCAGTGGTGCTGGGAAAACTGGACAGCTACATGTAAAAGAATGAAATTAGAACACTACCTAACACCATACGCAAAAATAAACTCCAAATGGATTAACGATTAAATATAAGACCAGACACTGTAAAACTCTTTGAGGAAAACATCCATTTTTCCAACCACAACAGTATGCAACTAGAAATCAATAACAAGAAGCAAATTGGAAAATTCACAAATATGCACAGACTAAGCAACACACTGCTGAATAACCAATGCATCAAAGAAGAAGTCAACCAAAAAGGCCTTGAGGGAAATAAAATGGAAATACAACATACCAAAACTTAAGGGATGAAGCAAAAGCAGTTCTAAGAGGAAAGCTCATAGCAATAAAAGCATAAATTAATTAACAAGAGAGAACTCAAATAACCTCATTATATACCTCAAGGAACTAGAAAAAGGAAAAAACGAAACCCAAAGTCAGTAGAAGGAAAAAAATAACAAAGATCAAGGGGAAACAAATGAAATAGAGACTAAAAAGACAATAGAAAAGGTCAATAAAACTAAGAGCTGGTTTTTTGAAAAGATAAACAAAATAGATAAACCTTTAAGTAGACTCACCAAGAAAAAGAGAAGACTCAAAATCATAAATGAAAGAGGAGGTGTTACAACTGATACAACAGAAATACAAAGGACCTTGAGAAACTACTTTGAACAGCTCTACACCAACAAATTGGGACAACCTGGAAGAAATGGATAAGTCCCTAGAAACATACAACCTACCAAGAATGAATCAAGAAGAAACAGAAAATCTGAATAGAGCAGTTATTAGTAAGGAGACTGAATCAGTCATTTAAAACCTCCCAACAAAAAGTCCAGGACTGGGCTTCCCTGGTGGCGCAGTTGTTGAGAGTCTGCCTGCCGATGCAGGGGACGTGGGTTTGTGCCCCGGTCTGGGAAGATCCCACATGCCACGGAGTGGCTGGGCCCGTGAGCTGTGGCCGCTGAGCCTGTGCGTCCGGAGCCTGTGCTCCGCAACGGGAGAGGCCACAACAGTGAGATGCCCGCATACCACAAAAAAAAAAAAAAAAAAGGTCCAGGACCACAGGGCTTCACTGGTAAATTCAACCACACGTTAAAGAAAAATTAGTAACAATACTTCTCAAACTCTTCCAAAAATCTTAAGAGGAGGGAATACTTCCAAACTCATTTTACTATCCCAGCATTACATTGATACCAAAACCAGACCAAAAAAACTACAAGAAAAGTAAAACACAGTCCAATATCCTTGATGAACACAAATGCAAAAATCCTCAACAAATTATTAGCAAACCAAATTCTGCAATACATTAAAAAGATCACAAACCATGATCAAGTGGGATTTATCCCTGGAATGCAAGGATGGTCAAACACTTGCAAATTATTCAATGTGATACACCACATTAAGAAAATAAAGGGCAAAAATCATATGATCATTTCAACACATGCAGAAAAACCATCTGAGAAAATTCAACATTCATTCATGATGAAAAATTCTCAACGGACTTCCCGGTGGCACAGTGGTTAAGAATCCACCTGCAATGCAGGGGGCATGGGTTCAAGACCTGGTCCTGAAGGATCCCACATGCCATGGAGCAACTAAGCCCATGCACCACCACTACTGAGCCTGCGTGCCACAACTATTGAAGCCCGCGTGCCTAGAGCCCGTGCTCCGCAACAAGAGAAGCCACCACAATGAGAAGCCCATGAACTGCAACGAAGAGTAGCCCCCGCTCACCCCAACTAGAGAAAGCCCATGTGCAGCAACAAAGACCCAATGCAGCCATAAATAAATTTATTTATTTATTTATTAAAAAAAAAACTCTCAACAAGTGAGTATAGATGAAACATGCTTCAACATAAAAAAGGCCATATGTGCCAAGCCCACAAGTAACATCTTACTCAATGGCAAAAAACTCAATGATTTTCTTCTGTGATCAGGAACAAGACAAGGATGCCCATTCTCATCACTTTTATTCAATATAGCACTAGAAGTCCTAGCCAGAGCAATTAGGCAACAAAAAGAAATGAAAGGCAGCCAAATTGGAAAGGAAGAAGTAAAACTATCTCTATTTGCAGATGCCATGATCTTCTTTTTTCACTGAAGTATAATTAATTTACAATGCTGTGTTAGTTTCTGGTGTACAGCGAACTGATTCAGTTATACATATATTCAGTTATATATATACACATATATTTTTCTCTTTTTCATATTCTTTTCCATTATAGTTTATTACAAGATATTGAATATAGTTTCCTGTGCTATACAGTAGAATCTTATTGTTTATCTATTTTATATATAGTCATTTCTACCTGCTAATCCCAAACTCCTAATTTATCTCTCTCCCTGTTTCCCTTCAGTAAACATAAATTTGTTTCCTATGTCTGTTTCTGTTTTGTAAATAAGTTCATTTGTATCATATTTCAGATTCTACACATAAGTGATATCATATGATATTTGCCTTTCTTTGTCTTACTTCACTTAGTATGATAATCTCTAGGTCCATACATGTTGCTGCAAATGGCATTCTTTTATTCTTTTTATGGCTGAGTATTATTCCATTGTTTGTGTGTGTGTGTGTGTGTGTGTGTGTGTGTGTGTATGTGTGTACACACATATCACACCTTCTTTATCCATTATCTGTCAATGAACATTTAGGCTGCTTCCATGTCTTGGCTATTGTAAATAGTGCTGATATGAACACTGGGGTGCATGTACCTTTTTAAATTTGAGTTTTCATCTTTTCTGGATATATCCGCAGAAGTGGGATGACTAGATCATGTGGTAACTCTATTTTAGTTTTTTAAGGAACTCCATACTGTTCTCCGTAGTGGCTGCACCAATTTACATTCCCACTGACAGTGTAGAAGCATTCCTTTTCTTCATACCCATTCCAGCATTTATTATTTATAGACTTTTTTTTTTTTTTTTGTGGTACGTGGGCCTCTCACTGTTGTGGCCTCTCGTGCTGTGGAGCAGAGGCTCCGGATGCACAGGCTCAGCAGCCATGGCTCACAGGCCCAGCCGCTCCGCGCCACGTGGGATCCTCCTGGACCGGGACACGAACCCGTGTCCCCTGCATTGGCAGGAGGACTCTCAACCACTGCGCCACCAGGGAAGCCCTATTTATAGACTTTTTGATGATGGCCATTCTGACCAGTGTGAGGTGATACCTCATTGTCGTTTTGATTTGCATTTCTCTAATAATTAGTGATGTTGAACATCTTTTCATGTGCCTGTTGGCCGTTTGTATGTTTTCCTTGGAGAAATGTCTATTTAGGTCTTTTGCCTGTTTTTTTTGATTGGGTTGTCTGGTTTATTTGTTATTGAGTTGTATGAGCTGTTTGTATATCTTGGAAATTAATCCCTTGTCAGTCACATCACTTGTAAATATTTTCTCCCAATCCGTAGGTTGTCTTTTCATTTTGTTGATGGCTTCCTTTGCTATGCAAAAGCTTATAAGTTTGATTAAGTCCCATTTGCTTATTTTTGCTTTTATTTCTATTGCCTTGGGAGACTGACCTAAGAAAACACTGTTACGATTTATAACAGGGAATGTTTTGCTTGTGTTCTCTTCTAAGAGTTTTATGGTGTCACATCTTATATTTAAGCCTTTGAGGCATTCTGAGTTTATTTTTGTGTATGGTATGAGAGAGTGTTCTAATTTCATTGATTTATATGCAGCTGTCCAGCTTTCCCAACACCACTTGCTAAAGAGACTGTCTTTTCTCCACTGTATATTCTTGCCTCCTTTGTTGAAGCTCAATTGACTGTAGGTGTATGGCTTTACTTCTGGGCTCTCTATTCTGTTCCATTGATTGATATGTCTGTTTCTGTGCCAATACCACTCTGTTTTGATTACTATAGCTTTGTAGTATTGTCTGAAGTCTGGGAGGGTTAGGCCTCCAGCTTTGTTCTTTTTCCTCAAAACTGCTTTGGCAGCAGATGTCATGATCTTATATAGAAAACTCTAAAAACCCCACCAAAAACTGTGAACTAATAAACAAATGCAGTAGTTGCAGGATATAAAAATCAATATACAAAAATCAATTGCATTTCTATTTATTAATAACAAACTATCAGAAAGAGAAATTAGGAAAACAATCCCATTTACAACTTCAGCAAAAAACAAAAAATGTAGGAAAAAATTTAACCAAGGAAGTGAAAGAACTGTATGGTGTAAACTATATGATGAACGAAACTGAAGAAGACACAAATAAATGGAAAGATATTCTGGGCTCATGGATTGGAAGAAATAATATTGTTAAAATGTCCATACTACCAAAAGCAATCTACAGATTCAACGCAATCCCTATCAAAATTGCAATGGCATTTTTCACATAAATGGAACAAAAAACATCCTAAAATTTGCATGGAACCACAAAAGACCCTGAATAGGCAAAACTATATTGAGAAAAAAAGAACAAAGCTGAAGGCATCATGCTTCCTGATCTCAAACTATATTATAAACCTAAAGTCATGAAAGAGTATGGTATTGGCATAAAAACAGACACACAGATCAATGGAACAGAAGAGAAAGCCCAGAAATAAACCTATGCATAGGTGGTCAATTAATTCACAACAAAGGAGCCAAGAATATACAATGGGAAAAGGATAGTCTCCTCAATAAATGGTATTGTAAAAACTGGACAGCCACATACAAAAGAATGAAATTAGACCACTATCTCAAACCATACAAAAAAATCAACTCAAAATGGATTAGACTTGAACATAAGACCTGAAACCATAAAATTCCTACAAGAAAACATAGAGGGTAAGCTCCTTGACAATGACCTTGGCAATATTTTGGATTTGACATCAAAAGTGAAAGCAACAAAATAAAAAATTAACAAGTGGGACTGTATCAAACTAAGAAGTTCTTGTATAGCAAAGGAAACCATCAACAAAATGAAAAGGCAACCTATGGAATGGGAGAAAATATTTGGAAATCATTTATCTGATAAGGGGACAATATCCAAACTATATAAAGAATTCATACAATTCTACAAAAAGAAAAAAAACAAACAATCCAATTAAAGAATGAGCAGAGGATCTGAATAGACATTTTTCCGAAGATGATATAAAAGTGGCCAACAGATATATGAAAAGGTGCTCATCATCATTAATCATCATGGAAATGCACATCAAAACCACAATGAGATACCACCTCACATTTGCTACAATGGCTTTTATCTAAAAGACAAGAAATAACAAGTATTGGTGAGGATGTGGAAACCTGTGCTCTGTTGGTAAGAATGTAAACTGGTGCAGCCACTATGAAAAACAGTATGGTGATTCCTCAAAATTTTAAAAACAGAACTACCATATGATCCTGTAATTATATGCCTGTGTACTTGATCCTGTAACTATATGTCTGTGTATTTATCCAGTGGAAAAGAAATCACAATCTTGAAAATATATTTGCATCCCCATGTTCATTCCAGCATTATTTATAACAGTCAAGACATGGAAACAACTTAAATGCCCACTGACACATGAACGGATAAAGAAAATGTGGTATTCATATATACAATGGAATATTATCCAGCCATAAAAAAGAAGGAAATATTGCCTTCTGCAAAAATATGGATGGATCTTAAGGGCATTATGCTAAATGAAATAAGTTAGACATAGAAAGACAAATACTGTATGATCTCACCTACATGTGAAATCTAAAAAAACAAAAGAACAGCAACAACAACTGATATTATAAATACAAAGAACAGATTGATGGTTGCCAGAAGTGGAGAGTGGGGGTGGGTGAAGGTGGTCAAAAGGCACAGACTTCCAGTTATAAGATAAATAAATCCTGGGGATGTAATATACAGCATGGTGACTATAGTTAACAATACAGTATTGTGTATTTGAAAGGTTTTAAGAGAATAAATCTTATTTTTTAATATTTATTTGGCTGTGTCGGGTCTTAGTTGTGGCATGTGGGATCCTTCATTATGGCATGTGGGTTCCTCGTTGTGGCACGCAGGCTTCTCTCTAGTTGTGGCACGGGCTGTAGAGCACACAGGCTGTAGAGCATACGGGCTGTAGAGCATGGGGGCTCAGTAGTTGTGCCACATGGGCTTAGCTGCCCCGCGGCATGTGGGATCTTAGTTTCCCAACCAGGGATCAAACCCAGGTCCCTGCACTGGAAGGCAGATTGTTAACCACTGGACCACCAGGGAAGTCCCAAGAATAAATCTTAACAGTTCCATGGCAAAAAAAAAAAAAAAAACTGTAACTATTTAAGGTGATGGATGTTAACTAAAGTTATTGTGGTAATCATTTCGTAATATATACATATATTAAATCATTATGTTACACACCTAAAACTAACACAACGTTATATGTCAACTATATCTCAATAAAACAGCAACAACATTCTTCAAAGGACTATAATAGAATCTAGAGTCCCAACATCATTATATTCGCAGAAGCCAAGATATAATAATAAAAAAATTACCTGACATATGAAGAACCAGGAACATGTGACCTATTCTCTAGAGAAAAGACAGAAACAAAACCAACCCAAAGATGAAACAGATGTTGGAATTAGCAGATAAAGATTTTCAAGCAGTTATTAAAACCATATTCAAGGATGTAAAGAAAAATAATACTTGCAATTAATGAGAAGAAGAGAAATCTCAGTCAATAATAGTAAGAGTAAAGAATGTTTTGAAAATTTTAGAACTGGGAATTCCCTGGTGGTCCAGTGGTTAGGACTCTGTGCTCTAACTGCCAAGGGCGTGGGGACAGTCTCAGAGACCTCTGGGACAACATTAAACGCATCAACATTCGAATTCTAGGGGTCCAAGAAGAAGAAAAGAAAAAGAAAGAGACTGAGAAAATATTTGAAGAGATTATAGTTGAAAACTTCCCTAATATGGGAAAGGAAATAGTTAGTCAAGTCCAGGAAGCACAGAGAGTCCCATACAGGATAAATCCAAGGAGAAACACACCAAGACACATATTAATCAAACTGTCAAAAATTAAATACAAAGAAAACATATTAAAAGCAGCAAGGGAAAAACAACAAATAACACACAAGGGAATCCCAATAAGGTTAACAGCTGATCTTTCAGCAGAAACTGTGCAAGCCAGAAAGGACTGGCAGGACATATTTAAAGTGATGAAGGAAAAAAACCTACAACCAAGATTACTCTACACAGCAAGGATCTCATTCAGATTTGATGGAGAAATTAAAACCTTTACAGACAAGCAAAAGCTGAGAAAGTTCAGCACCACCAAACCAGCTTTACAACAAATGGTAAATAAACTTCTCTACGCAAGAAAAACAAGAGAAGGAAACGACTTACAATAACAAACCCAAAACAATTAAGAAAATGGGAATAGGAAAATACATATTGATAATTACCTTAAATGTAAATGGATTAAATGCTCCCATCAAAGACACAGAATGGCTGAATGGATACAAAAACAAGATCCATATATATGCGATCTACAAGACACCCACTTCAGACCTAGAGACACATACAGACTGAAAGTAAGGGGATGGATAAAGATATTCCATGCAAATGGAAATCAAAAGAAAGCTGCAGTAGCAATTCTCATATCAGACAAAACAGACTTTAAAATAAAGACTATTAGAAGAGACAAAGGAGGACACTACATTATGATCAAGGGATCGATCCAAGAAGAAGATATAACAATTGTAAATATTTATGCACCCAACCTAGGAGCACCTCAATACATAAGGCAAATACTAAAAGCCATAAAAAGGGAAAGCAACAGTAACACATTCATATTAGGGGACTTTAACACCCCACTTTCACCAATGGACAGATCATCCAAAATGAAAATAAATAAGGAAACACAAGCTTTAAATGATACATTAAACAAGATGGACTTAATTGATATTTATAGGACATTCCATCCCCAAACAAGAGAATACACATTTTTCTCAAGTGCTCATGGAACATTCTCCAGGATAGATCATATCTTAGGTCACAAATCAAGCCTTGGTAAATTTAACAAAAATTGAAATTGTATCAAGTATCTTTTCCAACCACATGCTATGAGACTAGATATCAATTACAAGAAAAGATCTGTAAAAAATACAAACACACGGAGGCTAAACAATACACAACTTAATAACAAAGTGATCACTGAAGAAATCAAAGAGGAAATCAAAAAATTCCTAGAAACAAATGACAATGGAGACATGATGACCCAAAACCTGTGGGATGCAGCAAAAGCAGTTCTAAGAGGGAAGTTTATAGCAATACAATCCTACCTTAAGAAACAGGAAACATCTCAAATAAACAACCTAACCTTACACCTAAAGCAATTAGAGAAGGAAGAACAAAAAACCCCCAAAGTTAGCAGAAGGAAAGAAATCATAAAGATCAGATCAGAAATAAATGAAAAAGAAATGAAGGAAACAGTAGCAAAGATCAATAAAACTAAAAGCTGGTTCTTTGATAAGATAAACAAAATTGATAACCCATTAGCCAGACTCATCCAGAAAAAAAGGGAGAAGCCTCAAATCAATAGAATTAGAAATGAAAAAGAAGAAGTAACAACAGACACTGCAGAAATACAAAGGATCATGAGAGATTACTACAAGCAAGTCTATGCCAATAAAATGGACAATCTGGAAGATATGGACAAATTCTTAGAAATGCACAACTTGCCAAGACTGAATCAGGAAGAAATAGAAAATATGAACAGACAAATCATAAGCACTGAAATTGAAACGGTGATTAAAAATCTTCCAACAAACAAAAGCCGAGGACCAGATGGCTTCACAGGCCAATTCTATCAAACCTTTAGAGAAGAGCTAACACCTATCCTTCTCAAAGTCTTCCAAAATATAGCAGAGGGAGGAACACTCCCAAACTCATTCTACAAGGCCACCATCACCCTGATACCAAAACCAGACAAGGATGTCACAAAGAAATACAACTACAGGCCAATATCACTGATGAACATAGATGCAAAAATCCTCAACAAAACACTGGCAAACAGAATCCAATAAGCACATTAAAAGGATCATACACCATGATCAAGTGGGGTTTATCCCAGGAATGCAAAGATTCTTCAATATATGCAAATCAATCAATGTGATACACAATATTAACAAATTGAAGGAGAAAAACCATACGATCATCTCAATAGATGCAGAGAAAGCTTTTGACAAAATTCAACACCCATTTATGATAAAAACCCTGCAGAAAGTAGGCATAGAGGGAACTTTCCTCAACATAATAAAGGCCATATATGACAAACCCACAGCCAACATCGTCCTCAATGGTGAAAAACTGAAAGCATTTCCACTAAGATCAGGAACAAGACAAGGTTGCCCACTCTCACCACTCTTATTCAACATAGTTTTGGAAGTTTTAGCCACAGCAATCAGAGAAGAAAAGAAAATAAAAGGAATCCAAATCAGAAAAGAAGAAGTAAAGCTGTCACTGTTTGCAGATGACATGATACTATACATAGAGAATCCTAAAGATGCTACCAGTAAACTACTAGTGCTAATCAATGAATTTGGTAAAGTAGCAGGATACAAAATTAATGCACAGAAATCTCTGGCATTCCTATACACTAATGATGAAAAATCTCAAAGTGAAATCAAGAAAACACTCCCATTTACCACTGCAACAAAAAGAATAAAATATCTAAGAATAAACCTATCTAAGGAGACAAAAGACTTGTATGCAGAAAATTATAAGACACTGATGAAAGAAATTAAAGATGATACAAATAGATGGAGAGATATACCATCTTCTTGGATTGAAAGAATCAACATTGTGAAAATGACTCTACTACCCAAAGCAATCTACATATTCAAGGCAATCCCTATCAAACTACCACTGGCATTTTTCACAGAACTAGAACAAAAAAATTCGCAATTTGTATGGAAACACAAAAGACCCCGAATAGCCAAAGCAATCTTGAGAACGAAAAACGGAGATGGAGGTATCAGGCTCCCTGACTTCAGACTATACTACAAAGCTACAGTGATCAAAACAGTATGATACTGGCAAAAAAACAGAAATATAGATCAATGGAACAGGATAGAAAGCCCAGAGATAAACCCACACACATATGGACATCTTATCTTTGATAAAGGTGGCAGGAATGTACACTGGAGAAAGGACAGCCTCTTCAATAAGTGGTGTTGGGAAAACTGGACAGATACATGTCAAAGTATGAGATTAGATCACTCCCTAACACCATACACAAAAATAAGCTCAAAATGGATTAAAGACCTAAATGGAAGGCCAGAAACTATCAAACTCTTAGAGGAAAACATAGGCAGAACACTCTATGACATAAATCACAGCAAGATCCTTTCTGACCCACCTCCTAGAGAAATGGAAATAGAAACAAAAATAAACAAATGGGACCTAATGAAACTCAAAGCTTTTGCACAGCAATGGAAACCATAAACAAGACCAAAAGACAACCCTCAGAATGGGAGAAAATATTTGCAAATGAAGCAACTGACAAAGGATTAATCTCCAAAATTTACAAGCAGCTCATGCAGCTCAATAACAAAAAAACAAACAACCCAATCCAAAAATGGGCAGAAGACCTAAATAGACATTTCTCCAAAGAAGATATACAGACTGCCAACAAACACATGAAAGAATGCTCAACATCATTAATCATTAGAGAAATGCAAATCAAAACTACAATGAGATATCATCTCACACCAGTCAGAATGGCCATCATCAAAAAATCTAGAAACAATAAATGCTGGAGAGGGTGTGGAGAAAAGGGAACACTCTTGCATTGCTGGTGGGAATGTGAATTGGTTCAGCCACTATGGAGAACAATATGGAGGTTCCTTAAAAAACTACAAATAGAACTACCATATGACCCAGCAATCCCACTACTGGGCATATACCCTGAGAAAACCAAAATTCAAAAAGAGTCATGTACCAAAATGTTCATTGCAGCTCTATTTACAATAGCCCGGAGATGGAAACAACCTAAGTGCTCATCATCGGATGAATGGATAAAGAAGATGTGGAACATATATACAATGGAATATTACTCAGCCATAAAAAGAAATGAAGTTGAGCTATTTGTAATGAGGTGGATAGATCTAGAGTCTGTCATACAGAGTGAAGTAAGTCAGAAAGAAAAAGACAAATACCGTATGCTAACACATATATATGGAATTTAAGAAAATAAAATGTCATGAAGAACCTAGGGGTAAGACAGGAATAAAGACACAGACCTACTGGAGAACGGATTGAGGATATGGAGAGGGGTAAGGGTGAGCTGTTACAGGGCGAGAGAGAGTCATGGACATATATACACTAACAAACGTAAGGTAGATAGCTAGTGGGAAGCAGCCGCATGGCACAGGGATATCGGCTCGGTGCTTTGTGACCGCCTGGAGGGGTAGGATAGGGAGGGTGGGAGGGAGGGAGACGCAAGAGGGAAGAGATATGGGAACATATGTATATGTATAACTGATTCACTTTGTTATAAAGCAGAAACTAACACACCATTGTAAAGCAATTATACCCCAATAAAGATGTTAAAAAATGATATTTGAAGTAAAATTATCACTATAAGAGATTAGCAAAAGAAAAGATCAGTGAATGAGAAAACAGTGACAGAACAATCCAAATATAAAAAGAGAGATTTAAAAACAAATAAAAAACACTGAAAATATAGGAACAAAACCTCAGTGATCTGTGGGACAATATAAAGCAGGCTAATATATATGCAGTCAAATTTCCAGAAAGAGAAGAGAAAGAGTAGGAGAACTGAAAAAAAGTGTTTAAAGAGCTGAGACCTAAATTATTTTAAATGATAAAAACTATAGGGCTTCCCTGGTGGCGCAGTGGTTAAGAATCCGCCTGCTGATGCAGGGGACAGGGGTTTGGGCCCTGGTCCAGGAAGATCCCACATGCCACAGAGCAACTAAGCCCATGTGCCACAACTACTGAAGCCCATGCACCTAGAGCTTGTGCTCCGCGACAAGAGAAACCACCACAATGAGAAGCCTGCACACCACAACGAAGAGTAGCCCCCGCTCTCTGCGACTAGAGAAAGCCCGCACACAACAAGGAAGACCCAACACAGCCAAAAATAAATAAGTTAATTAATTTTAAAAAAACAACAACTATAAATGCATAGATTTCAGAGGTTCGAGGAACCCAACTATGATAAACATATGCACAAGAACCAAAAAAAAAAAAACACTAAGGCACATCATAACCAAATTATTTATAAAAACAGATATGAAGATGAAATCATTATGTCCAGAGGAACAAAGACAAAATTGTAACCGAGCAGGCCCCTATGGGGCCTTCCCAGGACACGCCTTCCCCCCATATCCTCTGCTTTAGCTCCTCTGAAATACCTAGATAACAGTATTTGATGCACATTTCCTGAGTTGCTTTAAAGATGTGAAAACCCCACCACCAAATGCAAGATGTTAACTAATTGATGACCATGAGCACATAGCCCCAGGCCTCCTGGAGCCTAAGGACTGATAAAGTTAAACCCCTGTGACACCACCCTGTTCCCTCACCATCAGCCAATCGGAGAATTATGCACGAGCTGATCACTTATCCTGCGACCCCACTCCCTCACCTGGCTTTTAAAAATGCTTTGCCTTTGGGAGCTAGGGGGGGTTTTTAGGGAGTGAGCCACCTGTCTCCTTACATGGCCCTGAAATAAACCTTTCTCTGCTTCAAACTCCGATGTTTTAGTTTGTTTGGCCTCACTGCATTGGGCACACGAACTTGCGCTAACAAGATGATATTAGATACCTTACTGAAAATATGAAAGTATGCAGCCAGAAGAAAGTGAAATGACATCTTTAAATTGCTGAAAGAAAATAAGCCAATGGAGTATTTTATACTTCATGAAAATATCTTTAAAAAATAAAACTGAAACGAAGAGTTTTAAGACAAATAAAAGTTAAATACTTATCACCAGATCTCCATAACAAGAAAATTAAAGAAAGTTCCTTGGGCAGAAAGAAAATTATACCAGATGGAAATCTGCATATACACAAAGGAATAGAGTGCTGGAAATGGTAATTATAAAATATTTATATTATTATTTTATATATATAAAAAGATGCTTCCTCATTATTTAATTTCTTAAAAAAAAAAACAATTGACTGTTTAAAGGAAAATAATAGCAAGGTACTGTTTGGTTCATAATATATGTCCAAGAAAAATGTATTACTACAATAGCAAAAAGGAAGAGAAGGAGAAAATGGAGGCATAGTGTTATAAACTTTTTACATTTAGTAAAGAGGCATAATAATATGTAAAGGCCTTTATACAGTAAGTTAAATATGCATACTGTAAACCCCAAAGCAAACATTACACAAATTAAAAAAAAATTAGAGCTAATAAACCAATGGTGCAGATAAAATAGAATAATAAAAATACTCTGTAAATCCAAAATGAGAAAAGGAATCATTGAGATATTGAAAAGACAGAAGAGCAAGATGGTTGATTTAAACCAAACTATTTAGATACTTAAATTAATGTAAATGGTCTAAACATCTCAATTAAAAAGCAGAGATAATGAGACTGGATAAAAAAGAGGAGCCCAACTCCATGCTGTTGCATTGAGGATCCCAAAACGATCTACAGGTTCAGTGACTCACTAGGAAGATCCACGTCTTGACATTTAGTTGTATTCATGGGTATGACTTACAGTGAAAGAATACAAAGCAGAATCAGCAAAGAAAAAAGGAACTTGGAGCGAAGTTTGGAGGACACCAGGTGCAAATTTCCAAGAGTTCCCTCCCAGCAGAGTCACACAGGAAGCACTTAATTCTTCAGAAATAAACTGTGACAAAACGTATGAAAATATTGTGTACCAAAGAAGCTCCTTAGAGACTCAATGCCACAGGTTTTGATTAGAGGCTGGTTGTTTACACACTCTGCCTAGCACACAGCAAAATTCCAGAATCCCAGAAGGATGGCAGGCAATCAGTATAAACTGCTTATAGAGTTTAGGCACAGTGAGCCATGACTCTCAGTTAGAGAATGGTGGGACAAACATTCCTAAAATCCAAGTTCCAGATGCCACTCAAAGGTCAACTTTGCAAGCAGGCCTTTCTAAGAACAGTAGTCTCAGACCTGCCATGATAACATTTTTCTGCCCACCTGTCCATAAGAAAAGCACTTTAAACATAACAACAATAGGTTAAAAGTAAAAAGATGAAAAAATATACATCATGCAAAAACTAATCATAAGAAAGCTGAACTGACTATATTAATATCAAACAAAGTAGAATTCAGAACAAGTAATATCACCATGGACAAAGGCGATTTCATAAATATAGGCATACCTCAGAGATATTGTGGGTTGGGTTCCAGACCACTGCAATAAAATGAATATCATAATAAAGCAAGTCACATGAATTTTTTGGTTTCACATTTCATATAAACGTTATGTTAACACTATACTGTAGTCTATTAAGTGTACAACAGCATTATGTATAACAAAACAATGTACATACCTTAATTTTAAAATACTTTATTGCTAAAAAATGCTAATCATCATCTGACAATGCAGGGTTGCCACAAACCTTCAATTTGTAAAAATAGATAAACAAACAATATCCTCAAAGAGTGATAAAGCAAAGCACAATAAAACGAGGTATGCCTGTATAAAGGGAGCAATTCATCAAAGAGTTATATCAATCCTAACTGTGCGTGTACACAGTTTCAAACAAACAAATAAACAAAAACGCTGAGGAACAAACTGACAGAACTAAAAGGGGAAATAGATAATCCACAATTATAGTTGGATATTTTGAAATGTTCTCTTAGTAACTGACAGAAAAGTAGACAGGATAGCTGCAAGAATATTAAAAAAATCAAGCAATGCTATCAAACAGCTTCACCCACTGACATAAATTACTCCATTAACAAGAAGAGAATTATTTTCATAAGGAAATGAAACATTAATCAAAATAAACCATATTTGTAAACATAAAACAAGTCTCAATAAATATCAAGAGACTGAAATCATAGAGAATGCTCTTTGATCACAGTGGAATTAAATTAGAAAACAGTAACAAAAGGTATCTGAAAAATCCCCCCCAATTTACAAAATATAACATTCCTAAACTAAACAAGAGTCAAAGAAGAAATAACAAGGAATATCATAAAATACTTTGAACTAAATGATAATACAACCTACGTGAATTTGTGGAATGCAGCTGAAGCAATGCTCAGAGGGCATTTTATGGTTTTTAATGTTTATATTAAAAAGTAAGAAATGTGAAAAATCAATGATGTAATCTTCCCCTTTAGGAATCTAGAAAGTTAAGCCCAGAATAAATAGAAGGAAGGGAATGATAAGACGGGAGCAGAAACTGATAATACAGAAAATGGACAAAGAATATCAAAAGAATGAAAAGAATCAATACAAGTAATAAGCTTTGAAAAGAATACAAGTAAAACTTTGAAAAGAATCAATACAAGTAATAAACTTCTAGCTAGGCTGATCACAAAATAATAGAGAAGATACAAATTGCCAGTATCAGGAATGTAAGGGTAAATGTAACTACAGATCCCACTACATTAAAAATACAGTGAAAATGTTACAAGCAACTTTATATCAAGAAATATGACAGTTTATATAAAATGTACAAATCCCCTGAAGAACAGAAATTACAAAAACTGAGTAAACTAAAGAAAATTCTGAGAAAACCAATATTTATTGAAGAAATTTAATTTGTAATTTAAAACTTTCACACACACACAATAGAACTTACCAAATATTTAAGAAGAAATAATTCAGGACTTCCTTGGTGGTCCAGTGGTTAGGACTCCACACTCCCAATGCAGGGGGCCCAGGTTCTATCCCTGATCAGAGAACTAGATCCCACATGCCACAACTAAGACCTGGCGCAGCCAAATAAATAAATAAATAATTTTTAAAAAAGAAATAATTCAATCCTATAAAAACTCTTTTAGGTAACAGAAGAGAGAATTCTCAACTCATTTTTTTTTGGCATGTGGACATTTAGTTGTTCCATCATCATTTGTTGAAAAACTATTCTTTCTCTGTTAAATTGCCTTTGCTCATTTTCAAAGATCAGTTAACTATATTTATTCTATTTCTGAGCTCTCTATTCTGTTCCATTGTTTATTTTTTCACCAGTACCACACTGTCTTGTTTATTGTAGCTTTATATTAAGTCTTAAAGACAAGTAGCATCAGTCCTCCAACTTTGTTTTCACCTTCAATTTTGACTTGGCTGTGCTAGGACTTTTGCTTCTCCAAATAAAGTTTAGAACCAATTTGTCAACATCAACAAGGATTTGGATTGTGTTGGACCTATTATAGATCAGTTTGGAAATAATAGACATCTTAAAAAATTGAGTCTTCCTATCCATGAACATAGCATTCTCCTCACTGATTTATATATTCTTCAATTTCTTTCCTCAAAGTCTGATAGTTTTTTTGTTTTTTTTTAATATTCTTAATTTCCCCCATTTTTATTTTATTATTTTTTTTCTTTTTTGCGTTACGTGGGCCTCTCACTGCTGTGGCCTCTCCCGTTGTGGAGCACAGGCTCCGGACGTGCAGGCTCAGCGGCCATGGCTCACAGGCCCAGCCACTCCGCGGCATGTGGGATCTTCCCGGACCGGGGCACGAACCCGTGCCCCCTGCATCAGCAGGCAGACTCTCAACCACTGAGCCACCAGGGAAGCCTGATAGTTTTCTTCACATAAATTTTGCACATATTTTGTTAGATTTACATCTAAACATTTCTTTTTGTGTATGCTAATATAAATGGTGTTGTGTTTTTTAATTTCAAATTCCAATTGTTCATTGCTGGTATTTAGGAAAACAATTGACTTTTGTATATTAGCCTTAAATCCTGCAACCTTACTATAATCATTAGTTCTAGAAGTTGTTGATTCTTTGGAATTTTCTACTGCAAATAAAGACATTTTATTTCTTCCTTCCCAATCTTTATAATTTTTATTTCTTTTCTTGTCTTACTGCATTAGCTAGGACTTCTAGTACAATGTTGAATAGGAGTGGTGAGAGATGACATCCTTGTCTTGTTCCTGGTCTTAGGTGGGGAAAGAATCTACTTTCTCACCAGTATGATGTTACCTGTAGGTTTTTTGTAGATGTTCTTTATCAAATTGAGGAAGTTTCTGTGTATCCCTAGTTTTCCTAAGAGTTTTTTTTTTTAATCATAAATGAGTGTTGAATTTTGTCAAATGTTTTTTCTGCATCTGCTGATACAATATCATTTTTCTTCTTAACCTATTGATGTAGTGGATTACATTAATTGACTTTAGAGTGCTGAACCAGTCCTGCATTCTTAAAATAAATCTCACTTGGTCGTGGTGTATAATTCTTTCTCTACATCATTGAATTCGATCTACCAATGTTTAACATTTTTGCATTGTTCATGATAGATATCGGTTTGTAGTTTTCTTTTCTTGTAACACCTTCTTATGATTTGGAAATTGGAATAATGCTGGCCTCATAAAATAAGTCAGGAAGTATTTCTTCCGCTTCTATCTTCTAGAAGATACTATACAGAATTTGTATTATTTCTTCTTCAAATGTTTGGTAGAATTCACCAGTAAACCCATCTAGGCCTGGTGCTTTCTGTTTTTGAAGGTTATTAATTACTGATTCAATTTCCTTAATACCTACAGGCCTATTCAGATTATCTGTTTTCTCCTTGTGTGATTTTTGGTAGATTGAGTCTTTCAAAAAACTGATGCATTTCATCTAAGTTATCAAATTTGTAGGCATGCATTGTTCATAACATTCCCCTTATTATCCATTTAATGTCCATGGGATCATTACTGATGGCCCCTCTTTCATTTTTGATATTAGTAATTTGTATCTTCTCTCTTTTTTCTTCAAGAAGCTTATCAATGTCATTCACCTTTCCAAATAACCAACTTTTGACTTTGTTGATTTTCTCTATTGTTTTCTTGTTTTCAATTTCATTGATTTCTGCTCTTTTGTTTTTTTTTTTTTTTTTTTGGCCATGCCACTCAGCTTGCAGGATCTTAGTTCCCTGACCAGGGATTGAAGCCAGGCCCTTGTCAGTAAAAACGCAGAGTCCTAACCACTGGAACACCAGGGAATTCCCTATGCTCTAATTTTTATTACTTCTTTTCTTCTGCTTACTTTTGACTTAATTTGCTCTTCTTTTTCTAGTTCCCTAGGGTAGAAGCTTGGATTACTGCTTTTAGACCTTTCTTCTTTTTCCAATACATATGTATTGAATGCTATAAACTTTCCTCTAAGCACTACTTCTGCTGCATCAAATTTTGATACATTGTAATATTTTCATTTTCATTAGATCAAACTTTCTAAATTCCTCTTGAGACTTTTTCTTTGGTTTATATTTTATTTAGAAGTATGCTGTTTAATCTCCAAATACTTTGGAATTTTCCAGTTGTCTTTCTGTTGTTGATTTCTAGTTTAACTCTGTTGTGGTCTGAGAACATACTTTTTGTATGTCTTATTATTTTTTCAAATTTTTTAAGATGTGTTTTATGTCTCAAGATGTGGACTATCTTGGTGAATGTACCATGTGAGTTTGAGAAGAATATGTATGCTGCCCTTGTTGGATGAAGTATTCTATAAATGCCAATTAAATCCAGTTGACTGATGGTGCTGTTCAGTTCAACTATATCATTACTGATTTTCTACCTGCTGCATCTGTGAATTACTGATAGGGGAATGTTGAAGTCTCTGACAATTATAGTAGATTTTCCTATTTTTACTTTCAGTTCTATCAGTTTTTGCTTCATGTATTTTCATTTTATGCTGTTAGGAGCATATACATTCAGGTTTGTTATGTCTTCTTGGAGAATAAACTCCTTTAATATATATAATTATCTCTCTTTATCTCTGATAATTTTCTTTGCTCCAAAATCCATTTTGTCTGAAATTACTACAGCTATTGCAGCTTTCTTTTTATTAGTGTTAGCTTAGTATAATTCCTCCATCTTGTTACATTAAAATATATTTGCCTTTGGGCTTCCCTGGTGGCGCAGTGGTTAAGAATCCACCTGCCAGTGCAGGGGACACGGGTTTGAGCCCTGGTCCAGGAAGACCCCACATGCCGTGGAGCAACTAAGCCCATGTGCCACAGCTACTGAGCCTGCGCTCTAGAGTCTGAGAGCCACAACTCCTAAGCCCGCGTACCGCAACTACTCAAGCCCGCGCACCTAGAGTCCGTGGTCCACAACAAGAGAAGACACCACAATGAGAAACCCGCATACCACGACGAAGAGTAGCCCCCGCTCGCTGCAACTAGAGAAAACCCGCACACAGCAACGAAGACCCAACGCAGCCAAATATAAATAAATGAATAAATTTATTTTTTTTTAAAAAGTGGATCAATGCAATATATCACATATAATAGAACAAAGGGGTAAAAAAACCACTTGATCATCTCAATTGATGCAGGATTCTCATTAAACATAATCCAACACCCTTTTATGATAAAAAATAATCTCATAAAACTAGGAATAGAGGGGAAAATTCCTCAACACGATAAAGAGCATTCATGAAAAACTCACAGTTAACATCACACTCATTGGCAAAAGACTGAAAGCTTTCCCCCGAAGATCCAGAACAAGACAAGGATGTCCATTTTCACCACTACTATTCAACACTGTACTGGAAGTTCTAGCCAGAGCCATTAGACAACAAAAGAAATAAAAGGCATCCATATTGGAAAGGAAGAAGTAAAACAATCTCTGTTCACAGATAGCATGATTCTATATATACAAAATCTCAAAAAAAACCCACAAGAAAGCTACTCATGCTAATAAACTAAACGCAAAGTTGCTGGGTACAAGATAAACACACAAAAAGTTGTGTTTCTGTACACCAGCAATGAACAATCTGCAAAAAATATTAAGAAAGCAATTCCTTTTATAATAGCATATAAAAGAATTAAATACTTAGGAATAAATCTAACCAAGGAGGTGAAAGACTTGTATAATGAAAACTACAAAGAACTGCTAAAAGAAATTTTAAAAGACCTAAATAAATGGAAGGGATAGGAAGTCTTAAGCCACTGTTCATCTGTCAATACTATACCCAAAACAATCTACAGGTTCAATGCAATCCCTATCAAAATTCCTATAGCCTTTTTTGCAGAAATGGAAAAGCTGATCCTCAGATTCACCTAGAATTGTAAGAGATCCCAAATAGCCAGTCTTGAAAACATGAATAAAGTTGGAGGACTCACACTTCCTGACTTCAAAACTTACTACAAAGCCACTACAGCAATTAAAGAGTATGAAAGAACAACAACAACCAAAAAAACCTGAGTTTTAAAAATGTGCAAAGGACTTAAATAGAAATTTGCCCAAAGAAGATATGCAAATACCTAATAAGCACATGAAAAGATGCTCTATACCTCTAATCATTAAGGAAATGTAAACCAAAACCACAATGAGATACCACCTTATACCCATTAGGATGGCTGATATCAAAAAAACAAAAACAAAACCAAAAATCTAGTGATGATGAGGATTTGGAGATATTGAAACTCTTGTGTACTGCTGGGGTGAATGTAAAATGGTACAATCAATACGGAAAAGAGGACAGCAGTTCTCAAAAATTAAAAATAGAATTACCATATGATCCAGCAAGTCCAATTCTGGATATATATACCCAAAAGAATTGGAGACAGGGTCTCGAAGATTTATTTGTACACTTATATTCACAGCAGCATTAATCACAAAAGTTGACAGTTGGAAGCAATCCAAGTATCCAAAGACAGATGAATGGATAAACACAATGTGGTATATACATACAATGTAATATTATTCAGCTTTAAAAAAGATGGAAATTCTGACATTTGCTACAATGTGGGTGAACTTTGACGACAACTGCTAAGTGAAATAAGCCAGTTACAAAAAAAGGCTAATACTGTATGATTCCATGTATATAAAGTACCTAGAGTAGTCAAATCATAGAGACCTAAAGTAGAAGAGTGGTTGCCAGGGGAAAGGGGAAAGGTGAAATGGAGTATAGAGTTTCACTTTTACAAAATAAAAATATTTCTGGAGATTGGTGGCACAAATACGAAGTGTATGTAACACTACTGAACTGTATGCTTAAAAATGGTTAAGAGGGTAAATTTTATGTTATATGTATTTTACCACTATTAAAAAAATTTTTTATGTAACTGGCCAAAGGACACATATATAAACCAAGAGAATAGTATAGAAAGCCCAGAAATAAACCCTCACATAAACTGTCAACTGATTTCTGACAAAAATGATGTGATCATTTAATGAGGAAAGAACTCTCTTAAAAATGAATGGTGTTGGGAAAACTGGATATCCACATGAAAAAGAATGAAATTGGACCTTTACTTTATGTCATATACAAAAATTAACTTGAAAACCATTTAGTTTAATCCATTAAGTTTAGTCAAAGATCTACACTTAAGAGCAAAAACTATAAACTTTTAGGAAAAAACACTGGGGAAAATCTTCATAACACCAGATTTGGCAACAATATGACCAAATGACAGGCAACAAAAACAACCCAACTTCATTAAAATGAAGAACTTTTGAGCATCAAAGAATACTAGAAGGTGAAGAAACAACCTACTGATTGTGAGAAAATATTTTAAAATCATACCTGATAAGGAATTAATATTCAGAAAAGATAAAGAACTCCTAAAATTCAACAACAAAACAACCCAATTAAAAAACAGGCAATGGGCTTCCCTGGTGGTGCAGTGGTTAAGAATCCACCTGCCAATTAAGTGGACACGGGTTCGAGCCCGGGTCGGGGAAGATCTCACATGCCACGGAGCAATGAAACCCATATGCCACAACTACTGAGCCTGCGCTCTATAGCCCACGAACCACAACTACTGAGCCCATGTGCAAACAAATAATGAAGCCCGCGCGCCTAGAGCCCATACTCCGCAACAAGAGAAGCCACTGCAATGAGAAGCCCATGCACCGCAACAAAGAGTAGCCCCAGTTCACTGCAACTAGAGAAAGGCCACATGCAGCAAAGAAGGCCCACCGCAGCCCAAAATAAATAAATTAATTTTTTTAAGAAAATGGGCAAGAGACTTGAGTAGACATTTCTCCAAAGAAGATGCCCAATAAGATAGAAAAGATACAAATGCCCAATAAGCACACGAAAAGATACTCAATATCATTAGTCATTAAGGAAACGCAAATCAAAACCACAATGAGATACCACTTCACACCTAATAGGATGGGTATAATTTTTAAAAATGGAAAATAAGAAGTGTTGGCAAGGATGTGGAGAAATAGGAACCCTCATGCATTGCTGGTGGGAAAGTAAAATGATGCAGCCACTGTGGAAAACAGTTCTCGATTTCTCAAGAAGTTAAACATACAACTACCACATGAACAAGCAATACAGCTCCTAGGTATACATCCAAAGGAACAGAAAGAAGGGACTCGAACAGGTATCAGTAGACCAATATTCATAGCAGCATTATTCACAACAGCCAAAAGGTGGAAACAGCTCAAGTATCCATCAACAGATGAAGGGATAAACAAAATGTGGCACAAACACACAACAGAATACTATTCAGCCATAAAAGATAATAAAATTTTGATATATGCTACAACATGGATGGACCTCAAAAACATGCTTATTGACTTAAGGCAAACACAGAGATCAAATACTGCTTTTATATGAGCTACCTAGAATAGGCAAATTCACAGAAACAGAAAGCAGAATAGAAGTTACCAGGGGCTAGTGGAAGAGGAGAAGGGAGAGTTACTGTTTAACGGTTTCACAGTTTATGTTGGAGATAACAAAAGAAAAAGTTTTGAGACAGACAGTGCTGATGGGTACACTATCTTGTGAATTAATTAATGCCACTGAATTGCACACTCACAAGTGGTTAAAATGATAAATATTATGTTATGCATATTTTACCACAATAAAGAACAGAAAAAAATAAAACCAGGCTTCCCTGGTGGCGCAGTGGTTGAGAGTCCGCCTGCCGATGCAGGGGACATGGGTTCGTGTCCCGGTCCGGGAAGATCCCGCATGCCGCGGAGCAGCTGGGCCTGTGAGCCATGGCTGCTGAGCCTGTGCGTCCGGAGCCTGTGCTCCGCAACGGGAGAGGCCACAGCAGTGAGAGGCCCGCGTACCACAAAAAAATAAATAAATAAATAAAACCAAAAGCTGATTCTTTAAAAACATTTTTTAAATAGTCAAAATGGTCAAGAATAAAAGATATAAATTAAATAGTGAGATAAGAAAAATAATCAACAATGCAAAGTATTTCTAATATCATAAAGGAATAAATTTGAACAAATATAGGCCAATAAATTCTAAAACCTAGAGAAGACAAAGTGACAAAAGTGGGTACAAGAAACACAAAGCTTAAATAGACCAATAAACATTTATGAAATAAAAATACATCAAATACCTGTCTGTAAAAGAAATCCCTAAAATAAAAGTTTTATTTGTAAGATCTAATAAACTTTCAAGCAACACATTATTCTCAAGTACCCTCACAAGTTCAGAAAGAGATTCAGAAATATGAGAGAAAGCTCACATACACACGTGTATACACCCACATGTGCACATGCACACACACACAAAGCCAGCTCACCAATGGATGGGTCCTGAAGGACAAAGCTCTCCACTAATGACCAAACCATATTTAGATGCTTCAGCACCTTGTACAGATCCACTAATTTTCCCAAGTCTTCCTTATCTTCAGGGATTAGAAGATTCAGTGCATCTCTTTTCTCAGCCCAGCTATGGGATTTGTCGGGGGGGCGGGGCGGGGGGGGTGGTGAGTGAGAAGATAAGAATAATCAAAATTAAGAGATTTTATCTTAAATTTAAAATGCATCTCTCAAATACTATGACTTTACTATATACCAGGCCCTAGAATAAGGAATTTAAAAATTATCTCCATTAATCTTCCCAACTATCCCATAAATCAAGTATTAACACCTCCCCTATCCAACTATACAGATAAAACCAGCTCAGAAAAGTTAAGTCATATGACTTCCCAAAGTCATACAATTGATAAATAATAGAGTCAGGATATAAGCCCAGGTAGGTGTAACTCCCAAACCAATGCTTTTAATCACTAAGCTATAACTGCCTCACAGATCAACAAATATATCAGCAATATCTGGTTGAACAGGTTAGGAAAGATGATAAGTACATCCACAGTCAGCTAGATATAATCTCTCTGAAGCACAACCCTACAAGTCTAGGATTCAGCAATTTCATTTGTATGACATTACAACGAGGAAGTGTGCAAACATGTAAGACTAACAAACACTGTTCACTGAAGCGTTTTTCCAAATATTCAAAATGTTCAACAGGAGGAACTTTATTATGATGCAGCTACATAATAGAATAGTGCACCATTAAAATGATGATGAAATCCACATTTACTAACAGAAAGGCATTAGCTAGCAAACCATGTTATAAAATAGTAAATATTATGATACAATTTTGGTTAAAACTTAATTTAACTAAATTTGGTCAAAAGAAATACAGGCATACCTTATTTTATTGTGTTTTGCTTCCCTGCATTCACACTGTGTTTTTGCAAATTGAAAGTCTGTGGCAACTCTGTGTTGTCATGATGGTTAGCACTTTTCAGCAATAAAGTATTTTTTAATTAAGGTATGTACATTGCTTTTTAGATATAATGTCATTGCACACTTAACAGACTACAGTATAGTGTAAACATAACTTATATGCGCTGGGATACCAAAAAATTCATGTGACTCACTTTATTTCAATATTTGCTTTACTGCAGTGGTCTGGAAGAAAACCCACAATATCTCTGAAGTGTGCCTGTATATATTTTTATGCCAGTGTATGTAAGAAAAAAAAAGCCTGTAAACATATAGACATCATGTTTATTTTTATCAGGTAGATTACAGGTGGTTTTTATTTCTTTATTGCTACAAGTGTCATGTTGGTTGCCAACTCTACTCTCATGTTAATAATCATCTTCTAGTTTCCCATGAAAATAACTCTGTTCAGGTATCCAACCCCCTTCAACATACAAAATGCTTCAAGGAAAGCTGGGGCCATCCACTGATCATGTACTGAGTAGTCTAAATTAATCATGATGGTCCTGTTCCCCTCGCTAGTGATTTGTTTCAGCATGGGCAACTAATGCAGTTTAGGCCAATGAGATATAAGTTTACTGGGAGACATCAGAAAAGGTTTCTTCAGTGTTATAAATAAAAGTAAAAAATAGCTCTTTAGCTGGGTATTGTGCTGTCTCTAAATATGATACCTGAATTATTAAAGACATGTTAATTAAAGACAGCTAAACTGAGGAGAAGCAGATACATTAACAACAGAAGAGATGAAAAGAACCTGAGTTCATAACATGTTTGAGTCTCTCAATCAACCAGCCCTAAAACTGCCTGATCTTGGGATTTCTTTGTATATGTGATATTACATTTTCCTCACTGTTTAAGCTATTATTGTCTGCCAAAAGCATCTCTAATTAAAAACTTTTGTATAGTCTTAATTTTGTTTACAATGTTAATGTATGATTTTGACATCTCTACTTAGAAGTATAACAGATAACTCAAATTCAACAGCTGAACTTTGCCCCCAAACATGCTCCACCCACTCACTGCCTTCCCCGTCTCAGTTAACAACAACTCTATTCTTCCAGCTCTTAAGGCTAAAAACTAGATTCACTCTCATTTTCTGTCTTGCTTTCCTTCTCTACTCCATCATGAAATAACAATGGTTCTACCTTCAAAATTACCCTAGGATATGACAACTTCTCACCAACTCCTCCATGACCACTCTGGTCCAAGCCACCATGTTCTCTTAGTTAGATTTTTCCAATAACTTTCCTAACAGGTCAATCTATTCTCAATATAAGAGCCAAAGAGATCCTTTCAAAATAAGAGTAGACCATGTTACTCCTCTGATCAAACTCTTCCAAAAACTTCCACTTTCACTCAGTAAAAATTAGTCTCCATGGTTTACAAGGTCCTACATAATCTGGCCCTTCACTCCCTCGCTGACCTCATCTTCTACTACTCTCCCCCTTGCTTACTCTATGCCTTCCTCATTCTGGCTTTCCACTACTCCTTAAACCCACCAGACAAACTCCTCCTTTAGGACCTTCGCTGTAGATGTTCTTCATACCTAGGATATTCCTTCCTTGTACAGCCATCTGGATATCTTCCTCACATCACTGTTTGTCTTAAATATCACTTCCTTGATGAGGACTACATTGCCCATCCTATGTAGTAGTATAAATAGTCCTTACTTCCAGCACTCCAGATACCCTTTACCCTGTTACACTTTTCTTTTTTTCCATGATTCTTTACACCTTCTACAATAGCAAATAATTTACTCCTATGTTTATTTGTTTGTTTGTTTTGTCACCCCTTGCTACTGGGGCTAGAATTATTTTTTTGTTTTTTACTGCTGTAGTCTAGCTCCAAAAACAGTGTCTGGCATATGATAATTACTCACTAAATATTTGCTGCGAGTTGAATACATGATTAAAGGGAGGAGGGGTAATGAAACCATTGTCATTGTTCCAAAAATACCTCTCAGTCAACCTTATCTGAGACACAAGAAACTTAAGATAGCCAGGAAACTATCCATATGTCTTAATAGGTCAGATAGCTGAGTACAAGTGCAGGAAACGTGCTGTGAACTAGGCTTCCAGGGTGTAATCAGAACCCCAGGGAAGCAACAAGCAGACAGAGAGCCCGGAAGGGAGTCTGGTCATTAGCAGCTTAGCTGAAGAGGTGAGCATTCTTAGCAGAGTAACTGTCCCCTTCTCCCCCACCCTCAAGAACCCTGGACTCACGCTCTAACTATCCACGTATCACCCATGACACGAGGGAGAATACATCGAACAGGTGACAATGGGTAAAACCCAAAACAGGACAGGGCAAAATGAGCAATTTCAAAGTAAGCATGTGAAATGTCAAATCCACACTTTTTGAGCATGAACCATCAAGGGTTAGGCTAGTAGGACAGCCTCCCAGAGTCTTATCAAGCCCTTGATCAGCTGAGATTTTAAATGGACCCTAATAATGGACAACTGGAAAAATAAATGAAAAGGAAGCCTTCCAAGCAGAAGCTATACAAAGATAGTTTCAAAACAGAGACTATGAGGAAAGACTGAAGAGATTAGACTGACTGAAGCAGAAGGTGGGTAGAGGGAAGCAATGGGATTTAAAGCTCCAAGTGGCTGGGACCACATAGAGAAGGGACACAGGCTCCAACGTGCTGATCCATGAACTCTTCCCTCACTGCTCTCACTAGCACAGATGAGAAGGGCTGAGGTCAGTCAGAGAAGAATGTGGGAACCAAAGCAACAATGTTTTTATCTTTTGGGGGCAGTATTAAACTTCATAGATAAGATTTTTTTTTTTTATCATTTATTTTTGGCTGTGTTGGGTCTTCATTGCTGCATGCGGCTTTCCCTAAGTTGTGGCAAGCAAGGGCTACTCTTCTTTGCGGTGCACAGGCTTCTCATTGCAGTGGCTTCTCTTGTTGTGGAGCACAGGCTCTAGGCATGCGGGCTTCAGTAGTTGTGGCACACGGGCTCAGCAGTTGTGGCTCACAGGCTCTCGAGCGCAGGCTCAGTAGTTGTGGCGCACGGGCTTAGTTGCTCTGTGGCATGTGGGATCTTCCTGGAACAGGGCTCAAACCCGTGTCCCCTGCATTGGCAGGTGGATTCTTAACCACTGTGCCACCAGGGAAGCCCAGTATTAAACTTTTGAATTAATGTCTTTAATAATTATAGATCTATTCATGTTTTCAGTTTTGGTAATTTACATTTTTCTAAGATATTGTCCATTTCACTTAACTTTTCAAAATTATTAGCATACAGTTGTTCATAATTTTTAAATTATTAATATTTATTAAAAATTTTTAATTGTGCTAAAATACTTATAAAATTTACCATCTTAAATATTTTTAAGTGTACAGTTCAGCAGTGTTAAATATATTCACTGCTGCGCAACCAATCTCCAGAACTTTTACACCTTGCAAAACTTAAACTCTTTACCTACTAACCAACAACTCCCCCTTTTCCCCTCTCCTGGCAGCCCCCGTCAACCACCACTCCACTTTCTCTTTCTATGAATTTGACTACTCTAAATACCTAATATAAATGGAACCATATAGTCTTTTTATGATTGGTTTACTTCACTTAGCATAATATCCTTAAGGTTCATCCACATTGTAGCATGTACCAGAATTTCCTTCCTCTTCAAGGCTGAATGAAATTCCATTGTATGTCTATACCACATTGTGTTTACCCATTCATCTGTAGATGGACACTTGGCTCGCTTCCACTTTTTGACTGTTGTGAATAATACTGTTATAAACACAGGTGTACAAATAAGTCCTGGAAACTCTGCCTCCAATTCTTTTGGATATACACCGGAAGTAGAATTGCTAGATCATATGGTAATTCTATTTTAAATTTTCTGAGGCATCGCCATATTGCTTTCCACAGGATCAGCATCATTTTACATTCCCACCAACAGTGCACAAGGGTTCCAATTTCTTCACATCCTTGTCAATATTTGTTATTTTCTGATTGTTTTCTGGCTTTGTTTTTTGATAGTAGCCATCCTAACAGGTGTGATGTGGTATCTCATTGTGGTTTTGATTAGCATTTCCCTAATGACTTGTGATGCTGAGTGTACTTTCAGATGCGTGTTGGCCATTTGAGTATCTTTTTTGGAGAAATGTCTGTTCAATTCCTCTGCCCATTTCTGAATCACGTGAATCACGTTGTACATTCATTTTTAACTTCATGGTATATATAGTCATGTCCCAGTTTTTACTTTTAATATTGTTTATTTGTATTTTTTTTTCTTGACCATCCCAGCCAGAGGATTGATTATCTTGTTAATGTTTACAAACATTACCAGCTTCTGGTTTTGATGCTTCTCTAAATTGCACCTTCTTTTTTTCTAACTTCACTAATTTCTGCTTTATCTGAATTGTTTCCTTTCTTCTACTTTCTTGGGGGTTTCCCCTGTTATTTTTCTAACTCTTTGACCGGCACACTGTGAAAAGAGAAAACTGTAAGCACCATAGTTGCTAACTCAATTTGTGTAAAAAAGTTTAAATAAAGTCAGGGGTTGGCAAGCCTCAGTTAACAACTTGAACGAACTTTGAAAGCATAGGAGACTCTTAAAGGTATTCAGAAAAGACAAGCCATGTTACAATTACAACTAGTCTGATCGATAAGGAAAAGGTTACCAAATCTTTAATGTCTATTCTTACACAGTTTAACTTACATGTATACTTATTTTTTTATCTTGTCATTATATGTAATCAAGCTTCTGAGTCATGTTGAAAGGTTTGTTTTAATAATTCCAAAATATGTTTAATTTATAACTTTGAGACTATAAGGGTTTGCTATAGGAAAGGAAGATTTTTAAAATAATTTCTGTAAAAAGGGTATATGTTTAGAAAGGGTATAGTTTACATCATTAAAGACATAAACTATATTTATCAGACATTGTCAGACATTATTCCTGACAATCAGGGCATTATGTGCTAGTCAACAAAATTGTTTAAAATAATTGTAAAGATTCTCTTAACATTCAGAACATAGATGAGACACTCATCCTTGTAAAACCAATTTTACAATTAAAAAATAAAGTGATGGCAGTTTTTGTGGCTTAAAATACAATGCAGAATTTTCATTTACCTTAACAAAGCTTACCTCATTAATTCCAGCCTTTCTCCCTTTGGAATTTAGGCATCTAAGGCTATAAATATCCCTCCAAGACAATCTAGATGCATCCCTCAAGATTTGATATTTTCATTATAGTCATTCCATTAAATATTTTCTAATTTCTATGATGATATCATTACCGATTCATTATATATATATTCGTTATATATTTTACTTTATTTTATTATATATATATAATAAATATATATATATATATTTGTTTTTTAAACATGAACTTTTAAAAGTTATTTTTGTTACTTTCTAACTTCACGGAATGGTGATTGGAAAACATGGTCTGATACCTATTCTTAAAGCTGAAGTTTATCTTATAACCTAGTGTGTAAGGAATTTGTTTATGTTCTATATGCACTTGAAATGAGCATGCAAGATTCTATATGCGCTCATTATACCAAGCTTATTGACTGTATTATTAAAATCATCTACTACTATTTTTTTTTTTTTTTTTTTTTTTTTTTTTTTGCAGTACGCGGGCTTCTCACCGCTGCGGCCTCTCCCATTGCGGAGCACAGGTTCCGGACGCGCAGGCCCAGCGGCCACGGCCCACGGGCCCAGCCGCTCCGCGGCACGCGGGATCCTCCCGGATCGGGGCACGAACCCGCATCCCCTGCATCGGCAGGCGGACTCTCAACCACTGCGCCACCAGGGAAGCCCTCATCTACTACTTTAATGTGTTTTTATTTGCTTGATCTATCAAGGACTGTGTATGTATGTTAAAATATCTTACAATAATTATGGCTTTATCAATTCTTCCCAGCAATTTTATAAATATTTGTTTTAGTATTTGTATACTATATTATAATACACCCAAACAAGTTCAGTATCCCTAAAATCATTATTTGCCTTAAAGATCATTTTGTCTGATATTAATTTGCCATACTGGCTTTAATAATTGCCTGGAGTGTATTTTACAATTCTTTTACTGTTCAACCTTTCTGTATTCTTGGGTTTTCTGTCTCTTTTGTAAACATAATATAGCTAAAATTTTTTTACTGAATCTGAGAATGTATCAGTTAAATCGTAGCTTCCTAGCACCTTGAGTCTTGCTTACCCTATTCTATTTTTCTTCTTTTTTCATAGTACTTTTTATATTTTAACATACTATATAACATACTTATCCAGTATATTGTATTGTCTCTTTCCCTTAGCTAGAATGTTAGTTTCTGAGAATGGGAATCCTTGTCTGTTTTACTCACTGATGTCCCAAGTGTTTACAATAGGGCCTGGCATAAAGTATACACTTCATGAGTATTTGTTGAATAGTAAATGACTATTTCTCTCTTAATTGCTAAGTTTAATGCATTTACATTTCTTGTGATTACTATTATATTCAGATTTATTTCTACAATGTTCTTTTTAATGCATATTAAAAATAGTAGAGCATCTAAGGAACAAAAGGTAAATTTCTGAAAAATTACAGCTTTTTCTTGCTAGCCAACCAGTTCTATCTTGACCAGGAAATTCAAGAATTGATGGAATCCTTCATTGAAATGTTCTTTGGTCAACATATTTGCCTTGATGAAGTAAACGGGCTCTCTCATTCACCATAATTGGGGATCTTTTGTCTTATATGTAAAACTGAGTGAACTCACTTTTTAAAATAATAGCTTTATTGATATAAAATTTACATACCAGAAAATTAATGTTTAACATGTACGACTGAGTAGTTTTTAGAATATTCACAGAATTGTACATTACCACTAATTGCAGAACATTTTCATTTCCCCATAAAGAAACGCTATACTCATTAGAAGTCACTCCCCAATGTCCTTCCCCCCGCCCAGCCCTAGGCAACCCCTAATCTAACACCCGTATCTATGTATTTGCCTACTCTAAACATTTCATATAAATGGAATCATACAATATGTGGCTTTTTATGTCTGGTTGACTTCTCCAGGCAATCTTCCAGGATACCTATTCTTTTTTTAGCTGGCCTAATCTGCTATGAAGCCACACAATTAAATCAAAGAGAACTCACGACAGGGAATGAAAAGACAGAAAAGGAACACTGAAATAACACAGTGATAGTAACTGCAGAAGCTACTCCCATCCCTACAGCTAGGGGAACAAGGGAAGAGGTATAAGGAGGACCATGGTTTAAACCTAGGGACCCTGCAGAGCTATAACACAGATTTCTGAAGAGGATGATGCTGTCTGACTATTTCTAGAGTGCAGAGGGGGGCATCAAAAGTCTGAGACTCAAGCCTTTTAAGAAAGAGCACTGACTTCATGAAACTGCTATCTATGAACACAAAATAAGACTGCTTCTAGGAGACTGGAAAAAAACTGGGAACACCTTCCAATGCTGAAGTTTACAACTATTCATGGATTGACATTCACAGGAACAGCAAGCAAAAAGGAAGCGTACAGGTCATTTCTTCTTCCTACTGCATTTCATTCTACCTTTAGTGCCTTCCAATTGGCAGAAACTGACAGGAAGCCAATTAATAAAGGAGAAATGTAGTTTGCCAAGTCCTAGCTCCAGGACCAAAGCAGAATATAGAAGGGTAAGGTTGGATACAAAATGTCTCTTGGATAGCTTAATAACCAGTACATGTCATTTAACCCATCCAGTGAGCTTTCAATTTCAAGAACTGCTTTTTACTTTTAGAATATATATTTGGGGACATCCTTGGTGGCACAGTGGTTAAGAATCCTCCTTCCAATGCAGAGGACACAGGTTCAAGCTCTGGTCCGGGAAGATCCCACGTGCCGCGGAGCAACTAAGCCCATGCACCACAACTACTGAGCCTGCGCTCTAGAGCCTGTGAGCCACTACTACTGAAGCCCATGCACCTAGAGCCCGTATTTGAGCACAACAAGAGAAGCCACTGCAATGAGAAGCCCACGCACCACAACGGAGAGTAGTCCCCACTCGCCGCAACTAGAGAAAGCCCACGCACAGCAACGAAGACCCAACGCAGCCAAAAATAAACAAATAAATTTATTTTTAAAAAAAGAATATATATTTGGTTCTTTTCAAATCTGTATGGCCTTCTGATGAATTTTGTTGCTTTCTAACGTTTTCTATTTCATTTTTTGTATGTTTAATTATTTTAAATATAGTTATCTTACAAGCCTCTATTATCTCAAAAGTTCTTGGGGGTCTAATTTTAATTTTGTTTTCTATTGTTTCTGCTGACACTTATAGTGAATGGGTTTTGGAATTTAGAATTGTGAACTCATGTTCAGCAGGGCCTGTGTGACCTGGATTTAAAGTGGTGTGTCCCTTCAGAGAAGATTTCCATTTACTAGGAATGGCACAGTAGGCACACTAAAAGATCATATTCATGTAAATTTCTATGTCTGGAGAGTGAGAAAAGGGCAAGGTCCTAGACTGACTGTGGGAATAATGAATTATCTTTACCTTTTCATCAGACAGTTTGGCTTCATCCAAAACAATATATTATTTCAGAGCCTGGACCAGTTGTTCTTCCACAGAAATCAAGTTAGCCATGCGCCCTACAAGGGGATAGAAGAAAGGGCCCATCGGAACTGGACAAGTGGCTTCCCAGCTTGCTTCACTGGGACCAAAGCGCCAATGAAAGGCAGGTCCCCTGAGCCAGGAGAGAGTCAGCTCTTTCTGCATCACTGAGTTGAGGAGCTAAAGGAGATATGATGGTCACAATGTTCTAGCCTTTGGCTTCAAGAAAGAGAGAAAGGCACTCCCAGTGGGACGTTGAACACTTTGCCCATACAGTGAACTATGTCATCAGGAAAGGACCTTTATTTCATCCTTTCACCCTATAGGTAATCTTATCATGTGGGGCATGGAAACCCTGTAGGATAAAACCACTTCAATACATAGGAATGAACACTGAAGTTTCAGGTGAGGAAGAAAAGAGCAGACTGGATTCTCAGGTCATACAATATACACTACCCACAATCACTGACATTCCACAAAAGGTATCTGAACATTCCTAAAGGTCCTGAGAATATCTAGACCTCACAAAAAGTATACACACCATAAACATATGTTTCCCAGAAAAAAACCTTTGGGCTATGTGAGGTCCAGTCCCTTAATGGCCTCCAAAATGAAAAGTATTAATTTCTGGAAACTCCTTTCTCACTGTCCCCTGGTTATAACTAAAAACATGTGGTGAGACTTTTCCACCCTGATAGAGAACAAGTGGGCCACACCTGATGCTGGGAACTAAGAATCATTTGTGGAGAATACTACCTTGCCTGGCCCATACCAAGATGTGAAGATGTCAGCCCATGTGCAGCCCAGAAAACCAAACAAGGCCATCACTAGCATGGAGGTTTGGAGTTTCTTGATTCCAGAGGTCAGCATCTGCAAGGCATTTAGTAACATTCATTAGACCACTATAGTTAAAAAAAGAGTGACTAATGTGAGGAGACTAATACAAATGCATGTACATGTGCAAATACACACAACACAAACCACAGTAATTGACTTACACTGTGAAAGCTAAAAGGAAACTATCTGATTATATGCTCTTCAGGAAACCAAGCACTAGAGGGAAGCAACCAGTTGGGAAGTAACTAAATGTAAGTCAAGGAGTTTTTAAATGCCAGGATGATCAATATAAGCTGGCTGCTGGGAACCATAAGTTAAGCATGCTATGATACTTGAAACTAAACAGTTCAGTCTAGAAATAAAATGATCAAAGCTGAGCACACAATTCATTAAAAAGCCAAGTCCAAACTATTAGCTGGTTAAAAGTCTATGGTCTTCAAAACTGGCAGAGCTCAACAAGAAAAATAAGCTCGAACAGACAAGGTATAATTCTAGATTCACAGATTACTCAGCTGTCTGTATTTAAATTTGGTCCTTAAGGTCAAAAGGAGAGGAGCATGTCCTGGAAAGTTTCAGATCCCATTGGGAGAATAAACAAGAACATAAGTGAGCACATAACAAAAAAAGCTGAACATTTAGACTCAGGAAACACAGATCAATTATTCACTTTTCAAAGGACAAATTTCTGCATCAGTAAAATGGTATATCTGGATATCATGATCTTTAAGGCCACCTCTAGTTTCAAAGAGGTTCTATGATATTTATCAAATCCTGCCTCGAAGAAGAAATACAATATAGGTATATATTGTGGTAACTCTGGTGTATGATAGTTTATCCATTTACTAGCTGCGATGTCTTGGGCAAGTTTATTTATGTTTAAAGTTCTGATTTTACTCTGTATGTGGTTAGTGTAATGAGGATTAAATAATAGATTTAATGTGACTGGCACACAGCCATCATTCCATTAAAGATAACTACAGCCATCATTGTTTCATAAACATAAAACATAAAAAGTGTCTGCTTTTTTTATGTTGCTATGTTTGCCCAAACTCTGCCCTTAGTCTACTTCTCCCTCTCTATCTTTTTAATAATAATAGTAGCTAACATTTATTGAGTGGTTACCACTCTTCTACATATCATCATGTGTAAATCATGTTTAACCCTCACAACAATTCTATGAGGGTAAGAACTCTTTTCACCATTTAATATTTGTGGAAATTGAGCACAGTGAGATTAAATAACCTGCCCAAGGTCACATAGCTAATAAAGTGTCAAAATCAAGCATTCAAGCTTTAAAGTTCATGTTCCTTTTTCTTTTTTAGCTTTTTTTTTTTTTGATGTGAACCAGTTTTAAAGTCTTTATTGAATTTGTTGCAATATTGCTTCTGTTTTATGTTTTAGTTTTTTGGCTGCGAGGCACGTGGGATCTTAGCTCCCCGACCAGGGATCAAACCCACACCCGCTGCATTGGAAGGCGAAGTCAACCACTGGACCGCCATGGAAGTCCCTAAAGTTCATGTTCTCAACCACCATGCCATAGCTACCTCAAATAACACACCTAAGCAGACAATTTCCAAATCTAGTATCCAGTGCTTTGGATCAAAATTTTAAAACAAGGCTGAAGTCAGGAGAGTGTCAGAACCAGCCAATGGAATTTCTGTCCCTGAGGGTTGGGTCCTATGGGTTGGGTCCCTATGGTCAAATTTGTAAAGACAATTTACAAAATACCGTTTTTATAAAATCAGTTGAGAAATTGAGTTATTTGTAGTGAGGTGGATGGACCTAGAGTCTCTCATACAGAGTGAAGTAAGTCAGAAAGAGAAAAACAAATACCATATGCTAACACATATATATGGAATCTAAAAAAAAATATGGTTCTGAAGAACCCAGGGGCAGGACAGGAATAAAGATGCAGACATAGAGGGTGGACTTGAGGACACGGGGAGGGGGAAGGGTAAGCTGGGACGAAGTGAGAGAGTGGCATGGACATATATACGCTACCATAGGTAAAATAGCTAGTAGGAGGCAGCCACATAGCACAGGGAGATCAGCTCGGGGCTTTGTGACCACCTAGAGGGGTGGGATAGGGAGGGTGGGAGGGAGACGCAAGAGGGAGGGGATATGGGGATATACGTATGCATATAGCTGATTCACTTTGTTAAACAGTAGAAACTAACACACCATTGTAAAGCAATTATACTCCAATAAAGATGTTAAAAAAAATCAGTCGATAGTAAAAAAAATAAATAAATAAATCAGTTGATAGTGATATATAGTAAGGATCCAGCTAAGCAGCACTCAAAGGAGAATCCTACAACACACTGATGGCACAGCTCAAATACCAATGCCGTACATCCTTCCTATGGCAGAAGACTTCTTCTATAACTGCTTAGCCTTGTTCCCATTCTCTGATGGATAGCTAACATTTATTGAATCGTTACCACTGTTTGAAATTGAGTCTAGGAAAAGATAATTACCTCACCAAGGTAACAAAGCATTCAGAATATAGGGTACGGGTCTAATGTTTTTAAAGTCTGCTTTTTACTGAGTACTTTGTACCTGGTATCAGAATATATGCTTTATAAATATTATTTCATTCACTCCCCATCTCAGTAATTGGCACACCATTCAACCCATTCAACCAAAAAGCCATGGAATCATCTTTGACTTCCTTTTTGCTTTCATAACAAACACAAGATCCATTACCATACCCTGTCATCTCTACCTTCAAAATGTATATCAAATGCAATCATTTCTCATTACTTTCATCACAACCACTCTCATCCAAGCTACTATAACCTCTTTCCTGAATGAATGCAGTAGTCTCTTAGCAGGGTTTTCTTCTATCTTGCCACCTCTACAGTCTATTCTTCACAGAGCAACCAGAAGTGATTGATCCTCTATGGTCTCACTCACAGTAAAATCCTGACGTCCTTGCCCCAGCCTGCAAGGTCCTCCATGCTCTGGTATCTGCCTACTTCATCTGCTAAACCTCCCCACCCTTGCTTGTCCACTCCAGCCACAGTGGCCTGACCTTTACTGTTCCTCAAAAGCACCAATCATTCTCCATCTCCAGGTAATTTATATTTATTATTCCTTCTGACTTAAATGCTCTTCTTCTTTATTGCATTCAGGACTCTACTAAGAGAGGACTCGCCCTTATCTCCATAAATATCAGACTCCATTCCTATATATCCCCTTAGGCTGTTTTATTTTTCTTCATAAAAGAAGATAATCAGAAATAACTGTTGCTCCTGTCTTGTAAAAATCTAAGTGAGACCATGCTCAGAGCTTTTAACGAGAACAAGAGAAACTGAGCAACTTCTCAAAACAGAAAAAAAGGTCAGTAGAGAGAGGAAAAAGACAAAAGTCTAGTTAAGAGAACTGAATACTACATTCCCATGCAGCATCTCTAAGAAAGAATTAGGCCTCAGAAATGATGGTTCTATGGTACACCAAAAGGAGTACCAGGATTCTCAGCCTCCACAGATTCCTGAACCCCAATGTGGCACACAAGCAGAAAACTGTCATCTTTTAAGGAAACACTGTGGATGTCAACAAACATCCATATACTATCAGCAATGACCAGGACAAAGTCAAAGTTGGAAGGCTTCCTTCTATTTTCTGTGGACCTTGTTAGGCTGCTACACTTTGATGGGAACTTTGCAAAGAACAGAACTCCCATAGTGACTGACAGTAAATTTCTCACCAGCACAGGAAAGAGGCTGTAAATCATATTTAATTTGAATTAATGAAAATTTTCAGCATATGCTATTTCTTGCTTACCAGGCTTTAGATTCAGACTTACTACACATAATTTGGATCAAGTTTCTTCTCTTGTTCAAATATTTAAATATTTTGGATAAAATACAAATTCCTGATCATAGTCTTCAAGACTCTATATGAGCTTGCTCTTTTTTAGCACTCTAACCTCATCTGCCCCCACAGTCTTCTGGCTCCCTATGTACCAGCCTTCTTTTTCAGTTATTCAAAACGTCAAGCTCTCTTACAACTCAGAATCTGTTCCCTTTACCTACAATGCTATTTCCCTTCCCTTCTTTACACTCTGATTCCTTCTAATCTTTAGGTCTCAGTTTATATATCACCTTCACAAAGAGGTCTTCCCTGAACATCCTATCCGAAATCCTCCTGCCTGAAGATTCTCCATCACTTTTGATTTCCCTTAGCAAAAGACAGAGTTTTCCAGTTTGAGTAAATAAAACAAGATCTAAATACATACTACATACAAAAACACACTTTAAATTAAAATAATCTAAGAAAATTGGAAAGTAAAGGGAGGTAAAAGATATACCATGCAAACAGCAACCATACTGATAGAACAACTACACAAAAAATCAGGAGGAATACAGAAGACTTGAATAATATTATTGGAGTGGCAGAATATGGCACCCTAATATGGCACCCTTATGTTATTTTGGCATAAGAATTATTTTGAGCTAAAGACACTAGAAAAACAGCAAGTGCAAGTAGGGCACTCTGACCTCCTCTTTTCTCCTGGAAAGCAGGAGATAAAACTTATGTGAAAGATGTCCTCTGAATACCAGGATGAAAGCAACATTCTAATCCCCAGAGATTGGGAGTAGAGGCCAAGAGAAATCTGTACAAACAGACCTTGTTAAAATAACGCAACTTCTTTTAGTATCCCCATGTATTTTAGTCAGTTTTCCACATTTGCTACTCTTTGTTCAACCTAGTATATAAGCACTTCAGCCTATCCATTTTGGGAATTTTCATTTTCCTATGGGGACTCTCATGTACATTTTAAATTCTACGTGTTTTTCTCCTGTTAATCTGTCATATCAATTTCGTTCTCAGGCCCAGACCTAGGCCCTAAGAGAGTAGATATAAAGTTTTGCTTCCCCTGCAATATCAACCAACTTGACCTGACATCTATAGAATACTCCACCAAATAACATCAGATACACATACCTTTTAAGTTCACGCAAAACATTCTCCAGGACAGATCATATGCTAGGTCATAAAATAAGTTTCAATGAATTTTTAAAGATTTAAATCATACATTCTCCAATCACATGGAATAAAATTAAAAATAAAAAACTGCAAGAAATCCTAGACATCCTCAAATATTTGGAAATTGAACAACATACTTCTCAATAACCCATAGGTCAAAGAAAAATTTGCAGTGGAAATTAGAAAACATTTTGAACTGAGTAAAAACAAAACTACAATATGTAAAAATCTATGGGTGCAGCTTAAAGCAATATTTAGAAGGAAATGTATAGCTTTAAATGCCTATATCAGAAAACAAAGGTCTCAAATCAATAACCTAAGTTTCCACCTTAAGAAACTTGCTTTGATTAAACTAATCAAAGCAAGTAGAGGAATGAAATAATAAGGATAAGAACAGAAATGAATGAAATAAAAAACATAAAAAAATAGAGAAAATAAAGGAAGCCAAATACTGTTTATTTGAAAAGATGAACAAAATTAACAAACTTTTAGTTCAAGTGACAAGGAAAAAAGAGAAAATAAACAAAGAAATAAAGGACTAAAGTAATGAAACAGAAAACAGCAGTATCAACCCTACAGAAACTTAAGAAATTATAAGGGAATATTATAAACATCTTTATGCTAACAAAGCAAACAACTTAGATGAAAGAGAAAAATTCCCAGAAAGGTACAATTACCAAGACAAACTCAAGAAGGTACAGAAAATCTAAATAGATCTATAGCAACTAAAGATATTGAATTAGTAATCTAAAATATTACCACAGAGAAATATCCAGGCCCAGATGGTGAATGCTGGTGAATTCTATCAAACACTTAACTAAAAAATAATACTAATCCTTCACAAGCCCTCTCAGAAAACAGAGAGCACTTCGCAGCTAAATATATAATGTCAATATTACCTAGATACCAAAGCCAGACAAAGACGTCATATGAAAAGAAAACTACAGAAGCCTCATGGAAATCCTAAACTATTAGCAAACCAAATCCAGCAATATGTATAAAGGATTTAAACACCATGATTAAGTGAGATTTATCTTATTTAATATAAGAATATAAGAATATAAGGTTGGTTTAACATTCAATTAATGTACGATACTATCTAAAATAAAGGACAAAAACACGATCACCTCAACAGATGCAGAAAGAGCATTTGACATAATTTAACACTCATTCATGACTTAAAAAAAAAACCCCTCACCAAAACATAAGTAGAAAAGAACTTCCTTAACCTGATAAAGACATGTGTGAAACTCTCATAGCTAACATCATATTTAATGGTGAAAGACCAAATGCTTTCCTGCTAAGAACAGGGACAAAGTAAGGTTGTCTACTCTTGCCACTTCTGTTCGACACTGTACTAGAAGTTCTAGCCAGAGCAATAAGATAATTTTTTTAAAATTAGAAAAGAAGACATGAAACCATCATTTACAGACTACAGGTAGAAAATCCAAGGAATTCACAAGAAAACTACTAGAGCTAATGGAAAAATTCAGCAAGACGACAGGGTATAAAATCAACATATCAAAATCAATTACATTTATATATCTTAACAAGGAACATAAAAAAATGGAATTAAGAAAATTCCATTAACAACAGCTTCAAGAATAATATACTATATAGAATCAAATTTAACAAAAAGTATAAGACTTATACATTGCAAACTACAAAACACTGATGAGAGAAATTTTTAAAACTTTAAATATATGAAAAAAATTCCATGCTTGTGGACTGGAAGACTTAACATTAAGTTGGCAAAATGCTCCCCAAATTGATTCAAAGATTCAATACAATCCCTACTGAAATCTCAGCTGGCATTTTTGCAGAAATTGCCAAGCTGATTCTAAAATTCATATGGAAATGCAAGGCACCCAGTGTCAACCCAAACAAACCTAGGAGGCAATAATCAAGCAAAAAGCATTTATTTGGGATCAAAGGATTGAAATATGGGGCACACAGATTTGGGTAGCAACCCAGTGCCCCACTAGAGAGTAAAAGTCAGGGGCTTTTAAAGGCAGAGAAAGAAGGTTTGCATTACAAACAAATGTAATTGGAGTTGGAGGCAGAAGTTAGTCTTGGCTAAATATGATTGAGCGCTAAGGCTATCACTAGAAGCAAGTAAAAGTTCGTTACTGTGACAAGCTGCAGGTGTTCTTGCAGAGTCCTTGGAATATTTGTGGTTTGGTCCAGTTCAAAAGTTCGGTTCCACCTGGTTTACCTCCTTAATGACCTCCTTTCTCCATTAAAAATTTCTTTGACATAAGTGACTCCAGTTTATTTCACATTTCACACCAGAATAACCAAAAATTAGAAAAATTTTGAGAAATCTTGAAAAAGAATGAAGTTGAAAGGCTTATATTACCTGAAGAACAAGGGACGTCTCACCTAAAGGACATTTATGCTTAGCCCCCTGAAATAAATGGGAAGACCACTCATTTCCCTATTAGTAACTTGAGGTCAGGCTCATGACTGCATCCTCACCTGCCCCCATCCCCAAGAAATACTTCAGGAAGAACATCTAACCAGGGGGTAAGTGGCTGTCTCTTTGAGGTATGCTATAATTTCATCTAGAACTCTATAATCCTTATAACTCTCCCCCTTAAGCTGACCAATTAGGAAAACTAAATCATCTGTTTAGTCCTTTTGTTCATAAATTCTCTCAATTGTTCTACCTAAACAATAGACTACTTGCTGTAACAACAAAGTTATGGAATTGATATGTTATCCAACTTCCATAGCTAAGGAAATTAATGCACAGCATCATTAAGTTAACTTGCCTTAGGTCACGAAGTTAAGGGGTGGACTCAGGTATCTTACTGTCTAACCAGGATATGAAGAGCTTAAAAAGTGAATAATCATGTTCTAAGTATTAGTTAGTACTGATATAGCATCCCACAAACTCTATAAAGTAGATAAGACAAGATCTTTCCCACTGTTTGGAAGAACCCAATGCTCTAAACATTTAAGTGGTATGTCCATGTATTGACAATTGTTGACGATTTACTGGTGGCTATCTCCAAACTTGGAACACAATATAAGAGAACAGAGAAGGTTTAACTAATTTTTACACTGACCATGATCTATAGAAATATTTTTCTTTTTAGATTATATTAAAGTGATTATAAACTGTAGAACTGAGGAACTAAACTCACTTAAACTGAAAGCAATTTCTCATTGTCATTTTACTGTTGCTGAATGATTTTAGGAAGAAACATTGGTATTTCTCTTCCAAAAAAACAAAAAGGTCACCATTGAGAGAGAGAGAAAAAGCAAGCCACTAAAGCCAAAGAATATTTTTGCAACATAGACTACCAATAAAAACCTTGTATCCAGAATATATGAAGTATTCCTACAAATGAGTAAGAAAAACTACTCGATGTTAAGTTGGGCTAGAGACTCAAAAAGAACTCATAAAAGGAGATATCCATATGGCCAATAAAAATATGAAAAGTGTTCAGTACCATTCATAATCAGAGAAATGCAAAATAAAACTACACGATACAACTACACACCACCAGAAGGTCTGAAATTTAAGAGTCTTACAAATACAAAATATTGGTAAGGATTGCAGTGCAATCACATGGCTGGTGAAGTGAAAATACAACTGTTCTGAGAAAGTGGCATAATCTAACAAATTTCAATGACCCAGTAATTCCATTTCCATGAAATAAATAGTAATTTCATTCCCATGAACTGAATAGGAATTTGTGTACAAGAAACAAGTACAAGAATATTCACCAGAGTCAAAGCAATCCTGAGAAAGAAAAATGGAGCTGGAGGAATCAGGCTCCCTGACTTCAGACTATACTACAAAGCTACAGTCATCAAAACAGTATGGTACTGGCACAGAGACAGAAATATAGATCAATGGAACAGAATAGAAAGCCCAGAAATAAACCCACACACATACGGTCACCTAATTTATGACAAAGGAGGCAAGACTATACAATGGAGAAAAGACAGTCTCTTCAATAAGTGGTGCTTGGAAAACCAAACAGCTACATGTAAAAGAATGAAATTAGAACATTCTCTAACACCATACACAAAAATAAACTCAAAATGGATCAAGGACCTAAATGTAAGGCCGGATACTATAAAACTCTTAGAGGAAAACATAGGCAGAACACTCTCTGACCTAAATCGCAGCAATATCTTTTTTGATCCACCTCCTAGAGTAATGAAAACAAAAACAAAAAAAAACAAATGGGACCTAATTAAACTTAAAAGCTTTTACACAGCAAAGGAAACCATAAACAAAAGGAAAGACAACCCACAGAATGGGAGAAAATATTTGCAAATAAAGTGACTGACAAGGGATTAATCTCCAAAATATAGAGACAGCTCATACAGCTCAATATTAAAAAAACAAAAAACCCAATCAAAAAATGGGCAGAAGACCTAAAGAGACATTTCTCCAAAGAAGACATACAGGTGGCCAAAAAGCACATGAGAAGATGCTCAATATCGCTAATTATTAGAGAAATGCAAATCAAAACTACAATGAGGTATCACCTCACACTGGTTAGAATGGCCATCATCAAAAAGTCTATAAACAGCTACCAAATGTAAAATGGATGGCTAGTGGGAACCTGCAGCATAGCACAAGGAGATCAATTTGATGCTTTGTGATGACCTAGAGGGATGGAACAGGGAGGTTGGGAGGGAGGCTCAACAGGGAGGGGATGTGGGGATATATGTATATATATAACTGATTTCACTTTGTTGTACACCAGAAACTAACACAACATTATAAAGCATTTATACTCCAATAAAGATGTGAAAAAAAACCCTACAATCAATAAATGCTGGACAGGGTGTGGAGAAAAGGGAACCCTCCTACACTGTTGGTGGGAATATAAATTGGTACAGCCACTATGGAGAACAGCATGGAGGTTCCTTAAAAAACTGAAAATAGAGGGACTTCCCTGCGGTCCAGTGGTTAATACTCCACACTTCCACTGCAGGGGGCACTGGTCCAATCCCTGGTCAGGGAACTAGGATTCTGCATGCCGTGCAGTGCAGCCATAAATAAATAAATAATTAATAAATAAATAAAGTGTTCCCATATGATCCAGCAATCCCACTCCTGGGCATCTACCCAGGAAAAAAAATATAATTCAAAAAGATACATGCAGGACTTCCCAGGTGTCCCAGTGGATAAGACTCCACGCTCCCAATGCAGGGGGCGCAGGTTCAATCCCTGGTCAGGAAACTAGATCCCACATACATGTTGCAACTAACAGTTTGCATGCCACAACTAAGGAGCCCACGTGCCACAACTAAGGAGCCCGCCTGCCTCAACTAAGACCTGGCGCAACCAAATAAATAAATAAATAAATAAATTTAAGACAAAACAAAAAAAACATACACACACCCCAATGTTCATTGCAGCACTATGTACAACAGCCAAGACATGGAAGCAACCTAAATGTCCATTGACAGAGAAATGGATAAAGATGTGGCATATATATATGTAGAGAGAGACAGAGAGAGAATGGAATGTTGCTCACCCATAAAAATAAACAATAAAATAATGCTATTTGCAACAACATGGACAGACCTAGAGACTATCATACTAAGTGAAGTCAGACAACGACAAATAACATATGATATCACTTATATGTGGAATCTGAAAAATGATAAAAATGAACTTCTTTACAAAACAGAAACAGACTCACAGACGTCGAAAACAAACTTATGGTTACCAAAGGGGAAAGGTGGGGGGGAGGGATAAATTAGGAGTTTGGGATTAACATATATGCACTACTATATATAAAAGAGATAATCAACAAGGACATACTGTTTAGCAAAGGAAACTCTACTCAATATTCTGTAATAACCTATATGGGAAATGAATCTGAGAAAGAATGGGTATATGTATATGTATAACAGAATCACTTTGCCGTACACCTGAAACTAACACAACACTGTAAATCAACTATACTCCAATATAAAGTAAAAATTAAATTAAAAATAAAAAAGAACTTCATTTAAAAAAAAAAAGAACATTCATACCAGAGTTCATCATATCCCTAAAGTAGAAGAAACTCAAATGTCCATCAATAGTAGCACAGATAAAGAAAGTATGGTATACCACAGTTTCTATCCAATTGAATACCACAGAGTACTTAAAAGGAATGAACTACACATATTACACAAGACACACAAAAATAACATGGATATATCTTAAAAATGTAACACTGAATAAAATAAACTAGACCTAATAGAACAGTGTATGAGTTCATGAACATAAGCTTTTAAAAAGGTAAAATTATATTGCTAAATTATAAAATTGAATTATCTCACAAGACCATTACATTTAAATATTTAGTTGTATATACAAAGAACAGAAAAATCTTGGATTTCTCTGGCGGTGCAGTGGTTAAGAATCCGCCTGCCAATGCAGGGGACACGGGTTGGAGCCCTGGTCTGGGAAGATCCCACAAGCCGTGGACCAACTAAGCCTGTGTGCCACAACTACTGAGCCTGTGCTCTAGAGCCCACGAGCCACAACTACTGAGCCCACAGGCCACAACTACTGAAGCCCACATGCCTAGAGCCTATGCTCCGCAACAAGAGAAGCCACCGCAATGAGAAGCCCACACAGCACAATGAAAAGTAGCCCCCACTCGCCACAACTAGAGGAAGCCCATGCGCAGCAACAAAGACCCAACGCAGCCATAAATAAATAGATAAATAAAAATCTTCAAGACATATTACTAACAAAAGTAAACTGCAGAACAATATGTTTAATATGATTCTATTTATATAAAACATAATTTATTTGCATGATATATACCTGAGGCATTGTTCAATAAAATTTATTGCAATAATGGAAATGTTCTATAATCTACTGTTCAATTCAGTAGCCACATGTGGCTGTTGAACACTTAAAATGTAGCTAATACAACTGAGGAACTGAAGTTTTAATTTAATTTGAACTACTTTCAATTTAAACAGCCTCATGTGGCTAGTGTCTACAGTTTGGACAGTGTAGTTATAGATAAATATATAATGATTACCTCTAGAACAGTGTCTCTCAACCTCGGCACCGTTGACATTTGGGACCCAATAATTCTTTACTCTTGGGGTTACACACTGCAGATATTTAGAAGCATCCCTAGCTTTTATCCTCTAGATGCCGATAGTATCCTCTCAGTAATGATAATCAAAATTATCTTCAGACCTTGCCAAATGTTCCCTGTGGGGCAAATAGTGTCCAACTGAAAGAGAACCCTTTTGCATTGTTAGTGGGAATGTAAATTGATACAGCCACTATGGAGAACAGTATGGAGGTTCCTTAAAAAACTAAAAACAGAACTACCATATGACCCAGCAATCCCACTACTGGGCAAATACCCTGAGAAAACCATGATTCAAAATGACACATGAACCCCAATGTTCATTGCAGCACTATTTACAATAGCCAGGACATGGAAACAACCTAAATGTCCAACAGATGAATGGATAAAAAAGATGTGGTATATATATACAATGGAATATTACTCAACCATAAAAAGGAATGAAATTGGGTCATTTGTAGAGATGTGGATGGACCTAGAGTCTACCATACAGAGTGAAGTAAGCCAGAAAGAGAAAAACAAATATCGTATATTAATGCATATACGTGGAATCTAGAAAAGTGGTACAGATGAACCTATTTGCAGGACAGGAATAGAGACGTAGATGTAGAGAAAGGCTATGTGGACACAGGGGGAAGGGGAGGGTAGGATGAACTGGGAGATTAGATTTGACATAAATACACTACCATGTGTAAAATAGAAAGCTACTGAGAACCTGCTTTATAGCACAGGGAGCTCAGCTCGGTGCTCTGAGCCGACCAAGATGGGTGGGATGGGGGGTGGAGGTGGGAGGGAGGTCCAAGAGGGAGGGGATATAGGTATACATATAGCTGATTCACTTCATTGTACAGCAGAAACTAACACAACATTGTAAGGCAATTATACTCCAATAAAATAAAAAAATAAAATAACTGTAAAAAAAAAAAAAGAAAAAGAAAAACAAGTTACTGTGGACCACACTGTAAGAACCCTGGGAGAGACTTCAGAGTGATCAATAGAATAAGCCAATAAATACTAAAAAAAAAACGAAAAAAAAAACCCACTGTATTAAAGATAGGAGGAAAATGGGGGGAGGAAACATTGTAACATTTTTTTTTTTTTTTTTTTTTTTTTTTGCGGTACGTGGGCCTCTCACTGTTGTGGCCTCTCCCGTTGCAGAGCACAGGCCCCGGACACGCAGGCTCAGCGGCCGTGGCTCACGGGCCCAGCCGCTCCGTGGCATGTGGGATCTTCCCGGACCGGGGCACGAACCTGTGTCCCCTGCATCGGCAGGTGGACTCTCAACCACTGCGCCACCAGGGAAGCCCCATTGTAACATTTTGCTCTATTTCTGTTTTGCCTAAATTGTTTAGCAGTAATATGTACATACATGTTCTTTATGTAATTAATAATCTAAAAACTAAGGCTATTTTCCCATGGGTAAAAATGGAAAGTACATACCTAAACTCCAAGGTTACTGTAAATACTAAAAACAAAATGGAAACAAATCATCAATTTCCTGGTGCAGTAAAAAAAAAAAAAAAAATGAAAGTTAGAAAGTTCACATGATTAGTTATGAAGAGCAGTGGAGAGAGAAGATGGAATCTGGGATCTCACAGGAGTTTGTAGCTAGAGAAGTGATCAGTTATTTTTGCCATTCACAGAGACAGGCAAAACAGAAACAGGAACCACTTAAAGGAAGTATAATGAATCTGGTTTGGGATATATTAACATGGAAGAACTTGTGGGCCCTTTAAGCAGAGCTATAGCTGCTAGCTGGAAAGCAATAAAAGCTACAATTAAAGATTCAAGAGTTGTCAATACATAGGCAGTATTTGGAAATCATGACCCTTCAGGGGAAAGCAAAAGTGGCATAAAGAAACTCTGGGCCATAACTAAGGATTGACAAGGAAGGGCCAGGGGAGAGTCGAGTAGTTGTAGTCAAAGAGAGAGAAGAAAAAAGCAGAAGACAACTGGTTTGGCTTCCCATGGAAGCCAAGAGAACGTTTTTGTTTTTGTTTTAAAGTAGCTAATGTTTCCTTAGATCTCATCTCTATTAAAAAAAAACATATTCCGTAGACTATTGGCACAAGAACGAAAGAGATGAAATAGATTTAATTCAGGAGAGAGTGGGGTCAGTCTCAAAGTAGCACTCACTGACCATCAAGGGAATAACGCTGGAACTGAGAAACCACTTATCACTGGCCCTATGAATCATCGAAGGAAGGTTCTGCTAAAACAACAACAACAAACCTGAACTCTCATGCACCTCTATCATTCTTGCCTCCTTACTCAAGCGCTTTTGCCAAGCACCAGGCCTCAGACCTGTACTCAGAGGAGAGGAGCAGGCTACACTCTCACTAGCAAGCACTTTCTGAAAGGTCTGCAGCAGACCCTGATCTCTGACCAGGCTAAGGTAGATCCCATTTGGACTGTGATACACAAAATCTACATAATTAATCAGAAATACTCTTCTTTGGGCTCCTGGCTTTTCATTCTTGATTCTACTTCTAAAGACCAAGTTTCTATAAATAAGTCTGATGGATTAATTTGAGTTATTGGTCAATGGAGAATGGAATACAATGTATTCTCATGGAAAAGCTCTAAATCCGATGTATATCTATGAAAACACACTTTCTCATTTTATCATCACTTGAGGAAACCCTAACTCAAAATCTGAGTTCTGGAACTGTAGCAGGTCTGGCAAGTTCTGAAGCCACAGGCAAAAATTAGTGTGCACCTTTTTAGGGAGAAAGTCCTCAATTTCATAATATTCGCAAGAGGGTCTGTCACCCCAAAAGTTAATAGTCACTATAACTGTATTTTTTTTCCACCTTAGGCCCTATTTATGATGATTCACTGCATAATTTGTGACATCCATTCCAGACTTATGTGCGAGGTCCAGGTAGATATGTCCACTAGGAAGCTGGACATAAGGGTCTAGAACAGAATTCAAGAGAAAGATTTGAGAGCAGTTTAATAAGTCATAAGCACATAAACGACTGTTACAGCACTGAGAGTAAATAAGATCCCTCCTCCTACAGAATAGTATTGCGAAAAGGAAACATGGACTGGGGAACATACACAGGAGAAATGTGGCCCAATGAAGAGAAGCGAGCAAGGGAGGCTGGGAGAGAAAGAAAAATCAAGAATCATGAAGCTATTTTTCCTTCACTTAAAAAAAGTCCAAAGTGTCTACTGAGTTTGGCCACTAGGAGGACCCTGAATACTTCAACAGACAATTTCAGGGAATTAGTTGTGGTAGATTTACTATGCCAAAAAATAAAGAATGGGAGGTGAAAAGACAGTATACTATATAGTTTTAAGTAGCTTGCCAATGAATCAAGAAGACAGACAAGAGGACATCTGTGATCCCATCAGAGGTTTTGGTTATGATTTCAGCGAGGCTCAGTGGCTGCAAATTCATGAAACAAGGGAAAGAAAGAGGCTGACTTTTCAGAGAAGAGAGTATTGTCAGGGACAAGAGACCACCTGGGGGTTTGCTGATCCCCTATATTATAAAAGCACTTTCAGAAACACACCGAAAAGTTACTTTAAAACACGAAGCTTCGGGTTTGCCAAATACCCGTGGCCTTTTCCTTCCACTTATTCTCTTAACTCCCAAACACTTCACACACAAAAAAATTTCCCCGAGTTTAGAGGAATAAAAAAATCTTCACAAAAGTTTAAAAAACCTCTTCAAAGTGGCCTCAGCCTCGTAAATGATGTCTCATAGAGCGCTGGGCACTCCCCAGCCCTCCCTCAGGGCGCGCACTCCACGCCACCTGCACTGTGAGCGCCCCCTCACAGGGACACAGCCCCACAGGCCCACTCAGGACCAACCTGGCCCTAAGAGCCTGCTCCGACAGGACTGGCCTGAACAGACGGGCGGGCCAGAAGCCCTAAAACAGAGTGGCTACACAGACTGCCTTACCCTCGAGGCCCGCAGAACCAGCTCGCACCGCCTCACCTCTGGGATCACGCGCCACACGCCCAAATCCTTTCGGGAAACCCCTAGCCCCGCCCTTCCTGCAGACTGCCACAACAAGCCCCACCCCTTCCCAAGGCTGCTCACAGGCCCCTCCCCATCCAGGTACTTAGCCTCATCCGGGTACTTATTTCCCTCCGGATGGCCGCGCTTTATCGACTCTTGAGGGAGGGCTGCAGGTAGTCAAGCGCCGTTTGGGGCGCTGGCGATAGAGAAGTGGGAAGACAAAGCTCCTTCCCTTAGGGGGTTCCTATTCGAGTTGGGTTAAAACCTAATGCACAAATAAGTTTGTCATTTAACGGTGGCGGTGTGTGCTATGAAGAAAGCAGAGCGGGATAGGGAAATGACGCAGATCTTCACGGAAGTCTTGAAAGGCCTGTCTGATGAGATGCCTGAGAAGGTGGAACTTGGTCAGTCGGAAGGGAATGAGGACAGAAACTCTCTGACTACCTGCGGGAAGAACATTCCAGGCAGAGGGACCAGCAAGCACAAAGGCCTGAGGAGGCCAGTGTGCTGGAGCGCAGGCATAGGGGAGGGAGGGTGGTGGGAACGTAAGGTGCTCTCCGCCTTCGCCAGCCGCTCGCCCTCCGTGAGGGTGAGGGCGCGGGGGTCCCCCTACCTGGAAGGATTGGACGTGCCTATAGGCCGCTCAGCGTGACTCGAAGCCAGGCAACTGCCCCTACGAGCCCCAGTCACCTCTGCATAACCAGCGGTCAGGGTGACGAGGCGGCCATGGTGGACCCAGAAACAGGCAGGCAGCTTTCTCGCCCATGTAGAATAATGATGTTTAGGGTGGGAAGATAATATACAGGATGCCCAATTAAATTTGAAGTTCGGATACGCAACGAATAATTTTTTAATACCTCTCATGCAAAATTATTCGTTGTTTATCTGAAATTAAAGTTTAACTGGGTGCCCTGTATTTTTGTTTGTTAAACCTGGCAATCCTAATGTTGAAGTTCAGATGCTAGGTTTGGAAACTTAAGCACGGTGCTATGCCAAGCCATATTAGAACCTGAGACAGAAGAAATCGCGTGCCCCTCATATACATGTTTTTGTGTAGTTTTGTTAGTGTTCCCAACGTAGTAAATTAGTTGAAAATATTGCAAAATTGAAAAATTGGTATATTAAAATTCACATTATTTTTAAGTATTTTATTTATACCAAAAATAAAGATTACTATGTTCTATTTTCCTGGTTTTAGTGGAGGCAGACTCGTCAGTAAAAATTACAAAATTTACCTCTCTTGACCAAATGCAATCTTAAGTCATCTTAAATTAGCTTCAGTTTACTGAAACTTTTTTTTTAGATACATATATTTTTTAATGCTTTTCTCTTTTTTTCAATTTATTTTATTTTTTTATTTATTTTTTTTTTTGGCTGCATTGGGTCTTTGAAGCTGTGTGCGTGCTTTCTCCAGTTGGGGAGAGCGGGGGACCACTCCTCCCTGCGGTGCGTGGGTCTCCCACCGCGGTGGCCTCTCTTTTTGAGGAGCACGGGCTCCAGAGCGCAGGCTCAGCAGCTGTGGCGCACAGGCTCAGTCGCTCCGCGGCATGTGGGATCCTCCCGGAACAGGGCTCGAACCCACGTCCCCTGCACTGGCAGGCGGACTCCCAACCACTGCGGCTCCAGGGAAGCCCTGAAACTTCTTTTGTAGGATGCCACTGTGACTGGTATTTAGAATAAAATTCCCTAGACCACTTCCAAGTTTATATAAGATTGCGCTAAGAAAAATTTGTGAATCAGTTTTAGAGGATCCAAACACAATGCTGATTTGATATTACAAATCATTAAAACTACTTCAGGTGAAATGTCCATAGTATTTAAATTATCAGACTATTTAACAGGCTGCTTTTTGTAAATCAGATGTATTCATAGAAAGTAACTTTTCTCCAGGTAAAAATTCAGAATATCTGAAGACACTTCACTTGGTAAGTCCACATCTAGGATATCTATAATCTCTTTAATTTCTATTTGATAAACACTTTTTTATAATAATTGATAGACTCATTCAATAATTTTTACATTCCTAATTTCTTTTCATTTTCAAATTCAGGAAGTATATTCATACCTCTTGCTAAAGTTTAACATTAATCAAACATACTTTCAGTTACTTGCTCTCATTTGTTATAAGCAAAGGGATAGAACTTCTATTAAGCATGCAGCTTTGTATATAGTCGTGATTTTTTAAAAACTTTTTTTAGTTCAAAATATCATCCCAAACATATAAGTTGCATAAAAATTTGTAATCTATTTGCACAATGATGCTTTATGTTTCAGCATGTTGTATTTTGTCGTTTGATGTTATATCTTTTAACATTTGACAAACATCTTTAATTTGTGTGAAGTGCCTTGATTGCATTTGATCTTGATGCCCCTCAGGATTAGCATTTGTATTTTAATGTAGTTTTTAGAACAGTCATAATATTCTAACTGCTCAATGAATTTTATATATATCTATCTATATCTATCAGTATATCTGTATCTTCTGTACAGTACTGAAAAGGTTATATTTGAAGTCACTGAAAGCAGTCTTTTTGCACATTAAATTATGAGCTGAGCAAGGCACAAATTTGGCATAATCATTTTTGGGGGAAATAGTGGCTTGTATACCCTATATACACACCTGCAATATATGTTCCATTAACATAACTCTGGCCTCAAAGATATTTTATTAAAAGTTTCATAAGATAGCTCATATCCCTTAATCTCTTAATCTCTTCAGTAAAATCAAAATTTCTTCTGTTATATTCTTTCTTATTAATATTTATTTATTTATTTGGCTGCATCGGGTCTTACTTGTGGCACACAGGATCATCGTTGTGGCATGTGGCATCTTTCGTTGCGATACACGGGCTTCTCTCTATTTGTGGCACACGGGCTCCAGAGCACGTGCAGGCTTAGTAGTTGCAGCGCACAGGCTCTCTAGTTGTGGTGCATGGGCTCTAGAGTGTGCAGGCTTGGTTGCCCTGGGGCATGTGGGATCTTAGTTCCCCGACCAGGGATCGAACCTGCATCCCCTGCATTGGAAGTCAGATTCCTAACCACTGGACCACCAGGGAAGTCCCTGTTATGATATTCTTAATGCAGACATACTGAAAAATCTGACACACTTGTTCATGATGGGCTACATCTGATATACAAAAAGTAAGGGAAAGTATTTTGCCTCTTTTATTCCCAATAATGTTGCAGATCTAATATGATTTCCTAGCAGCATTACGTACCTCCCCGAAATTCATACGTTCAAGTCCTGACACCTAGTACCTTGAAATGCAACTGTATATGGAATTAGGGCCTTAAAGAGGTAATTAAGGTAAGATGAGGTCATATGGGTGGGCCCTAATCCAATATAACTGGTGTCCTTATAAGAGGAGATTTGGACACAGACACATCGAGGGGTGACCATGTGAAGATACAGTGAGAAAGTGACTATCTGCAAGCCAAGGAGAAAGGCCTCAGAAGAAACCAAACTTCCTGACACCTTCATCTTGGACTTCTAGCCTCCAGAACTGTGAGAAAATAAATTTGTTTTAAACAACCCAGTCTGTGATATTTTGTTTTGACAGCCCTAGCAAACTCACACACATTGTAAATTTGTTTTGAATTTTATTAGACAAATAAGGCACAGATTCCTTTTTACGATAGCTACATCAACATCATAATGACTTAAACTAAGATACATACGTAGTTTTTGTTTTCCAACTTTTAAACTCAACTTATCCTGGATATTAAAAGTGTCCAAAGTATAACTGACACAAGTTGGGAGGTAAAAAGGCATGTGAAAGCTAATTTTATATGTTAACTTGGCTAGACTATGGTGACCAGTTGTTTGGTCAAACACTAGATCTTCAGCTCACATACTAAAATGTCAGAGATGTTACCTTAGGCTTACAGAACAAAAAAGACGTTTGTGTTACCAGGCAAAGAAGAAAGGACTGTAGCTATCAAAAAGTGACAAAGGGAGGGGGAAAGATGTAACGTAGGATAGTGAATAAAGCTAGATGATCATCTCTCAAATTTCTAAAGTGGAAAAATCAAGAGACAGCACTTTGTAAATCTATGCTTTAGAGTCAGAACAATTAAAGACAATTGAAAAAGTTCCTCTAAGAAGGGGGACCACAGGAGGAGAGAGTAGGGTGGGAAAGCATTATTCATGGTAAGCTCTTCTGTTCCTTATTTTTTACGCCATGTGCATGTATTTCAAACTGGGATAGCAGAGGAAAAAAATTTCTATTTATACTTCAAGACCCAGATCTAATGTGGTGCCAACTCCCTCGTTAAATGAGACCTCACTCTCCTATGCTACTTAAGCACTAGGTTCTCTGTTATCAAACCTCTCAAACTTTACACATCTATTTATGCATCTGTTCCATTACCCAAAATTATTTAAAGATAAAGGCAGTATTTATCTTTGCTATCACATCAAATCTTTAATAACTGTTGAATGAATAAAAATATAAATTACTTTTTTTAGGTCAAAGGCTTTGGGAAGCTACCAGATCAGGGTCTGATTTCCAAGCCTTTCACTAACCAGCAATGAGACCTCATGTGACCTCAGATACATTATCTAACCTTTCTGACCTTCAGCTTCTTCTGTATCTGTTCTAAGGAGTTGTGAGTTTGAAATAACAGACTGCAACATTCCTAGCGCACTACCTCACGCACACTGAAATGTTCAACTCTTTGGTGCCATAGTGAACATGTTAATACTTAGCTAAGTAGGTTAATAAAGATTACTGAAAACGATGCCATATCACTAAGGTTATCTTCTGTTTGTTTCCAGGACCATACAGGGGTTGACAGGAAGGCAACAACACATAACAGATTCCTTAATAGCTGATTCCATGCTTAATGCAGGAAATGTTTAAGATGAATGTGGAACATCTTATTATACCAGGTAACAAAGGAAGATATCAAAGGCAAATGATATCTGTATTTCATTTCACATGAATATTAATGTCAAAAACTCAAATGAATAAGAGAATTCTACTCCTAGCTAAGATGGAATAGCTTGTGGTAGATCAACTTTCATGTCAAAAACAGCCATGAAAGCTGGATAAATCTCTTAAAAATCTGAAGACATCAACAGACTGCTGAAGCAAAAAAGGGCTTAAGCATCAAGATCCAGGGGAAGGATGAATCTCAGGTGGGTGAGCCAAAAGTCTGGCCTCTTTTATCCTTTGATCATTTACTGATTCTAGGCATAGCATAAGAGACTGAGGATCCAGACAAAGGACCCAAGCAATGGGCAACTGCTAAGAGACAGAGAAACCGGCAGAGGTCTTGGTGGTCTCAAAGGGCACTGTAAGACAAAAATAAGACTAATTTTTTTAGCATATTGAATATGAGGGAGGGGTGTGGAACTTAGTAAACCACTCAGACTGTTTACCCATTAGGACATTTTCTGAAATCTGAAGCCATGCACAATGGAAGATTAAGAAGCTAAGCAGAAAACATCTGGGAAAAAAATGGATTTGGGGGGCAGTGTCTAGATACTGAGAATACAAGGATTAGAAGTGTAGAACTGCCAGTGAGACAGATCCAGGGAACACTCTAGGCTGTCAACTAAAATATCCCTGGTGGGCTATATCCTGTAAGGGGGTATTGGGGCCCAGGGTAGGCCACCCCAAAATGTACCTCAATGGCATATTATTTTGAATCAAAGTTACTTAAGAAATAGACATCATAAGGGGGACACTCTGACCCTCCTTTCTGTCTCCCTGAAAGCAGGAAATAAATCTCTCGTGTGAAAGGTGCCCTCCTTGCATCTGGAGGTAGAACACCCTTATCACCAGAGTTAAGTGATATCATTATCATTCAGACTGAGGAGCCTGCATAAATGTTGTTACTTATTTAATTTACCACCCTAAGTCCAAATTCTGTTTTGATTTTTTATTAATTGAGCACCCAAAACCTAAGTTTCTTTGTCCTGCCAATGCTTCACAACTTTATTGTCTCTTTGTCTAAAAGGTATAAAAGCTGCCTGCTTTGGCCACTTCTTAGATCCCATTTCTATGAGACCTCTGTATGCATGATTTAAAATGTTTTTTTCTCCTGTTAATCTGTCTTATATCAATTTTATTATTATACCAGCCACAAGAACTCAAGAGGAGAAGAAGGGGAAATTTTCCCCTCCCTGACAGGGGATAACAAGGGTAACCCAGAGGTAGTGTCTGAAGAAAACTGCAACCCAGCCTTAATTAAGTCAGCCCAGGCCCTGACTGGATTAAGGTGATCAGTCCTCACTCTGCCTAGTAGGAGAGTGGTGTAGGAGGTTATCACCATCCAGAGCCTCTATAATTTGTCATAAACTGTGTCCAGCATTCAATCAAAAATTATCAGGCATACCAACAGAATGGACCAAATGACCAGAAACCACAGGAAAAAAAGACAATAGAAAGAGATACATAGAAAATCTAAATCATGGAGTTATCAGACAAGAACTTTAAAATAACTGATTCATTAGTTAAAGAAAAACATGGAGAAAACAAAAGGTAAATTCCCCAGAGAATTAGAATCTATTTAAAAAAACTGAAAAGACATTCTAGAACTGAAAAATAGATGAATGAATTAGAAGACAGATTAATAAAAAATATCTAGTCTGAAGCACAAGGGGGAAAAAGAATGGAAGATACAGAAAAGGAGACATAATGAAACACAATGAAAATCCAGATTACTGGGACCCCAGAAAGAGAGGAGAGACAGAAAATGAGACAGAAACAATATTTGAATAATGTCTGAGAAACTTTCAAAACTGATCAAAGAGATCAACCCACAAATTCCAGAAGCTCTGTAAATGCCAGGCCAGAAAATAAAAAGAGAAACTCACACTAGATACATCATAGTAAAACTAGTGAAAACCAAAACAAAGAAAAATTTTTAAATTCAGATAGTAGGGAGGGGGTGGGGGGGAAATTACTTTCAAAAGAGCAACAAAATGACAAGATTGCTGAATTTTCAACAGAAATAGTATAGACAGAAAAGAATGGAATTACATCTTTAAAGTGGTTAAAAAAAAACCTCCTATATATATTTAATAGAAATGAATTAGTATATAAGAAGACAGTTGTAAAAATTACCCAAAAACATAGCATAGATATTAAAAATATGAAAGACAGCTTAAGAGATAAGAATAGTACAATATACTCTAATTTACATTTAACCAGAGTTCCAGAAGGAATGCAGAAAACATTGAAAGAGAAAAGGATTGAATAATTATCCCAAACTGATTAAAGATACTACTGCACAGATTCAAAAAGCCCAAAGAATCTCAAACAGGACCAAAAACAAACAAACCAACCCACCTAGCTTGCCAGTAATTTTTGTTGTTTCTCAGCTCTAAACTCATTTTTCTATACTCTGCTGTTATACTGGAGTTGCAACTCTCTACATTTCTCAGATTCCCTTACTAGCTGGCTTCCTGTTAGGTTCTGATGGTGGAAGGCACTAGAGGGAGATTGCATGGCAGAAGATAGGTAACAGTTGCCCTAGAGCCAGTGATTTTTTGCATGAGAGAGAGTTTTATATATTAAGCCACTGATATTTTGGGATTATTTTATTACTCTAGCATTAGCCTAGCCTAGCCTAATAAAATACGTAAAAAGAATCTTTTTAAGTAGGCCCTTGCACCTCATATACAAAAATAAAACCTAGGTATATTAAAGATACAAATGTAAAAGATAGGACTATAATGATTTTAGAAAAGAATATAAGAGAGCTTCCCTGGTGGCGCAGTGGTTGAGAGTCCGCCTGCCGATGCAGGGGACACGGGTTCGTGCCCCAGTCCGGGAAGATCCCACATGCCACGGAGCAGCTAAGTCTGTGAGCCATGGCCGCTGAGCCTGCGCGTCTGGAGCCTGTGCTCTGCAACGGGAGAGGCCACAACAGTGAGAGGCCCACATACCGCGAAAAAAAAAAAAGAATATAAGAAATATCTTCATAATCTTGGGATACAGAAGAATTTCTTAAACAAGACATAAAAACCATAAATCAAAAAAAAAGCTTGATAAATTTGACATAGAAATTAAGAACTTTTGTTCATCAAAAGACAGAACTAGGAGTGAAAAGACTAACTAGAAAAAAGATATTTGCAAAACATGTAACCAACAAAGAGCCTGTGTCCCTAATATGTTAAAAATTCCTGTGAATTAGTAAGAAAAAGACTTTAATAGACAAAGATGAAACCTAAAGACTAATAAACATACAAAAAAGGTGTTCAATAATCATGTTAAAATAGATAACACTATACACATAACAAGCTAGCTAAAATGCAAAAGTATGATAATACCAGATATTGGAGAAGGCTGGGATAACAAGGACTCTTATTTACTCCTGGTGACAATGTGCATAACCACTCTGGAATACATTATATGGTAAAGTTGAAGACACACCTACTTAGACTCAGAATTTTCACTTCTAGAAATACATTCTACAGAAATGTGTTTATTTGTACCAGAAATCACATATAAAAATGCAATGGCAGCCTTATTCATAATATAAAAGACTGAAACCAACTCAAATGTCTATCAACAGTATATCAGCTATAATATGGTGCTGTCCTACCAAATACACTAACAGAACTGAACTACACGAGTTAACATAAACTACAGCTGCACAGTAACATGAAACAACTGTAAAATAAATGAAGCCAAACACCCCCCAAAATATACTGATTCCATTACAGAAAGTTCAAAATAAGGGAAAACAAATTTTTTATTTATTTTTATTACTATTTATTTAGTAATAAAATTTTTATTTTAAAATAAATTTTATCTAAAATAAAATTTTTATTTATTATTTTTTATTACTATTTATTTAGGGATATAGACACATATAGTAAAACTACAAAGAAAAGCAAAAGCATGACTACCACAAATCACTAGACAATGGTTACCACTGAGGTATGGGGGGAAGGTCAGAAATGTGATCATGGAGGGACTCACAGCAGGTCCTGAGGTGTAAATTTGAAAATAATCTCTTCTCTAACCCAGGTGATGGTGACATGGGTGCTCATGCTCACCTGCATATTCTTTAAACTGTACGTCTATGTATCACAAACAATTGTGTGTATATCTCAAATTTTTAAAGTTAGAAATTTCAAATTATAACAGCATCACAATCATGGACATACATGATCTCTATGTTCTCTGAGATGCAAGGAGGGACTGTCTCCCTTACTTTGCAGAAAGGACACTGAAGCTTAGAGAAAAAATAAGTGTTGAAACCTGGTCTAGAACCTAACTTCAGGTTTGCCACTCAAGTATTCCTTACCTAGATTCTGCCTGTACAGAGAAGATGCATAGGAAATGGTGAACTTGGTAAAAGCTCCCCGTCTTAAAAAAATACTCCAAATAAGGCTCTTTAAGGCTTCTGGCAGGGACATTTTATTTTTTGGTTAAAGCCACATTAATAGAAATTCCATAAAAACAAGCATGTAAACAAGGTATCAGAACTTTGGTTCACTGAAACATCTCACACCTAAAGCACCTGAGGTACAAAAGCACCTTGCTAGGTACTAGACCACCTGACTCTGCTCCAACCCTACCCTTGCGGCCAGAGATAGCTTGACAGGTGAGGCTGGGACCCAGGTCACCCAAGTCACCCAGGACCTTCCCCAGGACCATCTCTGCTCCAGACAACATTCACGCCTCCAAAGACCCGCCTGACAAAGGCTGGAAAGTAGAGGGGGTCTGTCACGTTGAACTTGAAGACAACATGGGCTGTGGGGCCAGGGAGGTGAAGGGCAGAAAAGGATGTCAGTCAACTTCTGTTGATCCACATGGCCTCAAGAACTCCTGTCCTCGTTCATGGAACCACTTATTGGAGACTGTGAACAGATAGAAAGTATGTTACAATCCTGTTGGTTCAGCAGCCAAAATTAATGATTCCTTCTTGACTTGACTCCTACATTGGGCCTGGGAATCAGACATGAGTAAGACTTGGTTTCGGGCATCAAGTTGCTTATGAGCTGGTGAGAAAGAGAGATAATCATACAAAACTCTGTCAGTGACACACGACACATGTGTGTAGGTTGCTATGGAAACAGAGCCAAAGGGCATCTAACCATGTGGGGGAAGAGGAAACCCCAGGGCTGGGACTCCCTGAATAGGAGTTATCCAGGGAAGAAGATGGACAGAACAGGTGGTTCCTATACCAAGGGGGTCTAGGAAGTGGGAACAGGATGAGAAAGACATCAAGGCATGATCCACGCTGGTATGTGTCAAAGACCCCAACAAGTTTGATATTACTGGGATGTGGTGGGTGGGAACTCAGAGGTAAGAGACGAGGAAGCCTGTCAGGATTGTGGAGGGCCTGGATGTCAACCTCAGGAGCTCTGGGCCGGCAGATCAATCTTGTGTTCTGTGGGTAGCAGAGAAGCAGAGCTGATGCTAGCACTATCAACTAAAGTTGTGTCTTACATGTTCACAAACCACAATTTCACTTCTCAATATAGACTCTTTCATAATGAATGAAAAAACAAATTGCTTTTAATGTACTAATGAAGTCATAGTACTTTTAAAATACAATTAATAATAACTAATTTTTGTAAGTAATACACGAACTTAGTTGAAAAAATCAAATTGTTCTACAAGGCTTATAATGATAAATAGCAATCTCCTACCTACTCCTTTCCACCACCAATCCCCACTTCCTCTAACATTCAACTCTTGTTTCTTCTGATATTTATCCTCATTTTTCTAAAACATAATGTTATTTCTTGACTTCCAACTTTAGATCTTATATGTTGACAGTCTACCATAGAATATGGAGATTTGGAATTTTTTACACCACTCTTAAAATACATAGATCCCCCTCCCATCCCCCAATATAGTTAAAACACAAGTTCTAGTTAACTTAATATTCAGTATTTACATTATTATGTCATGTAAATATTACTCAACACTTGAACTACCAAATAGATGATACAGCTCACCCTTGAACAACACGTTTGAACTGAGCGAGTCCACTTATATGCGGATTTTTTTCATTAGTAAATACTACAGTACTACATGATCCGCAATTGGCTGAATTTGAAAATGCAGAACCTTGGATATGGAGGAACCGTGCCTATGGAGGGCCAACTATAAATGAGACACGGGGCCTTCCCTGGTGGCGCAGTGGTTGAGAGTCCGCCTGCCGATGCAGGGGACACGGGTTCCTGCCCCGGTCTGGGAAGATCCCACATGCCGTGGAGCGGCTGGGCCCGTGAGCCATGGCCGCTGAGCCTTTGCGTCCGGAGCCTGTGCTCCGCAACGGGAGAGGCCACAGCAGTGAGAGTACCGCGTACCGCAAAAAAAAAAAAAAAAAGAGACACGGATTTTCAGCTGTGCAGAGGGTCAGCACCCCTAACCCCTGCTTTGTTTTTTGGGGTTTTTTTTCAACATCTTTATTGGAGTATAACTGCTTTACAATGGTGTGTTAGTTTCTGCTTTATACCAAAGTGAATCAGCTATACATATATGTATATCCCCATATCTCTTCCCTCTTGTGTCTCCCTCCCTATCCCACCCCCTAGGTGGTCACAAAGCACCGAGCTGATCTCCCTGTGCAATGTGGCTGCTTCCTACCAGCTATCAGTTTTACATTTGGTAGTGTATATATATCCATGCCACTCTCTCACTTTGTCCCAGCTTACCATTCCCCCTTCCTGTGGTCTCAAGTCCATTCTGCAGTAGGTCTGCGTCTTTATTCCCATCCTGCCCCTAGGTTCCTCATGACCTTTTTTTTTTTTAAATTCCATATATATGTGTTAGAATACATTACTTGTTTTTCTCTTTCTGATTTACTTCACTCTGTATGACAGACTCTAGGCCCATCCACCTCACTACAAATAACTCAATTTCGTTTCTTTTTCTGGCAGACTAATATTCCATTGTATATATGTGCCACATTTTCTTTATCCATCCATCAATGGACAATAGGTTGCTTCCATGTCCTGGTTATTGTAAATAAAGCTGCAATGAACATTGTGATACATGACTCTTTTTGAATTATGGCTTTCTCAGGGTATATGCCCAGTAGTGGGATTGCTGGGTCATATGGTAATTCTATTTTTCGTTTTTTAAGGAACCTCCACACTGTTCTCCATAGTGGCTGTATCAATTTACATTCCCACCAACAGTGCGAGAGGGTTCCCTTTTCTCCAGCATTTATTGTTTGTAGATTTTCTGATGGCCATTCTGACTGGTATGACATGATATCTCATTGTAGCTTGGATTTCCATTTCTCTAATGATTAATGATGTTGAGCATTCTTTCATGTGTTTGTTGGCAATCTGTATATCTTCTCTGGAGAAATGTCTATTTAGGTCTTCTGCCCATTTTTGCATTGGGTTGTTCGTTTCTTTTGATATTGAGCTGCATGCACTGCTTGTAAATTTTGGAGATTAATCCTTTGTCAGTTGCTTCATTTGCAAATATTTTCTCCCATGCTGAAGGCTGTGTTTTCATCTTGTTTATGGTTTCCTTTGCTGTGCAAAAGCTTTTAAGTTTCATTAGGTCCCATTTGTTTTTGTTTTTATTTCCATTTCTCTAGGAGGTGGGTCAAAAAGGATCTTGCTATGATTTATGTCATAGAGTGTTCTGCCTATGTTTTCCTCTAAGAGTTTGATAGTTTCTGGCCTTATATTTAGGTCTTTAATCCATTTTGAGCTTATTTTTGTGTATGGTGTTAGCGAGTGTTCTAATCTCATACATTTACATGTACCTGTCCAGATTTCCCAGCACCACTTATTGAAGAGGCTGTCTTTTATCTGTTGTATATTCTTGCCTCCTTTATCAAAAATAAGGTGACCATATGTGCGTGGGTTTATTTCAGGGCTTTCTATCCTGTTCCATTGATCTATATTTCTGTTTTTGTGCCAGTACCATAGTGTCTTGATTACTGTAGCTTGGTAGTATAGTCTGAAGTCCAACAGCCTGATTCCTCCAGCTCCGTTTTTCTTTCCCAAGATTGCTTGGGCTATTTGGGGTCTTTTGTGTTTCCACACAAATTGTGAAATTTTTTTTCTAGTTCTGTGAAAAATGCCAGCGGCAGTTTGACAGGATTGCACTGAATCTGTAGATTGATTTGGGTAGTACAGTCATTTTCACAATGTTGATTCTTCCATTCCAAGCACATGGCATATATCTCCATCTATTTGTATCATTTTTAATTTCTTTCATCAGTGTCTTATAGTTTTCTGCATACAGGTCTTTTGTCTCCTTAGGTAGGTTTATTCCTAGGTAATTTATTCTTTTTGTTGCAATGGTAAATGGTAGTGTTTCCTTAATTTCACTTTCAAATTTTTCATCATTAGTGTATAGGAATGCAAGAGATTCTGTGCATTAATTTTGTATCCTGCTACTTTAACAAATTCATTGATTACCTCTAGTAGTTTTCTGGTAGCATCTTTAGGATTCTCTATGTATAGTATCAAGTCATCTGCAAACAGTGACAGCTTTACTTCTTCTTTTCCGATTTGGATTCCTTTTACTTCTTTTTTTTTCTCTGATTGCTGTGGCTAAAACTCCACAACAATGTTGAATAATAGTGGTGAGTGTGGGCAGCCTTGTATTGCTCCTGATCTTAGTGGAAATGCTTTCAGTTTTTCACCACTGAGGACAATGTTGGCTGTGGGTTTGTCATATATGGCCTCTGTTATTTGAGGTAAGCTCCCTCTATGCCTACTTTCTGGAGGGTTTTTATCATAAATGTGTGTTGAATTTTGTCAAAAGCTTTTTCTGCATCTATTGAGATGTTCATATGGTTTTTATTCTTCAATTTGTTAATATGGTGTATCCCTTTGATTGATTCATGTATACTGAAGAATCCTTACATTCTTGGGATAAACCCCACTTGATCATGGTGTATGATCCATTTAATGTGCTGTTGGATTCTGTTTGCTAGTATTTTGTTAAGGATTTCTGCATCTATGTTCATCAGTGATATTGGCCTGTAGTTTTCTTTGTGACATTTTTGGTTTTGGTATCAGGGTGATGGTGGCCTCGCAGAATGAGTTTGGGAGTGTTCCTCCCTCTGCTATATTTTGGAAGAGTTTGAGAAGGATAGGTGTTAGTTCTTCTTTAAATGTTTGAGAGAATTCGCCTTTGAAGCCATCTGGTCCTGGGCTTTTGCTTGCTGGAAGATTTTTAATCACAGTCTCAATTTCAGTGCTTGTGATCAGTCTGTTTATATTTCTTCCTGGTTCAGTCTCGGAAGGTTGTGCATTTCTAAGAATTTGTCCATTTCTTCAAGGCTGTCCATTTTATTGCCATAGAGTTGCTTGTAGTAATCTCTCACGATACTTTGTATTTCTGCAGTATCAGTTGTTACTTCTCCTTTTTAATTTCCATTGATTTGAATCTTCTCCCTTTTTTTCTGGATGAGTCTGGCTAATGGTTTATCAATTTTGTTTATCTTCTCAAAGAACCAGCTTTTAGTTTTATTGATCTTTGCTATTGTTTCCTTCATTTCTTTTTCATTTATTTCTGATCTCATCTTTATGATTTCTTTCCTTATGCTAACTTTGGGGGGTTTTTGTCCTTCTTTTCTACTTGCTTTAGGTGTAAGGTTAGGTTGTTTATTTGAGATGTTTCCTGTTTCTTAAGGTAGGATTGTATTGCTATAAACTTCCCTCTTAGAACTGCTTTTGCTGCATCCCACAGGTTTTGGGTTGTCATGTTTTCATTGTCATTTGTTTCTAGGTAATTTTTGATTTCCCCTTTGATCTCTTCAGTGATCTCTTGGTTATTAAGTAGTGGACTGTTCAGCCTCCATGTGTTTGTAATTTTGACAGATATTTTCCTGTAAATGATATCTAGTCTCAGAGTGTGGTGGTCGGAAAAGATACTTGATACGATTTCAATTTTCTTAAATTTACCAAAGCTTGATTTGTGACCCAAGATATGATGAATACTGTAGAATGTTCCATGAGCACTTGAGAAGAAAGTGTATTCTGTTGTTTTTGGATGGAAGGTCCTATAAATATCAATTAAGTCCATCTCGTTTAATGTATCATTTAAAGCTTGTGTTTCCTTATTTATTTTCATTTTGGATGATCTGTTCATTGGTGAAAGTGGGTTGTTAAAGTCCCTACTATGATTGTGTTACTGTCAATTTCCCCTTTTATGGCTGTTAGTATTTGCCTTATGTATTGAGGTGCTCCTAGGTTGGGTGCATAAATATTTACAGTTGTTATATCTTCTTCTTGGATTGATCCCTTGATCATTATGTAGTGTCCTTCTTTGTCTCCTTGTTTTAAAGTCTATTTTGTCTGATATGAGAATTGCTACTCCAGCTTTCTTTTGATTTCCATTTGCACGGAATATCTTTTTCTATCCCCTCACTTTCAGTCTGTATGTGTCCCTAGGTCTGAAGTGGGTCTCTTGTAGACAGCAGATATATGGGTCTTGTCTTTGTATCTATTCAGCCAGTCTATGTCTCTTGGTTGGGGCATTTAACCCATTTACACTTAAGGTAATTACCAATATGTATGTTCCTATTCCCATTTTCTTAATTGTTTTGGGTTTGTTATTTTAGGTCTTTTCCTTCTCTTGTGTTTCTTGCCTAGAGAAGTTCCTTTAGCATTTGTTGTAGAGCTGATTTGGTGGTGCTGAATTCTCTTAGCTTTTGCTTGTCTGTAAATGTTTTAATTTCTCCATCAAATATGATGAGATCCTTGCTGGGTAATCTTGGTTGTAGGTTTTTCCCTTTCATCACTTTAAATATGTCCTGCCACTCCCTTCTGGCTTGCAGAGTTTCTGCTGAAATATCAGCTGTTAACCTTATGGGGATTCCCTTGTATGTTATTTGTTGTTTTTCCCTTGCTGCTTTTAATGTTTTCTTAGCCTTTTTTTTTTTTTTTTTTGCGGTATGCGGGCCTCTCACTGTTGTGGCCTCTCCAGCTGCGGAGCACAGGTTCCGGATGCGCAGGCTCAGCGGCCATGGCTCACGGGCCCAGCCGCCCCGCAGCATGTGGGATCTTCCTGGACCGGGGCACGAACCCGTGTCCCCTGCATCGGCAGGCGGACTCTCAACCACTGCGCCACCAGGGAAGCCCTGTATTTAATTTTTGACAGTTTGATTAATATGTGTCTTAATGTGTTTCTCCTTGGATTTATCCTGTATGGGACTCTCTGTGCTTCCTGGACTTGATTAACTATTTCCTTTCCCATATTAGGGAAGTTTTTCAACTATAATCTCTTCAGATATTTTCTCAGTCCCTTTCTTTTTCTCTTGTTCTTCTGGGACCCCTATAATTTGAATGTCGGTGCATTTAATGTTGTCCCAGATGTATCAGAGGTCTCTGAGACTGTCCTCAATTGTTTTCATTCTTTTTTTTTATTCTGCTCTGCAGTAGTTATTTCCACTATTTTATCTTCCAGGTCACTTATCCATTCTTCTGCCTCAGTTATTCTGCTATTGGTTCCTTCTAGAGAGTTTTTAATTTCATTTATTGTGTCGTTCATCATTTGTTTACTCTTTAGTTCTTCTAGGTTCTTGTTAAACGTTTCTTGTATTTTCTCCATTCTACTTCCAAGATTTTGGGTCATCTTTACTATCATTAGTCTGAATTCTTTTTCAGGTAGACTGCCAATTTCCTCCTCATTTGTTTGGTCTGGTGGGTTTTTACCTTGCTCCTTCATCTGCTGTGTGTTTCTCTGTCTTCTCATTTTGCTTAACTTACTGTGTTTAGGGTCTCCTTTTTGCAGGCTGCAGGTTTGTAGTTCCCGTTGTTTTTGGTGTCTTCCCCCAGTGGCTAAGGTTGGTTCAGTGGGCTGTGTAGGCTTCCTGGTGGAGGGGACTAGTGCCTGTGTTCTGGTGCATGAGGCTGGATCTTGTCTTTCTGGTGGGCAGGTCCACGTCTGGTGGTGTGTTTTGCGGTGTCTGTGACCTTATTATGATCTTAGGCAGCGTCTCTGCTAATGGGTGGGGTTGTGTTCCTGTCTTGCTGGCTGTTTGGCATAGGGTGTCCAGCACTGTAGCTTGCTGGTCGTTGAGTGGAGCTGGGTCTTGGCGTTGAGATGGAGATTTCTGGGAGATTTTCACCATTTGATATTACATGGAGCTGGGAGGTCTCTGATGGACCAATGTCCTGAACTCGGCTCTCACACCTCAGAGGCCCAGGCCTGACACAGCCGGAGCCGGAGCACGAAGACCCTGTCATCCACACGGCTCAGAATAAAGGGGAGAAAAAAAGAAAGAAAGGAAATAATAATAATAATAAAATAGAATAAAGTTATTAAAATAAAAAATAGGTATTAAATTTTTTTAAAAAGTTAAAAAGTAATAAAAAAGAAAGAGAGCAACCAAACCAAAAAACGAATCCACCAATGATAACAAGCACTAAAATCTATACTAAAAAGAAAAAAAAAAAACAGAACCCTAGGACAAATGGTAAAAGCAAAGCTATACAGACAAAACCACACACAGAAGCATACACGTACACACTCAGAAAAAGAGAAAAAGGAAAAATATATATATATCGTTGCTCCCAAAGTCCACCGCCTCAATTTGGGATGATTTGTTGTCTATTCAGGTATTCCACAGATGCAGGGTACATCAAGTTGATTGTGGAGATTTAATCCACTGCTCCTGAGACTGCTGGGAGAGATTTCCCTTTCTCTTCATTGTTCACACAGCTCCTGGGGTTCAGCTTTGGATTGGGCGCTGTCTTTGCGTGTAGGTGGCCTGAGGGCATCTGTTCCCCACTCAGACAGGATGGGATTAAAGTATCAGCTGATTAGGGCGCTCTGGCTCACCCAGGCCGGGGGGGAGGGAGGGGTACAGAATGCTGGGCAAGCCTGTGGTGGCAGATGCCAGCATGACGTTGCACCAGCATGAGGCACGCCGTGTGTTCTCCCAGGGATGCTGTCCCTGGATCACGGGACCCTGGCAGTGGTGTGCTGCACAGGCTCCCAGGAAGGGAGGTGTGGATAGTGACCTGTGCTTGCACACAGGCTTCTTGGTGGCTGCAGCAGCAGGCTTAGTGTCTCATGCCCGTCTCTGGGGTCCGCACTGATAGCCACTACTCACGCCCGTCTCTGGAGCTCCTTTAAGCAGTGCTCTTAATCCCCTCTCCTTGCGCACCGCAAAACAAAGAGGCAAGAAAAAGTCTCTTGCCTCTTCGGCACCTCCAGACCTTTTCCCGGACTCCCTCCCGGCTAGCTGTGGCACACTAACCCCCTTCAGGCTGTGTTCACGCAGCCAACCCCAGTCCTCTCCCTGGGGTCTGACCCCCAAAGCCCGAGCCTCAGCTCCCAGCTCCCACACCCCCACCCCCTGGCGGGTGAGCAGACACGCCTCTCGGGCTGGTGAGTGCTGGCAGGCATCAATCCTCCGTGCAGGAATCTCTCTGCTTTACCCTCCGCACCCCTGTTGCTGCGCTCTCCTCCGTGGCTCTGAAGCTTCCCCCCTCCACCACCCATGAAGGGGCTTCCTACTGTGTAGAATCCTTTCCTCCTTCACAGCTCCCTCCCACTAGTGCAGGTCCCATCTCTCTTCTTTTGTCTCTGTTTTTTCTTTCTTCTTTTGCCCTACCCAGATATGTGGGGAGTTTCTTGCCTTTTGGGAGGTCTGAGTTCTTCTGCCAGCGTTCAGTGGGTGTTCTATAGGGGTTGTTCCACATGTAGATGTATTTCTGATGTATTTGTGGGGAGGAAGGTGATCTCCACATCTTACTCTTCCGCCATCTTTTTTTTTTTCTGGCTGCGTTGGGTCTTCATTGATCCGCACGGGCTTTTCTCTACTTGCGGCGAGCAGGGGCTCCTCTTCGTTGCAGTGTGCGGGTTTCTCATTGCAGTGGCTTCTCTTGTTGCAGAGCACAGGCTCTAAGCGCATGGGCTTCTGTAGTTGTGGCTCACGGGCTCTAGAGCGCAAGCTCAGTAGTCGTGGCGCAGGGGCTTAGGTGCTCCGCGGCATGTGGGATCTTCCCGGACCAGGGCCCGAACCCGTGTTCCCTGCATTGGCAGGCGGAATCTTAACCACTGCGTCACCATGGAAGCCCTCTTCTGCCATTTTGAAGCTCCTCCCCTGCTTTGTTCAAGGGTCAACTGTACTTATATTTGCTTTCTTGTACAACTTTTTCTTTTCTCATTTTCTTTTTCATTTGCTTAATTTTCTCTGAACCTATCACTCTTTATCCCCATAACTCTCCAAGAGGGCTATAAACTTATCTCTTTGTGATCATTTCCTGTCACATCCTGCTTCAAGCCTCTCTATGACTCACCACAGCTGCTTCCAGAATAAAGCTCAACTTCAGCCTCCACAGTTTGGTCCCAAACTTGAGCCTCATCTCTTGGCCCCTGTGCCACGGGCCTCCCCTTGCACAAGAGACAAAGGCAGCCAGCCCCCACACCTATGATGCTGGTTTTAGCCTGTGCCTTGTTCCACGTGGGTTTTGCTTGCCTGGGACACCCTCTCCTCTCTGTTTCCAGTTCTCCCCCACTGCAACCTCAGAACCCCTGCCAGAGTCCACTTTTCTGGGGAGCCATCCTGGACCTACAATGCTTATGTAGCTATTCTTCCTTGGGGCTTCCTTAGCTCTCTAGGCATCTCTGGGAGTGTTCCCAACCAGCTGTCTTGGCACATAACTAGCTGAGTGGACAGCAACATGGCTGGGTGGGACTACCTGTTAGCAAGAAAAAACAAAAACAAAAAACCAAATCTCAAAAAGGGAGACAGTCTTGGCTTTGTGAAAATTTAGCAGCAACTGTCTCCCAGCTCAGAGTCTCAGGCTGACCACTAGAGCCCAGAGGCCAACACCACAGCTTAAGCCACTCACCCCACTTGCAGCCCACAAGCACGGGGCAGGCAGCATGTCTCGTTCGGTAGTCACCTTCCCCGCTCCGCAGGAGGTTGTACCAGAATACAGCCGTACCCTGGAAAGAGAAGCCCTGTCATACAACACCCTTAGATATTGGGCTCAACGATCTGACCCCGAGTACCAAAGAGCCCTCCCTGAGTAGAAACACCTTCACTTTCCCATGTCCAGGGGCACAGGGCTTTGGGACTCCAGTACAGAGAAGCTCCCCAGAAAGCACCTACCCTTCATGGTAGCGTGGATGTTTGGAATCCCACCTGGCCCTGAAGGGACTTCCCTCTCCATCCCATCTCGCCAGATGGAAGCTGAGACCACAGGTCAGGGTTCAGGCAGGAAGGGGCTAAGGCCCCCTCAAAGTGATATTCAAGCAGGCCAGAGAATGGGACTAGGAGACATGGATGAGGTCTGAGTTCTGCACTTCAACTTTCGACCCACAAGAACCAGAACTTACCTTCTTAGGCCAAAGTGCAGCCCCCAGATCAGGAAAGACAGTGGCACCACCAGCTTCCACATCGCTCATCTGGGAATACAAGGCATAGAGCTTGGCCCTTCTACTCAATGCTCTCAGAGCAACTGAGCCACCAAGGACATGACAAAGTATGCGGATCACCCTCCTGTGAGCATGAACAACTCCACCACCAGCCCTTTGGCCAAGAAAGGCTCTTCCCACACCCTGCCCCTCCCTAAACCCTGTTTAATCTGTGTGGTTCATCAGGACAGTCTCCATGCCATGGAGAGATGTAGGCCTGCAGGATACCAATATCTTGGCTGTCCTCAAGTGGGAAAAATCTGAGTCTGTACTGGGAAAATGCCTGACTGACCCCACCCCCTTTATCCTCATCCAGGCTGGCCTGCCTAAGCCACTGTGCTCTGTGAGCTTCCCTGACCAGGAGCTCCCTGCAGCTTCTAACACCATCTGTGGTCCCAACTATGGATTCTGTTTCTCTGGCTTGAGTAACGTGCAGGTCTAGTCAGACCCTCACCTTCCCAGAACAGCTACCATCCCCAGGGCCAGCTAGGGCACTGTGTCTCCAGAAGGCCTGCTTTCTCCCACAGTAAAACCTCAAACTAAATGGAACACAATATTCACAATAGCAAGGCTGGACTCATGCCCACAGAGCGTGCCTCAGCTCATGCCCAAAGCACCACTTCTTTCTCATCTGTCTCTTCCTTCAAGTTTTTTGCCTGTAATGTAATCAAACATGGAGCTAAAATATTTCCACAGGACACATACCAGACAGACTGAAAGGCACCCAACAGACATATGGTAAATGAATAAGATGAAAACCCCTGATGGCTTCCCATCAGAGTGGGGATCAAATCCAGGCTCTTTCCTAGAACCTGAAGGTCCTGGCAGTCTCACCAGCCTCTCCCTCTAGCCACCCCAAATTAATGCACTATCTCTGAGACCCACAACCCTTTTTCTCTTTTTCCAACATCCCAATCTCCTTCCCTCTTCCAGGTCTCCACACATTCTCTTCTCTACCAGAAATCATGTTCCACCAACTAATTTCCACTCAATCTTCAAGTCTCAACCGACATGTTACTTCCCAAGGTAGGCCTTCTCTGAACCCCAACTCTGCACTACTTCTTCAAAGCACTTATCACTATAGTAACTAAACAATTACCTCTCCTATGTTTAAAAGCAAGTCTTTCATATTAGGACCGTAAGCCTAAGAGAGACCACAAATGTCCTGCTCACCCGCATGTTCACGGCAGTCCCCAGCACATAATAACCACATGATAAAAACTTAAACGAGACACCAAAGGGAAAAGTGGACACAGGCTTCTGTCTCTAAGTTACTTGACAGCTTCTATGCCTCTCTAGACCTGGCTGTCTCAGCAGAGGGGAGAGGACACTGTTCCTTGTGTGAGAGGTAAACCCAACAACCTGTGGCTGGAGTACAGGCAGCAGGTGGCAGGCAGGCAGGCAGGCCACTGAGCTCTGGGGAAACGAAGGCAGCTTCATCTAAGAGCACTTCCAAGCTACCTCCTCACTCTGCTGCCAAGCAGGGAACCCTCCAGGACACCCATCCCAAAAGTCCAGACTAGCTCTGGGCCATCTAATAGGAGCCAGGGATGTAAAAGTCACGGGGGTTGGGGGAAGCACACAAATGGGAACAAAGGGCAACTCTCTACTCCAGCCAAGATGGGCGCTGAGGGCCAGAAGGGCCCAGCCATCAAGCAACAGCTGGTGGTATCAGCTCTGACAGGAGTGGATATAAGAGAGCACTCTGGACCCAGGCTCCCCTTAAGGCCCATACACTGCACGCGTCATACTCACGTAGTTTAAGAACGTGGCCACACGATTCCCCGTCCCTAAACGCTTGAAAGCATCTTGCTCATCCTTCTATAAAATTAAGTGAGAGTAAACAGTGGGCCTGTACCCAATACTTACATAGTTAAGAAACGTCGCTAACCTATTTCCCTCCGTTTTGAGGCCGCTGTCAAAAGGTCGCTGCAATAGATAACAACTTTCACCCGAGTTTGCAACTGACTTCACCCGCCACCCACAGGACTGGGGCCAAAAAGGTCAAGGGAAGGTACTAAGTATGTGTTCCATATATTGGCCTGGACCAGGGGCCAAGGCTGCAAAGGAAACCCTGGCCAGGCATGGGGGAGAGGGGGCAGGAACAGCTTTCACAGAGACCTAGTGAGGTCCTCTGCTTTAGAGTCAGGGCAAAGAATGGCAGGCTTGGGCCAGGGGGACTACTCCTGACCTCACAGGGGAAACAGCTGGGCTGCACTTGGCTCTGGACTTGGGCTTCTCCAGCAACAAAGAGGGGGCCCTGCTGAGGCAGGGGGGCCTGATGTGAAGGCCACAGTGCTCCTAAAAGCTCCAGCCTTCTCAAACCAGCTACAGCAGAGCCCTTGAAAGCACCTGTGATTTGGGCCTTACCCTAGAGAAGTCAAAGTGTGGCTCGTACTGTCCTCCCATTCCATAATTAGCAACCTGGTGGGAAAAAACAGCATTGGACTGTTAGCAGCATGAACCACCCTGAAGCAGCCCATCTCCCTAGGTAACAACCAGATCCCCAAGAGCAACCTCTCTAAGGAGGGTAACTATCCCCTGCCAGTATGGGCAGAACAAATGCTGCAAACAGGTCTACAGCTGTGTCCAAGAGGAAGGGTGCAGCACAAATGTGGTTTCCCAAAAAGGAAAAGATGGGCAAGCTGCAGATGACCACTGTGGAGAAGCTCCAGCCCTTCAGGGCAGCAGCAGAGGGAGCCCTCCTTGAAGCAGGCCCTGGCCTGGGCCCTGATTATTTGGAAGATAATGAGATGGTAATCCAGAAGAATGCCAACAACAAACTCAGGATTGGGTTTTTTTTTAAATGCTAGTTTGGAAGCTACTCAGTGCCTGGCAGTGCTCCTGTCACCTCTGTCACCATGCCCCAGAAGCTCTTCTTGGTCAGTCTGAATAGGACAAACAAATCCCACTCCATCTCACAGTGGTACACTGCACAGAGTAATTCTGCATCCAAGTGAAGCAGCAGGGAATGGGCGGCTGGCTGCAGGGGGACCAAAACTGCTGCTCTACCTCAGTGCCCCCAGTGGAAGCCTGGACCTGAAATAGGGCCTGAGCCACCTCAGGTGCCACTAATTGGATTAGAAATCATAAATGCCTTTATGAACAGTTTATCAGCACAATATAAGTCCTAAATCACAATGGTTATTTTAGCTTCAGTAGCTAGATGAGAGATGAAGTTCAAGACAAAATACAGAATCCGACATGAAAGCTGATGTACCAAATGGTACCACCAATGTCCATCTGGGAACACTTGGTTACTGTATCTTAATGAAACCATACACACCTTTGGAGTTCAAATATTAGTCCTCAGAAAATTGATTTTGTATACCCGTTTTGGCAATTCTAACAGGTGAAAGATGCTGCAAAACTGGCAATAATGGCGACCCGTGGACATGAGGGAGAGAGAGGAAGGGTGAGCTTTACAAGAGAGAAAATCCTCCTCTTGGAGTAAAAAACAGTATTTATCAAATGTGATGAAATGTGGATTTTCGGCAGCATGATTTTTCCATGTCGAAAAAAATTAAAATGTTGATATGAAGAATCAGAATCAGTGAGAAAATATGCTGTCATATACTGCTTTAGCCTTCAATATTCCCACACCAGGGGCTTCCCTGGTGGCGCAGTAGTTAAGAATCCGCCTGCCAATGCAGGGGCCACAGGTTTGAGCCCTGGTCAGGGAAGATCCCACATGCCGTGGAGCAACTAAGCCCATGCGCCACAACTACTGAGCCCGCGCGCCTAGACCCCTGCTCTGCAACAAGAGAAGCCACCGCAATGAGAAGCCCGTGCACCGCAACGAAGAGTAGCCCCTGCTCGCAGCAACTAGAGAAAAAGCCCGCACCCAGCAACGAAGACCCAATGAGGCCAAAAATACATACATTTATTTTTTAAACAATTAAAAAAAAAAAAAGAGTCCCACACCAAAAATAGCTAGAAATCCTATCAACAGTGCAAGGAGGCCTAGTGCAAGGAGGTCAGCAGGTGACCCTAAGCCTGGAGGTTCATCTAAGCAGGGAAGTTCTAGAGCAGTTGATGAAGTGACATTACAAATGCTTTTTCTTTGGATCCACTATAGTCGAGAACTTGAAGAAAATTTTAAACATGACTGTGATCAATTTGCCAGTGCACTCAGGAAAATTCAGTTGCTGCTTGCTGTTGGAGCAGCAGGGTATGACTGCATTTTCCAACACTCCCACTTGTTGGATGGAGTGCTTAAACTTTCACTACCTGGGGATAATGAAAGAAGCTGTATTGTTAACAGCTGGCTCATCTTTTAACAGTTTTGGGAATCACATTTGATCATGGTGCTAAAGCTATTACACCTATACTATTTTAATACTGTGCCCAAATAGTACAAGTGTCACGGGAACTTCCGGATGTGCAGCCATCAGAATCACCATCTGGGAAAACTCAGGGCCACAGACACATACCTTTAATAACAATCAAAACTGATTCCTGGGAGGAGGTATTCATTTGTTACAAAAGTAGAAGAATCAGTCCTTTGAAAAATGCGGGTATTTATGGTACTGAGGTCAGAATGAAGGGGAAAAATGGTTAGAAATCACTTATTTGGTGAGGCTGACACATCTAGTCGGAAGTGTCTTCAATCTTCAAGAATTCTGGCAATGTAGCATCTCTTCCACTCTTAGGCCCTCATCCAATTCAAAAGAAAACGTCTTTTGCCCTTTCTTCCAAATAATCTATAGCAAACACATCGACTACAGATGAAAGAGTGTCAATAGATAGCATAAAAACCAGTTCATTTCCAGAAGCCTGTAGGGACCCTGGTGAGAAGGCTGTTGCTGGTGCCTAGGCATGTATCACACTGCATGGAATGTGGAATGAGCACAGACAGGTACTGAAACCCAGGTTCCTATCCTCAGACCATGTAGGATCAAAGGTTTCAACAATGCTGGCTGGCAAAGAAAATGCCAAGACAGTTCCTAGAGAATGAAAGCAAACAGAAATGGTGTCTCAACCTCCTGGCAGCTGTGGTCTTCTTCCAGAAGAGCCCTGACCATAAAAGCCCCTCCACTGGAGTTGCGGCATTCAGATCCCATTCATCAATTGAGTTACAACATGACAAGATATCAGTTAAGATGAAACCAGGGTTGTGGCAGAGAAGCCAGTCCAAGCACGAAGCTGCTGTCTTCTGGGGTTGCATGTGAGATAGGGTTCAGAGGGTGCAGCCAGGAGAGCAACAGGGGCACAGGTCCTGTACACTCTTTTCAGCCTCTTGGTCCAGGGTACAGAATCAGCAACCAAGAAGAACATCATCCTCAGTAAGGGCCACAACAGTCCTAACAGGCTCTGATATGCAGTGGTAGATGTCTTAACAACAATAACAAAGCTGCTCCAGGAAGATATGAATCACAACTACGCCAACAGGGATGCACCCAGGGCATGGAGAGCCCCTATCGCTCTTGAAATGGTGGTGTCCTCACACGTAAGAGGAAAGTGGGAGACGTGGCAGAAGTCCTCTCTTGATGTGCTTGTCTGCAGAACTTACCCAACAATTAGGCTTACAAACTCAACACTAAGTTGAGTTGAAATGAAAAAATTATATTAAAATTTCACAGGACTGTAAGATAATCAGCATGTTTTTAGAAACTCTGGTGGACTTCACATAAATTCATAAGGAGGACCTTCAAAATTGGTTTTGATTGCTGACACAGCTATGGGGGGGAAATGAGTGCTGATTTGCTTGTATGTGTCCAGGCAAAAGTTCAGAGAATCTTTTCCAAGTGATCTCAGTTCAGTATTCTACTGAAGAGCCATGGTTGATCAGGTAAAGTGTGATATTCTTAAATACACGGGAACTCTGGCCAAACAGACAGATCCAGGGGGCTCAAGAAAAATGCCATTGAAACTTCTCTGGCAGTGTCTCAGATTGTCATTTTACAGCAGAACCGAGAAGTTGGGATGTTCAGAAGGGAGTGTGGCCAGTACTGATTTGAACTCAACAGAACAGACAACACATTAGTAGGAGCTTTACCCAAAATTTTCAGCATGGTGCTACCATGTTTCTTCACAATCACCTCTGAAATGCAAAACAGGAGGCCAGGGTCCCAAGGGGGTACTTAGAAAGGAGCATTCCACCTTCACCAGCCAACCAGTCCAGGCCTCTCAATGCTACCAATGTATTACAGAACACTTTACCTCCAAGTGCATTTGACTATGACTTAGAACCATGACCCATGAAGATATTTATAGCTCTTAGAGGTGTCCCTGAAACAACTTAGGATTTCAGCTTCTGTAGTCAAGAAGACATAAATGGGCCTGCCATGCCCACCAATGATCCCTAGCTCCGAGTATGATACTTGGGCACACAAAAGACATTCAGTTGACATTTGTTCAATGCTAATTGTTGAATGCCAGTGGGCATACTTAATTCTGGCTTCCCAACACGAGGCCACTCCATACTCATAGCATCCTGCAGTCCTACCGTTTACTGGGCAAGCCTCCCTATGTCTGGCCCTGAGCACCCTGGAAGAACATCTAGCTAGAAATACTCCCTTCCCAACTCCAGGGTTCCCAGAAACAAGCCATACCTGCAACAATTCTGCAGTCTTTACTGTTAGGCCTGTGATGTGCTGCATCCGAAGATTCACCCGAGCCACAACTGGGTCATCCTCCTCCTCCAGCCAGGAGCTAAGCCAAAACAAGAGGGAGAGAAAGGAAGGTGGGGAAGGCAGGTTTCGATGCGGTTCTGCACTCTCTCCCCAGCATCAGGGCCAGCACTAACAGGCAGCACAGGATGAGTGCTCCATGTAGGGGAGGTGCCAGCAGGGAGGACAAGCCAAGCCACCCTCACTTCAATAGGAACTGGGAGGCCCAGGAGTTGGGGCTTGAGCAGCCACCCCGCCACCACCATCACCTTTGCTAACCTTTTGGAAACTCTGTAGCTGGCAACAGTGAGAACACCTGTCTTGGGATCACGAACAGTGGCTCGTGCAAGCTGGAAGGCAGGAAGAAAGGGCAGACGTATCATTCTTTGCCTTGAGTATTTTTTTCTTGGAGAGACTGGGTCCTGATCTGTCAATCAGGCCAGTGCGGGAAGGAGCTCTGCAGTCAGTGGCTCTAACCAAGGCCCCATGATCCTGCAAGCCAGGCCAGGGCAGTGGTCTGGGGCCTCCAAATTCCTGCTCTATCAGACCCTGGCCACTACCCTGCTTGGCTGCTGCCTGCCCCTGCTCCCTCCCAGGTCCATGCTGTCTGCAGAATTATGCCTATGGAGTCTGCTTTGTCCATCTGCCCATCTGCCTGGACAGCCCCTTTCTCACCAGGCCCATCCACCACACCTTCCTGCACCTGGCTGCTCCTACCACATTCAGACTGTGCTGCCATCCCTGAGCCTCAATCTTGCATGCTCCTCTCAACGTGGTCAACTACACTGTCCTTCTGAACCTCAGCGGCCTTCTCTGCCCAGAAACCTACCCAAACACTCTCCTACTGCACCAGCCCACGCTGGCCTCCCACTGCTGCAAGGAACAAAAAAAGAAGGCACAGTTTTCACTACCTTGGGAGGCCTGCGAGGTCAGATGATAGAATAGGAAAGGAATCTACAAGGTGCAATAAGTAAACTGCTGCCTGGAAGCCACCTCCACATACTCACTCATACACACACACACACACACACACACACACACACACACACACACACACACACACACACACACACACACACACACACACACACACACACACACACACACACACCCCACCTCACCTACCTCATATCCCCCCAGTCTCCACAGACTGGTGCAGTGATACTCCCACGAAGGACCTGCTGCCTGGAGCCAGCCCCCAGTGCTTCGGCTGTGGACTGTCCTAATGAGTGCTTACTATGTGCCTGGCACTGCTGGGTGACTAAGACATGGCCCCTGCCCTCATACAACTCAGTCAAGTGGGGAAGGCAGAAAACTAGCTGGGTAATCACAGCACAGCATGGTAGGTGCTGGGAGAGGGGAAGCTCAATGTCTGTGGGAGCTCAGTCTACAGGATCAAGAATGGTTTCCTACAGGGGGGACCACCTAGCTGAGATCTGAAGGGTAAGTAGGAGTTAGCCAGGTGGGAGAACATTACAGGAACAGGGAAAGAACAGTGATGCAGACGCCCAGAGGTGAAAATGGATGTGACACTATGACTGTGGGTTAGAACTCAGAGCAAAGAGATGAGAATAGGCTGAGGAGGCAAGTGGGGGTTGGGCTGGATGCAACCTATGACCAATGAGAAGCAGGGAAGGCTTTATGCAGAGGAGGGACACCACAATCTGAATGTAAGAAGGATCACTGTGGAGACATCATGGAGGGCTGGCTAAGGAGGCATCAAAGCAGGAAGGAGGCCAGTGAGGATGTAAGGGAGAGGTCAGGGCAAGAGGTGGCAGAAGGGATGGAGGGGGTGGATGGACTAGAAGACTGGCCAGGAGGTGAGATCAACCAACCTGGACACGAGCTGCTGCAGCACATTCTGGTAGGATGGCACTGCACCCAGAGCAGAGAGCTTCCCTGAGATCGCATCTACGGTTCTTTCCTGATGACAACTGCAGCTGCAGCTAGACCCCACCCAAACATGTGAGCCACAGCACTGGCCTGACACCCACAGGGAGGCTCTGGGCAGCTGGGGCTCTGCTCCCAGGGATAGACAGGGCTATTTTGAAAGCAGACCAGAGACCCACAGGCAGCTGCCAGGCATTCCCCACAGGACAAGTTAAGCTCATGGGCCCTACTTCAAAGCCAGCATAGCATCTGTCCCTCACAGGCTCCGGAAAGGAGAGGTCAGCTTGTAATAGCCAACATGTTTGGCTCTTCACATGGCTTCTGTTCAAAGACAAATTTTCCCAACACGCTCCTCCCTGCCCACACTGCCCAGCCACACCCATGTGCACACATGCACCCAACATCAACACACACACACACACAGCGATGTTTTAGTGCTTTGGTCGGAAAGACAAGGGAGAACTCCCTCAGGAGGTTATGGAACAACAGTGCCTCTCCCACCTGACAGCCAAGAAAGCAGTTTTCTTTCCTGGAGGAATCTGGAGCTGGTCCAGGGAATGGAAGCTGGGGGGCAGGAGGCGAGGTGTTTCTGGTCCCCATTCTCCACACACACTGGCTAGACCCTCCCTCAGCGACATCAATGACACTAAGAACTGACTCTGAGCCGTAGATGTCCTAGTATCTCAAGCCAAGGCTGTTCCAAGATACAGTCCAGGGCCTAGGGTAGGAACCTATTTTAGATCTCTCCAGGAGTGCTGGGCCTCCTGGCCTCTACAATTCTATTAGGAGCAGAGCAATAGAGGATCTCCAGCTAAATCCTCCCTTCTAATCACCAGTGATAGGAGAAGGATGGGGATATGGCAGAAAGTAGTTCTCTTTGAAAGATGTCAAAAAGGAGAAAATCTTTTATGAACTAGAAATAGAAGAATAATTTTATAACATGATGAATATATACAAAACCAACAGCCAACTGCATACTTAGCAATGAAATACCAAAAGAATTTCCATGAAATTCATGAACAAAACAAAGATTCCTATTGTAAAAATGCTCTAGAAGCTCTGGGCAGTTCAAGAAGACAACAAAAACAAAAGAACTATAACTATTAGGATGGAGAAAACAAAATTTTTCTTATTTGCAGATGCTAATACTATCTGGACAACCCAAGATGATTAGCTAAAATCCAAATGAAGAATAAGTGAGTTCAACAAGTAGCTGTGATCTGCACCATGTCTGTTTCCTTGCAGGTAAAATGAAGATGATGACGGAGCCTGCTAAATAGACATAGCAGTTAACATATGCTAAGGACTTAGAAGAGGGCCTGCCAGGACTTCCCTGGTGGTGCAGTGGTTAAGAATCCGCCTGCCAATGCAGGGGACACGGGTTTGAGCCCTGGTCCGGGAAGATCCCACATGCCGCAGAGCAACTAAGCCCGTGTGCCACAACTACTGAGCCTGTGCTCCAGAGCCCGTGAGCCACAGCTACTGAGCCCGCGTGCCACAACTACTGAGCCCATGTGCCTAGAGCCCGTGCTCCACAGCAAGAGAAGCCACTGCAATGAGAAGACCGTGCACCTCAAAAGAGTAGCCCCCGCTCACCACAGCTAGAGAAAGCCCGCACACAGCAACGAAGACCCAACATAGCCAAAAATAAAATAAAATAAATAAATTTACCAAAAAAAAAACCCAAAAAAACCCAGGGTCTGCCACACTTCTCAACTCAGTAAACATTAGCTATTACTATGAAATATATTTTTACAATCAATAGTTTAGTATATAATAGTAAACTAATTTAATAAAGTAACCAGTAAAAACATAACGACGAAACAGTTTTTTGTGAAGTTACAATAACAACAACCAAAAAAACACTGCCTAGGAATAAATTTAACAAGAAAAGTGCAGGGCTTAGGTGAAGAACAATTTTAAAGATATGAATAAATAGAGAGACCCAGAGTGCTCTTGGATGAGAAGACTCAATACTGTAGAGATGTTCGTGCTCCTCCAAGTCAATCACTTCTTTGCAATCCTAATCAGGAGACCCACAGGACCCAGCTTGGCAGTGCCCCAAGGCATAACTTCCTAAAAACTAGCCCACACACCAGCCCCCAACACAGTGAGGTGACACTTCTCACTGTGGGCTTGCCCTGCTTCCAGTGTGCCCTTCTATCACAGCTCTTGTCTGTCCATACTGGTTCCCTCAATTTTCTTCCCCCACTGGACTATGAACCCTCAAGGTCAAATTGAGTCTGTAGTACTTCAGTACCCGACAGTGGACTCATGCAAGACATAAGCAAAGGCCAGCCGGGTAAGCAACCAAACTGCCCCATGGTACCAGGAGTGAGTGGCCCAAGAAGGAACTGCAGAGACACCTACTTTGGGTTTTGCAACTTCCTTGATCCTCTCGATTTCCTCGTCAGACATGACATCATAGTACCTGACGATGTGTGGACTGTCCCACTCATCCTCCTCTTTGAAAGGGGCGATGAGCAGCTGTGGCGTCCCGTTGCCATGGTGGTACCTACAGAAAAGCCTCTTCTGCCTTCGGGGTGTCTGGGGAGCACAGAGCAACAAGCCCTGAACTGAGTGAGTCCTAACCCTCAGTCCCAGGCTAGCCGGCTGCAGACACTGGCCTCACACCCCATGTCCAGCAGCCGCTCCCTCCCGCCTCACCAGAGAAGAAAACAAAAGCCCCTCAGTTTGACTGGCATGAAATGATACCCCACAAATCATGCAATGTTTCTTCCCTCCCAAGAATACCTCATGTTGACAAGTCCTGTAGCAGGGTGTAATCCCTGGCCCCTCTCACAGAGATGTGAGTAGGTCAGGAGGGCTAGGGCCAGGGAGAAGTCTTTCTAGACAGAGGAGCCAGTGGGAGCCAAGCAGACATGGGCATGGAGAAGACCGAGAGACTGTCTCACACCTGAGCCTCCTTGAGGAAGCACTGGGGTCCAAGGGCTCTCAAAGGCCAGTGATACCCCACACCAAACTCTAGCAACTGCCTGGTCTTTGCTAGAGATCATGACTTCAGTGGAGGCCCAAGGCACATCCACACTCATGGCTTTCTTCAGAATAGTGAGTCAAGTAGAAGCTGCCCTGTTGGGGTGGGGAGGGGAGCTCAGTAATAACTTAGAGGATTGAAACTCTGCCTAGGACATCAGGGAAGACAAGTCTCCTGTCCTATACCTCAGAGCACACCCACGTGTCAGCCTCAGCAGATGCTACCAAGAATTGAGAAAACTACCTAAAGACAGAGGAACATCTTCCTCAGATCTGCCTGTCCAGAGCCAAAGTCTAGGTCCACAGCCTGGGCCCTGACCCATCCACGTGTCTCACCAGTTTGACACCCTCCCCACGACAGAGGCTCTCGTAGATATCCCTCTCGGGCAGGTAGTCCACAGGCCTCTCATATATGCCTTCCTGGGGTGCTAGTTCAGCTTCTGTGTGATTCAATAACATTTTTTCTCTTTCTTCCTCCAACAGCCGTTCAAAGTAGCGCAGATTCCCTCCAGCTCGTTCATGGCTTGGGTCTAGAAAAAGCAAAGAAGAAGAAGCAAAAGGAAACCACAAACATCTGTTAGATCATTTAGAGAAATTATTCTGTAAGTGGTTTTCTCTCCCAGCAGTTCACTCGCACGCAGCATTCTGCCTTCCACAGCACCTAAGCACAGTTCGCTGGTCGTAGAGGAAAGGCCAACAGAGGTTCTCCCTACTCTGGTCAGAGATGAGAAATGAGCAACAAGAGCGGGGCGCAGGGGACGCTTAGCCACCAACACAGCTCTCCTCCGGAATTCCCTGGAAGTCCCAAGGACACAGGTCCAGAGAAGCAGGCCAGAGTTCTGCCTTCTCCTCCCCACTTGGCTGTGTGCTAGTTACAGCCGTCCCCTAGAGTACATCCACTACTGGTGACATCACATGCTGGCCACAGCTAGAAGGCAGGCTGAAACACCGGCGGCAAGAAGGGCCACATGACACTCCCACAGCTTTGTCCTGTGGGCCTCACAACAAGAAGGAGCAAGCTTGGCAGGATTACTGTGCTACCCCTCAGATGAGGAAACTGCGGCCCAAAGATGTTACAGATTAAGGTTAGGTTATTCAGAAGAGGAATCCAGGTGTCCTGACTCCCTGTACAAGGCTCTTACTAACACGACAGAGTCCAAAAAAGCTCTCTTCCCACATCCATCTTACAGACATTCACACTAGCTGGTCTCAGACCCAAAGCCCATGAAAAGGAGCAGTGAAAGGAAGTCTTTGCTGGTCTGTGAAATCTCAAGACTATGATATCCCATATATGAGTAAGAGGTGGAACAAATGGGTTCTTAAGACACAGTGCTTTTGATCCCCTTCAGTCTAACCCCACAGGACAACTGAAATCACCAAAGCCATGGCAAGTCCACCAGTTAGACCTCAGGGCTCTAACAGGTCAGGTCACTGTCACTGCAGCAACCCTGAAATACAGCTTGCCTCTCAAGCTATTCCTGACGCAGTATAGGCTCCACCCTACATAGCAGCAGATGCACTGAAGCACTGGATTCGTATTTAGAAATGGACTAGGAATCCATGTGTAGGGCCACGGGTGCCATAGGCCTGAGTGTATCCATCAGTGATTGGGCAAGGGCTAAGCCAGAACTACAGTGGGTAAAGAGCTAGCTGGCAGCTGGACTGCGCCTGAAAGCAGCAAAGCATTAGTCAGTGGCTAGGCGGCAGGTCAGACTGGCTCAGTTCCTGGAGAGCAGTCAGGTAGTGGCCAGCAGGGTGACCAGTTCCCCTGCTACCTCCCCCTCTGCATCTGACCTTCCCCTAGAACCTCCTTACCAAGGGAGAGCAGTCGGCGGGTGAGCTCCAGGGCACGGTGCAGGTCACCCAACTGGAAGACGGCATAGCTCAGATAGTCCAGCACCTGGGCCTTGGATGTGGTGGCCTCCTCCCCTGCATCGAGCTGCTTCAGCACCTGTTCCATCCACAGCACTGTGTGGTAATAGTCTCCTTCATTGTAGGCCGAGCGGCCCATCCCAAAGCAGTCGTCCACGCTCAGCACTGCCTGGTACTTGGTTCCTGCAGCAGGAGAGGCAAATAGTCAGGCTCAAAGAGCCTCTGGGTTAGGGAGAAAGATTCCCCCATTGAGGGAGCCCGGGTCCCTGGGTCGGGGGCATCAGCCCAGCAGAGCCCCACCAGAATTTCAGACCACACACCTCCAAGGGCCATTAGTACGGAAAGCACAGCCAGGCTGGCCCTGCCTCGGGCTGGGGTGCACAGCCTACCTCCTAACTTCAGACTCCCCAAATGGGAAGGGTCCTTTGTTACGGAAGAGCCAAGGAAGCCCAAGGAATAGTGTTCAGGAAAGTATAAAGGTCCTGTGAGCCACATGGCAGATGTCTATGAGGCAGCTGGCCATTTGAGACTGGAAGTCAGAAAAATAAGTTAAATATAAAAAAACAGAACTTAGGTGGCAGGTAAAGCCATGGATGAAGATAATCGCTTCCAGAAATAGTGTCAGGAAAGAGTAGAGAAGGTGGCTGAGGCCAGGGCCCCAGAGACCACCTATACAGAAAGGACAGAGTGAATAACACTGAGAAAGAAACAGAAGGAGCAGGAGTGATGTGACAGATGCCAAGGGAGAGCAAGAGATAAGACTGCAGTGCCAGCTTTGACCACTAGGTGGTGGGGCCCTTGGTGAAGATCAATTCAGCAGGTCCTGTGACTACAGGTCATCTGCTGTTGGCTCAGCGCTGGAAAGTGACCATGAAGAGAGTTTCAAGTCAAAAAGGAGATGTGGTGTGTAAGCTATGGGGAGATACAGGGTTTAGGCTGTGACCCTCCCTGGAAAGCAAGGGAGTTTCCCTACAACCCCATCAAGAGCAGCCTAGGCATGGCTGACATGGAAGAGTTGCCTCAAAGCAGGCTCTTGCTGCCTGATGTCCAAGATGTCCAGGATGAAACCCCTGATGCAATGTGTTGGCTGCTTCAGAGACCAAGCGTTGCTCGCCATGATGGCTCAGGAACAGACAATGTGGGACAGGAAAATGGGGAGAGTAAACACAAGACAGAGCTAGTAGGCAGACCACAGATTGGGGTGGGGAGGTCCTTGAGTCCCTGTTCACTCTCCACGTACCTCCACAGATCTCTGGCTCTGTAGGCCGAGGGACTAAACACTGATGGAGGCAGTATAACACAGCTGAGTGAGCTGGACAAAACAGGGTCTGTGTGGGCCTAACTATGGCACCCCACAACTGTGTGACTATGGACAAGTTACGTAGCCCCTCTGATTCTTAGTCCCTTATCTCTAAATAGAGATAATACCATCAGTTTTAGAGGACTTGCGCCAAGAATTCAACAAGACGACATATGAAAGTGCCTCCTATGATTCCCCAGAGTGGTAATAATCAGTAGCTATTATCAACATGTCTCACAGATACCAAGAATGTCAAGAATGGCTCCCAGACACTCAGCATCCTTCCCAGAAGCCAACTTGAAAGTCTGCTCCCTAGAGAGTGTTCCCTGGAGAATGCCAGCAGAGCTGAGGGCTGAAGGGCAATCACACGTGATGAAACCCAGCTGAAGGGGGTAATGGTATTCCTGCAGAGGTTGTGGGATGAACAAAGAAGCTGAGCAGTGGCAAAGCTTTAGTACAACAGACAAGGAAGCCAGGGAGATGGTGCCACACAGGACCACAAAAACCACACATTAAGAGGAATTTGGTTTAGCCCTAAAAGTTAAGCATTGTGATCAGGAACTCATGTAAAAAGATATGTGCTTAAGACCACATGGAGGATGATTTTAAGGAGTGAGCTGGAGGTATACAATAAATTAGAATAATATTTCAATAATCCAGTTGAGAAAGAAGTGACCATGAGGCTGGAGTTAGGGCCTCCAAGTACAAAAGACATTGTAGGGAGGTAGAATCCAGAGCAGCCAGTGGATGGAGTGCTTTTTGCTGATGTACAGAGGAAAGACAGTAGACAGTTCAAAAAGGGATGAGGATTTCAGTTTGGGACACGTGAATTTTAAGGAGTCCAAGGAACATCCAAGTAGAGATGTCCCACAGCCATTTGCCTGCACTGGTTGAAAGCTCAGAAGACAAGCCCTGACAGGGAACACAGATCTGGATGTCATCCATGTACAGGTGATACCTCAAGTGATGGAAATGGCTGGGCTCACTTGGAGAAGGTGCTTAGGGAGACACCAGGTAGGGGTGGCATCCTGGGGAACAACTCCCATCCACCCCTCATTTCCCCTCCAGGATATGCACGGGTCTGTTAACTGAATGTAAAAGGTCAATGCCTGGCTCTCTCTTCCCACCAACCATTCTCACAGCTACAGGGTGAAAATATCCTGCAGGTGCCCCAAGTCACCTTCTCTCTCTGGCCTCATTGCCTGGCTTGGTCCAAAATCTGACTGAGTGAGGATTAAGGAGAAGTCTACACTCCTTCCTGTTGGCTCACTGGACTCCTCAGTACCAAGGCTCCAGGCCCTGACCAGCCGGCAACACAGTGCATCCCTCCCCCTCACCGTGATTCCCTCCACTGTGCCTCCTACAGGGTCCCCACGGGTGAGGTGGCATCCAAGGTCTAATGGAGTCTAACTGAATCCCTGGGTTTATTGGCCTTTAATAGCCCCCAAACCCCAACACGTCTTCTTATAAACATACTGAGGCAGACAACCGAATTGAAAAGGGGCCTATAAAAAAATGAGAGAGAGAGGAGCCAAAAGAGAAACAGCCAAGATCAGTGCCCCAGCATTCAAAGGAGGGGAGACTATCAGGAAGAATGGGGCAATCAGTGTGCCAAATGCTGCTGAAGAGCTAAAGAACATTCTGCCTGAAACCTGTCTACTGGCTTTACCAGCCAAGTGGCCACTGGTGACCTTGCAGGGGCAGGATTGGCCAATGGGGGGGAAAGATGCCAGACTTTGCGTGTTCAAGAGGACATAGGAACCAAGGAAGTAGAGAAAGAGTGTGGATGACTCTCCAGCTGCCTAGCCAGGAGGGAGAAGAAATCAGTCAGCAGCAGAGACTCAAAAGGACCTTGGATCCTGAGGGAGTGGTTTGTTAGATAAGCAAGAACAGAGCATGTGGAGAAGAGTCCAGAGAGGTGGACACAGAATGAACAGGGGCAGAGACTGTAACTGAGGGCACACAGGACATGGGGCAATGAATCCAGAGATCAGTCTTAGGCAAGATGAAATCGGAGGGTGGGGAATAGAAGTGGGTGCGGATGCAGACCTGAGTGGTGCCCTGGGGACAGAGACCAAGGAGGTCCTGAGCAGCAACCTCGGCATTCTCTGAGCTGAGAGAGGACAGGCCTGGGCTAATACCGGAGGGAGGTGGTGGGGCAGGGGCTGAGGGGAGACAGTTGTCATGGGAATAGAGGACTGACAGCAACTGGAAACCTAAGAAAGAACTACAGCCAGAGGTCGTGGTGAGCCTGAGCGTAGAGACCATGAGTCAGCAGTGGCTCCATCCTTGTCCATACACCACAGCAGACACACAGGCTGGACAGGCTTTGCATGGAGTGGTGAGTTACCTGGAAGCTCGCCTTTGGAAATTGTGTCTGGGTCCAGTTTGTATGTGTCCTGAAGTCTCATCAAGGCCTTGGCGGCTCCTGTTTCATCTTCATCAGTGGGAAAGAACTGTCGCTGCACTGACAGGTTGGCAATAAAGCCTTCCAAAGGAGAGAGTGAGAACAAAAGGTTACCCTGGTCCAGGGATAGAATTCCACCTGGAACCAGACAGGCACCCAGCGGAGGGTCTCTGGCTAGTGCAATCTCCCTGCCCCTTCCCTCAAAGGCTGTTTCCCCTTCCTCCAGGAAGCCCTCCTTGATGGCTCCAGTCCAGGGAGACCTCCCCTTTCTCACTCCTCACTGTACCAACTGCCTGTGCTGCTCATTTGGAACTGAAGAGAAAGGCCCCCTAACACTAATTAACACATGGGAATCTGAGAGTCTTGGCGTGGAGATAGAAGGAAAAGAGGACAGTGAGGGTAACTGACAGGGACACAGGAAAGGACTCAGGGAGGACTTGCTGACCACTCAGTGGAAAACAAATCACATGGAAAAGCTTGATCCAGGATTATTAGCCTGGCCAGGTAATCACAGATTCCTAGCCTACATCTCAGGTTGAACAGCCCAAGGGACAGAAGTGGTCAACTCAGAGAGCCCAGCTGGCCACTCATTACTGACCACTGGCCCTTATCATCCAGAAGGGTGATGATGACAGTCCTGGAGGTGTTTGGTGCTGTCCCCACGCCAAGATTAGGGACTGGAGAATCATCTGACCAAGGTCAGTATTAGGCGGGGCTGCATAAGCCCGGCATGGTTCCCCTGAGAGACCACACTGGGCCTTGCTCTGCTTACTAGGGCACTCCTACCACTCAGACCCACAATGAGCTCAGGGCATGAGTTCCCCAACTGTGGTGCTCAAGACCACAGCCTGGAGCCTGGGAGAGCCCCTGAGCACAGAAGCACCCAAGGAAGCTGTTTGGGGACTCCAAGCCCTAGTTGTAAAGCAAGATATACACCTCCTGCAATCTCAGGACTCCAGGTGGAGGCCAGGCCCTCCCATGCTGATTCAGAGGCTTCAGTTGTGCTCATAAGCTGAGAATTAGCAGGAGAAGTCCAAGGCCATTTCTTCTCTGGCCTCTTCCCCAGAGCAGCAGGACCCATAGCCACCTACTCTCACAACCTCAGGCTCAAACACCCACTTCTAGCCCTGCCTGGGGACCCAGGGACCAAGATGCTGCAACCCTGTCTTCCTCACGGCTGCACGGTCAGGGACTCTATGAGTTTACAATCCAGGGGAAAAAAATGCTTCCAGAAAAAGCCACATTGTTAGCATGTCTCCCTGCCTCCCCCTCTCCCCATTTCAGGGGAAAGAACTCTGAAAGAAAGAGGTGAAAACAACGTATTGCTGTCTGGGGCTGTCCTGTCTCCCTCCGGGTAATTATAAGGTTTTCCAGAGGAACCAGATGTTGACGGTGGGGGATGGGTATGAAGAACAAGACTTGAGAACAGAAGATCATATGGGCAGGCTTATTCTCCCACACTGCAGGCAGGACAGCCAGTTCTGAGCTACAGGCTCAGGCTGGGAGGCAGGGTCTGGGAAAGGCAGCCGTGGCTTCTGGAGGCAGTGAGCTCACTGGGCACAGCTCCACCCGGCTAAGCTCACCAATCCCTGCCCGGAGGCCACCCTGCTCCCAGCCAAGCCCAGCCCAGTCTGGCCATAAGGGCTAAAACGCCTCAGCCCCCGAGAGACAACGATGAGTCTGAAGTTAATCAGCACTTCCAACTCAGGGAGAAGAGACAGTGAGTCCAGCGGGGCTGGGCTCAAGGCTGGAATTAGAAGGGCCCACCTCCAGGCCTGCCCTCCATCTCCTGCTAAGAGGAAAATATCAGAGCATAGAAAGTACTACCATAGTAAAAGACTAAGCACAGTTAAAGCTTTAAATAAGTTCATACTCTAACCTGCAAATCCCACTTATAGGAATTTATCATGAGAAAATAATCAGAGATGGGCATAAAGATATGAGTAAGATTGCTGATAATCTGGAAACAATTCCACATCCACTGACTTGACCAGTTTTACACTACACCAGTATGACATATTACTGTCCAGCCATTAAAACCATGTTGCAGAAGGACATTTAAAGGACATATAGAGAAGCTGAAAAATTCAGGAAAACAGTATATGCTTATGTCACAAATCTGCCAACAGATAATGTTTTCTTTCTAAAAGATATGAATGGTGGGCTTCCCTGGTGGCGCAGTGGTTGAGAGTCTGCCTGTCGATGCAGGGGACACGGGTTCGTGCCCTGGTCCGGGAAGATCCCACATGCTGTGGGGCGGCTGGGCCCGTGAGCCATGGCCACTGAGCCTGCGCGTCCAGAGCCTGTGCTCCGCAGCGGGCGAGGCCACAACAGTGAGAGGCTCGTGTACCGCAAAAAAAAAAAAAGAAAAAAAGAAAAGAAATAAAAGATATGAATGGGAATGAATTTAGGTGAGGCCCGTGCTCCCCAGCTTGCACTGGTCCCACCACTTAGCCCACTTATCTTACTTTTGTTAATTCATTTGGTCCCTCGAAGCAAATAAGTTTGCATTCCACGATATATACGTATGATTCCATTTTTTTAAATGTATATACATGTGTAAAAAGACTAGAATTTTAACAGTGATTATCACTAGGCAATTGGATTAAGAACTGTAATTTTCTTATATGATTGTTTTTGTGTTTTCCAACGTTTCTATAAATATGTATTACTAAAGCGTAATTAGAAAAAAGTCACTACCAAAAAAAAAAGGGACCCAAAAACACTAGGAAAAGGCAAGAACTGATTTTTTTTTTTTTTTTTTGACCACGTAGCACGGCATGAAAGATCTTAGCTCCTGACCAGGGATCAAACCCGTGCCCCCTGCAGTGGAAGCTCGGAGTCCTAACCACTGGACCACTAGGGAATCCCGAAGAACTGATTATCATAACATATTAAAAGCAAGGACAGACAACTGCCAGGTCCCCACAGAGATGACAGCCACTGGACTGGCAGGCTGCACGTTCACACACTGCACGTGCACACCCCGACCCAGGACAGTTTCAGACCCACACCCCCCAGGTGCCAGCACACAGACATACTGGCTCACCCAACCACCTGCTCACTGTCCCTCACCTGCAGCTGAGTTCTGCAGGACAAGGTCCTCCAGCGCAGGCCAGTCTGTGTTTAGTCGCTTCACCAGTTTATAGGCATTCACAGGGTGGGACAGGTAGCCTTCAGGGTCAGCAGCTGACTTGCTGGTCAGGGCTTCCATTTTGTTGGCCCAGCTGTGGAACCAGAGAAAAAGGAAGGTTAACACACGGATCTTGACCTATGGTAATTTTCCTGGTGAGATTCAGGGGGTCTCTATTTAAAAAGGAAAAAGCAGTGAGTCCTTAGTCCACATACTTAGCTACTCTGGGAGACTGGCATGAAGTAACCTCCAGGCCAGCCCCACATTGCCTCCTCAAGGGCTTCCTCTTATGGGCACCCAGGATGGGTTCTGGGGGTGGGGGGTGGGGCAGGGGAGGAGGGCTGGCTCAGGGTGGGTGTGGGGATTTAGGACATTAGACACCTCTTAATCTTAGAGAGCTTGGCTTCCTCCACCAAGATGTACTCCTTCAGGGACAGCACCAGGTCCTTCTCTGCATAAATCAGGTCTGTCATGTGCCCTGCAAGGGAGAGAAAAAAGGGCCAGTAAGAAATGGATGAGGGACATCCAGCTCCCAACCTGAGGCACAAAACGTCATCACAGAGGCCAGCCCCCTGGGCCAAGGGCATATCAACTCTCTTGGGATCATGGGGACCTAGAGTTAAAGGAGGCCTAGACATTCGTATGGTCCTGGCCCCCCGCTTCAGGAAGAGAGAGGCAGAGGCTCCAAGGGAATGTTAAGTGCACTGAGGACACCTTAAGGAAGAAACCCCAAATCTCATTCTCCCACTGCCACCCAGTTGGGTCATGTTATGGGACACAGACATCCTGGGGGCTTCTCTGCTCAGAACTACTCTCTAGTCCAGGAGAAAGTTGGTCAGAAATGCCAGGCAGCCCAGGAGCAGCCTGCACTACCCAGGGTGAAGGCTCAGCTGAGACAGCTGGCTCCCAGGAAGGACATCCAGGTCATCAGGGCTCAGAGGGGGAAACAGCAGCTCTCCCCAGATCTGGTCAAAACCAGTGGATGAGGCCATCCCACCCTGAATGAGAACAGGCCTCAGGCAGTGACATCCCCTGGCACATGAGCCAAGGATTGCTCAGGTAGACAACAGTCCTGTTGGCACATACCAATAGAAGTAAAGAATTCAGCCTGCACACAGCCCAGGACACCAAACCAGGCCACCAGCAACATGGATACCCAGAGTTTCATGGTCACAGAGGGCAGTGTCTGCAAGGCATTCAGTGATAGTAGTCATTAGATCAACAATGGTAAAAAGCAACTTAAGTAAGGATACACATACACATGTGCACATATATACACACATTCAAACATGCCAAAATCCTGACCTAACACACAGAAGCCAGGGAAAATATTCAGGACCACCAGTGGAAAGATGCCAGGGTATAGAACCAGAGATGTATGCTTAATTCTGTCCCCTGCTCTGGGAGGCCAAGTGCCCTTGGGAGAGACTCTGCCTTTCGACTTCTGGTAACCACTGACAGCACGGGAAGGCTGAATGGAGGCGGAGGCCGTGGACGACAGTCACCTCTGGGTCTAATAGTCTGTCAGTTCAAGATTCTGGCCCAGACCTCTTCTCTGTTTCTGTCTTTCCTTCCAACACAGGTGTGAGGACAGTGCCAGGTGCTGAGGACCCAGATGTAACACACAGTCCCTGCCCACAAGAAGACAAAGTACAGGAGAGACAATGACAGAAAGAGAACTTGACACAATATGCCCCAGGGGACCCACACCCAAAATAAGGTGCACAGCAGATGGTGAGCCCGAAGAGAAATCAGACTGCTCCCTGCTGGTCTGCACCTGGCCACAGTTAGAGCAGACACTGCTCTTCCTGTAGTGAGCTCCTTGGAAGACACTGTCCTCATGGAGAATCACCATTCGCAAATATTTACTAAAGACCCACATATGCCAGGCACTGAGCTACGCACTCGGGATACAAAAATGAATCGGCCACACAGGGCCAAAACCTTAGGCCAGGCTGGGTTGCTGACATGAGTAAGAGGCCAGCTGCTGTCTTCTCATCAGCCTAGAAATAACGAGACCCAGCTCTGAAGGCAGCAGGCACACCATGGGGCAAGCCCCACTGGCCGTGGACCCAAGTACACAATGGAGACTTTGGACATCATCTCCAAGCTCAGCCATGCAGCCTGGAGCACGCTGAAGGAACAGCACCCACGTAAGCCCCAGTTCTGTCAGTCCCTCCTCTTCCTGCTCTACTTCAGCCAAGCCCCACTGGAAATTTACTGAGAGAAAACAAGGACTATAAAGGAAATACAAATGCTTTCTCTCCAAAATGTAAGCCTTATCTCACAGAATTCTAAGTCTGAGCTAACGCCAGCTCAGCGGTTTTTTGCCTGCGATGATTAGATGCACAGTCACGCCCACCATTCCTCACCTCACCCTTTCAGAAGAAATTCCAATCCACTGTGGTTCCAGATTAGGCTCAGAGAAGCCCAACCACGACCCCCCACCCTAAACGGGTTCCTATATGAGGAAGAGGAGAGAATAAGTGAGTGTCCCCATTTGTTCATCCCTTGCCAAATGTCTGCAGAGCTGACATCATGCCCATCAATACCCTAGGTGTCAGGGGCCCAGAGATACACAGAACAAGATCCTTCAGCCCACAACCTACTGCAGGGTAGGGAGTATGGGCTAAGGGATCCATTATAAAGTTAGGGCAGCAGATGAAAGCAAGTCACCGAGAAGAGGTGAGACGGCCCAGCCTAGCCCCAAGGTAAAGCCCAGATCCCCCTTTTGCCAGCCACAGATCTGCTCCCAGGTCTCAGCATACCACATCTCCACCCTGGGATTCCAGAAGGCCTCTCTTCTTGCTTACATAAGACCCATTCACAGGGTTAGGGTCTGCTCCTTGTACTTCAAGAGGCTTCATCAGCTCAGAAAGAACACCTTCTGTATGTGTGTAGGGAGGGAACAGTAAAAACCCAGAGCCAGGAGGCTGTATCTGTGGACAATGAGGCATCAGCCAACTACCCATCAGGCTGGGGTGATGGGAGAGCAGTGCCCAGGCAGGAGACCAGACCAAACACGGTTGGAAGTTGGGGGGCACCAGCGTTTGTCCCCTGTTCCGTCACCAGTTGCAGCGGCATGCCCATTCAGAGATCAGGTAACAAATTTAAGGGAGGGAGAAGACTCTCTGTTCCTTTCAAGTCACCCTGGTGATACTGCCCATGGTTCATGCCTTACAGCACTCAGGAAAAAGCAGCCAAGTTCCTTCATTACATGAATACCAGCTGTCATTTCTCTGGAATGTGCTATCTGGCTTAGACTGAGCCTATCGACGAATCCCAGCCTGGAGGCAGAGCCCAAAGAATCACAGATGGGATTCTGGGCTGACCAAGAGCCTACGAAGTCCTGCTCTGATGGAGGAGGGGGATGACAACCCTGCTGGTCCAGAGAGCTAGGCGCTCCCACGCAGCCCCCAGACCACCACAATCAACACTGCCACCCCAGGCAAAGGTACACTAGAGTCCCAGCCTATTTCTCCTGATCCTGAGCCCCCGAACACTAATTTGTATTAGGTGTACAAAAGGCCATCTAATCAGGGTCAGGCTGGGAGGAGGCAGTCTCCAAGAAAGACTGTGTGCCACAGAATGGGAAAAGCCAACCACCTACATGCTCCTCATCCCATCTCATACCTATACCCAGAGCTTGCTTATGACAGAATAAGTGGGAGCATGTATGCCTGCCCAGTACCCCCACCAGTGTCCAGTGCTGTCAAAAGCCCTCCAGGAACCCTCAGAAATCCATGCTGAATAGGCCTAGAAATGGACAACATTGAGGCCCCTTTTATGAAAATAAAGTATCACCAAGTCTGAACAGAAAACCAATACTGAGTTTTTTCTGAGCTGCATCCCAAGTTCAGAACAAAGTCTGGCCCAACAACAACAGCAAAAAAAAAAAAAAACCCTCACCACAGACTTGTTCATTCCAGGAAACTGTAACAACAGAAGATGTTACATTTCTTCCAAACAGTGGATTGTTATGGATTGTGTAAAAATGGACACTGTGGGCACATTAACATTGAGAGAAGATCAAAGCATCCCGTTAAGTGAGAAAAGCAGGCTCCCAAACAAGATATACTCTGTGATTTCATTTTTATAAGGAAAAATGTTTATATATGGAAATTTACATACCTGCATATATATATGCAAGCGGAGAGTCAGAAATCTAGTTGTATATTGGTGAAATCATTTTATTTTTCTCTTTATGTTTACTTTATTTCCTAATCTTTCCACAAGGAGTTCTATGGGAAATTTAAAATATATTTCATATTTAAAATGAAAAGAAAACAAAGCAGGCCCTCTCAAACGGACTCCAAAGCGGCCCAGCAGCCTGAGTTTGGACCCCCACAGGGAGGTCCTCCAAAGCCTGCCAACACCCCAGTGACAATAAATCACCCACCAGGCGACCGACACTATTTCTAAGCACAGGACAATTCCAAGACATACAATCACAGGCCTTAGCACGCCCGCTCTTTGGAAAGGACGTTTACAACCTGGCCAAATAACCATGAAAAGATGTTTCCAACTGCAAACCAGCAGTGTCCTTAGCTTCTCCCCTTACCTCATCAGGCAGGAACTTCTGCCAAGCTCCCAGCTGCAACCCAAATGCAACAGCTTGAGTTTTAACAATGTATTTGTCTGGCTTAGCTCTGAACAAGAGGCTGCCTGCCTTCTGTGAAGGGGCAAAATGAGCCTGAACAGGGCTCCCCGCAGCGGTCTTACCTCCCAGTAGTGTGGCCAACTCTGAATGGCAGAGCCAAGAGGACCTGCGTGCTCAACCTAGGAAGAGTTCAACAGAGGCTCCAGGAGGCCCTACCTACCTATGCACATGGCTGTCCATTTGGGCCCATAAGCTGCTCTCACTGGCACCTCAGGGAAGCATGGGCGGCACCCTACTCTCCCTACCTGATGTCATGCCTCAATCATCACCCTGATTTGAGCCACCCCTACGTCCCTCTTGCAGCTACACTGGCCCCTACCTGCACTGGTCTCTCATCTTACATGGCCTCCCTCCCACCTCTGCTCTACAAAATAGCCATCACAGGTTACTACAGCTCCTCATTTGGTCTCTTTCTCCCTAAGAACCCTCCAAAGGCTCTCCACTACTCTCAGGACAAAGTCCAAATTACTTAGCCCTAAGGGACTTTTTGACTCTGCGTGACCTGGCCCTACTGCCCTCTCCAGCCCCATCTCATGACTCCAGGTTTCATACCTTCAACTACCACATCACATGAAAAACATTCTCCTTCACTGAGAACCTAACAAAGCCTAGATGTGCATGCATACCTATCCTTATGCAGTTGTCCCTCAGTATCCACAAGGGATTGGTTCCAGGAGGCCCCGCAGATACCAACATCCACAGATGCTCAAGTCCCTTATATAATAGGTGTAGTACAGCCAGCCTTCCGTATCCACAGGTTTTGCATCTGCGGATATGGAGGGCTGACCGTAATTTCTCTATCCAGTACCTGGACATGTTGACTTGTACTTCCCACGTGGGTACCATCAAAACTCCGAAGTCTCCTGCTTCCGTAACTAGACAATTAAGTAGCAGAAAAGGCTGTATAAACCAACATGCAAAAGCCAGTTGGGTTTTCAATCAGTCTTGGCAAAGACTTGGCAGTCCAGGTAAGACTACCTTATAAGGAACTACAGGAAAGAATAAAATCCACACACCACTATACTGGATGCATCTGATATACCACCTTGTACTCTCCTGGCCTCACCTGCCTTCTGGGCCCTGGGCCACTTGCTCTGCCTCAGACCCAGTGAAGGAGACTGTGCAGTCCCCAAATCTCTGACTCTCCCTGCTACTTCCAGACTCCAGCGAAGCACCACGCTGACCTCCCCAGGGGCCCTGGGAGTGCAACTGAGGAGTGAGCATGGGGGAATTAACTCCTCCTGGGGCAACTGTGACTAATGAAGAACAGAAACAAGAGGACGTCAGCAGATAAATTCCCTCTCCAGGCCTTCACTGAGAAACTGTTCTGCAGCACGGGGCTTCTGAAGAGTTCACCCAGAGATGTCCTTCATGGCTGAGCAACTAGTGTATCTCTGTGCAGACTGGCCAGCTTGCTAATGCACCACCTTGTATATGCTTCGCCTCCTTCTCGACCTCACTTTTATTTTCCCTTACCCTTGCTACTCCACAACCGTACCTTCTAACAAAGCGTTAAGTACTTAAGCTCTGCCTTGGGCTCTGTTTTCTAGGCTAAGATAACCACTATTCATGTTTCCAAAAATCTTTCATTTCTACCATCTAATCCTCACCAACACCTTGTAAACTAGATAATCATCTCCATTTCAGATATAGATATATAAGATACATAACTGAGACTGAGAGTTTCCTGCACACCTCACATGCTACAGGAAATTAATGGCAGAGCCCAGACTCAAATCCAAAACATACTTTCTACTATATATTGCTGCCTTCAATCCTACTCAGTAACATCTGTTGTCTTATAGCACAAGGACTTCCCAAAAGGAGGAGCCACACTTTGGCCTAGCAGAACAGGCCTGCCCAGGTCAAGGACTTTATTGTGGTTCACAAAGCAGCCTCATGACGTCCGTGGCTGGATCCCACCAGACGGCAGACAGCAACATGGACCCAGAAGACAAAAACATGGTGCTTCAAGTCCAAGTGAGCAGTCACTCCTGCCCAGACACCACAGCACTCACAAATGACCGAATGGCCCAGATCAGGGCAAGACAGTACAGTCTAGTAGGGAGGCACACCCACCCTGGGGTCAGAGACCCCCAGAATTAAAGCTTAGCTCCACAATCACTTCCAGGCTTTGGGGACTTAGACAAGTTACAGGGTCTCTTTGAGCCTCGGTTTTCCCATCTATTTAACAGTTAAAATAATAGAATCTGCATATCATAGGGCTGTTTTCAAGATTGAATAAGATGACAGATGTCAGTGGGCAGCCTAGCACCAGGCACAACTTATACCAGTCAAGAGCACCAAGGGTACTAGAGGAACGGCAATAGACCTGAAGCAGCCAGCTTCCTAGCTGATCCCTGGAGAGAAAGGAGGTCCAGTCTAGGGGACAATGAAGATGAAAACAAGACAGAAATTGAATCTCTTAACACTCCATGTCCCAGGAGTGTTAAGAGATTCAGCAGAGGGTGGAGTCAGGCGTAATGCAACATATTGACCATCAGGGAATAACTCTGAAAACTGGTCTATCACTGGCTCTAACTCTCAGCAAGGAAGGAAAGTTCTCTGGCAAAAACAGGTGACTGGACCAATACTCTAGAATCTCACGTATTTCTACGTCTCTGACCTGCTCACTACGAGTTCCTACAAGTACCAGGCCTCAGGATCGCGGCCACACCCTGGGCCCTCAGGAATGCCGGGTACAGAGCAGGCTATGTTTTAGCAAGCACTTCATGAAAGGTCTAGAGCAGATGCTGGTCTGTGATCAGGCTCACATCCTATTTGAGCTGGGGAACTCACTACCCAAACATTTAATCCTCTGCCCTGCAATGACACCACTTGAACAAACACTCTCTCCTAGGTCTCCAAGACCTAGGTCTCCTCGGTCTCTAATCCAGACTTTTCATGCTCCTCTGCTCCTTCTGAGAATAAAAACTATATCCCTCATTCCACATTTCCAGCTCTAACCCCAGAGACCACAGGAGCCACCAGCCCTCTCTGCTCAAGAACAGACTGATGTCCCATCCTGGTGCCCTTCAAAAGTTCAAACTGCTAGATTTGAGCAACGTTTTCAAAGCTTAACTCTCACTCCAGCACCCTGTCTGGGCTTGCACGTGCCTGCATCACAGCATCTCCTGCCAACTTCCATCTGCATAGAATTAAACTCTTGAGAGATCCCAGGAGCCAGGGACACACCGGCCAGCCCAATGCACACTACAGCCAGCGTGGCCACACACTGGCCAAGGTCTTCCATCCAGTCTCAGACCCTCCCAAGGATGTGGGAGGGCAGAGTCAAAAAGGGAGGTTCTCTCAGGAAATGAGCAGACCCCCGATTCTCTCACCCCACTCATTCCTCAGGGCTGTACCCATGCGGTCTCCCCTTCTCACGAGCACTCACACTCTGAGCTCCTCCCTGGCACATGACCACCTGCCAGCGTGAAACAGCAATCTCAGAGAGACTGTGAGCCACCCATGGGCAAGGACAGTGCCACCGCCACTGCTTCCTTTCCCTCCTCCCTCACTCCAGCCCCAGGTACACTTTAAGCAGAAGCCCAGCACACAGGAGGTACTCCAGGAATGAACAGAGATTGGCTGTGGCCAGGCTAAACCAGTGACAAAGCAGGCACTCTCCTGGGCACACCCATTTCAGAGCATTGGACAGGGTAGAAGGGCCTATCACAAGCCACAGACAATACTCAGTCGCCACCATGTCTGCCTGCTGACCTCTCAGAGCACTAGGGTGGCCCACTATGACAGCATCTCTGGGATGAGGCCCCCAGCCAACACACTCCAACTCTGCTACGTGGCTTCCTTGGCTGGGCCACACAGCGCGTGGGCTTGGCCGTCTACAAATGATACCCAAGGATAAAAGGATTCAAAGCCCAAACGTTTTATAAGTAGGGAGAACTGAACAGAGAGGCTGGCCCTTGAGGCCCAGAATAAAATGAGAGACTGCACCCTGGAAGCTTCAGGGGCTGTTTAAGCACAAGCCAAAGGAAACCATGGTTCATTTAACGGAGAACTAAATCATGGAACCTGCTATCCCAGATGTGATACGGGCAGCAGCTTGCAAAACCATTCTATAAATTCTTAGGTGGACAGTGGATCTCTGCAAAATCAGGGACATTTGAGAATGCCCTAAGCTACAAAGCAATGTTCCCCAACTCCTGCTCTCAGGGCCAGGATCTCTTGCAAAAGCACTGAGGTTGCTAAGCTTCAGATGGTTTACATCAAGCAGCACAAGCCTTAGGTGTCACTCTACAGCAGAAGACACCAGTCTCAGCCTTGGGAGGGGCTCTGATGTTCTTCTACACCACCTTAAAGGTGTCAGATTAGAAAACAGAGGCCAGGGGCCTCTGTCCTGAAGAAGGAGGGTTTATGCTGATCCATGTTTATGGTGCAAGGGTTCACTGAGCATCCTCCACATACAGGGCACGATACCAGGCACTGTCCTCTCACTTGAAGCTCTTTGGACAGGGTCCATGGGCAGCTATTCCCTAAAGTGTCCCTTCCCCCATCACCTTGCTTCCACTAGAGTGCCCAGGTCTGCTTCCACTCACACACGCTGTTCCTCTGTCCGGCTTACCCTTTCTTCTGCCTTCATCTGACCACTCCAGCTCATGGGTCACCTCCTCCAGGAAGCCCTCTGGCTTGAAGCATCCTGTCCTCTACCAAGTACCCACAGTCCGGTGCTCCTTCCCAGCACAGCACTCACCACACTGCCCGGGGCCTGGCCTTTCCTGGTCTTCCAGTCTGCCTGCCCCACTGGGCTAGCAACTCCTCGCAGTTTCTGATACGCAGAAGGGTCCGTTTGTTGAATTAATTAACTAGTTACAAGTCTCCGCGCCTGCTGAGGCAAAACCATGCAGGTTAGAAAAGGATGTCTGGAGGGGGGGAAAAAGAAAACAAAAACAAAACTTTCTCATCCAACAGCCTGTCTCAATGGGCAGCAAGCGGGGCCATGGCCGCAGACTCCCAGCCCTTTGGAGGCAGGATGGTGGACCTCCCTAATACTAAGCGGCCCCTCAGGGCCTGCCCGGCGCCCCTGCCTCCGCCTCCAACCTCTGGCAGCCTTCGGGCCAGGCCGCCCCTTCCCGGGAGCCTGACAGGCGGGGCGGCCACGCTGCCCGCCAGGTCCGGCCGCCCCGAGGGGACTGGAAGGAAGGGTGCGGCTGACCTCACCACCCTGAGCTCGGGGAGGCGACGCGGCGGCGGGACAGGAACCCACACGGGTGTAGAAACAGAGCGGAGGTCGCGGGGCTGCGGCCCGGACGGCGCGACGCCCGGTCCCCAGCTCCCAGCCCCGCGCGGGCAGAAGGCTCGAACCGGCGACCCCGGCCCGCGCCCGAGCTCCGCTGCGGACCCGGGGGGGCGGGCGCGCGGGACGCTCACCCGGACACGCGCTGCTCCCGGCTTTTCCAGAACCTCCCGCGGCGGCACCCAGCTCGCTCGGGCCCTCCTCCCTCGGCGGCTCCACCTCCCGCCGTCGCCGGGCTCCGCCCGCTTGACCGGCAGCCACGTCCCCACCTCCCGCCCCGCCCCCCGCTCCCCCGCCCCCGGCCCCTGGCTCCGCGCCCAGACAGCCTCGGCCAGGGGTCACCACCGCAGACAGCGACCCCCGGGAAGGCCGAGGCCGCCCGGCCGCGCGGAAGCCGGGAGCGGGCCTGGGGCCGCCGCTCGCGCCCTTCATGCCGCCCGCCGCTCGCCGCACGTACACGGCGCCCGCCTCTCCTTGGCGCTCGCACCTGTGGGACTCGGCCCGCCCTCCTCCCTGGCCCCTGGGCGGCTGGAGAGGGGCCCACGACCCGATCCTGAAGCCGGTGCTGTCGGGGGGGGGAACCCTCATTGCTGGCCAGCTACCCTGGCCCCAGCTCATGCCCATTTCCTCGGTGGTCCTGCTGTATACACGGCTCCTACTGCTGCCTCCCCATCATCACCACCATCAGGTTACAGGGGGTGGGGTCACCCGGGCCAGGAGCTGGATTCTCAGGGATGGGGACAGTGGAGAAGGACCTTAAGAAGACTGGAGACCTGGCATCCACCCCCAGGGCCAAGCTCCCAAAAGGATTCAGACTGTCCCCAGCTCCTGGATCCGACACTCCTCCTGGGGGCGTGGGGGGGGGGAAGGGGGGGGCACCCTGGATCTAACCTTCGTTTTCCCCAAGCCCTTGCATACAACATGGGCCAAAAACAGTAGACACTTCTTTCAGCCAATCCAGGCTGGGAGGGAGTGAAGGCAGGGATGCTGCAAATCTCAACCTGGGCTAGAGGAATCCCTGGCCGCCAAGCAGGTTCCCACGCCTGCTCTGTGAACCTTCCTAGTCATGAATGAGGGGAAACAGTGTCTGAGAATCTCATCAGAGAGCTAGGCCAGAATGGGAGGTGCTCAGCCTCTGCCCAGTCCAGTGTGGGGATATTCCCTATGGCACACCATCCAGGCTGGCAGCCCAGACCTGGGGAAGGCATGAACACGCAGAAAAATACACACAAGACACATAAAACACAGAATGAGCCACTGTTCTGCCCTTCCTCAGCCACCAGCTGACCTCCCCAGAGCTCAACTAAAACCAGACAGAAATCTTCCTGCCTCTGCTACATCCTGTTATGCCGCAGGAGTCTCTCTCAGTCTGCTCAGGTTCTCCCATCCTCTCCCCCTTCTCAGGAGCTTGCCCTGTGAATCATCCCTTCTCTCACTTGAATGTTCAACCTCCTCTCCTTAAATGGATACATCCCTTGACCTGTAAATATTTTCAGGTCTCTAGTATGGAAACAAAACCCTCATTAGACCCCACCAACTATTGCAGTGTCTCTCTCCTTCTCAACCACAGCAAAATTCCCCGAAAGAGCAGTCTGTCCTCACTTTGCTCCCACCCCTCAGAACCCTGCAGTGGGCCTTCTGGCCTCCCGACAAGACCAAACCAGATCTCAACAAACTCTCTATAACCTCCAAGTCTAAATTCAACAGCCACTCTTCAGTCATCATCTGCCAAAGCCCCCAGCAGCACCTGACACCCCAGCAGTGTTTGGCCACTGTCTCCCTTGAACACTTTTTTCCCTCGGTTGCCACTAACCTCTCTGGCCACCTCTGCCCAGGCATCTTCGCCCCCAGCTCACCCGCCTTTCCCTCTCTCCCCATTAGTCGATAAAGTTTGGGGGTTCCTCAGAGTTCAGGCCTAGGCACTCTACTTTCCTCTCCTCTTTCTATAATTTCTTCCTATACACAGATGACACAAATTTCTCTCTCTACCCTTGCCCTGACTCCTGAGCTCCAGACGCGTATGAATGGCTGCTGAGTCTACGCCTCCGCTGAGTGTCCACAGGCACCTCAATCACAATGTGCCCAGCACTGAGTTCATGCTCTCTCCCCTTCCCCCACCCCCATACCTCTCATATTCCCTGCTTCACTGAGGGAGCCACCCGGCCCCCTGCACCACCACCAGTTACCTAACTAGAAGCCTGGGAATCACCCTCAGCACTTCCCTCTGCCCCGCCCCCAAACCCTGTCCTTCCATATCCCACGTCCATTCAATTCTACCACCTAAATCCCTCTCTAATTCATTCATTTCTCACCATCCTCTTTCACTTGAATGATTGCAACAGTTTCCCGGCTGACTGTCCCCCTCCATTCTTACTTCCTCCCGTCTCTCTTCCACACGGCAACCACAGTGACCTCCTCAGAATGCAGACCTGAACCCATCACTCTCAGCTTCGAAATTGCATTGTTCTTAGGAAAAGTCCTGAAAGTGGCCTATAAGGCCCGGCATGGTTTGGTCCCTGCTCACTCCTCTAGCCACACTGACATTCCTCTCCAGTCCCTCTAACTGGTCATTCTCCCTCCCCATTCCACTCCCAGGCCTTTTCACATGCTGTTCTTTCTGTCTAGGAAAATGTCCCTCCTCCCCAATTAAATCCTCCAGGTCCTCCCAGAGGGAATTTCCTCACTTCCCTGGCCAGGTCAAAATCTCCTATAACAGCCTCTCATGTCCTACATGCTTCCTAACACTTGCCACAGTTGAATGTTTGTTTGATTCATGTCTGCCCCCCTCCCCCCACACACACCACTGGCCTGGGTGTACGTAAACAATGTGTGTTTTGTCCATCATGACATCCTCAGCAACTACGACAGAACTGGACTCAATAAATATTTCATGATTATGTGAAGGGATGGGTGTCTCCTTAATGCCTTGCTCCACAAAACCATAGCCAAAGTTCTGACTAAAGCCTCCACAGAGCCTCAGAGTCCTGGACCCCACTCATTCCTCAGTGTCTGCTTCTATTCCTCTTCTGTCTCTTATAAGGATACTTATTGGACTTCGGACTCACCTGGGTAATCAGGATGATCTCACCTCATGATCCTTAAATTACATCTGCAAAATTCCTCTTTCTAAATAAGGTCACATCCACAGTGTCCAGGTATTAGGACATGGACATATCTTTTCAGGGCCACAATTCAACCTACTACACCTGACATGCCCTCATGCCCTCCAGGGGCTCCTGGGCCCCTTATAAATCCTTGGCTCTTAGTTCTCCAGCCCAGGCCCACTCCAGACCCACATAGCATTTTCTTTGAGGCCACTTGATGGGTGAACTCATTATCTGCCCACACTCTACCTCACACCGCCCACACTTCCTTCCACCCCAGCATTTCCCATATCTCAGGAAGCAGAATCAACATCTCCTGGTCATTTCCATTTTCTTCCCCACCACATTCCCCCATTGTAGATCTTACCTAGTAGATCACTCAATCCATTTACTGCTCTCCATTCCTGTAGCCACAGCTCAAATTCAGGACACCACCATCTCTTACCTGGACGGTCCATCCTGGCCCACAGCTTTCACTCAGTTCCTTCCATCCTTATTTCACACCACAAGCAGAGTGATATTTTAACAGTGTGATTCTGATCATGTCATTTCCATACATAGAACCTCTCAAAGGTGTCCCTGCCACAAGGATAGACACAGATCTCACCAAGGTTGCCAATCCCCTTTATACAGCCCTGATGGCCTCTCTTATCATGTGTAGCCTCAAACTTGATGCTCCAGCACCTGAGGCATTTTTCAGTTCCCTGACCTTTGACTGTGTCATTCTTCCTGTCTGGAACACTCCAAAAGGTTTTCCCTTTGGACCAAGCCTGAGCCAGGTCCCTGCATAGACCCCATAGCTCCTCGTGGATGAATTTCATGCAGGCTATCTGACTCTCATGTCTACTTCCTTCACCACTTTGCCTTCCTAGGAATGGGGGCTGCTTCTGTCCTGTTTACCACTATGTCTCCAGCTCTAGCATAGGGTCTGGAATCCAGGATCTAGAGAGGGAGTGGGGAAGAAAAATACATGAATAAATGAATGAATAAATGAATGAATGAACATCCTCCACTAATGTGGCCTCCAGCAGGCCTCACTAAGCACACCCATTTTGGGTCCCTTAATAAATCAACAGCCATCTTGAGCAGCCATGTCACACTCTTTTCCCCCAAATCTACTGTGTAAATAAAGTCACACCTCCCTTCTGGTAATGGCTCTACCCTATTCATTCATGCATTCATTCCACAAACATTTGCTGGGCACCAGTTGAGGCCCTGGCTGGGGATTCAGGGACCATGAAGATCAAAGGGCTCTGTCTAGTGGGGAAAACTGGCAGGTGAACAGAGACCCACAAAGCAAACTTACCCAGGGAGGGAAACGCCCAGCCATTTCCAACTGGTGACAGAAGGTGCTACCTGCCTAGTCCCAGTCTTAGAGACCCTTCCCAGGCTCAAGATCAGGTATGCACTGCCACCACTGACCCCAGCCTGGCCAGGAGCATTGCCAAATGAAGCCCTAGCCCCACGCTGTCCCTAAGTGACAGCCCTGGCCAATGGCTCCTCAAAGCAGGCTAGACTTGTCTGCCCACCACCCTCATCCCAGGAGAAGAACCTGGTGTCTCTCCAGAAAAGGATGGCAAAAATATCTGTGCTGAATGGACAGGTAACTGGATGAATGGGAGGGCAGGTGTGGTGCAGGCTCTCCCTCTAAACAGAGGCATCCTCAGCTTGCCCTGCTCCTGCCTTCGCCCACTCACCTGTGACCCCTGCCCTGGAGAAGAGGAAGGGACAGCTTCCACTGCCTGACACTGAGGCCTCCCTGACTGCTGATGGCACTTTCAGGGCCTGGCAACTACCACAGCATGTGGAAGCCTGGCCAGGGTTTATGAGCACCTGGTCCCTTCATGGGATTCCCCAGAGCAGGGCTCCCGGGATTAACGAATGCCACAGAGGGTATTATACATACACATCTGTACCTTTCAGCACCGTCAGCAAAGAACTGTCCACTGGACCTTGGGACCAACCCTCCCCTCCAGGTTCCTCCCTTAGGGACCAAGAAAAGACTGGATGTGTCCCAATTGACCAGCACTTTTGACTCAAGGCCAGTGAGAGAGGGTGCAGCTTGAGTGGGGCCACCTAGTGGTGGCCTTACTGCTTCAGAAATAGGGCCTTGCCAGGTAGTCTGGTCTTACAGCCTGGTGTAGGACACTGGGGTAGAGACAGAGAATCTGGCAGAAACCCCAGGAGCCTGCAATGCCAGCCCTGGACAGGGCCAAGTGGGTCCCCACAGAGTGCCCACCTGGCACATGCAAAAGATGAGGCAGGCCTGAGAGAATGTCAACAAGTCCCCTCCCAGCTGCCTCCCCCATGGACCCCTGCAGCCCAAGCAGAGCCAGCACAAGCTGGGCTGTCATTACAGGGTAGAGAGAGGCATCCAGGGCCTCTGGGAACCATAGTTATGCAGCAGGTCCAGGACAGGCCCTCAGGGTCGAGTCAGTGGGCTTTGACTTCAGCTTTCCTCCTCACCACACTCTCCCCACTTCCATCTTGAGCAAGGAACTTCTGGGCTGGTGCAAATACCCAGAAGGCCAGGAGTTAGCTAGGTATGGTGCTTACAGATCTTGATATTTTAATGCATACAGTGTAAATATGTTTTTAAAAATTATTATTATTACAACACAGAAGCTCATCCCACCCCCACTCCCATCCCTGTCCCTCCTCCCCCAGCCTTGGGCTGGGTAGGGATTAGGGATGGGTGAGGAGGAGGTGAGAGTGGGGATAGTTATTGGACATCTGACTTAGCTACTGTTTAAAAGGCTGAACGTTCAGTGGTTTTACTATTTTTTGCAGGTCTTGTCAAAATGTCAGGAAGCCAGTATAGCAGAGGGTAGAGGAGAAGCGAGAGGTGAGGCTGCAGAGGTCCCAGGGCAGATCATCCTTCGTGGGCCCCCCAAAATGGATTGGGATGTCATGCTGAGGGCAGGGAGCAGCCACCCCAGAGGGAAAGCTAGGGAGGAGCGGATCCCATTTGGGATCCAGGAAGAGCACCCCGCCTGCCTACTGTTGGGGAAGGGGGAGAAGGAAGAGCAGAGCCCGGAAACGACTGGGGACGGGGCTGGTGCAAAGTCTACATGACAGCTGAATGGTGATCTGAAGTAGGGAATGGCAATGCATAGAGAAAGAAGGGGGCAGATTTAAGAATTCATAAGGAGGTAAAACAGGAAGTCTATGTCCATTCATTTATTCAGCAAACATTTATTGAATGCTCTGCTCCCCATTCTGCGCTCCCTCTTCGGGATGAGGCCCTACTTCACATCCAGAATGAGGTCTTTTCACCCTTGGCTCCCTCAGCCCTGCCGTTGCAAAGCAGGCCCTGCTAAAGGAAATCAGTGGCAGCCCTCAGAAAACACAAGAATGGGGAGCAAGTTGGTTACCCCCAGAGAACACACCAGCACCCTTTGGAGTTTTAGACTGACATGGAATCCAAATCACAGCGTCTGGTTTCCTCAGTCGTGAGGCTCCTTCTACAACAAGGTAACCACCCAGTTAATGATGGTCTTGGCACTAACTTACTAACATCACCCTTCCTCTCCCTGTGCTTCATTTCCCCCTCCTATTTTTAATCAATTAATTATTTATTTTGGGGGGTAAATGTATTTATTTATTTTTGGCTGCATTGGGTCTTCGTTGCTGTGCGCGGGCTTTCTCTAGTTGCAGCGAGCGGGGGCCACTCTTCGCTGCGGTGCGTGGGCTTCTCATTGCAGTGGCTTCTCTTGTAGTGGGGCACAGGCTCTACATGTACCGGCTTCAGTAGTTGTGGCACGCAGGCTCAGTAGTTGTGGTTTGCGGGCTCTAGAGCGCAGGCTCAGTAGTTGTGGTATACGGGCTCAGATGCTCTGCGTCATGTGGAATCTTCCCGGACCAGGGCTCAAACCCGTGTCCCCTGCATTGGCAGGTGGATTTCCAACCACTGCGCCCCCAGGGAAGTCCCCTCCTCCTATTTTTAAATGAATGTATTTCTGCTCTAGTGCTACATGTTTCTAAGGAGCCTTATATCCTTTTTGTAATGAGATGGATATCCATCCATGAGTGACCCTAGCCCAGTCAAGTTGTGCAACTTCTGTGCTGCACAAGCCTGGGGCTCCATCCACATCACAGACATTGTAGATTTGATTATTTATTACAACTTACCAGTAGATGAAAATAAAGTGAATTGCAAATGGAGTATTCTTTGCTGATTTGTAAAAAATCACCATATGATTTGGTACATCTACCTCCACATAATCATAGGATCCTGAGTCACCCTTTTCGATAAGGCCTTAAGGACCCCAACTCCTGTAGGCTCTCTCCTGTTCTCAACTATCCTGCCTGTATCAGCTCTGGTTGTGGCTCTCACTCTCCCCCAGCCCCTTGAGTAGACACAGTCACCTGAACTTACTGGTGAGCCCTGTCCTCTGCCCGAGGGACACTGCCCAGGACTCTGACCCACCACAGGGAGGCCAAGGCACTCATTCCTCTGGATGCCTTGACTACCCCACACCACATCAAACACACTGCAGTACACCCACCTCTCATATAAGTACATTTTATACTTCCCCAGTAAGAACATGGCTGAGTCACAGTTAACTAGTTTCCATGACATAATGTTATATTTGCTAGCATTTAGTACTTACATTTTCTTTTTTGTGGTTTTCTACATTTTTTCCTGTCTCCATCATTTGCATGAACCTGTGAGAAGCTTGATGATCCCTGTGCCTCTAGTGCTGAAAGACAGAATGACTTGGCCACAGCCTTTGGTAGGAGAATCTTTACCCACTGGACACGCAGGCACACACACACATGCCACACAGGGATGTGCAGGCATGCACAAGCCTGTGGAACTTGGCCTCTCACATGAGGAGGAGGAGGTTCTGTGATCTGTACTCTGGCTCTGCCCTTAAGCTTGACTCTCTCTCACAACTTAATATTAACTTTGAAACAGAATCTGACCTTATCCCTGACCTTGAACCAGTCAGCTGAGGCTTGGAAACAGAAAGATGTCCACTTCCATCATCTGCAGAAATCACACCCCCAAAGGGATCAGGGATGACTTGGACAGCGTATCTCCCTGGCTGAAGAGGGAGTGATCCAGATGGTGAAGGCGGAGACATGGCTTTCCCACAGTGTCTAGCCATCAGACACTATCATGCGTCAACAGTCTTGGAAGCAAGCGTTATTCCCTCATCCCAACAGTCACCCAATATCTGTAGGCCAGGCTGACACCCTGCCTTCATCAAAACCTGGGGTTTTATCTTTACTCCATCCCAGGACAATAGCAGTTATCTGTGTCCCTGGGCTAAGATACATGGGGCCTCAAAACCCTTTGGGAGAATTCTGCTGCTCTGGTCCTGCCCAGAGCTGCATCTGCAAAAATGAGGATGGCCAGCAGAGGGTGCATGGAGCCCACCATGGGCCACCCAGTCAAAGGAGCAGTCCCAGCCTTGCTGAAAAAGCTCCTGAGTTCTTGATCCCATGCTCTACCCCTCCAAGCTGCCAAGGTGTAACTGGGACCCTTGCCTAGAACTGCATAATCATGAGCAACTGGGGCAGATAGAGATGTTTACCAGGCCATAAGGAATGCCTCCAATGCTGGGACCTCTAGTGGTGGGAAAGGCAGGGAGGATGTTGGGAGGGTCCCAAACCCCTTATTCAGCCATGGGTGACCAAGGCCCTTCACATCCAATTAAGCTGACTTGCAGCCTTGGGGGAGACTCAGGCCATAGGAGCCAATAGGCCTAAAGAAAAACCAAGGGCCAGTAGTGCAGTGAAGTTAGGTAAGGAGATGGGGGAGGCCACTGACAGGACTCTGAACGTACCTAGAATATCATGGCTCCTGTTGAGATAATTCTTTTAAAGAGAGGGGCCAGAGGAGAAGGAATGGGCAATCCTCATCTGGGTTCCCCTGATGCTCCAAGTGCTTCTGTAATAGGGCAGCTAATGGAGGGAGCGTTCTCCTGGTACCAAGTGTAACCTAACACTTCGCAGACATCGTCTGTGTTGGATGGCTTCTGCTGGCTCCTTCAGATCCCTGTCTCTCTCCCTTCCCTTGCTCTGTGCTCCTGGCTGCTTACCCATATGGATGACATCAACAGGTGCTCCTGCCGTGTGACTCTTGATTAGATTCAACCAATGGGGAGTACCAAGAAATGGTCAGCCAGAGGGAGGAAACGGACTTTGGGGAAGTTGCCTGCAGCCTACACTTGAGGGCCTGGCTCAGTGACCTACTCAGCCTCAGGACTGTCTTTGAGCTGCCCTGGCTATACTGAAGGGCAGCCAGGCCCATCTGCTCTAGAAGGGCATTCACACTGGATCACTCAGCCCGAGGACTCAGAAGCCTTCTACACCCTCACTTACCCATGTTAATAAATATTTGCTGACACCTTCTCTGTGCCCAGTCCTAGGTGCCCAGGGACATAGATACAGAGATGAGTCTAACAAAGGCGTCTGACAGAGCTAAAGGTTTTTTTTTTTTTTTTGAGGGGGGCCAAGGACACAGACAGGAAACTGACAATGAATCCTAGGGGTTGAGGGAAACTGCAGAAGGGGCATCTCACCTGCTGAGTGGTCAGGTAAGGGAATGGGGTTTGGGTCTCCCTGAGTAGTCAGCCAGGGGGAATGTTGGAGGTCTGGGAGACAGAAGGAACAAAGGCTGGGGTGGGGGTGGGGGTGAGGGAATTCCCTGGCGGTCCAGTGGTTAGGACTCTGTACTCTCACTGCTGAAGGCCCGGTTCAATCCCTGGTCAGGGAACTAAGATCCCACAAGCCACGTGGTATGGCCAAAAATTAAAAAATGAAAAGGCTGGGGCAGGGGATGACTAATTCACATGGAAGCCTGTGGTGGCCAGGCAGGGCCTCATTCCACCCACTGGAAAGCTAGTATCTCCTGTTTGAACCTCACAGACCCCTACTAGCAGGGGTGGGATGGCATGGGCAGCCAGTTCCATTTTAAACTTTTGTTTAAAAACTTCTTAATAAGCTATAATTAACATACAGAAAACTATACATATCTTAATATATAGCTCAATGTGTTTTGGATATATATAAATTCATATAAGCATCACCTAGATCAAGATATAGACTATTTCTGCAATATCAAAAGGTTCCCTTGTACCCCGTGGTAGTCAATAAAATCTCCCAAAGTCGACTACTATTCTTTCTTCTTTCTCTTTTGATTATTTTTGACAGATTTTGAATTTTATAAAAGTGAACATATACACTGTATACTTTTATGTCTGCTTCTTAAACTCAACATTATGGTTGTGATAGCAATCCACCTTGCTGCTTTTGGTAGTACATCATTCTATTTCATTGCTGTGTGGTATTCCAGAGTTTGAATATATCACAATTTACCCATTCTATTGTAGGAGAACATTTGGATTGTTTTTAAATAAAGCAATAAAGCTTTTAAATAAAGCTGTTCTGTATATGTTTGCACATGTATATTCTTAGCATACATTCTTATTTCTTAGTGGAAATAAACATTCATTTACATAGAATATAAACCCAGGAGTGGAATTGATAGGTCATAGGATATGCATATATTTAGCTATAGTAGTTACTTCCAACCATTTTTCTAGGTGGTTGCACAAAATTACTCTCCCAGCAGCAATGTATGAGAGTTCCCGTTGTTCCATGCAACAATGTGGGAAATGCCCCCAGAAAAAGCCAGGGTAAGTGTGGAACTCACTACACATTATTCCCTTTCTCAAGGATCATAATCCTTCAATTCTTACCTGTATTGGTTGTTCTCCAGTACCCTCAAATAGTTGTTCTTTATATTTTGTCCAATTTTCATAAATGTTTTTGGCAAGAGTATTAGTCTGATACAACCTACCACCATGGCCAGAACTGGAAGTTTTATTTAGTCCAATTCTGATGCCAGATTAGAAAATACTGGAAAGAGATAGGCCCCACTGGCCCAGCTGCTTTCAGCTCCAGCTTATATTCTTAGACACCTGTGGTATCAGATCCACATTCTGAATTAGGGCTCCCTGTTTTCCTTTCTTCTTTTAAAATTTTATTGGATTCCAAACACGGGTGCGTAATTGGCAATAGACTTACTTCTCCACCTAAACAACTATAAAGCTAGATAAAACATTTATAGCAACTGATTACAGGCACTGGACATCAAATAGACTTCGTCCTTGAGAGAAAGGAAACACATGAGGTGAATTCCACATTCACTAAAGTTCTTTGCCTAGGGCATTTTCCCAACTACGGCAGAGGCAAGTGGAGCCCAAACAGAGCAATGGTCTCCCTGAGTAAAGGAAACAGAGATCAGAGATAGAGGATACTGAGGTGGCTGAACTTCGGGGGCAGGGTATTAAAGAGGAGGGAGCTGCATGGAGAAGGAGCTCTAGAAATCTGCATAGATGCACTCTTGAGGCTTTGTCTAAGTTGTACATGTGCAAGGAAAGAATCTTTGAGGCCTGATGGATAAAAACTCTGAGTCTGTGAACTAAATGGGGATTCCAGAGTTAACACAGTGCTGAGACCCGTTCTGGTCAGAGTGGAAAGACCTTGCTGAACACCCTGAGCATTTAATTAAAATCTTAGAAAGTCCGTACCTTAGGAATAGGGCTACTCTAGCCATACAAAATGCGTTAGTTTTACACCTGTTCTAACAAAGCCTCAACAGGATCAAATTAATCCTCTAGTAGATTTACTGCCTAGTGGAACAAACTCAACACTCTATAAAGAAGAGCATAGTCCAGACTCTCAACAATGTATTGTCCACAATTCCCAACATACAATCAAATATTACCAGATATATGAAGAAGCAGGAAAATATGATCTATAACCAAGAGAAACAATAATGAATAGAAACAGATTCAGAGATAACACAGATATTGGAATTAGCAGATAAGGACTTTAAAACACCTATTATATATATGTTCAAGAATTTTGAGTAGTAAGAGAGACATAATAAATGAACAGATGAGCCATCTCAGCAGAGAAGTGGAAACTGTAAAAAAGAACTAAATGGAAATTCTAGAACTGAAAAATATAATATATGAAATGAAAAATTTACCAGGTGGTCTTACGAGCAGACTGGACACTGCAGAAGAAAAGTTCAGTAAACTTGAAGTTAAGTCAATAGAGACCATCTAAATGGAAACATAGAAAAAAAAAGGACTGAAGAAATGTGAATAGAGCCTCGGTGAAGTGACCTGGAAACAATATCAAGCAGACTAGTATACATGGAACTGAAGTCCCAGAAGGAAAGGGGAGAAAGAGATTGCAGCAAAACTTCAAAAGAATAGTAACTGAAATACTAAATTTGATTTTAAAAATTATTAACTCATCATCCTCCAAAGCTTAGGATAATAAAACCCCAGGCGGGATAAACACAAAAGAAACCACGTCCAGGCAAATCATAATCAAGTATCTTAAAACCAAAGAGAACATCTTAAAAACAGTGAAAGAGCACAAACACGTTACATTAAGAAGAGCAATGATAAGAATGAACATTTATGAGTCATCAAAAGTAATGTAAGCCAGAAAACATGGAAACATAAGATGATATATTGCATATTAAATATGCTATTAAAAGCAACCTAGAATTCTATGTCCTGAGAAATTATCTTTAAAAAAGAAATGAGAAATAAAAATATTTTCAGATTAAAAAAAAAAAAAGCTGAAAGAATTCATCACCAGTGGGCCTGCACTATCAGAAATGTTAAAGGAGGGGACTTCCCTGGTGGCGCAGTGGATAAGGCTCCACGCTCCCAAAGTAGGGGGCCCAGGTTCGATCCCTGATCAGGGAACTAGATCCCACATGCATGCCGCAACTAAGGAGCCCACCTGCCGCAACTAAGACCTGGCGCAACCAAATAAATAAATAAATAATTTTTTTTTTTTTTTAAATAAAGAAATGTTTAAGGAAGTTCTTAAGGCTGAGGGGAAATGATACCTGATGGAAATTTGGCTCTAAACAAGGGAACAGACTTGTAATAAGTAAATATAAAATATGTTTTCTTGTTTCCTAAATTATTTAAGAGACACCTGACTGTTTAAAGCAAAAATAACAACTCTTCATTATGGAGTTTATGACATTTGTAGAAGTAAATGTACAACAACATAGTAAAAAGGAAGGGGGGGGGGTAAATGGAAGTATATTATTGTAAGGTTTTTACATTGTCTAAGAAGCAAAATTTATCCTTTTCTTCTTTATTTTTCATTTTATTATCTTCATCTTTCTAGTTATAAATACCATACAAATTTATTTATATAAAATTAAAACACTGTAGAAATACATAACCTGGAAAATGTAAATGTCACAAAACACTATCACCAGCAATAACTCTCAATAGTTTGCAGCATATTGCTTTGACTTTTTTTAATCTATATATAACAGAAAGCCATATTTAAAGTATTTATCTTGATGAAAAAGATATTATAAAATATTTATCTATAATTTCTACCAGCCCTTTTTTGTGTTTAAGTATATGAATAGTTTATAAGGACACTCAGATCGGAAAAACTGAAACATAATTTGTGAATCAGTTTGGAAGTCATTTTATAGTATGGAGAAGTATATAGTATACAGGATTATAACCATACTTTTTTGTATAGATAATAAATGACTCCAACATGATTTATTGAATAAACTACTATTTATCCTCTGAATTAAGATGTATCCTTTACCACATGCTATGAGCTGTCTTGTTCCATTGATATATTTGTCTTTTCCTATGCTGCACCACACTCAATTACTTCAGCTTTATCACATATTTCAATGCCTGTAGGGCAAATCTCTGGTTTTTGTCCATATTTACCCTTCCAGTTGATCTTAGAATCATCTTGCCAATTCTCCTCACCCAAATAAATTTTGATTAGAATTACTTTGAATTTATCAATTAACTAAATGTAACATACTGAGTCTTCCAGGAACATGACAGATGCCTCTATTTATTTTGTTTTCTTTTCTATTTATCCTAGAGCAAAACTTATATGCCTTCCATGTGCCCTAAGTCAGTTTCTAGGTATTTCTCATGTGTCACTGTTATTGTGAATGGTAAATTGTTTACATCATATTTTTTAATTAGTTGTGACTTAATACTTTTAAAAGCTATTAAAACCTGTATACATATACGAATATACCTTATTCTGCTCCATCTGACTAGATCCCTCTCCTAGTCATAGTAGTTGATTCTCCTGGATTTTATGAAGGCACAACCATAATAACATCTGGCAATAATGACCCTTTTGACTCTTTCCATTACTTATTTTTTTTACTTATCCATTATTTCTTTTTTTCCACCTTATCGTCCTAGTAAGCACCTCCAAAACAACACCGCACAGTAGTAGCAAAAGGGACATTGTTTGGATCCTGCCATTAATGGGAATTTTAGAGTCTTAAGTCCAATATCGCCTTTTGGTTTCTAGTGTATGTTATTTAAAGTGTTAACGTTTCCTTCTCTTCATGATTTTCTAACTGTTTACTGTGAATGGCTGGTGAATTTTATCAAATGCCTTTTGAGATGATCACAGTGCTCCTTTTTTCTCTTTAATCTATTAATCAATGGATTTTATAATGTTAAATCAAGCTTGCAATCCTAGAAAAAAATCGCCAAGTTGATAACTATTTTATCATACTACGGAAGCCACTTTGTTATATTCACAAATTAGATGGATCTGCCATTTTCTCTGCAGGGGGCTGCCTGGGTGTTAGGATAATAAATAGATCTTAACAATAATTGTGGAAGCTCTCCATCTTGCGCTGGCTCTGGAGCACCACCGTTCTCAGAGGGAGAACGCTTGTGTTCCTTATCTGGGCCAACAATGCTTCATGCTTGAATGCCCAACGTCACAGCTCTTTGTGGTCACTTGTTTTAATGCTAGACACAGCTACCTCTCAGGGCCTGCTGGTTCCAGAGTTCTGGGCAGGGCCCATTCCAACACTCAGTGCATGTCTAGTCCGGACCTGCCATTTTCCCTTCATCTTCCCTAAGATGAGACGGTTCTTGCATAACTCTCAGCACACAGAATGCTCATTATACATTCTCTGCGAGCAGTCCTGGCTTCTTGTGTGGGAGAGGCAGCCCTCTGCACCCCCCAGCCCCACCTCCCCTGTTCTTTGGCAAGCCTACCTTCCTGGAAATACAATGATCTCACAGGCAGCAAACAGTCTGATCCAGTGTCCTCTCAGCGGGGGCTCACATCACATATACACTCTTTCCACTGTGGGCGGGTATGAGAGATGTGGGGTGTGAGGAGCTCAGCCCCCAACACTGAGGGCTCTGCCCACTTCCCACTGCTGAGCCTGGGTCTGCACAGCTATGGACCTAGCCTTGGGAGGGAAAGTAAGTGGGAAAGGATTTTTTTGAAAATTCTTGGGAGGCAAAAAATAGCCACCCAGGACCTGAGGCTCACTCATGGGTCCTGCTCCAGTCCATTCACCCCATGGGCCTGGAGAAGCCTCAACCCAGCTTCACCCTTCCAGGCCTGTATCTGGCTCTTTCTGCTCTAATCTCCGTGGCCCCCTGCACCTGGTTTCCCACACCCTGGGGCCAGCTGGTGACTGCTGCACTCTGCGGGCACAGCTCTGCCCCACTCTCCCAGCAACCAGGGTGGTCAGGCTCACACCAGGTGGCCACAGCTGGGGTGTCCCATTGCCAGGCCCGGAGGTGAAGTCAGCCTGAACAGTCCCTGCCAGCCCGTGACTCAGCCACTAGAGGCACCACAGGCACGACTTGGCAGAGCTGTGCTCCACGGGGCAGGGAATTTCACCAAGACCAGCCAGTGCCTAAAGTTGCTGGTGCTGTAGTGGGGTGGGTGGTCCTTAGACATAGAAAGGATGCAGCTGGGAAGACAGGCTGGAAACAGGGCCATGCTTGCTGGACTCCTGAGGAAGGCTTCGCGGCCTCCACCAATCTCACTGTGGTCCCCAAGACTCTTGGGTAGCTGGGGACAGAGGCCAAATCTATACTGGTAAGAAAACTACGAGGGGTAGGGGCTGTTAAGGTTCATCTCGAGGAGAAGGACTAGGAAGACTAGAATTTAAATCTCTGAAGTTATCTCCAAATGAGGCTACACATTTCTATGTGTGTTACAGACATTCAATTGTTTGATACTCAGGCTTAAAACAATGCCTGACCTATAGGAGGCTCTCAAAAATATTTGTTGAATAAATGACCAAAGCAAAAATAACATATGCCATGATTCTTAAAACACTATTTTCACATTTTTTCCATTTTTATTTCACTGAGAGCTTAGAAATATGCAAGTGGCCAGGACCACTCCTGCTCTCCTTGAGTGGCCTGGGTGTCAGCTCTAATGGTCAGGAAGAGGAGGAAAGTCCTCAGCCAGGAGAACAGAGTATCCTGGCCAGGTCACCGCCAAATGTGAGTGTCTGTGGATGTGTGGACTGGGGTAGAGCTAAGCTGTGCCAGGAGTCCAGGCCCAGGAAGCAAGTCCCAAGTTGACAGACAAATAGAGGTGTGTGTCTCAGGAGCCCCAATGATTAGATTCCTGGCCTGCTTCCCATGCTTGTTTCCTCTCTGTCATGCCTGCACCTTTGGTAGAGCCTTACCTGCACCTGACAGTCATGGCTCTCCTCCTGAGCTGCAGAGGGAATAGTCCTGCTTATGCTAGAGCATGGTGATGATCGGGCCAGGGCCAAGAGCGTCCAGGGAACAAAATGAACAGTCCAGTTGCTCCCTGATCCCTCTGCTGTTCTGCCTGGAGAAGCTGATTTGTAAAAGGAGGTACTTTCTCTGCACAGGGACCAGTGTGGCTGGCTGATAGAAGCCTTCAACTCTCAGGGGAAGCTGGAAATTTGAGAACACCTGCACTGGACTTCTATTTTGGGGCTACAGGTAGAACTGAGGCATTTGGTTCTAGGAGAGGCTGGGTGATCTAGGGCAGGCTGCCTGAACCCTCTGGTCTGAATGAGAAGTAGGAGGGAGGGTAAGATGGGGGGTGTCCTTGAGGCAGGGGCTGAGACCATGGCGGCTTTGTAAGCTGCTTTCCTGAGGCCCCAGTAGTACAGCACTCAATTACATGGGCCTCACCGCCACCTCCCACAGCCTGTTCTGTCACCTCCCTGCCTGGGCTGGGCTGAGCTGCCCCTGGCTCTCCCACCTGTCTGCTGCTTCCCTCCACTCTTCCCAACACCCTCCACTCCCAGGCCTCAGGGCCAGGGCCTCCCTGGGCCCAGCTGGGTAAACCTGCCCCGCCCTGCTGCGTGGCAGTCCCTTTGTTGGGTCCCAGAGCAGATGGGTTTTCTCTGTAAAAACAGAGACAAAGCAGGTCTGACAGGGGTGCTATTGGGGATTGCAAGTATGACTGAGACACGTCTAGTCCCTGGTGCAAGGGGCATGGCAATGTCACCAATGCAGCGTCTAAACCCCTGATCAACTGCTTAGAAGCTATGTGAGCTTGGGTTGGACGCTCACCCTTTCCAAGGCTCGGTTTCCTGATGAGAATTGGTTCTGCTTTCGTGTCCGCCCTGGAATCTGGCTCTGGGCCAGTAACTAGGCTCCAATTGTTAGAATTGGCTTTCTCCCTGTTTGGACCTTCAGAGACCGGTTCTCTCTAGAACCTCTAGCCTCTCAGCCCCCAGAGGAGGTGCAACAGAGTGGGGAGTCCCCACCACACCCCCAAGTCTAGCGAATCAGGTCTAGGCTAGACACACAGCAGGCACTCAATAAGAGTTTGTTGAGGGATCGAATGGCACAAAACTAGAGCTGGGAAACTCCCTTTGTCACAGGCATGCCCTCCCCTGTGTTCTGCTGCACCAAAGGCCAGCTTTGTTGCCTCCTTGACTAGTCTTGTCATCCCAGGATATGTGGGGCATCAGATCCTCAGCCAGCCCAAAAGCTACACCACCCCAGACCTTCCTTTTGGATGTCGCCTGGTGCCCATGCCCCTGGCTGCCTTCACTCCTTTCAGAGCCCCTCAAATCTTGCCTAGGCCTGCCTTGCTCCCTACCACTGTGGCGCCAAGCCCTGGCCCTGAAGAAGGCCCACATAGCCCCTCCCCATCCAGCCCTGCCACAGACTGCTGTCCTCTCCACCCTACAGACTCACAGGTTCCTAGCCTTGACCAGCAGGCCTCTTGGAGAGCAGACCCCAAGGAGGCCAGAGGCCATGGGACCTGGGAGTTGGGCCACATTAGGCCACATTAGACCACACTGAAATGAGGGCTTCTCAGGTTCTTCTTTGGCTACCCTCTGAGCCCTGGAGTGGCCAGTACTGAGGAGTGGGCATCCCATGAAGAGGAAATGCCCCATCAAGATTCAGATCCCCTTGGAATCCAAGCTATTGACTGAAGGGAGAGAACTCAGCCTTGAAGGAAGGATGTATTGGCCTGAATGGAGCAGATTCTACCCAGAGACCTGTGGTCACGGGGCCAGGACAGGACAGGTTAGGGTCTGAGCTCTCTGGGCAGCCCCTGGCACCTCACAGGAAGGTATCCTAAAGGGCTGCTCCATCAGCTTCACTACACACTCCACCCAGGGCTGCTTCCAACTCTGGATGGTCCCGGGGGTGGGCCTCAACCTCAGCCTAAGGTTGTTCTTGTTCTGGCCCTTCCCTCCTGCTCACCCTGGGCTCAGTCCCAAAGGCATCTTCCAAGGGCATCTGCTCCTGCTGGAGCCTGCCAGTCCATTGGGGAAAAAGCATTGTAGTTTCTCCTGACCTTGGACAGACCTGGCCACACACGGCAGACCTAGGCATAGTGCCCTGAGCTACTTGGGGCTCCCTTGAAAGACAGGGCCACTGAGTGTGCTTCCAAGACAGCAGGAGCAGAAGTCTTCCCCCTCCTGGGCCCCCTCATGCCCTCCCTGCCTCTCTCTGGGCTGTGGCCTGGGGGTGAGCTGTGATAATAATTCCCATAACGGTAATAATATTGTTACTAACAAATGTTTTTGAACACCCTCTGTGTGCCAGGCTCTCTGTGGGTGCTGGGGAAACGTAAATAAATAAGATAGACACAGTCCTTGTCCCCATGGATGCCTCTACCACAGCGCTGGGCAGGCATAGGCCATGGCATATGGAAAGCACCCAATACGTTTGTGTTGAATGAATAAAGAATGCATGAAATGAGCAGTCTGGTTATACTCAGCAGCACAGATGCCTGGTGGGGTGTGCAGTGAACAAGTGAAGGCCACTAGGGGAGAGGTGAGGTGTGACTCAGCCACCACCATCCCCACCTTGGAGAAGGCTCCCAGACCCTGTAAATTGTCCCATGACCTGGTGCTCCAGCATGATAGAGATTCAGCAATACAGCAATCCCCCAGGAACAAGGGCATTAAGCGTGAAAAGGAAATTCTGAGAGTTTCCTGGAGGGAGTATTGGGGATGCATTGGTAGCAGCTTGTCTAACCTGCTGTCCAGGATGCAGGGTATCTCAGGAATGAGCCTACAGTGTGGCCCCTAAGAAGGGCTGCTTCCAGTCTTCAGGAGCACAGCCTTGTCCAGGCCTGTGTCCTGTGGGAGGGTGCTGTCAGAAGTGGGCCTCTGATGTCCTCTCAAGACAGGGATGCCATCAAGGACCCACTGTGGGGGATGACTGGCATGGACCCTGGAACTACCCCAGAAACTGCTCAGTGAAATGGGGAAAGTTTATTCGCCTGATTCTAGAAGAGCCATTCCCCGCCGCACCCCTGTCTTCAACCCTCTGCGAGAAGCCTTCAGAGGTGGATTACACGGCCCAGATGCTGAAGGGCTAGGAAAGTCATACTCGGGAGGACCACTTCTGCAAGGGGGTGATATGCTCCCCCCCAAATGGAAGTAAAGAGGAAGGTGATGAAGGGATTTCATGATGGTGGGTGGTGGGGTTGGCAGTCCCTGGGGGTGTGTAAATTGGGAGAAGAAAGCAACGTCTAAGGAAGAGTTTCAGGAATCTACTGTGGGATGCCTTGGGCAGGAACTTCCACAGACTCCTGAGGTCCCCCTCCCCACAGCAAAGCTCTGCACCATTTTCATTCACCATGGCTCTTGGAGTCCCGATGAGGTTTCTGACCACCCAGCCATGCTGTGCACTTAATCCTCGGACAGTCAGTGATAGTGCTAGTTGCCCCCAATCTTCACATCATTCAATGGGGTCCAAGTCCTGGGGAGCCTCTGGCCTAAGGGTTCCCAAGAGACCATCCAGCAGCCAACTCTCTTACTGGCCCTTCCACTCGGTCCCCGTTGAGCCTAAGTCTGTACAGAGCTGAGCAGAAACCTTCTCCCTCACAGTATTGAGAGCCCAATGGCTGGCACTCCCTGGATATGTACACATACACACACACACCCCCATATACATCCTCACACACACACACCACTGCCACACACACCACTCATGTTTCTCTGCCAGCTGAACAGACAGCAGCACCCCGTCTCCCAGAGAGGCATCCATATTCCACCCTGAAGGGCACCCGCACTTCCTTGGACTACCCTAAGTCTGTGCCTCTCAAGCGTCCTCCTTCTTGAGGTGTTACAGATTCCATAGACACATCTTCCCCCATAACCTGTTAGCATCCCAAGGGCAGCAGCCATAACAGAACTTGGACAAGAGGGCACACAGGGTTATCAAGAATGGCTAAGTTAGGGGCCCCTCAGGGTCTGGAACGACAGACAGTGCCGCCCTGATGTAGCCAGACCAAAGTGTCCAGGAGGGTCTGAGAGTGGTAAGTGGGGCCCTGGCTAGGCCGTGGCACCTGCAAAGGCTGTTCCTGGAGGACAATGGTTGAGAGTGGAGAGAAGACTAGGGAGGGTCCCAAGAGAAGGGCTGCCCCAAATTCCACTCCCCTCAGTACTTCGCACACCTCCAACGTGGCACAGCCAAGACCCCAGCTACCCTAGCTGCTCCTTTTCTAGGTAGCCTGGGGAAACAAAGCTCCTTGCAAGGGAGGAAGGAAGGGGGTCATGTACGCAGGGATAAGGCCTGGAAGGACAGGGCAGCTGGAGAAGGCCTGAGTGTCCTGGGGAAGCAATGACACCTGGAAGGACAAGACAGGGCACCTTGCTTCTAAACTCAAGTCAGCGGTCACCTCTTTCAGAGAGCCTTCCTGACCTCTCCAAATGAGGTTGGATACTTTTTTGTTCCTGCTCCCATACTTGGCACTGCCCGCTGTCATCCTGGGTCTGTGACACTGGCCCAGGCCTGCTCAGGCCCAGGGCTCCCCATCAGTGCTCGTTCGCTGTTCAGAGGACTCCTCGCACTGAGGGGTGGGGTCGCAGGTTTGCCTGTCAGGACCTTGAGGAGGTTTCGGAGCAAGGCACGGCCCCATCCCCCATCTGGGCTGCCCCTGCCCCCCATCCTTCCCCGGGCTGGGGCGCCGCCCCGCAGAAGCGACTTCAAAGGGCCAGGCTTGAGCTTCCACAGCCGGGCTCCGGTCCGCGGCCCGCAGAGCGGAGGCCGGGGCAGGATCTCGGACGTCGGGGCCGTTCCAGTCCCGGCTCTCTGAGAACCTGGCGGGGGTGCCGGGCTGCAGGCGGCCGGGGCTGAGGGGCGGGTCCTCTGAGCCCCCCGAAGTGGGAGGGTCGGGTCGGCCGCGGGGCCAATCCCGGCGCGCGGGGAGCAGGGGCGGGGGCCGGGCGAAGGGGGGTACGGGGGCGGGCGGGCCAGGGGCGGGGCGCGGCGTCCAGGCGGCGGCGGCGGCGGCGGCTCCTCAGTGTCCGGCTCAAGCTCCGGCCGCAGCTCCGGCTCGCGATGCCCCACTCCGTGACCCTGCGCGGCCCTTCGCCCTGGGGCTTCCGCCTGGTGGGCGGCCGGGACTTCAGCGTACCCCTCACCATCTCGCGGGTGAGTCCAGCGGCCACAGGGCGGCGGGGAGGTCCTGAATCTGAGACCCAGTCCTTACAGTCCACCCGGGACCCGGATCCCCGACGTCCTGGAGGCTCGAAGGCCAAGGGTTGGCCTCGGTGACCCACAGGCTGTAGAGGAGGCTTCCAGGCTGGGCAGCGTCGCCACAGCCCCCTCCCCCTCCCGCTGGGCCTACCTGCCCTTATCCCTTGAAGGATTCCCCCCAAGAGCTCACAAACCAGCCTCCCTGCTGGCCTCATTCTGGGGGACTCACTGCAGGCCAAAGTCATGGGCCAGAGATCTGGACTGATCTCCAGAGGCCCAGAGATGCTGCTTCAACTGAATGCAGCCTGAAAATTTCAAGCGAAATGACTTGAGAGACTCCGCTTATCAAGGGTCCCTGCCAGTAGAGCTGAGTGATCCCAAGGAGGTCTGGGGTCCTCTCTGAAACTGAAGAAAGAAAGATTCATCCAGTTCCCCACTCTGGTTTTGGTCAGTCTCTCATCCATGACCTCACTTGTCCTAAGGGGAAGTGACCAGGAGGAATTTTTGGCTTCCAGGGAAAGGGAGACTTGACTATGCAGTTCTGAGACCCCCTTGCCACAAGACACACAAGGCCAGGGGCCAGGATAACCTCCACCCAGTTCCTCAAGTTTCTGTGGCCATGCACTGCCCCAGGTTTAGGCAGAGGAGGAGAAGGAGGGGGCACCACCCCAGGTGGTGGCTAATCTGAGGAGGACAGAGGAACAGAGGACATGACTCGGGCCCTGTCAGAGGGGGGTACCCAAACTGGGAAAGACAGGATCCTGGCCCAGCCTTGGGGTCCCATATTTGAAGGGCCAGAAGACGGGACTCAGACGCTGCCCCTGGGGGTCCCAGGCTAGGGTACAGAAGAGGAGAGAACCCAGGCCCTGCCCTTGGGGGCTCCCAGTCTGAAGGGAAGAGAGAAGGGGACCTGGGGCCATCCCTTGACCCCATACAAGCTGCTCTGGTCTTCGGGGCCCTGTATCGGGGGAACTGAGAGCACCTTCCCCCCACCCTTCTGCCACCTCTCGCCATGGGGGCTGGACCAAGCTGGCTGGGCTTTCAGAGTCTTCTTTCCAGTTTAGGGGAAGGGGTGGGCACCTGGTGGAGCATGGAATCATGGAATCCCGTTTCTGGGGGCCAGGGTGACAGGCAGGCCCAGCTGTCCTGGGAGGATTCCCACATCTGCCCTCACCCCATGGTCACCAGGTCCTTTGGGGCTGAGTGAGGTGGGCCTTCAACACATCTGGGAGCCTTTCATCTCCCACTTCCCTGAGAGAGCCCTGCTGGGGGCCTGTGTGTGTGTGTGTGTGTGTGTGTGTGTGTGTGTGTGAGAGAGAGAGAGAGAGAGAGAGAGAGAGCGTGCACATCTGTGTCTGCCAGTGAGTGTCATGCTGTGTGTCCACCACCAAGGCAGGCTGTTGGGGGTGCTAGGCCAGCCGGCGGGCCAGCCACCCTGGGCGTGAGGCCGCTGACAGGCTAAGTGGCAGCGGCTGACGGCCGCAGGCAGCAGGGAGCAGAGACATCTGTTGCCCACGCGGCTGCCTGCCCGCCGAGGAAAGGCCTCCACACGTCACAGCGGCAGCAACAGCGGCGGCCTTGTTTGGAGCTAATCGGGATGCAGGCCGCTGGCAGGCAGACAGGCTGGAAAGGGTTTACCAGGAAGAACACCCCCGCCTTGTCCCCCCAAAGTCTCAGAGCAGCAGCTAAGGCCTGAGGAGCCAGGATGGCTGAGCCTGGGTTTGGGTGGGATCTGGGGAGATTTACAGGGCTGAGGAGACACAGGCCACAGCTTGCCCAGCAGGTACCTCAAGGGCAGGTCTACAGACACTGATTATATGTGGGAGTGTCCTCACCGAGGGGGTTCAAGACCCGACCCCTCCCATGCTTACGGGACTTCCCCCACCCAGTGGAGACAGCCACACTCAGACAGAGAGGAGGCTGGCTGCCTGGCAGAGCTGGGACTATGCAATCTCAGCCCACAAAGCCTCTGGGAGCCCCCCCAAACATTGCCCAGGGCTCCTTCCTCACAAACTACAGTGACCTTGGAATCCTAATGGGTTGTTGCTACCAGGTCCCTAGAAACTAGTGCCTGGAATGAACACCACTAACTGTATGCCCAGCTCCCTGTAGGGGCTTTTTGCCTCTAGGCCAGGTGGAGTGACACAGGGGCTTTAAATGTAGCTGCTATAGGTGAAGGGGCTGGTTCACGCCCCAGCCTCCCAGCTGACTTCACCACTCCTCTCTCTCTTCCTTCTGTCTGTTTATCCTGCACTCAGCAGCCAGAAGGATCAGCCTGAATTCAACTCTGTCCTGCGATGTCCCTGTTTAGAATCCTCTCGCCTGGGCCTACAAGGCCTGTAGGTCTGGTCCCTGCTTTTTCCTCTCATTTCATCTCTTCCACTCTCTCCTCACCGATATTTTGGTGATATTTTTGCCACAGGAGCCTGCTCTTACTTTCACTCCCAGATGAGCTATTACACATGCTGATCCTTCTGCTTGGGACACTGTCTCTCCCCTCACTCCCTTTTGCAGAAAAGCACACTGGTTAAGAGCATAGCATTTGGAATTGGTTGGTCTGGACTGAAATCCTAACTCTGCCGTTTATCAGTTGAGTGTCCTGTACTTCTCTGGACCTTGGTTTCCTCATCTAGGAAATAGGCTTGCCTTGAGGACTAATGAAACAATGCATGTAAAGGCAGTTGGAAGAGTCACGGTTTCCTGGCCTCACGCCCTCTCTGACCAGAACTCCCAAGCTAACGGAACTGGCAGAGTCCCAGCCACCCCTGCTTTCGAGAACTTCCTCCACCCACAGGGGCCTGAATGCACCCCTTGTGCTGGCTGAGTCAGCCTGCAGCTAGCCACCCCCCTGAGGAAGAAGACTCCTCTCCAGCATGGGGACTGGGGCAAAATGCCCCATCCCCAAAGCCTCTCTTTCTTCATCTGAAAATAGGAATGAGAACAGCCTCTGTCTCATCAGGTGGTTGAGAGGTTGCCATGAGCTAGTTATGGCTAAAGCACTGAGCCCAGGCCATGTCACAGAGCAGGTATCCGTGTAGGAGAGGGGGCCTAGAGCAGGGCCTTGGGGGGAGGGTGGGATGGTGCCAAGTGGGTGCCTTCCCTGGGAAGACAGGCCTGTGTAGGTGCCCATGCCCTACAAAGGAACATTAGTGGTGGGCTGGTTGGCTGAGGGTAGCATGCTCCAGAAGAACATTCCTTGGGGCAGCCTATTTCAGGGCAGGTTGCTTGGCAGTACCCACACCAGGACTCCAGCCAAGGAGCTGCCAGCACCTCAGCTTTGTCCGCTCACTACAGAGAACTGGCTAAGCTGAGCCTGACCAGGCCTCCAGGAGCTCCCACCCCAACAGGGACAGTGCCACTGACAGCTCTTGAGCCACAGCTTGAGAGGCTGGGAGGAATGAGGGTCCCTAAAGTCTCTTTCCAAAGGCTGTGCTGGGACCAGGGACAGGGTAAAGGATGTCCTGTTGCCTGAATTCCCTCCCGAGGCTGCTTACTTAGGCCTCCTGTGAGCTTATTCCCAACCTCATGTGGCACATGTCAAGGGACTGGCATTGTAGGAGCCTCCAGATGTGGACACTGCTTGACCCTCTGGGATCAACAGTGGCACTGGGGTGGCCTTTGTGCCTGTCCTCCAGAGGAAAGGGAGGTGAAATTGTGACCCGGGAGCGCAGGCTGGCAGCTAAAAGTAGATGGCCCTCGACTTGCCTGGGGAGGTGACAGCACAGAATGAGGCACTAACAATGTTAGGGGAGCAGAGTGGTAAAGGGGGTGCACAGGGTACTGTGGGACCCCAGAGGAGAGGCTTCCAGGAGAAATGGCCTCTGCTGAGAGCCTGAGACCTGAAGGATGAGGAGGCATAAGCTGGTAATTAGGGTTTGGGGTCAAAGGAAAGTGTGTTCCAGGTAGAGGGAACAGCATCTGTAGCAGTGTGAAGGTGAGAGCTATCTGGTACCCGTGAGTACCCCCTTGACGTTCAGATGGTCTGGATAGAGTGTGGGTGTGTGGAGGTAAATGTGGAGGGGTGGGGATGAGAGGGAAAAAGGTCACTAAGGGTTTGAACATCAGGTCAAGGGGCTACTATGTGGTCTGTCTGGGTGGGGCAATACAGGGTACCTGTGACATGTCCATGCTTTGTATCTGCTGGAGAACACATATCCTTCTGTGTCCCTTGCATGTATGCAGGCTGCAAGAGTGACATCCCATTTGTCCCAACCCAGAGGAAGCCCCTCTCATATGCCCTTCATACCTCACCAGACCTCCAGGTGCTGCAGTTGGGCTTGTTTGGAGCAGAGGCTTCAGCAAAGCCATGTGGGAACTCAACTTGCCCACCCACAGGTCACATGGGCAGCAGGGCTACACTGGCCCAGTTCTGAGGTTGGAAGGGGTCTAGAACAGAGCCCGCAGCAAGGCCACATAATGACCAATGTCCAGCCATCTGGCTTGTCCATCCACAGGTCCATGCTGGCAGCAAGGCTGCCCTGGCTGCACTGTGCCCTGGAGACCTGATCCAGGCCATCAATGGTGAGAGCACAGAGCTCATGACACACCTGGAGGCACAGAACCGCATCAAGGGCTGCCATGACCACCTCATACTCTCCGTGAGCAGGTACGCACAGGGCAGGCTGGGCCAGGATGATGCGGGTGAATCAGGGGAGGCTCGGTTCTGGGTGGCCAACATCCTGGGTGAGCTGGGCCTCACACAGCCTCTCTGCTTCAGTTCCTGGCACCCCACTCCTATGGAGCAGCACTTTCACAGGGGTTTGACAGGCACTGTTTGGAGATGCAGGTGGCTTAAGAGAGGAAGAAGCACCCATTTAACCTATGGCTGGAACTATGTTGGGGGACTTATGGCAGGGGGTAGGCAGCCCAAAATCAGGGCTGAACTAAGACCTTGAGTAGCCTCAAACCGGGGGTGAGGTGTGTGTGATTTCAGTCCTTTTCCCACCCACGAGTGACGAGCTTGATGACCAGTTCAAAGAATTTTATCGTTCAACACCTTGTTTAACTGTCAAACCAACTCGATAAGGTAAAACCTAATATAGTCTCCACTTTACACGTGAGACAACTGAGACTCAGAAAGTTTGGAGGGTGCTTCAAGTCACACAGCAGAGCAGTGGTGAAGCAAGATCTGACCTCAGGTCTCCCTCACTCCCAAAGACTCCATTCCTTCTGCTTGACTGCTGACCACTTCTACGAGCCCCACAGCTGCCCTGCCTCAGCTGTCCCCACTATGGCCCAAACCTCTGCCCTGCTTAAATCTGGATGCCGTGGACTGTGTAATGCTATACTGCCCATCAGGAAGGCGAGGATTGGGGGGTCACCAAGCCCCACTTGTGCCCTGGACATGCTCCAGGATGGAAGGTCTACCTGGGGCATCTCCAGCCTTGCTCAGGCTGATGGCAGTCGGCTGGGTCCGGGCTGGGCGGGATCTCCCTCCCCCTGTCTTGCCTAGATCCAGGGAAGTCAGACATAACTGCTCACCTCTGCCACGTTCACTGTTAACAGCGACTTTCCACAACCCCATGTGGGTGTGTGTAGGTGAATCCTCCCCAAACCACAACACGGCTAACCAGGCCTTAGAGCCAGCAGGGCAGGGTGTAATCCATGGGCTCAGAGCCGTTAAACACGGTGGGAAGCCTTCTGAAGTAGCCCCATTTACGTCTGGCCCAGGTCCGTGTTGAAGTCAGGACCCTGACTCTGCTCTCGGCGCTGAGTGGGCCCAGCTGCAAGTCCAGAGCCTTGTACACTCCACCTGGCCTGCAGTGAGGAGGCTCTGTCCTGGGAGTTCAGCAGAGCTGGCCCTCTTCCAGACTTTTGGGGCTCTTAGGCTCACCAGATGACCTCTGTGAGCCTGGGTTTCCTTCTCCATAAAGCAGGATCACATTCATCACCCTCTCTGAGACCGAGGTACAGGCTGTCTGGGGGAAGCATCAGCACTGCTCTGCCCACGAGGGGCCTCTGAGGCCACCCAACTTGGCTGGGTTCCTGGGCCCTGATTCACCTCTGGCCTTGTCTCTGCATGGCTGAATAAGGGAAGCCCTGATAGCAGTGGGACAAGGGGCAGGGGAGGCTCACAGGGGGCCTGATTCAGGAGGTCCACAGAGGGAATGATGTCAGGGGAGGGTAGCAGGGTGGGGGCAGGGTGGAGGTCCCCCTTCCTTCCTTCCTTCCTTCCCTGGCCATTTGTTCCAAGCCAGGCATGGATGAGCCAGGGGTCCACTGACCTGTTCCACACTGGGTATTTGAGCCCCCAGATGCTGCCTGGCCATGGAGCAGGTGAGAGCACACTCTCTCCTATCACAGATCTGGGTTCCAGTCCCAGCTCTGCACTTGAGAACTGTGTTGTCCTAGTGATTTAATATCAGAGCCCTTAGCTTCCTCACCTTCAAAATGGGGGATCTGGGATTGAGTGAGGATGACATACAGGGTCTGCTTCGTCAGGGTGAAAACCTGATGTCATGTCCCCCAGCCCCCTATCCCTAATTCTCACACATGCAGATTCTGGGGGATCAAGACACAGGGGCCACCTTGATCTTCTGGGCCAGCATCTCTTCTCCTGGGTGCCTTCTCACCTGCAAGGCCTCTGACCCTGCTCTCTATCCTGCCTGTCATGCCAGGACTTATGCCTGAGCCTCCAAAGACAACCCCTAACATGGGGTCTGTGGAAGATTGGCCTGGTGAGCTGCTTGGAGGGAGCTACTCTGTGCCAGCGCTCCCAGAGCTCTACCTAGGCCAGCTTCCCTACCTGCCCTCTTGCGTACAGAGGGCTGTACTCCTCCACAGACTTCTCCACAGGATGAAAAGTGAAGTAAAGGCCCAGCTTCCCCGCTATGCTTACTTTGTCTGGAACTCAGAGCCAGGTATCCAGCAATCCAAGCTAACCCATAATTTCTGGGCATGTTCTGTAGGTCCAGGACCTTCCTGGCATCAGCTGCAACGCTGGGGCCTCTGGTGAGGTCCCTGTCACCTATTACATGGGATACAGGATGGATTTGTACAGCCCACCCTTTGGTGGCCTTAAAGATGGCAGATGGAGCTACCTGCTCAGCCTAAAGTATGGAGACCTGGGGGTGGAGGTTGACACATGAATAAGCCTCTCATTCCAATCTTATGCCTTTGGGCCACTCTGATGGCTCTGGGTACTTTGTACCCTCTGATCTTCAGACCGCAGGCTTGTACTTCTCTTCTGGGCAGGACTTCAAGGAAGTATAAGGCCAAACAGCCACACAAGATGTCCTAGGTTTATTCCAGCAGAGTTCTGAGTGCATAGAGACCATAGTTAGAGCTGTGAGCTAGGGCAGTCAGTTGGGAGCCTGGCTGAGGGGGCTGGAGCCAGATGCCAGTGGGGGATAGAACAGCAGAGCCTTGGGGCCACAGGCCTCTGAAAGGCTGTGGAGAAGAGAGGTAGCCTGCAGGGGACCAAGGAATGGGCAATGGTGAGGAAGAGCAGAGTGAGTGTGGACTACACGTGTAATCAAATTGTTAAAATCCTCTGCTGAGTGCGGGGACAGGGTCAGGGTTGAGCTGCTAGCCCAGTGGTAAGACCCCTGAGAAGACCCAGGAGGCCCTGTGGGGCAGAGTGGGGACATTATTCCCCTTTGGTGTAACCAGCCTCACTCACACCCACCTGCCAATCCGGGGTCCACACACCCTCCTGGCCTGCCTTCTCACAGGACTACTCAGTGGCAGGACTGGGCCCCAGGCCTGTAGCCTCTCGGCCCTGCCTGCCCCCACTTATGGCAGGTTTATGATGTTTTTCTCCCTCCTGAGTGGTGTTTGGCTTTTGGTTTCTATGGCGAAGCAGGAATTTCCTAATGGCCTGTTTCCCATCTGGGCTGGGCAGACATTGATGATGACTCTGCCAGCGGCAGCAGTCAGGGAGGTGCACCCCTCAGAGCCTCCATTCCACTTTTCCTGGGCCCACGGATGCCTGACTCCCAGGCCCCATCAGAGGCTGTGAATGGAAGCGGGAGGAGTGGATGGGCTCCTAGCTGATCAACGTGTAAGGCCTGGCTTGCTCCGCCACGAGCTTGGCCCTCTTTATGCTGAGCTTCCATAGGCCACAGACAGGGTGGAAAGGTGGGGAAGCTGCAGGGCTTCCTTTCTAGGAACCAGACCAGAGGGGGAAGGAGCAGCTGGTGGAGAAAGGGCACACAGCCTACCCCAGGTGAGTGGCAGATCTAGCGTTGTGTCTCCTTGCCACGAAGGCCAGCATACTGGCGCAGGGGAAAGAGCTGGGGTAGTATCCTTATCCATGCAGGGTACCAAGCCTGGTCCTGGGTGGCCCTGGGCCCAGACCCCAGCACTTCTTGGTCCTAGTTCCCAGGCATGGTGGGCTAGTAAGCAGAGATTTCTGACAATCCTAATTCCTGCCACAGGCCTGAAGGCAGGAGCTGGCCCAATACCCCAGAGGACAGCAAGGCTCAGGCACACAGGATCCACATCGATCCCGAGGCCCAGGTATGTACATACACCACCTGGCCTGGCCTGGCCTGGCCTAGCTCAGAGCAAGCCCAGGGCAGAGAGGCCGGGCCTTGTCCACGGGTTTAACTGCATTGGATGTCCTCACTGCGGTTCTCAGAGACTGAAGCAGAAGGCTTCTCTGGGCTCTGTCCATGCCCCATCAGGGGCTCCCAAGGTGACGGGTACCTGCTGTGGGCTCTGTCAGTACTCTAAGCAGTCCTGGATTCTGGGACAATGGTGCCTGTGGTGGGCAGGGACTGGGCCAGGCCTTGGCTCAGGGCTACCACTTACCCAGCTGGGTTTCACTCTGTCGCCCAGTGTTGCCAGATCAGGAGGAAGTCACCAGACTTGGGGGAGGGGTGGGGGACAGCCATAGGCTGTGGAGTGACCTCAGGCTATGGGGCACTCTTCTGTCTCATCCTAGCCTTGGGCACCTACCTGGCCAGAGCCAACCTTAGAAAATAAGGCACTGCCTTGCCCTATCCAAGACTGAAGTTTTCTCCTGGCCATTCCATGATCACAGCTAGCAGACCTCAGGCTGCAGGCCTGTCTGCTCATTCACCTGTCTGTGTATGACAGGAGTCACAGCTATGGTGCTATCCTCAAGGAGCGTGAGGTGGAGCCAGGCTGCTTTAGGGCCTCATTTTGCCATGGGCTTGAGGGGTGGCCAAGTGGGCAAAGCTGAGGTATCCAGAGTGAACTCGCTATTTCTGGGCCACTGAGTTTGGGCAAGGCGGAGACTCGACTGGTCTATGATGGAGCCAGAACTTGGGACCCAGCATGTGGGACCATGGCCCCCAGGGCCTGCTCATATCCACTCTCTCTCCACGGAGGCTTTGCTGTACCAGAGGGAATGATTTGCCATGGCCTCTCCCTCACCCCCTATCCCAGTCCCCATCTTTCTCTGACATTTGTTCCCTACCTTGCTTTTGCTGGCATCCCTGAAGCCAGGTGCTTGCCATACGCAGGGAGTGCCCATTCTGGAAGGGGAGAGGCACCTAGCAGTTCTGGGATGGAAGAAGCCAGGGGTCAAAGGAGTCCAGAGTAGGTATCTGACTCAAGGGGTCAGAGAGGGCTCCCTGGAAGAGGGGGTATCCAAGCCAAGACCTAAGGGTCTGGAAGAATAAGGGAGGCAAAGGGGCATGGAGAGAAGTGTGCCACATACAAAGTGAAGCACATACAAAGGCCCAGAGGTGAGATTGTGCACCGTAGGTTCAGAGAAAAAAGTCCCAGGGGTGGCAGGGGGCAGAGGTGAGGGCTGAGGGCACAGAGAGGCTCTCGGTTTCCTCTACCCAGGACCTCAGCTGTTCTTGAAGAGATTTGTGGCCACACCTGTGTCTCAGAAGCTTGCTCTGGTAGTTCCATGGACCCATGGGGACAGGGGCTGGGGGGCATAGACAAATCACCCAGGCTTGACATGGGCGAAACGGCAATAGCGTAGTATAGGCCCCCAGCTCATGTGTGAGCCCAGCTCTCGTGTGTAAGTACCAAGATGGATAGGACAAGGGGGCCTGAGCTTTGGAATATGAAGCTCAAGTCTGTTGAGTCCTCCAGGAGAGGCTCTGGGCCAGTGGGGCTGGGGGCTGGAGAACAGCTCCCTCTGTCCCACACTTTCCCTCACTGACCTCCTCAAGGGCCAGGCTGTGGGGCTCAGGCTGGAAGCGGGGGGATTTTCCACAAGCAACAGGGCAGCCCCTCAGCTGCTGCCCCCCTTTCGTGCTTAAAAGGTCATGAGCTCCATGGAAGGGGGAACAGAAACACCCACACCCAGCCCCTGTAGGGCCGTGTCCTCAGTAACACAGATACAGGGCCCATTGTCTCCATACTGCTCCCACCCTCTACCTGCAGGGGGGAGGGCGGTGGGCCCAGCTGGAGCCATCACAGGAGGGGAAGACGACAGCTGGCCCTAAGACCAGCACAAGGTACCCTGGCACTCATCAACTGGGGCTTCAGGCCCACCTTCCATATAGAGTCATTGGAGTCTCCTTCTCTCAGCCCTTACGTGGGAACACAGCCCAGAGTGGAGGAAGGATGGTGATCAGAAAAGGTTTCCCAGAGAGGGTGGCATTTGAACTGAGAACCAGGTGATAGGTTAAGGCAAGCCAGGTGCAGCAGGCAGCGCAGGACTCAGCCTGTCCTCTCCAGACCAGCAGGGAGCTAGAACTTGGCCTCTGGGAGGTGCCACCTGCTCACCTGGATTTAGTGCCCACCTCTGTCCAAGTTGAGTGTCCTAGATTCTGACCACAGTCATGCTGGAGCTGATGAGCAAGCTAGCAGTTACCCCCATGCTGCTGACTAGCCCACTGAGACTTCAACAACCAAATCGGCAGCTGGCGGGTACTCAGACACGGGGAACACATGGTACCAGGCACACCGTGGAGAAGGGAAATCCAGGAATGGGGGCTCAGGAATGCCCATGACAGCCATTCATCCAAAAATGGATGTGTGTCAGGCACTATGCTAAGTGCTTTGTATGCAACTGTCTCATTTTATCTCCACGAGGAACTTATGATAGAAACCATCATCCCCGTTTCACAGATGAAGAAACTGAGGTTCAGAGAGGTGATGTAACTTGCTCAGTGAGCGAGTGATAGAGCTGAGACTCAAACCAACACTGAGGTCACCACGTGTGTCCTAACCACTGAGTTCAGACCTAGAGAGGCTGCTGCATGGGTGGCCATGGGAGGGGCAGTGGCTCTGATGATCCTGCAATAAACTCCCACACCCTGCTGGGTGGGGGTCAGTGAGGGCTTCCTCCCTCCAAGTCCCTCCAGCTCCCCCTTCCTGTTGAAGCCCTGTTCTGTACGGGGCCCAGCCCTGCCCCCACGGCCCATGGCCCATCTGGTCCCCATTAGAGGCCAGGCCAGCCCCAGCCTGCCTGCCCTGCAGACACATGTGTGAGAGTGCTCAGGTTTCTCAGAGGCTAAGGCTAAAGGTTTTTCTGCTGCTGTTGCCTCGTTGATGGGGGCCCACCTGGGCAGTGAGAGACCCCCTCTCCTTTGTCTGTTGGGGTGGGAGAAGTTGGGACACCACCCCCATTCAGTCACTCAGCTGCTAGTTTGCCCATTCCTCACGCCCCTGCCCAGCTCAGAACCTGTAGAAAGCAGCAGCTTGGGCAAAGCCCTGCAGGCTCAGCTGTGCCCCAGCTGGAGGCTGACCGAGTCCAAGGCTTGCTCTTTCCCTCTAGGGTAGGCGTCCTTTCCTCCCCACCTAGCATCCCTGTTCACACTGTAGAGGGGAGGAAAAATTTACATGTCACCTCCCAGACTGAGGCTGAGAACAACTTCATGGCCTGGGCTTTTGGGCCCCACCCCAAAGTCAGGCTGCTCTGGCCACCAACTGTGTCATGGAGGTCACCATGGTCATCCCCAGTATGACCAGCACTGGCTCCGAGTATATGTAACTGTGTCTGTGTGATTAGGTGTATGTAGGTGGAGGACTGGCTGGTGCCTGTGTGTTGCCTTCATGCATGGGTATGTCTGTAAATGTACTTGTGAGAGTGTGCATGCCTGTTGTCACACTGCTGAGGGCAGGCTTGTGTGCCTGCAAGCGAGGGGCAACATGGCCCTGCAGCGACAAAGATCTGAGGTCCCAATTCAGAAACCACGCCTGCAGAGATCCTGACCTCTTCTCATGGACTGAGGAGGCATTTTCAGGGCATTCTTCCTCAAATGTTTCAGCCGTGGGCATCAGGCTGGCTGTGGGGTGGTGGTGTGGGGAGCTTTGAGCCCTGGCCAAGCCTTTGCCCCTATCTGCTGTGTCTACAGAAGGCCACCTATTTTGGCCTGGGAAGCAGGAAATGGGGGAAAAAATACAGGCCTGGAGGGGGCTGACCTCACAATGGTACCTTTAAACCTCAGCCTGCTCCCACTAAAGGGTCTTGGGACACAATGACTGATGACCCTTCCTGGCTGCAGAACAGGAATTCCTTTTTTGCATTCCCAGCCATGGGCCCATCCAGTACCCAGCACCTTTCTGACAGGGAAGAAGACTTGGTATCAGGACCACCTCTGCAAGGAAGCCATACGCTCAGAACCAGACATGCTGGCCTTAAAAAGCTTCTTGGGATGGTCCTGCCCCAACACTGTCCCCCATGGGCACTGGTAGTCAGAACCACCACAGGGCTCATGAGCCAACGTTGAGTCTCAGGGACTCAGGTTTTTGTGTCTGACTTTCCATGAGCATTTCTCATTTCTGCAGGGATTGAACCAGGCCCAAGGCTCAGCCTTTCCCCACAAGCCCCTTCCCTGACCGGGCACCATAGCCAAGAGATGCCCGAGCAAGAGTAGCCAGCCAACACCCAAGAAGGCTTGGCATAGCAGGGCAGGGGTGGGTGTACAAGGAATGGCCAGAGGGCCTACCCCAGAGGGTCTCCCAGTGCCTCAGGCTCCTCTCTCTCCTAGGATGGCAGTCCAGCGACAAGCAGGTGGCCCTCAGCCACGGGGCTCGGGCCAGAAGATGGCAGGCCAGGCCTGGGATCTCCTTACGGGCAGTCACCTCGCCTCCCAGTCCCTCACAATGGCAGCAGCAGTGAGGCTACTTTACTGGCCCAGTTGGGCACCCTGCACGTGTCTCCACCCCACAGGTAGTACAGAGGCATAATCTTTGATGCCATACCCAGATCCCATTCTAATCCCCGAGCCCTTAAATCTCAGACCAGGTCCCATCCTGACCCTTAACACTTGATCCTTGGGTCTCAGCTGATTGCCTTCTGACTCATGAAACCACACCAGACCCTTGAGCTGGCAGAGTGAAGACTGGTACTGCAACCCTGTCCCTTAGTGCATCTTCTTTCGCCCAGCACTGACCTGGCCAGAGGCCTTTCGCGGAGCCGCGACTGCGGAGTAGACCTGGGCTCAGAGGTGTACAGGATGCTTCGGGAGTCGGCCGAGCCGACGGCTGCGGAGCCCAAGCAGTCAGGCTCCTTCCGCTACTTGCAGGGCATGCTAGAGGCCGGCGAGGGCGGTAAGATTTTACCTCACCTGCCTTCCCGCTCCCTGAGGTACCGAACTCCGCGCCCCCAACCAGCCCAAGCCACGCCTTTGCGACCCCACGTCCGGCCTCCCGGCCATTAGCCCCGCCCCCCGTGTCCTCAGCGCGCTCCCACACACCTCGCTGCGCCCGGGCTTTCTCATTCCCACCCAACCCCTGTCGCCCTTCCAACCCCCATCCCAGTCTCTTTGCCGGTGGCTACGGAAGCAGGGCCCAGCCCCACACTCCGCAGAAATGAAGTTTTCCCTTTTCTGACCTCCGCACCGGGCTCTTGCCAATCGTGCTCTGGCTTTCAGGGGAACGGCCCGGGCCTGGCGGCCCCCGGAACCTCAAGCCCACGGCGGGCAAGCTAGGCGCTCCGCTGAGCGGCCTTCAGGGGCTGCCGGAGTGCACGCGCTGCGGCCACGGCATCGTGTGAGTACCTCCCCTGTCTTCCCCACCCGACCCCCACCCCCGTGGTCCCCTGACCCCGCCCGAGGCCCTTAGTGGGGGCGTGCTCTCGGATCGGTCAGCTCCTGACGCTGTTCTCTCCGATCACCCGTCAGGGGTACCATCGTCAAGGCGCGGGACAAGCTCTACCACCCCGAGTGCTTCATGTGCAGCGACTGCGGCCTGAACCTCAAGCAGCGCGGTTACTTCTTTCTGGACGACCGGCTCTACTGCGAAAGCCACGCCAAGGCGCGCGTCAAGCCGCCCGAGGGCTACGACGTGGTGGCGGTGTACCCCAATGCCAAGGTGGAACTCGTCTGAGCCGCTCCCGGAACCTCCCATCCCCGCCTCTGCTTTTTTTAATGTCCCCGCGCACCCGTGTAAATATGTTTACGCCCTGCCTCTCTAATAAATTCCCTCTGCTTGGCCTCAACCGTGTCGGTGCCCTGGCCTGCCTCCCTCCAGCACAGGCCACGGCTCCTGAGTGCTACACCTGTTCAGGTGCCAAGCATTTTCTTAGGCACTGGGTGCAAGGGGGAGCAAGACAGGTACTGTGGTGCCCTCAAGGAAGCCACAGCCAGGGTGGATGGCAGACGTGAATCACAAGGGCAGTCCTGTTAATAGGGAAGCGCGGTCTGAGGTGCTAGAAGGGGACGTCACGCCAAAGGGTTTGACCTGGATGGAGTCAGGGAAAGTGTCAGCAGAGAACTAAGGGATGAGGGAGGGAAGAGCTCTACAGCGTGAGGATCTGTGTGCAAAGATATGTCAAAGGCGAGCGCAGGCAGCAAAGGCCCCGTGTGGGCACCAGCACGAGCTCGGGCGGCCCCTAGCAGCTGCAGGAGGGACTGCCCCGCGGCGGATAGGACTGGGGAGATCACCAGTTTGGTTGGGGGCGGTATCTGCCTCCCGGCAATCTCAGCATTTCTCTCTTCCGGGTTTCTTCCCGTCCTCTCCGATCCCCCCAACCCCGCCCACCCCCACCCCCCGACTTTCTCCTTTCCTACTCTCCCCACCAGGGAGCGCGCAGGGCGCGCGCGCGCGCGCGCGCGCGCGTGTGTGTGTGTGTGTGTGTGTGTGTGTGTGTGTGTATGTGTAAGATTTTAGTAGAAAGAAAAGAACACTCGCCTCCAGAGTACACGCCACTCCTTCTCCGAGGCCTGGCCTTTCACAGCTCGGTTGCACACTCCTGGAGAGACTCGCACTTTTAAAAAATATAAGTGATAGCAGAGTTGGTGAATTGTGGCTGTTCGCACTCGATGACGCATCCTGGACTCCGGGTCACGTGGATCTACCCTCTCCTTAGGTTGCTCGGAAGAGGAAGCAGCCTCGTTTATTTAGTGAGCCCCGAGTAATGGACGATTGTGCTATATTCAGTTCTGTACTATCACAGACCACAAAAGACTGTTACTGTTGCAGCAAAGATAGAAATCTTCTGATAAACAAAGAAAATAAGAAACAATGAGCAGGCTGGGGAAACAGCATAAACAGGCCTGAAAGAATTAAGCAATCTTGGTTATACTCTAGCTGTTACTACTAACAAACACTTGTCCTTCACAAAGCTAAGCAAAACCAATTACTCTCTGATTCCATATGAATTGTACCCTGCACCTGGCACTTACTCTTGCTGCATTCTCTTGTAGCAAATCACCCCTCTTAGCTGTTTACATTTCAGAAGGAAGGTCGCAGGCCGATAACCCAGAGATGAACAGACCCAATTACCAGGCTGCCTGACGCCAGCAGTAACTTTTAAAATATTGGAAGAAGAAGAAGAATGCAAGACGTTCACCACTTTGATCCTTTACACTTACCCTGGGCTGCGGGTTCCACCTATAAGACCCCCTGTAATTCCCCAGGACAGAGGGGCACAGTTCTTGAGGCGCTGCATGCTCTGTCTTCCCTTGTGCATGGAAGAAAAATAAAGCCATCTCTCTCTTCCTCCGAAATCTCTGTCTCTGTATTTCTGTTCGGCATTGGTGCACAGGAAGCCGATATTTCGGCAACATTACCAATTCACACTCTCACCATCAGCACGTGACAGTGCTCATTTCCTCATGCTCTTGCAACACAGGGTATTACCAGGTTTTTATTTTTCATTTTGGCCAATCTGATAAGTAAAATGCGATATGTAGTTACTTTAATTTGCATTTCTCTGATTACCAGAGATGAGCATTCATTCAACAAACATTTGTTGTGTTTGCTGGTGGGTGCTGAATGAACATGGAACAGAATGGTCTTCTCTCTCCAAGAATTCCTCTAAATCCTTCACTCATTTTTCTGAGGATTAACTTCTTAATGATAGATAGGAACTTGTCATATTTTTGCAAGAATCTTTGTTACTGGACCCTATTCCACTGAAATATTTTCTTATTATTGAAACTATCATATTGATTTAATTATTACCTCTTAAAGAGTTTAACGTGCTAATCTCTCCTCCTTGTTCTTCGTTTACAAACTTGCCAAGGTTATTCTCATATATTTCCAATTGTCCAGAGGTTTAGACTCAGTATCAGGCTCTGGAAAAACAGACAACAAACCCCTTTGAACCGTGACTGGGGTTGCCCTGATTCTAGAGACTCACTTGGGGAGAACTGGCTAGAATCCTTTCCTCCCAGAGAATACTGTGATCTGTGCTTATTCTGCATTTATTCAGGTTGATGAAATAAAAATTCAGATTTTAAGGCAAGACCAAAAAAATTTAAACATAAAACTTTTTCTCTGCCCTTTAGCCTCCTCCCTCCCCCTAGTGTGCACTGCGCAGCTTCCATGTGCGTTAACTAGACCTCCCCAATGGCAGAAATACCTCCTCAACCATAAATATCAATTTTTCTCCTGGTGCCAGCCATGTAACTCTTAGAAGGTAACACTCCTTTCTCAATCCTGTAAGGGGTCATGATGACACACCTCCACTTGCCTTGTATGTGCCTACCTCTTTGGTGAACTTTATGCACAATGCCAGTGTATAATTTCCCTTAAAGATAGTGATTGGTGCAGAATAGACTGGTCAGACGACCTGGGTAAATACTGGGCCACACCTAGTGGAAGTTCTTAGCTTAAATACTTACTTATGACCTTATTAATGTTACTCGATATATTTCTTCTTTTTTTTTTTTTTAACTGGTACGCGGGCCTCTCACTGTTGTGGCCTCTCCTGCTGCGGAGCACAGGCTCCGGACACGCAGACTCAGCAGCCATGGCTCACGGGCCCAGCTGCTCCGCGGCATGTGGGATCTTCCCGGACCGGGGCAGGAACCCGTGTCCCCTGCATCGGCAGGCAGACTCTCAACCACTGCACCACCAGGGAAGCCCTCGATATATTTCTTATATTCTGCCTATTTTGCCAGATTATTGTTTCTTGCATTACCAAATGTGTGACTGAGCCTCAGATAAAATTAATGATTAGGCAACTTGAAATGACTGACCAAATATATAGATCTATAAGATCAATGAGTGTGATAGTGTAACTCTAGATATGTGAAGAAGCAACAAGAGGGAACCATTTCCTGGACCGTAACAGACTAGTGAGATAGGCAGTCCAGAGGCCTTTAGTTACTGTTAACAGGGCCTAGTCCAGTAATAGCACATTGAGTGGCCTATCAATGAAATCCTCGACTGACCTGGGAATGAACATTCCTAGTGTCATGGGACAAATTGGTCATGAAATGGCCCCCAGACCTCAGTTGAAATTAAGACTGAAAGGGAAGGGATTGTAAAATAAAGAATGTTGCCCACCATCCAGTTCTACAAGAATCAAGTCATTAGCCACTTCAGTCACTGACCTACAGTAGACCCTGAAAAGAATTCAAGGCAAAGATCAGGATGAGGCACTCTGTGTTCTGGGAAAGGTGGTAGAACAGGCCTTCAGAGAGTTAGATATTTTCAGGAGAAATTTTTAAGAACCTTGATTCTTGCATCTTCTCATACTGAGAAAAGCACTAAAACCATTAACTAAGATGTCTGTTGCTCATGGCTAGCAGCAACCTTCTACTGAGATGTGAGCCGGATCGCTAGTATCCACTTAAACAAAATCACATATATATTGACCTCCCCACCTACCTCTACGAACAGTTCTCAGAGCGCTCTCAGACTGTCTCCTGGGCTATAATCCTCAGTTTGGCTCAAATAAAATCTTTCATTTCTTTCTTAGGTTGACTATTGATTAACTTTTTTCATTGACAGAGTGTTGTGAAGTACTCTGGTATATTTTTATTTCCATTTTCTTTTTATAGATCTTGTGTTCCTGCTTTAATTAGTTCCTAGGAATTTCTTCCAAGGCTCCTCCCGCGGACCCCACCCCTCCCCTCCCTCAAGGAGCACAGGGCAGTGTGCAAGTGTCCTCTGAGAATTGAGTGGCTGGAGTCTTGTGCCCTGGTCCTGCAGGCCCGTGCAGTCGGCAGACAAGGTCAGGCACCACCGGCTCATACGGTGAGCAGAGGACTGGCCCGCAGCGGGGGAAGCTATTAGGCTCAGGATCTCCAGTGAAAAAATCCTGTAGCCTCAGGCACAGGCCCCCACCCCTCTCCCAGACTCAAACATGCCGAAACCTGGCTCCCCACTCCCAGCAGCCGCCCTTACTCGTCTTAATCCCACAGTCACCACCTCCCCACACGGGGCCTACCCACCCCAATTGAGGGGTCCTCCAGTTACCCAGGTACCATTAAGATCAAGATCAAGCAAAGCTGCAGCAACTGTTGCAGAGACTCAGCCTCTGTTCACCAGTGCTGAATAGAAACTCGGAAACAGAGTTTTGGGGTGAAGTAGAGAAGAATAGCTTTGATTGCTTTGCCAGGCAAAGGGGGCCACAGTGAGCTAATGCCCTCGAGACTGGGTGACCCACCTTGGAGGGGGTAGTGAGGAGTTTTATAGTGTTCAAGGAGCAGGGCATTATCAGCTTGTGGACAGTTCTCAGACTGGTTGGCATAAGGTGAAGTTTCAAGCATCATCAACCTTCTGGCTTTAACCAGTCTAGGGTCTATGTTCTTGGGGTCAGCAGTTTTCATCTGGTGGGAGGGGGGCTGCTTCCTATAAACACAGCTTAGTAATGTGTGTCAGACCTTTATATCTTTCAGGGAACTGGGAGTTCGGTGATTCTGCCATGTGACAGATTTATAGTCTAATTTTTACCATTTTCCCAGCCCAACAGCTATTCTTTGTTTCTACATCTTCACATTTCCCAATCACTAACTCTTGAGTCAGCCTTTTACTTCAAAAGACAAGGACACAGGGGCTTGTACACGGTTTCACAACCAGATCAACCCTTGCCAAGGTAGGCATCCTGCAGGGGGGGCAGTAGCCAAGAGGAGTGGCGCCAGAGCTGCCAGTCTTCCCTGCTTCAAGGCCCAGGCTCTACCCAGTCCCCCAACTACCTCCTTTGCCCAGGGGCCCTGACTGACCCCAAATGTGCTGGACCATGAAAAGCTTGGGACAAGCTGCGGAACAAGGTCTTTGTGACCCAGGGTCCCAGTCCTGAGATGGGGCAGCTGAGTCTCCAGGAGGAGACACAGATCTAGGGTCCCCAATTCAGAAATCCCAGCCCACCTGCCCCAGACCAACCCCTCGTTATTGTCCCGAAACCTGCCCCTCTCTCACATCTTCACCTCAGGGGCCTTCAAACCAGAGGCTTGGACATCATTCTCTACACCTTCTCCCCAGCCATCCCATCCTACCCATCACTGTGTCTGGGGTTCTGCCTCCTAAGCATTTCTGCGGCCCATTTCAGGACAGCTGGAGAATTCTCTTATTCCCGTGCTTCATGGACCCCCTCCCCTGGCCAACATGGCCCCAGGGCCCTCAGGATAGAGCCCCTGACCGATCAATTGTAGGCCTACCATTTAAGGCCTCTTGGACTGCAGGTTGCTGACCGACCGTGTGTCTTACTTCCTCTGCTACCCAAGACTGTTCACTGTTCTTTGAGCAATCCTGGCTTTTCATACCCTCAGACCTTTTCTCAAGCTCAAAATGCCTTTATTCTTTCTTCTTCATTCAGCAAACTCCTACTCACTTTTTAAGGCCCAGCTCCACTGTCCCCTCCCCTAGAGCAAAGCCTTGGCTGGCCCATCCCCAGGCAAAATCAGTAGTAGTTCCCATCCACATGCCCTCCATCCTACCCCTTCCATTCCTTCTTGATGCTTCTGACACAGCCTATGATCTCCTTGGTCAGAGCCTGGCCCAGACCTACCACCATCCTGCCCAGATCTCAGGTCAGGCATGGAGAGGTGCAGGGGCCCTGGGGCCAGCACCGACCCTCTCTCTGACACACATATACCTTGGGCCTCCCTGCCTCTTACCACTTTCCTCCTCACCTTGCTCTCCTAGTTTCTGCTGGCATACTGCCTAAACCTTCAAGAGGAGGTAAGGCCTAGAGGGCAACTGCCTCATTCCTGCATCCTCAACCTCAACCTCAACTCATTCATTCAACTAATTATTTACTAAGAATCTACTATGTTCCAGGCATTGTGCTACATACTAGGAGACATTTTGAACAAACATATTTTAAAAGCACAGATGATAAGCAGTGCTTAATGGAAATAAATAGGATATTACAGTAGAAAATAAGGAGTAAGGGAGCATCTGTGTGGATATCTGGTAAACTGCATTTCAGGCCAAGGGAGCAGGGAACATAGAGGCCCTGGACGGGGCAGGGAGGAGGAGACATGTGCTTGCCTGTCCTAAGAACAGCGAAGAAATGTCTGGAGTAGTGTAAGTGAGGTGCCAGTAGAAGTATACGAGCTCAGAGAGACGTGGGGGTGGGAAGACTGGCCACGTTGACCTTGTAAGCCTCAGGAAGGACTTTGGCTTTTACTCGGAGAGGAGAAGCCAGAGGAGTGGCATGACCTGGGCTTTTATGTTTTAACCAGGATGACTCTGTCTGCTGTATGGAGAATAGACTGTAAGGGGCAAAGGTGGAAGCAAGGAGACCAGTTCGTAGGCATGACTGCATTCATCCCTGACTAATCCCTAACTAGCCTCCATAGCTGCCTCCATAGCTCCAAGCCCCAGTTCAGGCCCCTACATTCTCCTGCCTGGCCTGTAACAGCCTCCTGACTGGCCTTCCTGTCTCCCATCTGGCCCCTCAATCTTTTCTCCACCCAACAGCAAAGAGAGATTTTTTTTTTTTTTTTTTTTTTTTTGCGGTACACGGGCCTCTCACTGTTGTGGACTCTCCCGTTGCGGAGCACAAGCTCCGGACGCGCAGGCTCAGCGGCCATGGCTCACGGGCCCAGCCGCTCCGCGGCCTGTGGGATCTTCCCAGACTGGGGCACGAACCCGTGTCCCCTGCATCGGCAGGCAGACTCTCAACCACTGCACGACCAGGGAAGCCCAAAGAGAGATTTTTAAAATGCAAATCTGACTATGCCACTCTTGTCTATTAAAGCTTCCATGGCTTCCCATTAGGACAAAGTCCCATTAGGACAAAGTCTAAACTCCTGAACCCAGCCCACAAGGTCCCATGAGGTGCAGTCGCTGCTGAAATTTGCTGACAGCCCTGCCTCAGGTCCCCATAATGGCAGTTGTGCTGATCTGTAAATTCAGCTTCCTCAAGATCTTTTTCCAGACTCTTACAGGCTTCCTTGACCCTCCAAGGAGCTAGAAATGAAAACTGAGTCCTTCTTTCTGGTTCTCTGTGTGATAAGCTTTATTCTCCCACCTTCCACCTTGAGAACCAAGGAAAGGGGTGAGGGCAGGAGAAACCCAGATGCTCCTTCAAGCCAGCCCTCCCTTCCCGGCCAAGGACTCAGCCCCTCTTGGTGGCACAGCAGCCTGGCCCTGTGGTAACAGCCCATGAACAGCTGAGTTAGGGGTGTTGTGACCTGCACTGTGATGCCCAGAAGCCTGGGCTATGGGCCCAGAGAGTCCTGCTGACCACTCAGGGAGTGCCCTGCCCCCTCCTCCACCTTTGGGTCCCCCTGCCCAGCTTATCTGCACTGCAGCTCCATCCTGGGGCTCATTCTTACCCAGGGTAACAGCTTCTTGACTTTAGTCCCCATGCTAACCCCTGATTTGCTTTCTACAACTCTGGGTAATTTCCTGGTTTATCATTTTCTCACATAATGTTCAAAATTTTCCCACAAAATAGTCCTTAGCACCTCTGAAAAGAGGTGGAAGTCTAAAAAGAAATGAGGGTAGTAAAGGGGTCTGTAATAAGCAAGGACCGTTCTTCTGTGCCCCCTCTACCACAAGTAGGAAACTACTTGCAAACCAAATTTTGTCTTTGCTCCTGTCTGATGTGGACCATCTGTGGCTGAAGGTAGAGGCTAGAAATCCCAGGAGAGGCTGCCAGAGGCCTTACCTGTTCCTGCAGGGTCTGGGGTTGGCCTCAGCCATGTGGGCTCAGAGACCTGACTGACCAGCCCTGTGAGCAGGTCTGTCTCCCCAGTCTGACTGGGTTAGCGAAGCTCAGAGGCTGAAGCACCACACCATACACCAGCTTCTTTACCAATATAGGCAGCAGTGGAAGGACACTCAGCTTCTCTCCAGGGTATTCTTGGCCTAAAGGCACATTTCATGGGAAGCCAGAGCGGTTACAGACTCAGAGGAAGTCTCAGAGGATGTAAATTGGGTAAGAAATATCATAGGAGCTAATATGTCCCAGGTCTTCATCTTCAAGTCCTTAGTGAACTGATATTACTCTTCTTTCATCTTCACATAAACCTGAAAGGAAGTACAGTTATTATCCTCGCTTCATGGATGAGCTTAGAAAGGTTGAGAAACTTGCCGAGGTCACACGCTGGTTAGCTGATCTCCATGGCAAGAACACCCAGGGCAGTCGCAAGTACGCATCTTCCCTGGAGAACATTGCCTGTCCTACCGACGGCCTAGTGACTCTTGCCAGGACACTTCTGAAGGGCGCTGGCCTATCTCTGCTTGTCAAGGTCCCTAGAACAGCCCAGAGTGCAGCTCAGATGCACCAGCTCTTCACACAGGGCCAGGCTCCTCCATGGAGCATGGAATGGTGGAAGATGAGCTGAGTCAAGGTGACCCCTGAAGCTTTGGGTCTGGGTGTAGACAAGGCTGGTGCCCACAGCATCTGTTCATAAACTCTGGCTTGCACGAACCCACCCCCACACCTGCCTGACTTGGGCCTGGGGTCAGGTTCGGATCCCTGCACTAAATGGGCTGTTCTGACTCCTCACCACCTCCCCCTCCCACTTCATGCAGTGCCTTCTCAGCCTGTGTTCCTGTCCACTCCCCTGCCTGTCCCTGAGGCACCAGCCTCCTCAAGCTTCTGGCCCAGCTTCTCCTTTCTTCTCCAAATGCTCATTCTCAAGAGTGCCTTGGGTTGTTTGCACTGCCTAATAATAGATCCCTTCCAAACTTCCCCCGCCCTCTTTTTGTAGTCTCACCCAGTCCCACTGGAATTAGCCTGGGAGGATAGAGCTCAGAGGCCCAGCCAAGGGATGGTTCTTCCCCTACAGGCTCAATCTTAAGCTGACTGTCCTACTGTGACTCCACTTAGGTTTGTACAGCAGAGAGAACTATACTCAATATTTTTTAATAACCTACAAGGGAAAAGAATCTGAAAATATATATATATATAACTGAAATACATATATATTTTAAAATATAAATCTAAAAATATATAGTGTATATATATATATATATATATATATATATATATATATATATATATATGGAGATATAGATATTTATGTGTCTGGATCACCATGCTGTACACCTGAAACTAACATAATATTGTAAATCAACTACACTTCAATAAAAATTAATTAACTAATTAAATTTTTTAAATTAAGAATCTTTTAGGTCAAGTATGGTCTATCCTCTGCCAACCTTTGCAATCTCATCCGTCTGCCTTTCCCAACCACTGGTTTAGTGTTCACATGGCAGGTGTCTGGGTTGGAGCAGATTGCCTGGGTGCCAGGGGGTGGCCCAGGGATCCACCCGCCCCACATAGTTGACTCCAGGCCCTTTTGGTCAGAAGGAGCAGAGGCAGGGTTTGAACCTATAAATGAGGCTGCCAGGGTCTAGCCTTCCTCATGTTCCTGGGCAGCACCCAATGAAGGGCAGCACAGGCTGCATCCTCCGTAGTCATATATAAGTAGGATGACCACATAGGACTCCTCAAGCTCACAACTTCAGATATTCCAGGCACACTGTTTATAGCAACCAGCCACTGATATAGCCACCAGCTTCTCTGGGGTATCCCAATCTCAGCTGTGCTGCTTACTTCTCACTTTCTGCTCCCGGACTCCTCGGACGCTGAGGCATGGAACACATATAGAAACCTGCTCAACATGCATGCGTGTGCAATCTGGAAGTACTGGGGGGTTAACACCCAACAGGGCACACCTGAACCAAGAAGGGTGGGAACCTATGGATTAATGTTGCCTACTTCTGAATCTTAGACATTTCTGAGACACATTCCCCCAGGTCCCCACAGCTGTAAACAACCCTATGCTGTATCTTTGTACTTGCTTTTCTTCTTCTCTGTTTTACTCTCCACCATCCCTTACTCCTGTTCCCTTAGAGTCATTCCTAAATAGAAGGCAGTCTAGAAGGCAGACTTGCAAGAAAGGGACTCTAGAACTGGAACAGTCCCCTTTCTGACAGAGATAAGGACCCCATTACTGTTAGTAAGTAGGATGGTAATAATCCCAGCATGCAGTAGCATCATTTACCAGAACGCCTATGATTAGAGATTAGAAAGAGATGCAAGGGGAAAGTGAAGCATTGGCTTGTGTCAGTGCTTTTTAATCAGGGGCTATTTTACCCCCCAGGGGACATTTAGCAATGTCTGGAGACATTGCTAAATGCCTGGTACCACTAGGAGAGTGTGCTATGGCATCTAATAGGTAGAGGCCAGAGATGCTGTTAAACATCCTGAAATACATAGGACAGCCCCTCACAAGAAAGAATAATCTGGTTCAGAATTTCAATAGTGCCAAGATTGAGAAACCCTGCTTATGGCACAGAGAACATATGAGGACAATGGTGATTATAAGGATGATGGCCTTGACTGACTTTTGCTAAGTGCTTTAGAAGCCTTGAAAAAAGAAATGATAGTCCCAGGTCAGCCAACTCTATACTCAAGGTACACTGTGAAAGCCAGGAGGCCTCCATAGAAGCTTTATCTCCTGCAGCCACAGGACAGACCGTGTTGGAAATCAAACCCAGGGCTTATTTAATTGATTTAACTATAAGGGTAGGAGAGCTACAACAAAAGGCTGCATGCACAGCTTTGTTAGGTCTATGACAAAGTCATGGCCCTGATACAAAATACACGGAACCCTGGAACATGGAACAGGGACATTTGGGTCCGTTAATTGAGAATTTTTAATTCCTGGATTCCCCCAAACCTTCAAGGCCAGCAGCAGCAGCTCTCTTCCCCATACTACAGGAGAGTAGCCTCTCCTTGACTGGAATCCCTGCCAAGACTCCTCCTAAGGCAAGTGGCTCCAGAGGTGACGCCTATCCTCCTCCGGATCCTCCCTACCTCCCCTCATGGTCTCTATACTAGAATTAGGTTTCAGCATAGCCTAAGTGGGGAAATACAGTCCCTGATCCACAAGGAAATAGCATATATATTGAAAAAATGACAGGACCTATGTTCTGGTAGGAACAGGGGTAAAATGTGTGGGAATTTACTAATCTGGAAGCATTCTCTCATTACGCTGGGTTTAACATCCAAGCAAGGATACATAACACCATCTTCATAAACTTCTGAGATGGCTCTTCGGTACTTGGATACAATTATGGCCTATGGAAATGAGGTGGAAATGCCAGAGCTTTCTTGACAGTATCAAAGGAGTCAGAAGGCCCAGGGGAGTGAGAATGTTAGATTGTTTTTAACACGCAAGACCAGAGAACCTATCACCGGATTATATTCCCAAGCCAAGTTCATCAGACACTCCCTTCACTAAGGCAATAGAAAATGCACAGGTGTGGATCTCTAGTGTTAGTGGGGATGGTAGGATTCTAGAATAGCAGAGGCTGGATGGTGACACTTAAACAACAGAGGCAGGGTGGATGTAATTACAGACCAAAGGGGCAACCAGAGGGCTTCAACCCATGGGATCTGTGGCGATGGCTAATACACCATGCTTTTCCTAGGAGTTAAATAAATGGGCAGATTGACTATTACTTGACTTATATAACAACCTTACCCCCAAAAGGAAGAGCTAGTGATCAGAAGGCTGATGACAACTGCTACAATGGAAAATAGTGTTTCCTCATAAATTTCCCAGATCCAGGCCAGTTCACGAGCTCAGAGCCTATTAATTGAAAAGGAGTCCAAGTCTCTTTAAGGAAGAACCCTCCTATACTGCTAAAAGTATTTATGATAATTACTTCCCCAATATTTCCCTGTAAGGGATCTGTGGCTATCTCAGACTACTCAGGCTGCTATAACAAAATACCACAGACTGGGTTGCTTAAACAATAGAAATTTATTTCTCACAATTCTGAAGGCTGGAAAGTCCAAGATCAAGTGCTGGCCAATTCAGTTCCTGTGAGAGTCTTTTTCCTGGCTTGTAGATATCTCTCTGGTGTCCCTTCTCATAAGGGCACTATCCCCTCATGAAAACCCCACCCTCATGATCTAATCTAAACCTAATTATTTCCCAAAGGCCCCATCTCCAACCATACTTCCACACTGGAGGTTAGGGCTTTAACATATGAATTTGGTGGGGGGTGGGGGGTGGGGTGGGGTGGGGTGGGACGCAATTCAGTCCATAGCAGTAGCCTTTAACCTGAGTAACTCTGGCCTGAGGAAAGGGAAAGACCCAGAGCTGTCAAGAGCTGTTGGATACAGAGTATGAGCTGGCCCTGATACTAATGGACAGGAAGCACCATTAGGGTCCCCCAGTTATACTGGGGGCTCATGAAAGCCAGGTGGTAAATGGAGTTCTCCTGCAAGCAAGTCTAGTGGATTTAAAGATCCACACTGGATCTTTAGTAGTTCCCTGGTCCCTAAGTGCATACCTAGGAGAGATACACTTAGCAGCTGGCAAGACCCTAACATTTACTCCCTGTCCTATTAAATAAGAGAAATTATGGTAGGAAGGACCAAACAGAAGCCTCTAACACACCCACATTTTTGACCAATTTATTACATCAGAAGTAAAACCACCTCCTTGGAGGAATTACAGAGATTAGCACCAACATCAAAGGTTTTCTTCTTTATATCCCTCAGTATGGAGGATCAAAAGCTTTTTTTATGTGGGATGAATAGCAGTACATATCACTGTTTTGCCCTTAGGTTATGTTAATTCTCCGGCTCTCTGTCACAATATAGTATTTAGTGACTTTGTCTTGATATTCCATAGAACATCATGATGGTCCACTGTACTGATGACATAATGCTAATATAACATAACCTAGTGAGCAGATGTCCTAGTAAGACACATTCATACCAGAAGATGGGAGATAAAAAGTATGATTGAGGGCCTTCCATGCTGGTGAAGGTTTTTTTAACTTTTTGTTCCAGAGTGAGTTAAATGTATATAAAAGTTGACAAAGTAGTAAAATGAAACCCTGGGACCAATATTATGGCCAATCTTATTTCATCTATATCCTCACCCACTTCTTTCATTCCATATTATTTTGTTTTTGTTTTTGCTTTTGCGGTACGTGGGCCTCTCACTGCTGTGGCCTCTCCCGCCGCGGAGCACAGGCTCCGGACGCGCAGGCTCAGCGGCCATGGCTCACAGGCCCAGCCGCTCCACGGCATGTGGAATCTTCCCGGACCGGGGCACGAACCCGTGTCCCCTGCATCGGCAGGCGGACTCTCAACCGCTGCGCCACCAGGGAAGCCCCATGTTATTTTGAAGCCAACTGGTGAAGTTATTAGGGATCCCGTAGTCTGAAGCGTGCCAGGCCATCCTCTGTAAGGTAAAGGCAAGTTGTTGTACCCTGTACCCTCTACCACTAATAAAAAGACATAGTGCTTGGTGAGAATACTGCTCTAACCCATTTAATGGGTGCCTAGGAAGGCTCCCACCTTTGAGTGAAGCCCAGAGCAAGAGAGAGCTCTGCAATGTGTCCAACTGTAGTACAAGGTTCCCTGCCATTTGGTCCACATGGCCCAGCAGAATCAATGTTGCTAGAGGTGTTCATGGTGATAAGGATGCTGGGTAAAGTCTCTGATAAGCCATAATAAAAGAGTTTCAGTAAGATCTCTAGGGTGCCAGAGCAAGGTCATGCCTTCTGTAGCAGGGAGCTATTTGCCTTTTGAAAAGCAGCTATTTGGCTATACCTGCCAATGGGACATCAAGGGTCTATGCAACTAGAAATATCCAGTAAGAGCTAGTTATTGTCAAATTCTATCAAGTCATAAGATTAAGCAGGCACATAAGCAATCCATCATATAATAGAAATGGTAGAGTCAGGATCAGGATTGAGCAGGTCCATACAGTTCAGGTAAGTTAATGAACAGGTGGCTCAGACTCCATGACACCTACACCTCAGCTATACCAACACTTCTCCCTCAACTCAAACCTATGGTCTTATGGGGGTGGTTCTCTATAACCAACTGATAGAGGGAAAAAAATACTCAGCCCTGTCTCACAGGTGCTATCAGCCAAAAACTGGATTGTTTACTGCAACATAGCCCCACTTAGGAGTGGCCCTAAAGGACAATGGTGAAGGGAAATCCTCCCAATGGTCCAGCTATAAGCAGTGTACTTGGGCATTTTGTATGGCAGGCGAAGTAGTTCAAGGTATGGACTTACATATACTCATGGGCTATGGCAAACAGTTTTGTGAAGTGGTACCTGCTGGCTCTCACACATGTACACCCTGAAAGTGCAGGGGAGTCGACCAGTGGAGCCAGAACTAGTAAACAGATGCCTCTTCATTCTCTAAGGCTCTTTAGAAGGTCCCAGCTGGATCAAATCCCAATTACCCACAGCAATTAGGGTTGGGAAAAAGCTAAGGCAAGTAAAAAGAGTGAGTCACTTGCCTCAGGTGCAAAATTTAAGGGGGTGCCAAGAAATTCAATAATCAAGATAAATAATATTTTAACATAGTATTTTTAAAAATCAAAACGAATATAAAAATCCATGATGAACAAAACATCAAAATTTTAAGATACGATCAGTTATTACTAATTTTTTCCTTTGGTCTCAAGCTCTGATGTCACAGCACATCACTGTCACTGATCCTGGTCAGTACCAATGACCAGCTCAATTACACAGTCTTGTGTCAGCCTTACCTCCTTCCCTGTTCACTCTACCTAGTCCTTCACTCCCTTCCTTGGGATCACTACTATAAATAAATGATCTCCACATAAATTCTTATCTCAGGCTTTGATTTTTCATTGGGGGACAGGGGAAGCTGAAATCTAAGCTAAGTAAGACAATGACCACAGGAAATATTGTTCAAAGAAGGATTCTTGTGAAAGGAAAGGGAAACGCTATTAACAATTCTACTGGACTAATAGGCATAAATCACAGCTGTCCTGGCACATCTAGACATATGGTCTTATTACACATAAGGAAACTGAGGTTCCAAGGCGGTAGGAAGCCCCTCTCCCTGTAGACTGGAGGCTACAAAAAATGAGGCAGAAACGTCTCCCACCTCTTAACCAGCGCCTGGAGAAGCGAACACACTTGTACAAAATCTCCAAAGAGATGGGCCCTTCATCCTGTCAATCACATCTGCCTCAGGAACCCCAGGACTCCCACTGCAGGCCCAGGCTAGCTCACACAACAGCAGAGGGACCTTAAGCCTGGACACGAGCAGACTGGTCCCTGCTCTGGTTACCCTGCCAGAACTGGGCGGCAAACTGGACCTTCTCCTCCTCCCTTCCTCCCTCCCTCTGTTACCGGACCATGGGGTGCCCCTTCTGCAAACTTGAGGCCTCCAGTCCAAGAAGACTCTGGCAGCCAGCCTCAATGAAGAGCCCCAGGGGATCAAAATCAGAGCCCAGGAGTAGTGACAGCTGGGCCTCCATTACCGTACTCTCACGAAGGACCAAGCTCCGTGTAGTATGTTCTCCAGAGGCCCCAAAAGGATCCTGGGACGACCCGGTAGTCCTTGCTCCCCACCTCCCCTCAGTCCGAGCTTGTCTCTGACGCACCGCGATCTTGATCATCCCTGTTTCCCCCTTTTCCGGGCTGTCCCGAAGCCGCCGGCAGGTGACTGAATCCAGCTTGGGGGTTGATGAGCGCCGGGTGGGCGGGCGCCGGCCACTTGCGCTGCGGCGGGCCAGAGGAGAGGGCGCGCTCCTGTCGACCCTGCGCCCGCAGAGCACAGGCCCCACGCACTAGCCCGTCAGCGCCCCGCCCGAGGCCCCCTTCGGGCTGGAAGCGGCAGAGGACCCCTGCCCGGGACGAGGTCTGTGGCGACGCCGACAGACAGGGTCGAGGCCCGACCTCTCAAAGACCTTGCTCTGCGGCCTCGACTCTTCCCATTCGCCCGCTCGCCCGTGAGGCCCTACCCGGCAGCCCGGGGCTGGGCGCTCAGCACCTAGGAGGCGCGGGGGCCGGGGATGGGGCGCGGGAACTGGGCCTATTTTCCGTACGGAGGCGGCACCGCTGACCTCCTAGCCTCAGCGGGGTGTCTGGCGGGGTCGCCGGGGGCGAGGAGCAGAGCACGGGCGGAGCCGCCCCGGAGCCCCACCCCATCCAGCCCGCTGCCTCGCCCTGCCCCGCCCCAACCGGGATCGGGGTGTGGTCCCGAGTTTCTACCGTGGCTTCCAGCTTTGCGTCCAGCTCCTAGGAACCTTCCAACGCCCGCAGCCCGTTTCCTGGGAACGGTGCAGGCCGCGCGCCTCGCTTTCCCTCAGCCGGCCTGGCCCGCGAGAACGTTCTGACGCCCCCGGGGAACGCCTTCCACCGCGCGACACTGTCCGGGGAACGCTCTCATCATCCCTCGTTGCCAACTGCAGAGCAGCGGCGGGGAGCATGCAGGACTACGACGAGGTGACTGCCTTCCTGGGCGAGTGGGGGCTCTTCCAGCGCCTCATCTTCTTCCTGCTCAGCGCCAGCATCATCCCCAACGGCTTCAACGGTATGTCAGTCGTGTTCCTGGCGGGGACCCCGGAGCACCACTGTCGGGTGCCGGACACAGCGAACCTGAGCAGCGTGTGGCGCAACCACAGCCTCCCGCTGCAGCTGCAGGACGGCCGCGAGGTGCCTCACAGCTGCCGCCGCTACCGGCTCGCGACGATCGTCAACTTCTCGGCGCTCGGGCTGGAGCCGGGGCGCGACGTGGACCTGGAGCAGCTGGAGCAAGAGGGCTGCCTGGATGGCTGGGAGTTCAACCAGGACATCTACCTGTCCACCATCGTGACCGAGGTGGGTATGTGAGCGACCCAGTATCTGCATCAGTCCCCCTCGAGACACCCTGGCAGTGCCTGGGTCAGCGTCCCCCACTCATCAAACCTGGCCAGCAGTCACCTGGGTTATACTTCCAACACAGGTGTGCAGCCCAAGAGAGCAGGACTCAGGCTCATTCCCCATCGGTTTGTCTTGTAGGGAGGGGATGAAGAAGGGAGAAGGGAAGCAGTTGTCAACTGCCTTTTCCTCTGGCAGTTTCACAAAAGACGAAGTTGTTTCCCAAGAGCCTAGATACTGCCAACCCCAGGCTCCCCAGATGGACAGCCTGAGTCAAGTTCCTGCCGGAGGCATGAGGAGGGGGTGTGGGGGATGCTGCTGAGGCACGTGTAGACACAAAGAAGAGTCTTGCTGCTGGGCAGGGCATGGGCAGGTGTGGTCTGTTCCCTGGCCACAGGCTTCTGGAAGCATCACGGGGTCTCCTGCTCTGCCATACAACTATGGTAAGGCTTGGGTCCTGTCCTGAGCCTCCAGTTTCTCTGAAAAGGAGCAGAAGGCCTCCTGATACGGGTGGAGTACAGGGAACTAGAGGAGGCATAACCCTGGCCCCAGGGCACTCCTGAAGGGACAGACTCACAGAGACCGTCTGAGCATAGGGCCCAGTGGTGGACAGAGGCTCCGGCTTATGCCATTAGCCCCTTAGCATCCTAAGTGGTTTGGTGGCAGGATTTCTAAGTTTCAGCAGTCAGAATACACACGTACTTTGTCCTCTGCATTTCCTGCTTTGCATCTGGTAAGGGCCAGGAGATGCTATGTCAGGCACATCTCCTTCTGAGGAGGGTATCCTCATAGACTAGTTTCCTGCTATTAATCAGGCAGGTAGGATTCCCAGTTTCTGGCCCATCCTCTGCACCATGTGAAAACCTGAGCATGGCCTCTGCTAGTCTTTTATCCCCTTCCCCAGCACAATGTGGCAATAATTAGACACCATGTCTGGCCTTGTGCTGAACACCAGGCTATACACATCTGGGGTGTGGGGTCTGCTTTTGAAGCTCAGATACCGACGGGGACACTGGCTGTGTTCGAGAGAGCTAACATCAAACCTGGTTAATAACAGGGTTCTGGAACCTGAATTCAAATACTGGCTGGCTTGTTGTGTGACCTGGGGCAAAAAAATGGCCTTCTCTGTGGGGATAGCAGGGTGAGGAACTCCTTTAAGAAGGGATGATAAATTTGAACTGAGTCTGGAAATATGAGCAGGACTTGTCCAGGCAAAGAACATGGAAGATTCTGGGAATGAGATTTCATAGATCAGGGTGGCTTGGAGTTCAACGGATGGCAGGTGAGGCTAGAAATGCCTACAGGGGCCTGTCCACAGTGAGCCTGGTAGGAATGTTGAAGAGTTGAGTATATTCTGAGGACAGCGAGGAAATAGTAAGGGTTCCAAGGAAGGGGTAACATGGTCAGATTTGTGTTTTTAGAAAGAACTGTCTCAAGCTGCTATGAAAATCAAGAAGACCAGTGAGGAAGCTGTGGGAGTTGCCTTGGCAAGAGATGGGTGGCCAGCTGGGAGTGGTGGCTCTTAAGTCTATAAGACCAGTAGAAAGTGGGCTCAGCCTATGGAGCGCCTCTGGATTCCTCCAGCATTGGTTCCATGCCTACCTTGGGCCCTGAGGTGGCCGTGCTTCTCTGGCTTTGATCCCCTAGCAGGGGTTCCTAGTGCTTACCCACCCTCTGCCCACAGCCTGATCCTGAGGGATCCAAAAGTAGGGGCCAGCTCACCCCACCTTAGCTCCTAGAAGTGTGGTCAGCACCTGAGCTGGAGCTGGCCCTACTGGCTGCAGCCCTCCTTGACAGCTGGGTTGACCTGTCTCTTTCCCCTTCTTTACTGGTTTTGTTCACCTCAGGGTGTGAGGGGTAGGTAGCTGCTGGCTTACAAGTCCATAGCTATCCCTGTTGTACCGTGCTCACAAGGGCCTGTGGACACCTCTGGGGATGCACATCATCACACACTCACACACATGCACCAGGATTTGCTTTTTTCAGCAGCCTTTCCCTTCCTTGCTACCTTTTTGGGTGCTGGGAGTAAAATAAAAGGCAAAGGAGCACTAGTGGTTGGGAGGAAGGAGGGGAGAAGCATGAAAGTGAGTAGGGGGGAGGTGGTTCTGCCTAGAAAGGTGGTGGCACAAGGAGGAGCTCTGGAGTCAGACAGGTGGGTCTGTTCTGACCCCACCCCCAAGCACTGGGCTGACTTAAACAGGTTGCATCACTGCTCAATCAATGCCTCAATTTCCTTATCTATAAAAGGGGACACAAGCAAATGAAAAGATGCTCAACATCATTAATCATTAAGGAAATGTAAATCAAAACTACAATGAGATGTCACCTCACATCCATTAGGTTGGCTGCTATTAAAAACAAACAAAACAGAAAAATAACAAACAAAGATGTGGAGAAGTTGGAACCCTCATGCACAAAATGTAAAATGGTGCAGCCACCATAGAAAACAGTGTTGCAGACTCAATAAATTAAAAATAGAATTATCGTATGATCCAGCAATACCACTTCTGGGTGTATATTCAAAAGAATTGAAAGCAGGATCTTGAAATATTTGTATACCCATGTTCGTGGCAGTATTATTCACAATAGCCAAAGACGTAAAAGCAACTCAAATGTCCAGCAACAGATGAATGGATAAATAAAATGTGGTATATACATACAGTGGAATAGTATTCAGCCTTAAAAAGGAAGGAAATGCTGACACAATGCTACAACATGAATGAAACTTGAGAACATTATGCCAGGTGAAATAAGCCAGACACAAAAAGACAGAAACTGGGGCTTCCCTGGTGGCGCAGTGGTTGAGAGTCCGCCTGCTGATGCAGGGGACACGGGTTCGTGCCCTGGTCCGGGAAGATCCCACATGCCGCGGAGCGGCTGGGCCCGTTAGCCATGGCCACTGAGCCTGCGCGTCTGGAGCCTGTGCTCTGCAACGGGAGAGGCCACAACAGTGAGAGGTCCGGGTACCACAAAAAAAAAAAAAAAAAAAGACAGAAACTGTATGATTTCACTTATATGAGATATGAAGAGTAGCCAAGCTCATAGAAACAGAAAGTAGAATGGTAGTTGCCAAGGGCTGGGAGGAGAGGGAAACAGGGAGTTATTTAATAGATATAGAGTTTCATTTTGCAAGATGAAAAGAGTTCTGGAGATTGGTTGCATGATAATGTGAATATATTTAACTCTACTGAACTGTACACTTAAAAATTGTTGAGATGGTATATTTTATGTTGTGTGAATTTTATTATAGTTGTTAAAAATGAGAATCATAAGAATGTCCAGCTTATCCAAGTTGTTGGGAGGATTCGATGAGATCATGTGCCATGCTATATCCCATAGCACCAGCAAAATGGGCATCATAGGTGGGTGGATGAGGAGTGGAAAGGGCAAGACCTCATCACCTCTGGCTGGGCACCATGGGCATTGTGGGAGCTGTTCTAAGGTCCAGGTTGTAGCCAGTATAATGGGTGATGAGACTTGCTGGAGGCAGAGCCCCTTTCCCGGGGTGGAATTCTAAGGCCCAGAGAATAGGACACAGGTCTGAATCTACTGTGCCAGGGGGAGAAATGGCCTCAGCTCCCCAACAAGATCAAGCGCAGGGGCCCTGAGTAAGTTTTCTGCATCTCTCTGGCACCATACAGGTAGAGGGACCACCCTCAGATTGTCTCTGCTTTATACCTCTGAAGGGATCTCCTGATGGGCATACCCTTTGGGACAGAGAAGCCCACCTGAGCCAACCCCCTGACCCTTTCACAGGGAAGACGGGTCAGCCAGGGACCCAAGGATGGCATGTTCTGCTGTGGAAATGCCTTTTAGAGAATGCCAGGAGGCGGGAACCTGGTGTCTGAGCTGGGAACTGTGTGGGTGCGTCTGCCTATGTGTATAGGTGTATAAGGTAGTTTCCTTCCTCTAGGAACTCATGGGTGGAGCTGCAGGCAGCTATGCCCTTCACCATGATAGAACGTCCAACAACGGGCCTGGGCCTCTGGAGGCACTAGCCTTGTGCTGTCTTTCTTGGGACCTGGGGTCAGGGCTTGGACAGAACAGGACACACTGATTCTCCACCCACAGCCCAAAGGTATGAAATAGGAACAAGGGAGCCTTATCCTCTGCTAACAGGGTGCTTATGGGGGGCACTAGGAGCAGCGAAGGCGGGAACGATGAGACAGACTGAGCTTGGCATCTGACGGACAACTACATGGGACTCCATGTGGCAGCTCATAGAGATGTACCTCTTTTGGGGCCTGGGTGGGCTCTGCCAAAGGTGAAGAGTTTAGGCTGTTATCTTTCCATCAGGCCTGCAGGCTGCCCTGGAATACTGCTGGCTAGTGTGAGACTGGCAACTTGGCTGTTGGGACAGCCTGAATATTAACCAAGTTCACAACCCAGACCTGCCCTCTGGCAGATTCCAAAGGGGATAAAGTGGGGACCTCTGCCTCCAGCCAGTACCAACAGACTTTTATTTCCAGTCAGTGCTTCAGAAAGAGAACAAATAAAGGAGACTGAGGGGCTTTCCCTAGCTCTGGCCTGAATTTGCTTCCCTGTTTGTTTATCAGCTGCCTCACGCCAAACAGTTTGCCTGTTGCCTCTAAGCTCTGTTCCTCTGACAAACGCCACCAGGATCTCAGAATGTGCCTTTGTTTCGAGGCTGCTTCACCCGAACCTCCTGCCAAGTTTCTGGACAAACAGACTTTGTCCATCTCTCCTGGTGGGCAGCAGAGCCCTCACACTTTGTCCAAGAGGTAGGGTGGTGCATTGACAAAAACAAGGCTTGGCAGAGCTGGTCAGAAGAGCTGCAGGTGCCTCAGGCTTCGGAAGGGACTGTTATTTCTTCTTTGTGACAGGCTATATTCGATTTATATTCAAGGCTAACGCAGGCCTGCCTTGTTATCTGAAGCCTTGGTATGGTTTTAAGCATGTCTGTACAGTCCAAAAAAACCCAAAAAAACAAAGAAAAGGCAGGGATCCCCATTTGAAGCAGAGAGAATGGAGGCTCTGGGGAAAGGCTTGGCTGACTCACATGCCCTAGCGATTGGCACAGACAGCGCAAGGCTGGTGGCTTCTGCTCTGTGTTTGCAGGACTGGAAGGCAGGTTCATAGTGGCACCTTCCAGAGTTGCCCCTTGGTGCTACATGGCTGGCACAGACCCCATCCTATTTGCTTTTATTCCCAGAGTGGAGCCTGGTAGAGCTGTGTTGGATCTAATGTCAGGACGCAAGTGGGAGAGCCAGGTCCCTGAGTGTCCCTTCTTCCCTCAGGCCCCTCCATTCCATTCCCACCATCCCATTTAAACTACCTGGGCCTTCTGCTTTGGCTCCACCTCTGATGACCACAGAACTGAGGCCTCTCCACCTATGGGTGCTTTTTCTTTACCTCTAATATAAAGAAAAAAAGATACTGAGAACATTTTAGGATTTAGCCTCCCTCCATCTCCTGAGCTCCAAGTTGCAGAGGCTAATTCCTGGTGAGTGCAGCCAGGAGACTTGGGGATCCCATCCTCCACTCAGCCCATATTAATATAGTGGTGCCTCTACTCCAGGTTCCACGGGCTGAGAATATTGAGGCCCTGGTTGCCCTTGTCCCAGCTTATTGTAGAGTGGAGATTCCATGCCAGGAGAGGCAAGCCAAAAAGAGGGATGCTACTACCTCCAACCAGCCTCTAACTCATAAGGCAGGGGGTGTCATTCTGAGGGCACCTTCCCTTCCCCCCAGTCCTGGAGCAGGGGCTCAGAGATTTTCCCCAGGGGAAAAGTAGTCCATAACAACAGAGAGCTCTGAAGCTGTCCCCACAGGAAATAACTTCATTTGAAACAAGCTGTGCAGAAGTTGAAGCCTAAGAGTGCTCTTTAAAACAATGGAGACTGTGGTAGTAAACAATTAAGAGGAGACTGGTAGCTCCATTTGAGCAAAAAGCTAACCCATAGGGCAACTAGATTACCAGAGAGAACCAGAAAAAGAGACAGCTCAGAGCAGTCAGAACAAACCTCAAAGACTTGCCTCAAAACTACTCCTTCAGAGGGGCTTGAATTTAATTGAGCTAGACTATAGAATGATTTGTGCCCCAGAGCATTGTTGAAAACAATAAAGGAATGAGCCAGTAATTGGTGGAGCCTAACAGCTAGGTGTGATATCAGCAGAGGCAAACAGCTTAATAGAAAAACTGGGGAAAGAGACAGTCAAAAAGAGCCCTGCTAAAACCATTGTCATCCCAGGGTGACTGTGTACATGCCCAAGGCTGTGCCCTCTGAGGAGGAACATCAGAGGCTTCACACTGCAGGGGAAATAGTCTTCACTAAGGGTCCAGCCAAGTCATTAAACAAATAAACAAACAAACAAAGACAAGCACCCCCAGGGTTGGGGGGGCTGTTCAATGCTCAGAGTTTCCACAATATATTTCCTGAAATGTCCAGTTTTTAACCAAAAATTACAATACATGCAAAGAAACAGGAAAATGTAACCCAAACTCAGGGAAAAAAAAGCAGGAAATAGAAATTGCCTGAAAGGGCTTAGATGTCAGATCTAACAAAAACTTCAAAGCAGCCATTATAAATATGTTCAAAGAACTAAAGGAATTCATGTTTTAAAAAGTAAAAGAGGGGCTTCCGTGGTGGTGCAGTGGTTAAGAATCCACCTGCCAATGCAGGGGACATGGGTTCAAGCCCTGGTTTGGGAAGATCCCACATGCTGCAGAGCAACTAAGCCCATGTGCCACAACTACTGAGCCTGCGCTCTAGAGCCCGTGAGCCACAACTACTGAAGCCCACGTGCCTAGAGCCCGTGCTCTGCAACAAGAGAAGCCCCTGCAATGAGAAGCCCACGCACCGCAACTAGAGAAAGCAGGTGCACAGCAACAAAGACTCAACACAGCCAAAAATAAATAAATAAATTTATTTTTAAAAAAGCAATAAAAAAAAGTAAAAGAAGGTATGATAACGATGTCCCATCAAATACAGAATACCAATTAAGATATAAAAATAAAAGCTATAGGGCTCCCCTGGTGGCGCAGTGGTTGAGAGTCCGCCTGCCGATGCAGGGGACACGGGTTCGTGCCCCGGTCCGGGAAGATCCCACGTGCCGCGGAGCGTCTGGGCCCGTGAGCCATGGCCACTGAGCCTGCGCATCCGGAGCCTGTGCTCCACAACGGGAGAGGCCACAACAGCCAGAGGCCCGCGTACCACAGAATAAATAAATAAATAAATAAATAAAATCTATAAAAAAGAGAATCAAATAGAAGTTCTGGAGTTGAAATATACAGTAACTGAAAGTTAAAAATTCAGTAGAGAGCCTTAATAGTAGATTTGAACAGACAGAAGAAAGAATCAGCAAATTTGAAGACAGAGCAATATAAATTATATAACCCAAAAAACAGAAAAAAGGAATGAAGAAAAATGAACAGGGTCTTAGAGAAATGTGGAACACTATTAACCAGACCAACATGTGCATAATGGGAACACTAGAAGGAGAGGAGAGGAAGGAGCAGAAAAAAAAATAGTGAAAGAAATAATGGCTGAAAATTTCCCAAATTTGATGAAAAACATTAATCTACACAGCTCAGCAGCTCAACTCCAAATAGAAGAAACAAAAAGAGTTTTGCACACAGACACATCATGGTAAAGTTATTTACAGTTAAACACCAAGGGGAATTTTTAAAACAGCAAGAAAAATAGGACACATACAAGGAAACCCCAATAAGATTTATATTTGACTTCTCATAAGAAACAAGAGAGGCCAAAAGGCAGTGGGATAACATATTCAAAGTGCTGAAAGAAAAAACACATCAACCAAAAATGTTGTATCTAGCAAAACTATCTCTTAAAAATGAAATAAAGACATTCGCAGACACACACATGCATGCACACACAAACCTGGGAGAATTTCTTGCTACCAGTGCTGCCTTACAAGAAATACTAAAGGAAGTTCTTCAGGAATAATTTTTTTTAATGCACAACTTATTCTCTGAAAACTACAAGGCATCTTTAAAAGAAATTAAATAAGATATAAATACAGTAAGTCCCCTACATATGAACCTTCAAGTTGTGAACTTTCAAAGACGCAAATGTGCGTTCGCGTGTCCAGTCATATAAGGTGTGAGTGAAACTGCAGCTTGCCCTGTCTCTCATTGCTGATGATCCTTCAGCTCTACCATCTCCCACCTCCTCTCCCTCCTCCAGTCAGTAACTCTTCTTGCCTGTTCACTCGATGCCAGCCCCTGTATGCCAGCTGTTGTACTGTACCACTGTACTTTTCAAGGTACTGTACTGTAAGATTAAAAATGTTTTCTTTATTTTTTGTGTTTGTTTGTTACGTATTGTTTGTGTGAAAAGTATTATAAACCTGTTACAGTACAGTACTATATAGCCGATTGTGTTAGTTGGGTACCTAGGCTAACTTTGTTGGACTTACAAACAAATTGGACTTACAAGTGTGCTCTCAGAACAGAACTCGTTTGTATGTAGGGGACTTACTGTAAATGGAAAGACATCTCACGTTCTGTTCATGAAGCAGAAGGCAATATTGTTAAGATGGCAAAACTCCCCAGATTGATCTACAGATTCAATACAAAAGGTGTTCAGTATCATTAGTCATTAGGGAAATGCAAATCAAAACCACAAGGAGAGGGGCTTCCCTGGTGGCGCAGTGGTTGAGAGTCCACCTGCCGATGCAGGGGACACGGGTTTGTGCCCCAGCCGCAGAGCAGCTGGGCCCATGAGCCATGGCCGCTGAGCCTGCGCGTCCGGAGCCTGTGCTCCGCGACGAGAGAGGCCACAGCAGTGAGAGGCCCACGTACCGCAAAAAAAATAAATAAATAAAAATAAATAAATAAAAACCCACAAGGAGATACATCTTAACACCCCTGGGATGGTTAAAATTAAAAAGACACACAATAGGGACTTCCCTGCTGGCGCAGTGGTTAAGGATCTGCCTGCCAATGCAGGGGACATGGGTTCGATCCCTGGTCCAGGAAGATCCCACATGTCATGGAGCAACTAAGCCTGTGAGCCACAGTGACTGAGCCCACGAGCCACAACTACTGAAGCCCACACACCTAGAGCTGGTGCTCTGCAACAAGCAAAGCCACCGCAATGAGAAGCCTGCACATCGCAACAAAGAGTAGCCCCCCCTCACCGCAACTAGAGAAAGCCCACATGCAGCAACAAAGACCCAACCCAGCCAAAAATAAATAAATTTAAAAAAAAGACACACAATAACAAGTGTTAATAGGAATATGGAAAAATTAAAACCCTCGTTCATTGCTGTTGGGATTGTACAATGATGCAGCCACTTTAGAAAACATTTTTCAAGTTTCTCAGAAGGTTGAACATAGATTTATCATATGACTCAGTGATTCTACTCCTCATATGTACCCAAGAGGAATGAGAACATATACGCTTGCAAAGTGTTGTACACAAAAGTTTATAGCAGCTTTATTCATAATAGCCGAAAAGTGGAAACAATCCAAATGTCTATCAACTGATAAATGGCTAAATAAAAGGTGGTATATCCATACAATGGTATATTATTCAACCATAGAAAGGAATGAAGTACTGATATTTGGTACAACAACATGGATGAACCTTGAAAACATTATACTAAGTGAAAGAAGCCAGTCACAAAAGACTATATATTGTATGATTCCACTTATATCAAATGTCCAGAATAGGCAAATTCATAAGTATGTTAGTGATTGCCACAGGCTGAGGAAAGAGAATGGGAAGTGACTACTAATGGGTGTGGGGTTTCTTTCAGGAGTGATGAAGCCATTCTAAAATTAGATAGTGCTGATGATTGCACAATTCTGTGAATATAGTAAAAACCACTGAATTGTAAACATAAGAATGAATTTTATGGTGTGTAAATTATACCTCACTAAAGACCTTATAAACAAAAAGAATTAAGTAGCCAGCTTTTCCCCCCCAATGGTCAGGAAATTTCCAGTTTTAAGTCTGCAACTAAGTTATAAAGAAGAAATTGTGGGTGGATATATATACTATTATTAACTAACTACTACTTCCTCTTCTTCCCCCCGAATGAAAAATATAACTATAAGAGAACACATAGAAATCCATTCTTGTTTTTTTGTTTTTTTTTTTTTGCAGTACGCGGGCCTCTCACTGCTGTGGCCTCTCCCGTTGCAGAGCACAGCCTCCGGACGCGCAGGCTCAGCGGCATGTGAGATCCTCCCGGACCAGGGCACAAACCCGCGTCCCCTGCATCGGCAGGCGGACCCCCAACCACTGCGCCACCAGGGAAGCCCAGAAATCCATTCTTAAATGAACCATTGCTAGTTTTTCATTCACAGCTGTCTCTGAGATTGAAGTCCATTTATAAAGGGATTTTAAACCTTGTGGTAAAAGCTTTTCTGGTTTTTAGTCATTGAATAGAAAGTTCTGTTTTCTAACAATCTCTTCTGCCTAGTCAGGTTTAAGTATAACCTGCTTTGCTTATTCATTAATGCTGTTTGTTATAAGTCATGGTTTTGGTTAGGACAAAGGCATGAGATTAGTAGAAAGGGAACTACCATTTAATGAGGCCTGTAATGTGTCACTGTCAGACACACTACTTACATTTCCTGTCTAATGCTCATAACAACCTCAAGAGGGAGTATTATTGTCACCTCTTTGAAGATGAGAAAACAGGCTAATGGAGGTGAATGAGTGGCCCAAAGTCACACAGCTGGAAGTGGTAGAACCCAAGAGAGCCTGTGCTCTTTGCTCAACATGAGGCTGCCTTCCAGAGTTCTCAGTTCTATGCAGGTCACAGGGATACACTTATCTTTATGATCCTTTATGGCTTTGGTAAAGGCTAAAATTGCTAGACTTTGGTTAGTTGGAGAGTTCAAAGTTGAGGGTGATTTTCAAAGGACAGTGTGTGAGGGACGTCCCTGGTGACGCAGTGGTTAAAAATCTGCCTGCCAGTGCAGGGGACACGGGTTTGAGACCTGCTCGGGGAAGATCCCACATGCCACGGAGCAACTAAGCCCGTGTGCCACAAGTACTGAGCCTGTGCTCTAGAGCCCGTGAATCACAACTACTGAGCCCGCGTGTCACAACTACTGAAGCCCACCCTCCTAGAGCCCGTGCTCTGCAACAAGAGAAGCCACAGCAATGAGATGCCCGCACACTGCGACGAAGAGTAGCCCCTGTTCGCTGCAACTAGAGAAAGCCCGCGCACAGCAACAAAGACCCAACGCAGCCAAAAATAAATAAATGTAAATTTAAAAAAAAAAAGGACAGTGTGTGATACCACACATTTCCAAACTAATTTTCCATTACTCCTAATTGTTCAACATTCATTCATCGACAATTTGTTAAGCATCTACCACGTGCCTAGCCTTGTACATGCATTAGTTATCTAGAATGATTATATGAACGTGTTCAGGTTTTAGAACTCTGTCCACCTGGAGAAGGTTGAGCAGGAGGTGCCTCTTTTCCTCTCTAGCCAGAGAGCACAGTGGCCCAGAACAAAGCCCACCCCACCCAGGACGGCTGGGCTTATGCATGCACATGTGCACACTTGATCTGTCCTGTAAAGTATGCTTGACCTTGAGCTTTGTGGAGGCAGTGACCATGTCTGCTTTGTGCCCCATACACGGTCTGGCCCAGAGCATGTGCTCAGTGATGGTTGAATAAATGGTTAAGCAATTCCTTTTACCCATCCACTAGAACTCAGGCTAGTCACTTCATTGCCCTATGCCTTCATTAACTCATTTGTAAAATGGGGATAAAGAGAATACCCATTTCACATGGCAACTTTGAGATCCCATGAGTAATGCAAGGCACACAGTGAGCACACAATACACTGTACTTGTCCTTCCTATTATTATTACTGTTGAGGGCATGAGACGCATATTCTTCTAGGCCAAGAGTGACCTCATGTCCCCTATTACCTTGTGACGTGGTTTTTTGTTTTTTAAAGCAGAGCTGAAGGCTAGATGGCCCAGCCAAATGGAGCTTACTCTGTTCTGTTAGGGAACATTGGTCTAAGACCTTGAGGATGAGACAGACACAGTAATCCTGTGAGAGCACATCCAGGGCCTCAACCCGGCACAGTCTGGGACATTCTACTCTTTGTCTATGGTGTGTGTGAGAATGTGGGTTATGTTTCAGTAATGGTGGTACTTGACTTTAAAGCACAGCTCCAGAGCGATGCCAGGCAGCTCCTTACCAGGCCATCAGCCATTAGCCTCTGAGCTGACTGTGTATATATGTTTGTGTGTGCGTGTGTGTACACACATGTGCAGAGACCCACGGGACAGTTCTGTCTCATCAAGGAAAAGACTGTCTCCCACTGGTCCTGCCATGTCATTATTAACCACAGGGAGTTCCCTGGGACCTGGCTATTGAGGCCCCAAGACACACCCCTAGAAACCCCAAGGGACTGGGGCAGGCAGGGCCTGGCCTCCTTAAGAATAGCCCCGTGGAGAAAACAGGCTGGCAGCTGATTTATTGGACCCCAGTTCCAAAAGCCGCAGTGAAAACTTTATCTGCCAATCTTGTCCTATTACCAGGTCTCCTGCAGCTTTCGAAAAGACTCTCTGGGTACAGTAATTCCCCAAGAGGGAACCCAGCCTTGGAACCAACCATAAATAGCCATGAGGTCCAGCTGCCTTCCCCTGCCAGGTGTGAACAGGATCTCCCTGCATGGTGTTGACAGGGCTTCTTGGGCCCCTCTTCAGGGAAGGAAGGGGGACCTAGAAGCATGGCCTCATGGCCTCCAGTAGGAGAGCAATGGGGAGCTGGCCCTCACCTCACCCTTCTCAGCACCCAATTCAGAACTCCTTTCCTTGCTCCATTCCCCAAAGAGACTAGGCTTGACCCACTATCAGGGCCAGCTTCATGGGCATCAACCCATGCAGTCACACAGGACCCCACACTTGGTTTTAATGCTCTGCTGTTGACGTCTTGAAATTTTTTTTTTTATAAATTTATTTATTTCTTTTTGGCTGTGTTGGGTCTTCGTTGCTGTGCATGGGCTTTCTCTGGTTGCAGCAAGCGGGGGCTACTCTTTGTTGCGGTGCGCAGGCTTCTCATTGTGGTGGCTTCTCTCGTTGCGGAGCACAGGCTCTAGGCACGTGGGCTTCAGTAGTTGCAGCACGTGGGCTCTAGAGTGCAGGCTCAGTAGCTGTGGCACACGGACTTAGTTGCTCCGCGGCATGTGGGATCTTCCCGGACCAGGGCTTGAACCCGTGTCCCCTGCACTAGGAGATGGATTCTTAACTACTGCGCCACCAGGGAAGTCCCAACGTCTTGAAATTCTTAATCATTTTTGAACAAGGGGTCCTGCATTTTCAGTTTGCACTGGGCCTGCAAATTAGGTAGCCAGTCCTGTTTACTACCTTTGCTCATGCAATGCCTTGGCTCCACATCTAACAGCCTTCCTCTTTCCTTTCTTTCTCTAAGTGCTATCTATCCTGCCCAAAGGCAATGTCCTGACAGAAAAATATTTTTAAAAACACAAAGGAGAGCACATTATCTTTGGAAGAGCTTTTCTGCTTAACTGCAGATGGAATGGTGTTGGTTGATAATGGACACGTTAACACCCCTACCAAACTTGGGATTTTCTTGGCTCTGTCCAAGGCTAAAGGCTGTGGTGTGGGGGAGATCTTCTGCCACTAGTCCTGGTGTCACGTTCGTTGAAGAAGTGTAGGGCGTAATAAACTCGTTTTGTCTGGCCTTTGGAGTTCTTGTCCAAAGCGGGACATGGGTACAAGGTTAAGTTCTGAGGCCCAAGTTGGTATTTACTTGCTATGACTTCAGGCAAACACCAGTCTCAGAGCCTAAGTTTACTCTTCTGCAAAATGGGTTATACTCCACATCATGAGGCTCTGGGGCCGCAATCACTAACCTCTTTGTGTGTTGGGGCAGATCCCAAGATCTTTTCTGACACTTCGGTGAGTGATGTTTTAGAAGTGGGTGGTCATTAATTCAGGTACATGTCTTGTCTACCCCTTCTGACCCGTGGCCTTGCAGGGCACATGAATCTGGCCATATAGTTTTGGAGGGTTTGTGCCCTTTCCCCTGAAGCCTATTCAGGTACCCCAGTTGAAGCAACACTACTCTGGGTGTGGTTTCAGACTTATCCTCAGTTGTGCCTGAGGGGTAGAGAGCAGAGTTTCCGGTCCACATTGTTTTTCTTCTGCAGAGCTGTGCTTGGGCGTCCCACCTGTAACCAGCATTGTGAGAACAAGCAGAGGCAGATTTATGAATCTTGTTATTGTCTCCAGGATGGGGGTGTTCTCAAAGACATTATCCTCAACAACACAGAGTGGCCCCTTTGTGGAAGGAAGTATATAGGAGAGGCTTCTCTCAGGTCTCAGTACTCAGAAAAACCGAGCTTTTGCAGAATGAGTTTATTACTTTGCACACCGTGATCCTGAGAGCTGAGCTGCTGGGATATTCAAAGCCAGATTTCAGGGCTTCCCTGGCAAGCAGACAGGCCTTTGGGCAGGACAGCCAGAGGTCAGTCTTACCACTGGCTTGGTTATTTTGTAACCCCTCCTCCCCTGAGATTTTCATTTTCCCGGATTCCCTTAGCTTTTTGTTGTACACATTTCTCTTGTATGTATTCTTATAAACGCCTCTCTCTGCTGCGGATGGGACATGATATAAATATGTGAACTCATTTATAAATCTATTTCAGGGAAGTTGTGAGGATTAAGATCTAGATCGCTTTGGGAATGTCATGGGAGCAGCACCACTGCTGGGTGGGGCTGGGATTGGGTGGGAGGCAGGGGATTTTTCCTATAGTCTGGATCATCTTGCCACACACGGCAACACCGTGACCACAGCCCCAAAATATTTATTGGCACCACCTGCTTGTTTTTTAATTAATGAAAGCTCACTGAACACACTGAATTTTCTGCAGCCTCCCCTTGAGATTTTGCTGAATTGACTTAAGAGCTGGAAACTGAAACTCTGCCTCAAACTCTCATTCTATGCGTTCACAAGCAGGGACCTGCTAGGGCTACCAGAGCCCACGGGCCCTGGGGAGTGGGAGGGACCGCACTTCTGTGAGGGCTGCATGGGAAGGAGGGTAGAGGAGTGCAGAGGGGAGATAAGGAGCACTGCAGAAGGGAGATAAGGAGCACTGGAGAGGGGTGGGAACGCCACTCCTAGCACAGTGGAGCCCCAGATCAGGCCCTAGGTGTGGCCTACGGTCTAAGTGGGCCAGGGAGCACAGGGTTCTCTGGAGGATTCTGTTCAGAAAATATAATCACAGGCCCCTGGGGACCGCGTGCACTTTTCAACAAAGTAGAGGAATCTTTTACAACTGGATCATGTGACCATGCCCTCTACCCTGCCTTGCAGGCATTTCAAACACCTTCCCTCCATGCTGTGATGCCGTCTGAAGCAGAAATGGCATCTTTGCTTCATACTGCTTCACGGCTGAGGGGTCGCCAGTCAAAGCCGTGCCTCAGCTGACTTCTTAATACACGATGTAAGCAGGGCCAGAGGTATCACCCTCCCTTTCGGAAGAGGAGGGTGAGCCTCAGGCAGGACAGTGACTTGCCCCAGTAAATGGTAGCGTCAGGAGTCAGCCCCAGGGCTGCGAGGCCTATGCCCTTTGCATAAAAGTGACAGCCTGGCACAGGGGAGGAGAGCCTGCCTGGCTGCCATGCTATGCCCTTGGAGCTGGGCTGGAGGATCTGAGCTCACACTTCCTTCCCATTTTCCCTGGCAGTGGAGTCTGGTGTGTGAGGATGATTGGAAGACGCCCCTTACTACCTCCCTGTTCTTCGTAGGCGTGCTCCTCGGCTCCTTTGTGTCTGGGCAGCTGTCAGACAGGTAAGGGTACTGGGCGGGAGGAAGGGTGATTGTCAATTCATTGCCTGTCTTGGGGTTGGACTGAATTTAGGGTATTTTCACCCAGAGAAAGGGAGGCCCCTTAGGCCACCAAGTGAGCGATAGGAGGAACCATGATGTCTCCTCTGCCCTCTGCCCTCAGCCCCTTGCGGGGACCCATTGAAAAGTGGAGCCCTTATATCACCAAACCCCTCGAAAATATACACTGCTGCCTCCCCACTGCCTCCCCACCCCACCCCTAGCTCTTGGATGCCTTGTGATCTATCCACAACCAGCCATCAGCCGGAGTCAGGGCCAGACTCTGGGGAGTACCCTTCCCTAACAGTGCACCCACCTCTGCTGTGGGTCAGGCCCCTGGCTGGACACTGGGGCCACAGAGCTGACCCAGGCTGGTTCTGGGCCTCCTGGGGCACACAGTCAGGAGGAGACAGCATCGCAGCTCTGGGAGATGGTGCCCTCACTGGCCCTTGAATGTTCTTGGGTATCAGAGCAGGGAGGTGGGAATGCTCAACGTCAGTGTTGGGGAAGCCTTCCCAGAGGAGTGGCTGTCCCTCCCCCCAGTCATGAAGCCCAGTGGGACCCCAGACCCAACAGACTGAGAACTGAGTTTGGAAGATGAGGTCGGAGACTGTTCTGCTCATACCTGTGTTCCCTTCTAGCCATTGGACACTATCAGAAAGTCAAATTAAGACTTACTAAAAAAAAAAAGACTTAAGCCAACTATAGTGTCATTAATGGACGTTGCTGGAAGCTACACTTTCCATAGAGCAGTGGTTCCCAATTTGGGATGCACAGTAGAGAATATTTTTAAGTCCCAATACCCAAACTGCATCCAATTGTCTACATCCGGACGATAAGCATATTGGAAGGCAGGTGCTGGCACCGGTATTTTTTAAAGCTCTCTTGATTCCGGGCACAGCCAAGGTTGGAAACCACTGACATAGAAGGACTCTTGGTTCTGGATTGACAGAATTCTCATGTTGCTGATGTTAGATGTATCTGCAATCTATACTCTATTCCCGAAAGATGATGGCAGCTTCTACAACTATGACTCATTCTAAAGAGTAGATTTCCACATGGTCCTTGCATAAGCTGCTCTGTGCTTTCGAGATACAGGAGGCTCAGAATCTCAAAAGTTACCTCCTGGGCAGATGGATGCCTGAGGCCTCACCAAGGAAGAACCTGGGAGGGTATGACAGGAAGGAAGCCTGTCACAGCCCTGAGAAAAACAAAGTCTGCAGCAATGCCTGACTCAGAGTTTCCACATGCCCTGATGACAGTGCTGCTGTGAACTTCACGGGCCATGTCTTGTCCTGTGCTGTACTCTACAGGTTTGGCAGAAAGACCATCCTCTTCGCAACCATGGCTGTGCAGACTGGCTTCAGCTTCCTGCAGATTTTTTCCATCAACTGGGAGATGTTCACCATGTTATTTGTCATCGTCGGCATGGGCCAGATCTCCAACTATGTGGTGGCCTTCATACTAGGTAGGAATGGCTTCTGACCTACAGGGCTTCTTGCAACCATCTGAGAGGCCTAGGAAGAGGGGGCCACTGGAGAGGGCACAGGGAGTGCTCTTAGCACAGAAGGAAGCACCTCATCTCATGGGCTGTGCTTCCAAAATGTGATCAGCCTCGGGGATATATGTGCTGGTGGTGGAGGCTCTAGCCACAGGTGCTTTGATGGGTCGCAGGCAAGGCAGGCACGCACAGGGAGCCAGCTCCGTGCTGGGCCCTGAAATGTGACCATGAAGAAGAGCTGCAGCTGGTAAGAACCAGCCAGGTAATAACTGAGACACATTTCAGGAGCATAGGGCTCGGGAGAGGGACAGACGAGGGGATCTTGAGGGAGAGACAGCCTAGGGGTGTCTTTGATCTGAGCTATGAAAGCTTGAGGTTTCTGCCTGGGCTGGGGCTAAAGGGTGTTCCCGGCAGCTGGGCATGGCCCATGGAGGTACTTAGGGTAGTTGGTGTGCCCAGTACACAGGTGGAGGAGGCACGTGCAGACAGGAGTCCAGTGCCAGCCAGCCATCATTGGGCAGATCTGGCCTCACCCCTAAGTCAGAGCCCACCCCCGGAGCATATCAGCTGCATGCAGGACAAGCCTTACTGCTGAGAGCAGTCCTATCTCCTAGCAGCACCCTTGCTTCTGGAATATCAGGCTGCATGAGGGTGACTCACAAGCTAAAGGTCGTGAGGAGGACCCCAGGGCCTTTACTAGCTTTTCCTGGGAGGCAGCAGGGTGAGCTCCGGGCAGGGTGATAAGGGTCATCCGCAGGAGTGAGAGTCCCCAGCAGGCTCTCTGAGCCCACCTGCTCCCTCTGAGCAGGTGAGAGAAAGGGAGATGGGGGCACATCTGGGATAATAGACACCAATTCCCATAATCTCCAGTGTGATCATATTTCCTTGTTGGCTGTCCCAATTGTCACAGCGTAATTACCAATAGTGCCCCTTTAATGTAAGTCTAATGATTCTTCTTGTCTCAAAAGTCTGCATCTAGTAAGATGATTCTGGTCAATTTTGAGATTCTGGATGACTCGTTGGCTTTTGAGATCCTGTGTTCTCTTAGTTGAGGGTGTGTACACCCTGTCACGTTGCCAAGATGGAACTATTCAAATTCCACTCCTTTAATCATTTGTGAAGAGCCCCTCTCCACAGGCCCAGCCTCAGTGTCTGAAGAGGGAGGAGGGGAGGGTATGCTGAAGCCACACGGCCCCCGCAGAAGCACCCTCTTCAGCAGGCCCCAGCAGGATGAGGCCTCTCTCCTCCCTGCAGAGGGAAGGAGGGGAGCAAGATTTTCTTAAAGAGGATCATTTGAGGAGAGGACCCAGAAAGCTTCCAGCCAGTGGTACTGGAAACTTGAGATTGGAGGAATTCAGGACAGAAGTTAATACCTCCTGATGCCTGATGGCCCCAAGGACACGGGGCTCTTGGACACAGCAGAGCCTGTTGTTCTCATGGTTTAAACCCTGCAGATTCCTTGTTCCTTTTGATGACCGCCCTATACCTGGAAAGCCCAATGGGTAGCTTTGCTTGGGCCAGAATATACCAGAGACTAAACAGAGGAATCTGCCTGATGCCAGCAGAGCCCTTTAGGAGGACCTAAAGAGTCACCTGAAATGGAAGGGCACAAGGTCATAGTGAAGCCAGAGAAGCCCTGTCATTGGGATCAGGAGCCAGGCGGCGTCTGTGCCATGCACGGCATCCCCCACGTCCTGCGGAATGGCAGCATTGAGACCTGCCTTTCCAGGGGCAAAGGGTGCTTCTGGAGCCATGGAGCCTCCCCTGTGTGAGTGGATGCAGCCAGGAGAGCCCACCCCAGGCCTCCTGCAAGAAAGTCCCTGCCCAGCTGACCTTGACACTACAACCAACTTCCCTTCCTGCTCCCCATGATGAGACGAGTGAGAAGGCCAAGGGGAAAGTAAGATCTGTAAGATCAGTCAGAACCTAGATGTACAAGCCAGAAATCAGTGGGTGGGACGCTGGGTGTAGCAGGCTCCCCATCAGCCTGGTCCAGGGCTGTGGTAGGGTGCTCTGGGAGCCTCCCTGGCTATAGTGTTACTCTACTGTGCTCTGCAGGAAACTGCTGACTTTTGTGCACTGGTATGAGCCTCTTTATACTGGGTTCTCAGGCCTGAACGTTTCAGAGTGTCGCTGAGAACCAACCTGCCCCCTGGAGCAGGCAGACTCGCTCGTCAGCGCCTGGGGTAGGGTGGGGGGGGCAGACTCGGCGGAGGCTGACTTCTGGCAGTGCAGCAGCGCTCTCTGGTGTTCCGGGACTAGCATAGTCAAATTCTGGGTTTTATTTAACTAAAAGAAACCTAAGCTTAGGATCCGGTCTGCGTTCTGTCTGGGCCTTCCCTTTTGCCCTCTGGCTCTAGGGAAGGGTTGGCAAGAGGCTGTGATGATAATCTCCCGTTTTAGGATTCTTCACATTAATTCAGGAAGCTGAATTACTCCCACTCTCAAAGCAATGCAAAAATGGATCCTCTCCTTGCTCTGCTTTTTAACAATTATAAAGCCCGCCAGAGTCACAGGAGACAAGAAAAAGAAAGGAAGGAACGGTGCTACCTAAAGGAACAGAACGTGGATACACCTGGAAGTGAGGGAGCTGCCAGAATGATGCTTGTTCAGGAGGAAGTGACCACTCAGGACCAAGGACACTGGCCCTACCCACAGTCTAGCTCCCCCCTCACAATCTCCTACTGTTTCCCAGAAATAACGCCTTTGACCTGTCCACAGCCTCTGGGTGAAATGCCAGCGGCATCCTCCTTTATCTCTCATAACCAGCTGCTTGAATTTATTTTGTCTCCTGTCTTGACTGATCCATTAATTCCGTATTTTCCCAGTACTCCTAACATCAACCTCCTCTGCAATATTTGTTCCAGCATGCTGAACTATTTAAAGTTCTGCTTCCTTTGAGGTCTAAATGTATTCTTCCTTTTGATAAGTACATAACTGATGGCATCTTCCTTTATAACATTGGCTACCCGGAAGCTCAGGCTGTATCAACTATGCAGCCTTTATCAGCCACACAGTTTTTTAATGGAGATATCATTTGCATACCATAATGTTAACTCTTTAAAGGTGTATAATTCAGTGGTTATCAGTGTATTCACAAAGTTGTACAATCATCAACTCTACCTAACTCCAGAACATTGTCACCACCTGCCATTAGCAGTCACTCCCCCACACTCCTCTCTCCCCAGGCCCTGGCAACCACTAATCTACTTCCTGTCTGTGTGGATTTGTCAATTCTGGATGTTTCTGATAAACGGAATCATACAATATGTGGCCTTTGTGACTGACTTCCTTCACTTAATGTTTTCAAGGTTGGTCCATGTTGTAGCATGACTCAGTATTCCATTGTATGGAGATGCCACATTTTGTTCATCTCTTCATCAGCTGATGGACAACTGGGTTGTTTCCACTCTCTGACCAAATGTTGCTATCAACATTTGAGTACAAGTTTTTTGTGGATCTGTTTTCAGTTCTCTTGGGTATGTACCTAGGAGTGGACTTGCTGGGTCAGGTGGGAATTTTATGTTTTACCATTTAAGGAACTGCCAGACCGTTTGCCAAAGTGATCCATTCATTACATATTTTTGTTCTTTTCTCCAAGGCATAACTTTTCACCTTTCTTTATATTTTACTTTAACGTTACCATTATTTTATTTTATTCAAATTATAAGCTACCTCAAAACCTTCAAGGGATGAGGTGGGATATAAATACATTAAAAAGATGCTGAAATTTGCTGGCAGCCCTTGTTTGCACTGAACTGTGTGAGGGAAGAACCGGGGGGACCCAGGGAGGAGGAAGGACTCACTCCTGTCTGTCGTCAAGGGGCTCACATCTGGTCGACAGAGGCAGCCATTGCAGTTGTTATAGAGAACGTGGGTCATGGCCTAGGAGTGTTGGGAGGAGCTCCTATAAATTTTCTGGGTATATGCAGAAATAGGAAAGGTTACTTTTAACTAGAATGATTTGTGAAAGTTTGTAGAGGAGAGAGAGGAAGCAAGGGAATATCTGCTGTTTTGATGAGAATTCGGAGTATTTTCCGGGGAGCAAAGAGGGCTTCTGCTGTCTTCCACTGGGTCTCTTGGTCAAAGGCACTGTACTTTCTAACATTCCCCTGACATCTGGCACATGTCAACTGTTTGAGCAGGATGAAAGAATTAATTATTCCTGAGTACCTACCACATGCCAGACACTTGACTAGGCCCTTTACCTACATTATCTCAGGCCTCATAAGAATAGCTCCATGAAGTAGGACTTATCAAAGTCACTCTAGTAGCAAATGAGCATCAAGGAGCCCAGGCTCTGCACATGACTAATGGAGGCCACTCCTATCCTAGGGCCCTTGGGTCCTACCCCATATCCTGGCAACCGCACCACAGTCTTGTTTCTTGAGCTGGAGTCTGCAGACCTCTGTTTGTCATTCATGGAGTGGCAGGTCCTGCCTCCAAGTGAAATGGATCCAGTGGTTCCTGGGCTGACTGCCACAGAAGGGCCCTGATCAACATGGTAGTAAGCCTGGCACTCTCTGAGTCACTCCCTCTTGGAGAAAGTGCTCAGATTCTGGTGGCGGTGACGGGCAGTGGGCAAACACTCCTGGCCAAGACATGCCTCTTTGGCTTAGATGTTAGAGTCTCACTCCCAAGTGGTACTCAGAGGCCCAACCAGACCAAGACCAAGTGGGCTTTGTCCTAGGAGTAAAAACCTAGGCGGTAAAGGAGGCCAGGACAAGGATCCCCAGTCAGCGGAGCCAGAAGTCACCAGTCACCTATCTCACTGCCAGCTGAACACATGGAGTTTCTGGCACCTGCAGGCCGTGAAACGTCTGCAGGAAACAGGACTCCTCTCCCAGTGTCCCTCAGAGGGGGCTGGTTGGCCTCTAGTGAGTTCAAAAACCAGCCCAGGTGGGGAAAACACAAATCCTAACTTCTAAAAGGCAGGTGTGGCCTCACCCATCTCCCACACGTCTCCACTAGGACCTCAGTTGAAGGACTGCTTGACAGGGCCAAGGCTTTGCTCCCAGGTAATTTTTTTTCCTGAACTGTATCCACAGGTCAAACTGATCAGGCTTAAAACCTGGCTGTCCCACTTAGTACATATGTGTGAATTTAGGCAATTTTCTTCAACTCTTTAAGTCTCAGCTGATAATGTATAAAATAGAAGTAATATTAGTTCTTATATAATTGTTGTGAAGATTCAAAGAGATAATATATGTAAACACTCAGTCTGGAACCTGGCTCGAAGTGCCTACTCAAAACACTGCTAGCTATGAAGATGATGATGAAGATGATGATGATGGTGTTCAAGGCAGGGTGATTGTCTGAAAGGTCAGTGAGCAGGAAGTCGTGCTAACAAGGAACTATTCAGGTTTGTGCCATCTGTGTTGCTCCACAGAAAGGCAGAGGGGTAGATTTATGAAGCTTCTGTCCCCCATGGGTACTCTGCAAAGTTAGAACAACTCTGTTGTTCTTAGAGGGGGAGATTATCCAAGAATCCAGTGGTGTAACTTCTCTCTCTTCTCTCATCAGGGTCATGGAAGTGTGAGGGAGCTCCCTTGGTCTCATGAGTCTACAAGATTCTCACTTGGTCCTGGGCACTTTCTCTTTTCCACAGTCACATCCTCTGCTGCTTCACCTCTGGATTTCTGCTTAGGAATAAATCACCCCCTATTCATTCTCATGTCATAATAATCACAGCCGAAGTGTTTAGAAACCATGGCATGGTGAGTCTTCTTATGGAGTGGTAGGAAGGTCATTAATGAGGTAAGAAAAGATCTGGAAACAATAGTCACGATCCTGAAAGAAGTCTGGCCCTATTCCTGGAAGTGAGCTTAGAGGCTGAGAAATGCCCTGGGTGGTTAGGGCTGTTGTCTGCAGTCCAGGTTGTGAGGGGTACACAATCCTGGCCATTTCTATCAGTCTGGCTTTTAGAAATGGCTGTTCAAGAGGGAACCACTGAGGTACATCTTCAGTTATGCTGAGTGAAGAAGAAGAAGAAGAGAGGTGAGGACAGGAACAGGTAGGAGGTGAGAAAGGAAAACCAACAGAAGTAGTAATTTTACTGCTTCTCTGGAATTAGCCCTTAATTCCTTAGCCTGGGTTCAGGGCATCTAAACACGATTGAAAAACTCTCTCTTGAAAGCCAAGCCTGAATGACCTTCGAATGATCTATTTTGTAATTTCTGGGCTGCTTCTCGGTAGTGGTGGGCAGATCTCAAACAAAAGACGGAGCTGTTGCCTTTGGCCAGATCTCCGCCCTGGGGCAGAAGACCAAGAGTGAACTCTGGGTAAAGGGCCTGGAGTTTTGTGACAACAGAAGGAGCTTGTTCTTGGACTCCCTGTCTCAAATCAAGCACTCCAAGGAGCAGGCAACATCTCTGGAAGAAGTGGGGCTGAGCGATCCAGTGTGGTGCTGAGCAGAGCAGGAGCCTTTCCCAGAACAGGGCCGGATGCCAAGTAGTCTTGGACCTTTGTGGTGTTCTGGGAAAGCTCTGTGAGCTCCTTCTGTGTGTGGACAGCTCCAGGGCTGCCGCCTACCAGGCGGGAAGAGCAGCTTCTTCTTGTCTTTCATTGGGCTGTATGGACTGTGACTGCCTGGGGCTGAGCCCTGGGCACAGTGTAGCTGCAGCAGAATTCAGTTCTGGGTGCTGGGGCCCTGCTCTGTGCACCTCCAGAGCCAGCTGGATCCTCTTTATCATTTCTCAGGGCTCAAGGGCGGTTAAGGGTGTCCTAACACAACTCAGTAACCGAACTCTCCACTGTTTCCGAGAGACCCTGTCTGCTTATTTACAGTGGAGAATTGTGGGAAAGGCTGAATGCCCCATAATCCACTCGCCCTCAGAAGAGTCCCCCCACCCCCCCGACCCCGGTCTCCTGGGACACCCTTTCTGCTCCTTACCCTGGGGCTCTTACTTTGGAAATGTGGCATCCTCAGAAGAGGTTACCTCTTAGGGCTGGGAGTGATGTTCCTATGACATGAGGAAGCCTTTAAAAACAAAATCTGTGGCTCCTTTAAAATCTCATGAAAACTCATCCTTCTATGAGGTGGTAAGTCTTGGGTCACGTCCCACCTTCCTCCACCCTGACCGCTCCTGCTCTGGGCCATGAGGCAAACACCTTTTCCCTTTTCTAAGTGGTTATGTTTTAAACTCTAACTGTCAGGTAATGATGTAAAAAGCAAATATTAAAGTGAGTTAAAATGCTAATACTCCTCCCTTGTTTTGAACAGGAACAGAAATTCTTGGCAAGTCAGTTCGTATTATATTCTCTACGTTAGGCGTGTGCACATTTTTTGCAGTTGGCTACATGCTGCTGCCGCTGTTTGCTTACTTCATCAGAGACTGGCGGATGCTTCTGCTGGCGCTGACGGTGCCGGGGGTGCTGTGCTTCCCGCTGTGGTGGTGAGTGTGGCTCCGTCCCAGACAGCCCCCCGCTGCAAGCCAGCAGCCTGGAGCCCAGAGCCTGGGGCTGACCATGGCGTGGGCTTGCTGATCTCACTGGAACGGGCTGGGGCCTCGAAGCCCAGAGACCGTTTGGCTCTTTGGGGTGGGCCTATGTGCTGGGGTTTGATTCCCCACCATCCCACAAAGCACCATTCTCAGGAAACCCGGTCCCCCTGAGGCTCCCCCCCCCCCCCGCCCGCTTATCTGTTACTGGTGGTGATTGTTTGTGGAGATGGTCTGTTGGATTTTGTTATTTTTAACTCTGCCCCCCTGCTCTTCTGACACTTTTCTCTCGCTAGGAAATCTTGTTCTCCTCATGGCTACAACTAATGTAACTTCCTCAAACTTCCCTGTCGCGTGATGATTAGCGTCTGAGATGTCACTGTTTATCTGCTTTGTCTTGAAGGGCGAGAGAACTCCTTCTGTTTAATGAGTTGTTAGAGAAAATGTTCTCTTCTCTCCTCCCACTACCCTTCAACCAAATTTTGGCACGTCAGTGTGGGAATAACAAAGTGTTGAGACACTGGCCCCAGTTTCACCCAGTATGGCTATGGGGAAGATTTTAAGTGAGAGAACAAATTAAGAATGATGGAATAAGGTTGCAGCCATACCCTTTTGGGGGAGGGATTCCCCATTTCTTTGATTTTTCCATATTTAAGCAAAAGGAAAGGGGATTTTTCCCATTATTGGGTCTGGTGGTCTCTCTCTCTCTCTCTCTCTCTCTCTCTATCTATCTATCTCTCTCTCTCTCATTAATTAGTCCTGGTTTGGTTTCATGAGGTCAACATCAAATCTCCCAGCAGTGACTGGTTTTACTGAACTGGTTTATCTCTACCGGCTCACACACAATGAAAGTTTCTCTGATCATTTTTTAGAGCTCAGAGGTTAGACTAGCCCTCGTGGTTGCCCTGTCCTGTGGACACACTGGCTGAGGAAGTTTCCTAGAAGGGCCTTCATCTTGCTGCAACTGTTAGGCAGCTGTAGAGGCTGACAGGTAGTACATCTTGACCTTGTTGGACCAGATGGCTCTTGTTAGACCACTCCAAACTACTGTCCTTTTATGACTTCTAAGACTGCTATGATTTACCAGTGCAGATTCTTGGCATGGGTGTGTATGCGGGAGAGAGAACACTTTTTTTTCTTACTTCCCTAGAATTTGAGAGACAGTGTGTTAGAGGTTAGATACTCTTCCGATGTCCTGACCCAGTCTGAGAGCAGGGCAAGTTTCTGGAATGAGAATCAGCCCAGCTGCAGCAGCATCATCATTAGCATCATCATACCCTCTGTCCCTCTCTCCACAACCCCCCTGCTCACTGCATTTATTTTAAAAGATGTCTTGTCTTGAGTCTCTCAAGACACAAGACAAGATTATTCAAAGGTTAGTTTCTGCCTCTTCCAATGAATGATTTTAGTAATCTGTGTTCTTTGGCTCTAGTTGTCACTTTGGCATAAGAGACCAGTACTTTTAAAATATGTTATAGTCAACTTTATTACGGTATGATTCTACCAGAGAGAGAGAGAGAAAGAGCAAAAATAGAAGGGCCCTGACTGACCGTAAGGGATTAGTAGGGATTTTAGTTTGTGGGGCTTGGATCTTTGCCTCAGAACCAAATATCACAGCAAGGAACAGCTCTGATAGGTCAGCCTCTTGAGTTTCTAGCACAGAAGGTCCATCCCACAAGGAGCTGCCTTACTCTTTCCCCGAGAAGAGTTGTTCCTCTATTGCCCATGGGCTGGTTGGTAAGTGTTCCTAGCTGTGGGCACATTGTACCAGGGACAGGACTGCCCCAGAGAGAGGGCAACCCGGGGCCAGGACAAACATGCTAAGTGCTTGTCCTGAAAGTTTAACAACAGTTTTACCATTTTCCTATAAAAATAAAATAGCTTTCTTTTGAACATCTTGTCCTTGAAGGTGGGACTTCCTGAAGCAATGCCCATCCATCCGGGTGGGCTGGGATGATGTGGGGATTGCTTTGAGCTACTGTGACCTCTGCTGCCTACTTAATATGTATTATAGACTCTCCAGCAACACCCTTCCCCTGTTCAATTTGAATTAAAATCTACCGAGAGGCTATAGTGTACAACCTTATTTGGCCCTCCACTAACTTGAAATGATCAGCTAGACTTAATTCTTTATGCACCAAGAAACCATGGCAATTCAAAAGTAGAGATCGCAGCAATCCTGAGTACAGTGGGCTGAAAATGGAGCCACTGCAGGTGGTTTGGGGATTTTTTATGTCCCAAATTTCCTTTAAAAGGCTTGGCAGTAAGTGATCACAGGTACAAATGGACTATGTGTGTAGTGGGTGGGGAAGGAGCCCATAGGTGCAACATGGGGAAAGCTTTGCAACATCTAGCTGACTAAACGTTAGGAACCTGAGACCGGCGATGGCACTCTGAGCTTGTAGTAAGAAAGGTAGGATATTTCTAAGAACAACCTGGTTGGGGAAAGATACCTCTCAGAAGTAGAAGTGCCCATGCTGTATATAGTGGCTGTGGGGTAAGACCTCTAATTCTTCACTAATACAGTTGCCAGTAGCCACATGCAACAATTTAAATTAAAATTAATTAAAAGTAAATAAAATATAAAATTCGTTTCTTCAGTCACACTAGTCACACCAGCTCAATAACCACATGTGGTTAGCAGTTGCTGTATTGGGTAGCGCAGATACAGAACACCAGTGGAAGTTCTCTTGGACAGCACAGCTCTAATTACTGAAACGGAGTGGCCTAACATCATCACAGTTGCTACAGGGACCAACCAAGGGATATATGCCAAAAAATGCAGACTGGGTTCATTTTTCAACCCATATGCTTGTAGTAGGCTAGGGACAGAAGCTGGGGCTTGGCTATTCGATACGTTGTGTTTTGCTCTGAGATAATTCCTATTGAGGCTTTGGAGGGGCCTATTAATTATAGGAGGACTATATCTGCTACATATAATTTATTTTCTAGGCTAACTTAATACTGACAAATAAGTAAGGAAAACAAGAGCTGGCAGAAGATTGGCTAAGCAATTCTGAGAAATAAAGATTAGGAAAAAATAGAAAAATTAAAGTATAATAAAAATAAATAGAAATAGAAAAATTAGGAAAGAATATAAGTCAACCATGTTTGAGCATCAGTTAAAAATGTGGATAGATTGTGTAATAAAAAAATACGTTTCTAACTAACACAACATTGTTAATCAACTATACTCCAATATAAAAAAATTTTTTTAATGTTTCTAGGCATTAAAAAACTAAGACCACATTGGCTGTGGTCTGGTTTGGGTACTCACTGAGCTGAGAATCTGTTGAGAGCCATGCGGCAGCCCACAGGAAGGTGTCAGTGCACTTAACCTCCTCCTCTGACTGCAGGAAAAGCCTGAGAAACACAGATGCCCTCTTTTACCCAATAAACTTGTGAGCATCACCAGCTGGGCACCAGGGATTCTCCTAGGGATAGACACACTGAAAAGATACTAGACTGTGTTTCTTTTATGAGCCACACCGGCTATGAAGTTGTGGATGGTGTTCTCCAGGTGCCCTGGCTTAAACATACCCAGTTAATGTTACCCCTTATAGTGTGGCTCTGGCTTTAAGTACAACTAATGATCTGTCTTTTGATTTGATCATAACTTTGAAACTTGAAGGTGCTTTTATTTATTCCTACAAATAATGGAAATCTTATGAGGCCTCCCTCTTGATGTTCTTTAAAAAGACAAACTAGAATTTTACAAAATAAAAATGATTCGGGGGCAACTTACAGTTGATAGCATCAACCTTGCTACTGTGAAAAATTATAAAACATTCAAATGAATTTTAGGTTTATTCCTGAATCTCCCCGGTGGCTGATATCCCAGAGAAGATTTAGAGAAGCTGAAGATATCATCCAAAAAGCTGCAAAAATGAACAATGTAGCTGCCCCAGTGGTGGTTTTTAATCCTGTGGAGGTAAGGATTTGCACATGTTTCCTCCTGAGATCAGTTATGCATTCTTTTTCTTTCAAAGTCTTCTTTGAAAGAAGAAGTAAAATTTATTTATTTATTTGTTTGTTTTTGGCTGCGTTGGGTCTTTGTTGCTGCACACGGGCTTTCTCTAGTTGCAGCGAGTGGGGGCTGCTCTTCGTTGCAGTGCATGGGCTTCTCATTGCAGTGGCTTCTCTTGTTGCAGAGCACAGGCTCTAGGCACGCGGGCTTCAGTAGTTGTGGCACATGGGCTCAGTAGTTGTGGCTTGTGGGCTCTAGAGCGCAGGCTCAGTAGTTGTGGTGCACGCGCTTAGTTGCTCCATGGCATGTGGGATCTTCCCAGAACAGGGCTCGAACCCATGTCACGTGCATTGACAGGCGATTCTTAACCACTGTACCACCAGGGAATCCCCAGTTATGCATTCTTGATTATGGAATTTAATTTGATTCAATAGGTTTTTGAGTGCCTATTATGTACCAGGCACTGTTCAAGGCCTTAGAGACACAATGATGATGAAGTTCTGAGCCCTCCTCAAAGGGCTGTGCACCAATTAAGTACAATAATATATGTAAACTGCTTAGCATATAGCAAGTGTTGATTAAATATTAGTTCCCTTCCCTTTTGCAAGTTTATCTCCAACTTTTTATTGGTCTTGCTCCACACCATTGATGCAGCTACATACTGGTGATTTTTGAATGTCCAGATTAAGAGGGAAAAATGTGTTTGAGGGGTATTCCACCCATGGGCTCCCCACTGTACTCTGAATCTTACCAAATTCTGCTGGGGAAGCTGTACATGTCTTTAGTCTTGCTGTGTTGTGTCTAGAACCTTAAGGCCTGAGAGCACAGGCTGGAGGATTCACCCCTGCAGGCAGGAGGCCACGAGGAAAAGCAGATATTCAGTGGAAGCAGATTCACTTCCTGCCAGTCAGTGAGGATTCAGTGTCCTTGGCCATGCCTCGTCAGCTCCTAGAGAAAACAAGAAAAATTAGAGACACAAGGAGCATAGAATGTAACCAAGAGTGTTAAGAGGATTAGATGGAAGGTAAGTGATGACATGAAGGAGGAAGTCCCCAAGGAGTGGACACTGTGAGCCAGCAAGAAAGGGAGTAGAGTGACTCAGAGCTGAAGAGGCAGGTCCAAACAAGGGAGGACACTTAGATGGATGGAGAGGATGGGGCAATGGCACTCCTGGCCAGAGGGTCAGGAACTGCTCAGGACACCTCAAGAAGACTATATGCTTCTTAGTCTTTATGCTTGCCCTACCCCAGGACTTTGGAGGGTGGCGAGCACGCCAGTGCTCCACCCTGAGAGCTTCCTCCATTCCTGGCCTTTGCGACCTCTGACAGAAACAGATACCCTGGTGATGGCTGGCAGATTAATTACAGTGGCTATGAGCCCAAGCTCTCAGAGGGCTGCCAGAACAAATATGTCTTAATCCTTTGCTCTTCAGATCAAGAATTCCATTCCCAGCCTTGGTCAATATAACTGGATGCCTGATCCACAGGTCCTGTCTGTGCCTGGTACCACTCCCAGAACCTTCCAGGAGGACTGCTAGTTCCCAGTAGTTTATGCAGGGGCTTTCTTTGTTGGGATAACAGTGTTATACTGCCAGGGGCATGTTCTAGAATTGTACACTCCACGTAGTGCAGAAGCAAAAAGGTAACATGGCTGTGAGCTGAATGAGGAGGTGTCTGTTTTTGGAAAGAAGGATGCTAATATTTGGGAAGCACCTGCTACAAGGGCAGGTCTGGCACTCTTCCTTCCTTTGTAGTAAAAATTCCTTCCTCAGCCTCTTACTGAACACACATAATAGGGCCACAGAGTCATTGTACTTTATCCTGAGGAGATGAAAGGCTCCACCTCAGAGCCCTGTAACTTTTTAGTTTCAATTCTTTTTTTTAAATTGAAGCATAGTTGATTTACAATATTGTGTTAGTTTCAGGTGTACAGGAAATTGATTCAGTTATATATACATTTTTTTTCAGATTATTTTTCACTATAGGTTATTAAAAGTTATTGACTGTAGTTCCCTATGCTATATAGTAAATCCTTGTTGCTTACCTATTTCATGTATAGTAGTTTGTATCTGTTAATCCCATAACTCCTAATTTATCCCTCCCACCCTCCTTCCTTTTGCCGTTGGTAATCATAAGTTTGTTTTCTATGTCTGTGAGTCTGTTTCTGTTTTGTATGTAGATTCATTTGTATTATTTTTTTGATTCCACATATAAGTTATATAATATTTGTCTTTCTCTGTTTGACTTATTTCACTAAGTGTCATATTCTTTAGATCCATCCATGTTGCTGCATATGACAATATTTCATTCTTTCTTATGACTAGTATTCTATTGTACATGTATACCATATCATCTTGAGCCAGTCATCTGTTAATGGGCACTTGAGTTGTCTCCGTGTCTTGGCTATTGTAAATAGTGTATTGATAGTTTCAATTCTAATAAGCTTGATTATCTAGATTCCTAACACATGACAAGTTAACTTCAGTAAATTAAAAGTAAAGGAAGGAAGCCCATCAACAGCGGTATGAAATTGCCACCAACCACTGACAGCTCACATCTTTTCCTCAATGGTGCAGTAATTATAGTAATAGTTAAAATGTATGGGGCATCTACCATGGTTCAAGTACTATGCTAAGATTTATATATATGATCTCATTTAATCTTCTCAACTCTTGATTATTATACCCATTTTACAGAGAGGTAAACTGAGGCTCATAGAGGATAAATAGTAACTTGCCCAAGGTCCCCTAGTTAACCCATGTGTGTTCTGACACTGAAACAACAACAGGACAAGTATGAAAAGCAGATATGGACCTCAAGGCAGTTTGGGTCTATATGGCGCTACCCACTCAACAGGCCCTAATGCTCAGTGTGATTAAGGTCACCCATAATGATGCCCATGAGTCAAGGCAAGGCTGTGTTAGCAGTCAGGCTTTATATAAAGAGACAGTGAAGCCAATGTTATATATTTTAAAGGCTTCTGTCTAAAATGGGCCACAAACATTTTTAAACGTTATAATAAGCATCATATATTTAGATGCCCTTATTCCCTGCAAATTCCAGACTTCTGAGCATGTTGAAAGTGATGTGAGACATACATGCATAAGAATATATTGTCATAGCCAAATATACTTCCTCACCACCTCTCAATTTCATGGTTATGTGCATTACTTTAACAACAGGAGGTAACCCCCGTGAAGCAGGAGAAAGTTTTCATTCTGGACCTGTTCAGGACTCGGAATATTGGCACAATAACAATTATGTCCTTGCTGCTATGGTAAGTAATAAGAGATCTGGAAATGCGACATACAGAATGTAAATATACAATTGATTTTCTTTAATTCAGGGGATAAGGTCAAGGCCTGGGTCTTCCTGAGGCAAAATTAAAATTTTAGAATTCTAAGTTATTTGGAAAGGCTTCAATTTAATTCATGGAACTGGATACTGAAAAAAAATGTCACAGGGAACAATATTTAGGTCTGCAATACTGTGACCCCCTGGGAAATCGTTCCCTGCTCCTCCTAGAGTTACTGAGATTAAAACTAATGATGTCCCTGATGCCTGAAGCTGAGACGCTAATTCAGCTCCTGCTTCCAGAAGCTATACTGACAATTAATCAGTGAAGTTAGAACACCCTGAATCCCCACTGCCTGCATTGGAGTTTTGACAAGCTTTTTATACTTGCTCATAGGAATCTACCGAGTGATTTTAAGGCCTAGAAATAACGAACTGACTTTGTAGGCAAGATTTAATAATGTATCTGCCAAGAAATTAGGAAGAAGACAAAAAGAACATGCCTACCCCATGATGGCAACACAAAAAATGACGGTAATCAGAACAGGTAGAAGATGGTGGTGTGGAAGGATGCAGAGTTCGCGTATCCTCACAACTACAGCGTCTGCCAGATGGTGGTGGGGGACCCCAACACCCAAGGAGATGGGAAGAACCCCCAAGCGCACCAGTAGAACATGGGAGGACTGAGCGGGAGAAGGAGAAGTGGAGGCCGGACAGGACTGGCACCCCTGAGGGGTGGCTCAGAGTTGGGGAGAGGTTCCCACGCCTGGAGGGACCCTCGGGGGCTTGGATCAGGGGGAGCACACCCAGCGTTTCCCCTGCCGAATGGGCTGGGGAAGTCTGCCCAGCTCTCGGGCCAGGTCCTATGCTCTCAGAGGTCCCCTCCAGGCTGGGTTGGTCCTGGGGGTGTAGGAGGGAGGCTGGAAGAGAACAGGAGAGGCAGGTGGAAGGGGCCCTCCAGGATGGGAGAAGCAAGAGAGGAGCAGAGGGTATTTGCCCTACCCAGTCGAGCCCAGGAAGCCTGCTGGGCTCCCAGGTGGGTTCCCCCACCCTCTGAGACCAGAGGCGATGGGCACGCCTAAGCCCCTTCTTCTCTGTTGAGCCTAAGCCCCACCCCCAGTGCCCCCCAGGGCCTTTTCCAGCCCTGTGGGTCCTAAGCATAGGCCCTGCGCACTGCCCAAAACTTGCCCCTGCTTAGGCCCTGACCTCCACAGCCAAGGCCTTTTCCACCTTTTTTTTTTGGTCCATCTCTTTTTTAATATCATGGTTCTGTTTTACCTTCTGGCTGTTGTTTCACCTATATTTTTATTTTTATATTTTTTCTAACATATCTGTCAGTCTCCTAGTCTAATTTTATTTTCTACTTTGTTATTGTATTTTTTTTTTTTTTTTGCCACACCACGCAGCTTGCGGGATCTTGGTTCACGACCCAGGGGTCGGGCCGAAGCTCCTGTGGTGGGAGCTCCAAGTCCGAACCACTGGACAAACAGAGAACCTCAGACCCCAGGGTATATTCATTGCAGTGAGGTCTCCTGGAGGTCCTCATCTCAGCACCAAGACCCAGCTCTACCCAACAGCCTACAAACTCCAGTGTTGGAAGCCTCAGGCCACACAACCAGTAAGACAGGAACACAATCCCAGTCATAAAAAAAAGGAAAAAAAATGAGACAGCAAAAAAATATGTCACAGATGAAGGAGCAAGGTAAAAACCTACAAGACCAAATAAATGAAGAGGAAATAGGCAATCTACCTGAAAAAGAATTCAGAGTAATGATAGTAAAGATGATTCAGAATCTCAGAAATAGAATGGAGGCACAGATTGAGAAAATACAAGAAATGTTTAACAAAGATCTAGAAGAACTAAAGAACAAACAAACAGATGAGCAACACAGTAACTGAAATGAAAAATGCACTAGAAGGAATCAATAGCAGAATAACTGAGGCAGAAGAACGAATAAGTGAGCTGGAAGACAAAATGGTGGAAGTAACTGCCGAGAAGCAGAATAAAGAAAAAAGAATGAAAAGAATTGAAAACAATCTCAGAGACCTCTGGGACAACACTAAACTCAGCAACATTCTAATTATAGGGGTCCCAGAAGAAGAAGAGAAAAAGAAAGGATCTGAGAAAATATTTGAAGAGATTATAGTGGAAAACTTCCCTAACATGGGAAAGGAAATAGTCACCCGAGTCCAGGAAGTACAGAGAGTCCCATACAGGGTAAACCCTAGGAGAAACACACCAAGACACACATTAATCAAACTAACAGAAATTAAATTCAAAGAAAATATATTAAAAGCAGCATGGGAAAACCAAAAAATAACATACAAAGGAATCCCCATGAGGTTATCAGCTGATTTTTCAGCAGAAACTGCAGGTCAGAAGGGAGTGGCAGGATATACTTAATGTGATGAAAGAGAAAAACCTACAACCAGGATTACTCTATCTGGCAAGGATCTCATTCAGATTCGATGGAGAAATCAAAAGCTTTTCAGACAAACAAAAGCTAAGAGAATTCAGCACCACCAAACCAGCTTTACAACAAATGCTAAAGAAACTTCTCTAGGCAGGAAGCACAGTGAAGAAAAAGACCCACAAAAAAAAAACTCAGGGGCTTTCCTGGTGGCGCAGTGGTTGAGAGTCCACCGGCCAATGCAGGGGATGCGGGTTTGTGCCCCGGTCTGGGAAGATCCCACATGCCGCGGAGCGGCTGGGCCCGTGAACCATGGCCGCTGAGCCTGCGCGTCTGGAGCCTGTGCTCCGCAATGGGAGAGGCCACAACAGTGAGAGGCCCGCGTACTGCAAAAAAAAAAAAAAAAAAAAAAAGCAACAAACTCAAAACAATTAAGAAAATGGTAATAGGAACATACATATCGATAATAACCTTGAATGTAAATGGATTAAATGCCCCAACCAAAAGACACAGACTGGCTGAATGGATACAAAAACAAGCTGTCTACAAGAGACCCACTTCTTGACCTAGGGACACATAAAGGCTGAAAGCGAAGGGATGGAAAAAGATATTCCATGCAAATGGAAATCAAAAGAAAGCTGGAGTAGCAATACTCATATCAGATAAAATAGACTTTAAAATAGACTGTTACAAGAGATAAGGAAGGACACTACATAATGATCAATGGATCAATCCAAGAAGAAGATATAAAAATTATAAATGTTTATGCACCCAACATAGGAGCACCTCAATACATAAGGCAAATGCTAACAACCATGAAAGGGGAAATTGACAGTAACACAATAATAATAGGGAACTTTAACACCCCATTTACACCAATGGACAGATCATCCAAACAGAAAATAAATAAGGAAACACAAGCTTTAAATGACACAATAGACCAGATAGATTTAATTGATATTTATAGAACATTCCACCCAAAAGTGGCAGAATACACTTTCTTCTCAAGTGCACGTGGAACATTCTCCAGGGTAGATCACATCTTGGCTCACAAATCAAGCCTTGGAAAATTTAAGAAAACTGAAATCGTATCAAGCATCTTTTCTGACCACAATGCTATGACATTGAAAATCAATTACAGGAAAAAAACTGTAAAAAACACAAATACATGGAGGCTAAACAGTACGCTACTAAATGACCAAGAGATCACTGAAGAAATCAAAGAAGAAATAAAAAAAATACATAGAAACAAATGACAATGAAAACACAACGACCCAAAACCTATGGGACGCAGCAAAAGCAGTTCTAAGAGGGAAGTTTATAGCAATTCAATCTCACCTCAAGAAACAAGAAAAATCTCAAATAAGCAATCTAACCCTACACCTAAAGCAACTAGAGAAAGAAGAACAAAGAAAATGCAAAGTCAGTGGAAGGAAAGAAATCATAAAGATCACAGCAGAAATAAATGAAATAGAAATGAAGAAAACAATAGCAAAGATCAATAAAACTAAAAGCTGGTTCTTTGAGAAGATAAACAAAATTGATAAACCCCTAGCCAGCCTCATCAAGAAAAAAAGGGAGAGGACACAAATCAATAAAATTAGAAATGAAAAAGGAGAAATCACAACTGAAACCACAGAAGCACAAAGAATTATAAGAGACTACTACAAACAACTATATGCCAATAAAATGGACAACCACAAAGAAATGGACAAATTCTTGGAAAGATACAATTTTCCAAGACTGAACCAGGAAAAATTAGAAAATATACACAGACCTATCACAAGTAATTAAATTGAAACTATAATTAAAAGTCTTCGAACAAACAAAAGTCCAGGGCCAGATGGCTTCACAGGCGAATTGTATTAAACATTTAGAGAAGAGCTAACACTGATCCTTCTCAATCTCTTCCAAAAAATTGCAGAGGGAGGAACACTCCCAAATTCATTCTACGAAGCCACCATACCCTGATACCAAAACCAGAAAAATATATCACAAAAAAAGAAAATTATACACCAATATCACTGATGAACATAGATGCAAAAATCCTGAACAAAATACTAGCAAACAGAATCCAACAACATATTAAAAGGATCATACACCATGATCAAGTGGGATTTGTCCCAGGGATGCAAGGATTCTTCAATATATGCAAATCAATCAATGTGATACACCATATCAACAAATAAAGGAGTAAAAACCATATGATCATCTCAACAGATGCAGAAAAAGCTTTTGACAAAATTCAACACCGATTTATGATAAAAACTCTCCAGAAAATGGGCATAGAGGGAACCTACCTCAACATAATAAAGGCCACATATGTCAAACCGACAGCAAACATCATACTCCATGGTGAAAAATTGAAAGCATTTCCACTAAGATCAGGAACAAGACAAGGATGTCCACTCTCACTACTCTTATTCAACGTGGTTTTGGAAGTCCTAGCCGTGGCAATCAGAGAAGAAAAAGAAATAAAAGGAATACAAATTGGAAAAGAAAAAGTAAAACTGTCACTGTTTGCAGATGACATGATACTATACATAGAAAATCCTAAAGATGCCACCAGAAAACTACTAGAGCTAATCAATGAATTTGGTAAGGTTGCAGGATGCAAAATTAATGCACAGAAATCTCTGGCATTCCTATATACTAACAATGAAAAATCAGAAAGAGAAAGAGAAATTAAGGAAACAATCCCATTTACCATCACAACAAAAATAATAAAATACCTAGGAATAAACCTGCCTAAGGAGGCGAAAGACTTGTACTTAGAAAACTATAAAACTCTGATGAAAGAAATCAAAGATGACATAAACAGATGGAGAAATATACCATGTTCTTGGATTGGAAGAATCAATATTATGAAAATGTCTATGCTACCCAAAGCAATCTACAGATTCAATGCAATCCCTATCAAACTACCAATGGCATTCTTCACAGAATTAGAGCAAAAATTTTACAATTCGTATGGAAACACAAAAGACCCTGAAAAGCCAAAGCAATCTTGAGAAAGAAAAACAGAGCTGGAGGAATCAGGCTCCCTGACTTCAAACTATACTACAAAGCTACAGTAATCAAGGCAGTATGGTACTGGCACAAAAACAGAAATATAGATCAATGGTACAGGATAGAAAGCCCAGAGATAAACCCATGCACATATGGTCACCTAATTTACAACAAAGGCAGCAAGAACATAAAATGTAGAAAAGACAGCCTCTTCAATAAGTGGTGCTGGGAAAACTGGACAACTACAGTAAAAGAATGAAATTAGAACACTACCTAATGCCATACACAAAAATAAACTCCAAATGGATTAAAGACCTAAATGTAAGACCAGACACTATAAAACCCTTAGTGGAAAACATAGGAAAAACACTCTTTGACATAAACCACAGCAAGATCTTTTTTGACCCACCTCCTAGAGTAATGGAATGAAAAACAAAAATAAACAGATGGGACCTAATGAAACTTAAAAGCTTTTGCACAGCAAAGGAAACCATAAACAAGATGAAAAGACAACCCTCAGAATGGGAGAAAATATTTGCAAATTAAATGACAGACAAAGGATTAACCTCCAATGTATACAAACAGCTTATGGAGCTCAATATCAAAAAAACAAACAACCCAATCCAAAAATGAGCAGAAAACCTAAATAGACATGTCACCAAAGAAGACATACAGATGGCCAAGAGGCACGTGAAAAGATGCTCAACATCACTAATTATTAGAGAAATGCAAATCAAAAGTGCAATGAGTTATCACCTCACACCAGTCAGAATGGCCGTCATCAAAAAATCTAGAAACAATAAATGCTGGAAAGGGTGTGGTGAAAAGGGAACCCTCCTGCACTGTTGGTGGGAATGTAAATTGATACAACCACTATGGAGAATAGCATGGAGGGTCCGTAAAAATCTAAAAATAGAACTACCACATGACCCAGCAATCCCACTACTGGGCATATACCCTGAGAAAACCATAATTCAAAAAGAGACATGCACCACAATGTTCATTGCAGCACTATTTACAATAGCCAGGACATGGAACCAACCTAAGTGTCCATCATTGGATGAATGGATAAAGAAGATGTGGCACATATATACAGTGGAATATTACTCAGCCATAAAAAGAAACGAAATTGAGTTATTTGTAGTGAGGTGGATGGACATAGAGTCTGTCGTACAGAGTGAAGTAAGTCAGAAAGAGAAAAATGAATACAGTATGATAACACATATGTATGGAATCTAAAAAAAAAAATGGTACTGATGAACCTAATGGCAGGGCAGGAATAACGATATAGACATGGAGAATGGACTTAAGGACATGGGGTGGGGAGGGGGAAGCTGGGGAGAAGTGAGAGTAGCATCAACATATATACACTACCAAATGTAAAATATATAGCTAGTGGGAAGCAGCTGCATAGCACAGGGAGATCAGCTCCGTGCTTTGCGATGACCTAGAGGGGTGGGACAGGGAGGGTGGGAGGGAGGCTCAAGAGGGAGGGGATATGGGGATATATGTATGCATATGGCTGATTCACTTTGTTGTACAACAGAAACTAACACAGTATTGTGAAGCAGTTATACTCCAGTAAAGATCTATTTAAAAAAAAAAAGATTACATAGCATTAAAAAAAAAAAAGAACTAGTAGCCTCCTGCTGCAGCTAGTCTAATTTTAGAGCCATCTTGTATTGCAATTAGAAGTCATCAATGACAGAGTTTATGCCCCTGAATTAAGCAAGTGTGTCCTGGGCATGTGGCTTTCATCACAGTAGATCTCCTTAGTTCTTACATGTCATCAGGTATCACTGATGCAAATGTACCTTGAGCAGTGGCACTACTGAGCCAATAATAAACTAATCACTAATTTTATCTAAGCTGCTCTTATTACCAAATGTGGAAAATCACTAAGATCCCAGAGCAATAAAGTTTCATTTTTTGTTTTGTTTTGGATTAGCCCTTGTGCTACCCAACTTAGTAGAGTATGTGTAAAAAGATCCGACATTGTTCCTGAAAACATTTTTCAGGTGTCCTCTGCTTTTCAGTCATGTTGATAATAAGTGCATTTCTGCACAGGGGAGTTTGCATAGTGTAGTGTTTTTTCCACAGAGAAACTTTTATGTGGACGTTAACTATAATGACAGGATATGCAGTGTGCACTCTGTGATACCTTTTATGGGACTTTCACTTTCTTCCCTACTAAAGTGAGTTTTACTAAATCAATTGGAATTTACTATTAGTGGATCCCACAGTATTACCTATATTTCTTCTTCTCCTCCTCCTCCTCCCCCTCCCCTTTGCCTTCCTCTCCTTCTCCTTCTTATTCTTTGGCGGGGGAAATGACATATGGATTTTATGTTCACTGATGTGACTGACATTCTTTCTTCAAATAATAGCTCTGAAGGAATGAGAATATACAAACTCTCCTATTGAAACTTGAAATTAACTAGATTAGGATAGTATTCTTGAATATTGGTATATCTAGACTAGTGCTGTCCAATAGAACTTTCTGCAATGATGAAAATGTTTTATATCTTTTTTGTCCCTTATGGTAGCCACTAGCTGCATGTGGCCACTAAACAATTGAAGTGTGGCTAGTGCCAAAGTGAGGGACAAAATTTTAAATTTTATTTAATTTATTTACTTTTTCTTTTTTTTTTTTTTTTTTGGCCACGCTGGGTCTTAGTTGCAGCACGCGGGATCTTTGTTGCTGTGTGCGGGATCTTTAGTTGCGGCATGTGGGCTCTTAGTTGCAGCATGAGGGCTCTTAGCTGCAGCATTCGGGATCTAGTTCCCTGACTAGGGATTGAACCCTGGCCCCCTGCATTGAGAGCACAGGGTCTTAACCACTGGGCCACCAGGGAAATCCCTAATTTATTTACTTTTAAATAGCCATATGTGGCTATTTGTAAGACAGCAACATCTAGACAATTTCCTGACCATCATGAAATTGTAAAGAGACTCAAGCCAGCCTTTTGTCATTTTTGTCTTTTGTCTTTCAGGATGGTCACCTCAGTAGGTTACTTTGCTCTGTCTCTCAACACTCCTAATTTACATGGAGATGCCTACCTGAACTGTTTCTTCTCTGCCTTGATTGAAGTTCCAGCTTACATTACAGCCTGGCTGCTACTTCGAACCCTACCCAGGCGTTATGTCATATCTGGAGTACTGTTCTTGGGAGGAGGTGTGCTTCTCTTAATTCAGCTGGTGCCTGCAGGTAAGAAGTTATCCAATATTAACAGCTTACCAGAAAAGATCCACACCTTGACAGGGCTAATTATTAGTCCCTGTTCCCTATTTATGTAGCCTTTACATCATAAGTCATTCTTAAGTCAGTTATACAAGTGATAACTAACTCTGTGATTTCCCATGTTCAAAATTACTCCCTTCAAATAGTTAAGAGTTAACCTTAGAGAATCAGAAATCACCACCTGAGAAGGAAGAGTAATGCTCCCAGTCATCCCCTTCACAGAAACATTCACCTAAACCCTCAAACCTCTTTCTGAGTCATAATCCCAATTCCCAATTTCTTGGTACTTTCTTGGTATTTTCAAACCTTCTCTCTGATGTGTATATTCAAGTGTTAGAGTTGGTAGTACATACCAGTTCCAGTATAAATTCAGTGATTTTTATGGTCTGTAATCTTTAAGTAGTTAGAGAGCACATGAAAAGATATATGCTTCTCTTTTCCCCTTATGTCTAACTTTCTCATATTGTTAAAATGTTAAGTCAACAGATTTTTGATATATAGTACTATGTATAGAAATATATATTTCTTAATAGTAATAAACAGGATAAAAATGATTGGTCCTTCTCTTCGAAGATTAAACTTAACTGTATTAACATGCTAACAACTGACTATGAAACTGTTGTAATAAATAAAGGTGGACAAGGTCACAGAATGCATAAATGATCTAGAATAACAGAAGAGTGAAGCTCAAAGCAACCCTTCACGCTCCATCTTTGTCCATGTCCAATTAGTAAGGCTTTGAAGAGACTGTATAATTTGGGGAGTATCTTTAGATTATAAAACATTCCTATACAAGCAAAAAGGACAATTCAAGCAACTGTTAAGAAAGTATCACTTCTAAAAGCACCTCTGTTTACACTGGATCTCTTTTCCAGATTACAACTTCTTGTCCATTGGTCTGGCCATGTTAGGAAAATTCGGGATCACCTCTGCCTTCTCCATGCTGTACGTCTTCACTGCAGAGCTCTACCCAACCCTGGTCAGGAACATGGCTGTGGGGGTCACATCCATGGCCTCCAGAGTGGGCAGCATCATTGCTCCCTACTTTGTTTACCTTGGTGAGATGCTTCTTATAAGTCTATTCTTTTTTTAAATATAAAAGTAATAGGTTTTCATTATGAAAAATGCAAACAGCATAGAAAGTACTGGAAAAAGCACAAGTTCACCTCTACTCTCTTAGTTCCCCAAATCACAGCCCTCAGAGGAACTACTATTAACAGTTTGGTGAGTAGCCCTTCAGACATTTCATTTTGCACTATATATATATATATATATATATATATATATATATATATATATATATATATATATATATATTTAAACACACAAAATGATATCATAAATATTGTTTCACAACTTTTTTTAAACTTAACATTGTATCAGAATATTTTGCCATATCCGTATATATAGCTCTTTTAGTTAGTACATAGACTTCCAATGTATGTATACACATTATTTATTTAACCAGGTTCATGGATGAACATTTAGGCCATTTCAGAGTTTTTGTTACCATACATAACACTGCAGTGAACATTCCTCTACGGCCCCCACAGCCTTTGTATATTTGGATCAATAGATTGCTGGAGCAATTTAAAAATTTCATAGATATCGCCAAATTGACCTCTAAATACTATACCAGTTTACAATCCAACTATCAATATATGAGAGTGCCTGTTTCTCCATATCCTTACCAACAATGGGGATTATCCAATTTTTTAATCATTGATAGTCTGTTACATGAAAAACGGATATCATTGTTGCTTTCATTTCCTTTTCTTCAATTATGAATGAGGTTGAGCATTTTTTTCATATATTTATTGAAATTCTATTTATTTTTAAGAGATCTGACTGTTCATGTCTTTTCCCATCTTTCTAATGGTCCGTATCAAGTTTAGATATTTGATTTTGGGAGCTCTTTGTAATTGAAAAATTAGCCCTTTGTATATATATTATAAATATTTTTCCTAGTTTATTATTCCCACTTTGACTTCATGACTTTATTTGCATTGCTGGCAATTTTAGCTTTTATATGATCGAATTTATCAATCTGGAATAACACCACAGAGGGGCTTTAGTGGGATGTTCAGTGGATCTAGGATCTGGCACTCCAAGCTAAACCTCATCAAGAACTCTACTGGCGAGAGATGTAGACACAGCTCCTTATTCTTCCTAGTCATCCATTGGTTACCTACTAGTTCAAACATACACACATACACATCCCCAAAGACATATGTGAATTCTCAGAAAAGGTATACTCTAAATCCTTACAGAGAGAGACATTTTCCACACAGCTGCCCTGAACACCTGAGAAAGTACATTATTATATAGAATGGTGTCGTTTCCCCTTTGTTCTTCCCTATACTTTCAAACCATGCCCATATGGTCTAATGGTGGACCATTGGTACATAAGAAATGGAGAAGTCTGAGAAAGAACTTTGTATTCCACAGTAGTGGCTCCTGTTGGTGACACAGAGGCCTCAGAGAAGCTTCAAAATTGATATTTTTTTGTCAAATAAAATTCTTGGGTGTGTTATTCCTCTGTAATCTCTGTATACAGAAGGGAAGCAAGATGAGGATCTATTATTCCCCTGTCTGAGTAACACCACATAAAGAAGAGGTGGAGTGGTTCTTCCAATTACATGTAAAACCAAGACATATAAATGCTGCAAAAAGAAACCACAGTGCCTGACATTTATTGATTTAAATTGGATTGAATATATTAATTAGGTTCTTTTAAGAGTCTCACAGCTCTGTGGACCAAGATTTCCACAGGAGCCTACTGGTTTGGGCAAAAGCAAAGGTCATATCAGTCATAACAGCCAGTAGGTGTCCCTGCAACATCCTGGTCAACCTCTTTCCCCTTGGTGTCCTCCCACCCCCCATCTCCAATGACCTCTACCTTAAGAGGAGAACTTTGGTAGGCAAAAATTTCTATCAAAGGAACATTTATCACACATGATTAAGTAGTAGCTTAGAGAATGCCAGTTGACGTGAAAGACCTTATGATAATGCAAAATTGAGTAGGTGAATGATTATGGAAATTCGGAGGCAATGACATCTGCCAAACAGAAACTGTGGTATTTTGCACACTTTTTTTCTTCTGTAAATATTCAGGTTTAAAACTGCTCTCAAATACTGTTTGCCACCTTTACAAAATGATTCTCAAGAGCATCTGGAGAAACCCTGTATCTAATTGATGTTCTTATGTCCTGTGCCTTACAGGTGCTTACAACAGAGTTCTGCCCTACATCCTCATGGGCAGCCTGACTGTCCTGATTGGAATCATCACTCTTCTCTTCCCTGAAAGTTTTGGAATGACTCTACCAGAGACCTTAGAGCAGATGCAGAAAATGAAATGGTAAGTGGAACTTTAAAAAATGGTATCAGAATTCCTCAGAAAGAATAAACATGAAAGAATAAATAGGAAAATTCTGAAAAGAAAGTGTAATAAGTGGAAAGTAGCTCTATCAGATAATAAAGGATATTATTAAGCAATGGTAATTAAAACAATATGATGGTGGTAGAAGAAAAGAAATCACTGGAATGGAATAGAGTTCAGAATTAAATGAAGAAAATATGAGAATTCAGTGTGTGATAACAAGTAGCAATTCAAAATCAGTGGGGAAAATTTAGATTATTCAGTAAAAGGTGTTAGAACATTCAACCAGCCATTTTGGCTAAATAAAAAGCTTAACTCTTACTTCAAAATACATCAGGATAGGGCTTCCCTGGTGGCGCAGTGGTTGAGAGTCCGCCTACTGATGCAGGGGACGTGGGTTTGTGCCCTGGTCCAGGAAGATCCCACATGCCGTGAAGCGGCTGGGCCCATGAGCCATGGCTGCTGAGCCTGCGCGTCCGGAGCCTGTGCTCCGCAGTGGGAGAGGCCACGACAGTGAGAGGCCCGCATACCACACACACACAAAAAAAACACATCAGGATAAATTCCAGAAAGATTAAAAATTGAGAACTGAAAATATAAAGTGATAAATGTAGCAGAAGAAAACATAAATATTTTTATAACCTTAGAAGGCCTTTCTAAGCATATTATGAAAAGCAAAGAGCCATAAAGGAGAAGATTGATATATCTGATTATGTAATTTTAGAAATTGTTGGTACAGCAAAAACGAAACCATAAATTAGAACAAAGGTCAACAAAGCAGGGGAAAAATATTTGCCACACACAATGTAGACATAGAGTTAATAAATTTAAGATGCAAGAAGCTCTTAGAGATCAGTGGGAAAAAGACAAACAACTCAGAAAGAAAACTGGCAAAGGTCATGAACAAACAGTTTATAGAAAAGGAAATTTCAGTGGCAAATATATACATAAAAAAGAAATACTTGTCCATATTAATTAAAGCATAAAAAATGTCAATGTCATTTTTTGGCCTATGAGATTGTGCAAGGGTTTTCCTCCTGATATCAACCAATTCTGACACCAAATAGGTGTCCTATAATTTCATCCAATTTTGACTCTAATTACTCAGGGCTAGCATCAGACTCTACAGGTTAAAGGCTCACTCCCACAAGACAGCCTTCTCTTCAGATGCCAGCCACAAGTAATGGTTCCCCAAGGTTATCCACATTTCTGGCTATTGGGGAGGGGGAAATTTACCCTTTTACCCCTTTAAGGTCTTGTGGCTAAACTAATCATAAAATTGACACCAGTCAACAGGAGAAAAATAAACAAATTTTAATTCATTACACAGAGATCTCTCAGAAATAGGACCTAAGAAATGGCCAAAGCAGGAAGCTTTTACACTTTTTAGACAAAGAATAAATTTGAGAGGAATTGACAGGACAAAGAAACTTAGGTTTGAGTGCTTAATTAGTAAGGAATTTAAGCAGAGTTTGGGCTTGTGTAGTAAATTAGTAAAGAAGTAACAAGGTTTGTTTATAGAGATTTCTTGGCCCAGCCCTGGAATTCCCTGTCTTTGGTAATAAGGGTGTCCTTCTACCTCCATATGCAGGGATTGCACCTTTCACATGAGGGATTTATTCCCTGCTTTCAGGGGCACAGAGGAGGCCAGAGTTTCCTTTTGCATCAGCTGCTTCACAAGCAACTTCAATTAAAAATAATCAATATGCCATTGTGGCAAATTTTGGGGCAGCCTGCCCTGAGCTCCATCATGTCCAACTTGGCTACAAAGTCTGGTATTTCCACAACCCTCCTCTTCACATTCAGGAATTTGCTAGAATGACTCACAGAACTCAGGAAAACGTTTTACTTACTATTACTGGTTTGTTCTAAACAACACAAATGAACAGCCAGGGGGAGATGTACACAGGGTGAGGTCCAGAGGGGTCCAGAGCACAGGAGTCTCCGTTCCTGTGGAGTTGGGGAGCATCGCCATCCTGGCCCATGGATGTGTTGGCCAATACAGAAGCTCTCTGAACCCCAGTGTTTAGGGGATTTTATGGAAGTTTCATCACATAGGCATGATCAATATTGATTTGACCTCAGTCCCTCTCCCCTCCCTGGAGGCTGGAGGATGGGCTTCTAGTCAAGGCTTGGTCTTTCTAGCAACCAGCCTCCATCGTGAAACTATCTAGGGACCCACTGAGTCACCTCATTAGAATAAGAGGCAAGACACTATTACCCTTGTCACTCAGAAAATTACAAGGGATTTAGAAGCTCTATGTCAGGAACCAGGGACAAAAATCAAACATCTTTCTATGACATCATAGATTGGAAAACATTTAAAAGACTAATGGTACGGTAGGAGAAGTTTCGATTCTAGAGTGAAACTGCCTGGCCTCAAATCCCAAATCTACTGACTAAACTTGGGAAATTTGCTTACTTTTCACTAAACCTTAGTATTCCCATCTGTTATATGGAAATAGTTCATATGGCTTTTGTGATGTTATATAAGATAAAGTGTTTTTAGTGTGTAGCCATGATAAAAGTCTATATGTGAGTGGATTCTGATCCCAAACTGAACCTGTATAGTGAAAGATGCCCATTTTTTATAAGTTGTTTCTTCTAATGATAAAACTACTTCAATATCAACTTTAACTTACCAAGAACTTCATGCTTACCACTCTATTCTTTCCTCAGGAAAACTATAAAATCATAGAATACTAGCTCTAGACTCATGAGGTTCTTATTAGAGTTAAAATAATTACCTGTTCATTGACTGGAGAAATGTTTTTCAGTGTCAGTTTGGCATTTTGAGGAGGGGAGTCTTAAATATTTAATTTTCTTTAGCACTTATCTTATTTTCAGGTTCAGATATGGGAAAAAAACAAAAGATTCAATGGAGAAAGAAGAAAATCCCAAAGTTCTAATAACTTCATTCTGATAAAATTCCCACCCTATTTGGTGAACTGAAAAACAGATCCTAAGACTATGAAGACACTAAAGCCTTTCCTGATGAAATGGACTGCCTATGAAGATTAACACTAAAAATGGACCTTGCTATTAAGAAATGCTTGTCATATGGCAAACTCTGGACCACGCTTACAGATAAGCTCCTTATTTTAAAAAACAAACCATTTCCAGAAAGTCTTCCATACTAATTAATTCGATGAAATGGGTTTGTAGGATTTTTACAAAACGTGTTGGTCAAGGACTGGTAAATCCATATAAAGATTAACATGCATTTGCAAATACAAATACTATCCAAATTTTTAAAGAAGTCACTGAATTAACACAACTATCAGGCTTGGGTGTGTGTGTGTGAGTGAGTAAACCAGCAAGTTCAAAATTACAGTAGTTTTTGAAGTGAACTTATACACTGCTGTAGCCAAATGATTATAAGGAGTATTCCTATCCAGGAAATTTTATATACTACTTTGAGAGGAATTGATGACAGATATTAATAGCATTTTACAAGTGAAATGCAGCAAGAGATCAAGTAGCCTGGCTCAGATGGCCTGTCAGCCTTTAAGAAGGGAACCAAGGCAGTTCCTAGCTACAATTTCAGCAGCTATGGCTCACAGCCTATTGAATGGTCCACATTTGTGCTCTCTGTGAACACTTGACTAAGCTTTCTGTTCACTAAGACTGGCTTAAGAGACCTTTTTTTGGTAAATAGAGAATCAGGAAAACTGCAAACTAGTTAGATTGGTAGAGGTGGTTTGTGTGCCCCATAGCCAAGAGGGGTCAGCACCCAGGAAGAAGGCTGTCCAAGCCAAGAATCTGGAGAGCCTTTTAAAACAGTTCTTTCCCTTAATACATCCCTTCCTAAATCTCGTATGCAGTTGTATCCTCTTCAACCAGGGGTGCATCTGGTTCCAGGAATGAGCAAGGTAAAAGGTAAAAGCCACTAATGGGATAATGTATTAGCATAAACTCAGAAGATGAGTGTCAGCTCTGTGTCTCACCACATTTTAGGCATGCTGACATGATAACATAGCAAGAAGTTCATCCTGGAGACCTGGGCAGCATGCTTTCACCACGGGCAGCGCCTTTTGGAGCAGCACGTGACAAGCTACTGACCCTTTAACATATCAGTGCAACGGTGCACCTGTAGAATAGGCAGCCACTAGTTTTTAATATGCTGCTTGGTGGCATCATCTCCTAAAATTAATTATCCCCAAATGTAAATATTCACTATCTAAATATTTTTCAAAGGAACATTTGATGTAACATCTTGGTAAACAATCCTTATTTCTTTAAGATCTTTATCTGGAACTTTTCTGATTAACTCAGAATTTTTCTTTATATTGCCATATTTCTAACACATATTTTATATCCTACTGACACATTGATCCCACCTTTTGATTGTTACTTTAAAATCCAGTAGAATATCTTAGAATAGTTTATGCTTTGTCACTGGGGACTCAGGTGCACAGCTTCATCCACCCAGTGCCTTTATCTTCCCCACTGATGCGGCCTGTCTGGATCACCTTTCCACCTACCCTGCCAGACAGTAGTAGCTGCCTGTCCTGCAAAGAACAGGCCCTGCTGCCTTTCAGGAAGCGCTCCTTGAACTTCCTTCCCACCAGCAGCGACTGTTCACTCCTCTGTGCTCTTCTGGTACTTGTTACCTTCACTCAGTTGGGCTCTTGTCTAGTTGTCCCCCCCGACACACAACATGTCTATAAGCCTCCGGGAGGCCAGGGACCTAACTTTGCTTATCTTTTTATCTGTTGCAGTGCTGCTTACTGTAGTGCTTTCTTGCATGTAACAGGCATTTGAGGATATTCGTTTTAATTAAAATATTTTGTAACACTAGCGTGGTGAAAATGTTATGTTTGAAACATAGACACTTGAATTTTTAAACACCAAAGTATAAAATGCTCTTAAATCTTTTTCTAAATATAAAAAGTAAGGATGTGGACTTCCCTGGTGGCACAGTGGTTAAGAATCCACCTGCCAGTGCAGGGGACATGGGTTGCATCCCTGGTTCAGGAAGATCTCACATGCCACAGAGCAACTAAGCCCATGTGCCACAACTACTGAACCTGCACTCTAGAGCCTGCGAGCTACAACTACAGAGCCTGCGTGCCACAACTACTGAAGGCTGTGCACCTAGAGCCCATGCTCTGCAACAAGAGAAGCCACTGCAATGAGAAGCCTGTGCACCGCAACGAAGAGTAGCCCCTGCTCACCGCAACTAGAGAAAGCCCGCGCACAGCAATGAAGACCCAATGCAGTCAAAATTTTTAAAAATTAAACTAAATTTTTAAAAAAAAGTAAGGATGTGATAATTGCCTTTTACTGCTGTTTGTATGGGTGTTTTATATTTTATAATAGTAAGAGATGACTTTTTAAAATCTGTTTATAAAAAGGCAACAAGTATACAAATGAATTACCTCTTTGGTAGTTCAAAGACCAAGTAGATGAATACATGCCAAAATAGTATTCGATTAAATTCAAGATATATTCCTGATTTTTATAAACTACTTTTAAAATTAGGTCTACAAGGCAACTACCTGAACTTGCTTATGAATATCAGTCTCAGACTGACAGCCAATATTACACTGCATGTTAGAGTGTAACATGAAACACTGGAAGCATCCCATTAACAGTTTTATGGATACATGTTTTAACATCTTTTCAACATTTTTGGGTAAGTTTTAGTAACTATAATCATAATATAAAATATAGATAAGAAGTAAAACTATTAGAAAATAGACAAAATTATCAATATTACAAGGAACATATAATGATCTATTTTTAAAATCCAAGAGAATTAATTAAATCTAGTACCTAAGAGTTTCAATTTAAGTGGAGTCATATAACAAGTGTCCCTAAATCAGCAACTTTCTATGTACTAAAAATAACCAGCTAGAAAATATACTGGAAAAAAACCAGGTTCCATTCCTAATAATCATAAGAACATAAAATACCTAGAAGTAATCTCTAAACAGATGTATAAAACCTAAGTGAAAAAATTGTTCCATTTAATTAAGAGTTGAGTGGAGACATGCTGTTTTTTTGTTTTGTTTTGGTTTGTATTTTTATTAGGTTTTTATTTTTGGCTGCGTTGGGTCTTCATTGCTGCGCACCGGCTTTCTCTAGTTAGAGACATGCCATTCTTTTTTTTTTTTTTTTTTTGTGGTACGCAGGCCTCTCACTGTTGTGGCCTCTCCCGTTGCGGAGCACAGGCTCCGGACGCGCAGGCTCAGCGGCCATGGCTCACGGGCCCAGCCACTCCGCGGCATGTGGGATCCTCCCGGACCGGGGCACGAACCCGTGTCCCCTGCATCGGCAAGCGGACTCTCAACCACTGCGCCACCAGGGAAGCCCAAGACATACCATTCTTGAATGTGTAGAATGAATTCTGTGAACCTGCATTCTTACCAAATTAATTCACTATTTTAGTATAATTAAAATTAATATTTCAATGACGTATTTTAGGAACTTAAAAAATAATTCTAAAGGACATCTGAAAGAACAAATAGGCAAGATTGTCTAAGAAAGTTTTGGAAAAGAAGAGTTGTAAGTTGTAAATCCCTCAGATTTAGAAATACAAAGATAAACAGGAAGGCCAGAAACAGACCCAAATGTTTATAAAATTGTAACATATGATAAAGTGTATTACAAATTATCAAGAAAAGGATAAATTTTTCAAAACTAGTGCTGGGACAATTGATAAGCTGAGGAAAATTAGCATCTCACCATAAAACACATACCAAGGGCTTCCCTGGTGGAGCAGTGGTTGAGAATCTGCCTGCCAATGCAGGGAACATGGGTTCGAGCCCTGGGCTGAGAAGATCCCACATGCCGCAGAGCAGCTAGGCCCGTGAGCCACAACTACTGATCCTGCACGTCTGGAGCCTGTGCTCTGCAACAAGAGAGGCCACGACAGTGAGAGGCCCGCAATGAAGAGAGGCCGCACAGCAATGAAGACCCAACACGGCCAAAAAAATAAATAAATAAAAATAAGTAAATTAAAAAAAAACCAACACATACCAAATTCTAAATGGATTAAAGATTCAAAAGTAATAAATAAATAGATAAATAAGCTGAAAGAAAATACAGGTGATTGTTTAATCTAAGGATGGATAGGGAATTAAAGATAAGGTAGAATAGATTTTGCTATAAACTTTAAAAAATTTCTGTACACCAAAAATCTTAAAATTAACACAAATTGGAAAAATATATTGGACACAGCGTCCTTTCTGTTTATGCATCAATTTAAAAGTACCAGCTAATACTCCAGTTAAGGCAAATAGTAAGACGGTTAAGTGCATCTTTGGAGACCGTTGTTCCTGGGCCTAATTCTGGGTCTGTCATTTATCAGCTGTGTAGCCTTGAGCAAGTTATACAGGCATACCTTGTTTTATTGTGCTTTGCTTTATTTGTGCTTCACTGATACTGCATTTTTTACAAATTGAGGTTTGTGGCAACCTTGCATTTTCGGATGATGTTTAGCATTTTTTAGCAATAAAGTATTTTTAAAATAAATTTATTTATTTTATTTTTGGTTGCATTGGGTCTTCGTTGCTGCGCGCGGGCTTTCTCTAGTTGCACGAGTGGGGGCTAGGGGCTACTCTTCGTTGCTGTGCGTGGGCTTCTCATCGCAGTGGCTTCTCTTGTTGCAGAGCACGAGCTCTAGGCACATGGACTTCAGTAGCTGTGGCTCACGGGCTCTAGACTGCAGGCTCAGTAGTTGTGGTGCAGGGGCTTAGTTGCTCCGTGGCATGTGGGATCTTCCCAGACCAGGGCTCGAACCCTTGCCCCCTGCATTAGCAGGCAGATTCTCAACCACTGCACTACCACGGAAGCCCCAGCAATAAAGTATTTTTAAATTAAGGTTTGTACATTGGTTTTGTCTTTTTTTTTTTTAAGACACAATGCTATTGCACACTTAACAGAATGCAGTATAGTGTAAACATAATTTTTATATGCACTGGGAAACCAAAAAATTCCTGTGGCTCGCTTTACTGTGATATTACGGTGGTCTGGAACTGGACCCGCAATATCTCCGGGATATGCCTGAGTCTTCCTAAATCTCAGCCTCTTCATCCGTAAAAGGAGGCTAAGCAGTTCCATGGCGTGATTGTGGGGAGATAATGCATATATTTAGTCTAAGTGCCTAGCAGACTTAGATGTTTTCCTCTATCTCACATCTCACTGAACTCAAAAGTTAATCATTATAGGGCTTCCCTGGTGGCGCAGTGGTTGAGAGTACGCCTGCCGATACAGGGGACACGGGTTCGTGCCCCGGTCCGGGAGGATCCCACATGCCGCGGAGTGGCTGGGCCCGTGAGCCATGGCCGCTGAGCCTGCGCGTCCGGAGCCTGTGCTCCGTAGCGGGAGAGGCCACAACAGTGAGAGGCCCGCGTACCGCAAAAGAAAAAAAAAAAAGAAAAGTTAATCATTATAATCAACTTCCTTGCCCTCTTTCTTAATCCACCTTACTCTACCAGGCAAACTGCAAGGCTGGTTAAATACAGCCCCCCTCCTACTTCCACCGGTACCTGCACAGCTAGATGTAGCTGGGAAAAAAATATGCAAAGCATGCTGACTGGTTTCATTTAAAATTAATCATCAGTCATCAAGAGGAACCTTACTGCTGACTGACAGTCATGCTCCACTGCCCTGGTCCATTCTCTATCCTTAATGACCTTTCTCTTCAGAACTCTAATATCTCCTCTCCCATGCTCACCCTCAGCTGTGCCTTTGCTTCCTATTTCACTTAAGCTCTTACCATCTTAATCCACCAACCTAACTGCATTTGTACCCATACACTCTGTCTTTTCTCTTATTGCTTGAGATAAATGGTCTCTGCTCCTAGCACAAAATTCTGTGTGTGTGTGTGTGTGTGTGTGTGTGTGTGTGTGTGTGTGTGTGTGTTTCTGCACTTGGTGCCCTCACCCCCTTCCTTACCTACTCAAGGACATTGCTCCAGCAATTAATTCCCTTGTCTGCCCCATGATCAATCTATCAATCTTTTCTCTCTCTACTGGATCTCTTTCATTCAGCATGCAGACATGCTGGTATTTCTACAATGCTGAAAAAGCTCTCCCTTGACCCCACTTCTGCCTTCAACTACTGCCCCATCTTTCCCTATCCCTTTAAAGCAAAACTCCTCAAAAGAGAGCTCTATATTTGCTACTGCTAGTTTTTTTCTTCCAATTTCTCTTGAGCCCACTACAATTAAGTTTTAGCCTCCGCCTCTTCACCAGAGCAGCGTTTATCAAGGTCCCCTATGGCTTGCATGTTTTAAACTGAATGGTCAATTCATGGGCTTCCCTGGTGGTGCAGTGGTTGAGAGTCCGCCTGCCGATGCAGGGGACACGGGTTCGTGCCCCGGTCTGGAAAGGTCCCACATGCCATGGAGCAGCTGGGCCCATGAGCCATGGCCGCTGAGCCTGCGCATCCGGAGCCTGTGCTCCGCAACGGGAGAGGCCACAGCGGTGAGAGGCCTGCGTACCGCCAAAAACAAAAAACAAAAAAAAAAAATGGAGAAAGGACAGTCTCTTCAAAAAATGTTTTTTTTTAAACTGGATATTCACGTGCAAAAGAATGAAATTGGACCCATACCTTATACCATATACAAAAATTAACTCAAAACAGACCTAAGCGTAAGACCTAAAACTATAAAACTCTGAGAAGAAAAGCTTCCGGACATTGAATTTGGCAATAATTTCTTGGCTATGACACCAAAGCACTGGTGACAAAAGCGAAAACAGACAAATAAGACTACATCAAACTTAAAAACTTTTGAGTGTCAAAGGAAACACCAAAACAAAAAGCAACCTATGGAATGAAAGAAAATATTTGCAAATCATATATCTGATAAAGGGTTAATATCCAGAATACAAAAAAAACTTCTACAACTCAACAACAAAAACCAAATAACCTGATTTTAAAATGGGCAAAGGAATTGAATAGACAATTCTCCAAAGAAGATGTAAAAATGGCCAGCATGCATATGTGAGGCTCATCATCACTAATCGTTAAAGAAATGCAAATCAAAACCACAATGAGGTACCACCTCATGCCCATTAGGATGGCTGCTATCAAAAGAACAGAAAACACATATTGGTAAGGATGTGGAGAAATTGGAATCCTTGTGCACCTTTCGTGAAAATGTAAGATGGTGCAGCCATTATGGAAAACAGTACAGAGGTTCCTCAAAAAATTAAAAAATAGAATTATCATATGATCCATCAATCCCACTTCTGGGTATACATCCAAAATAATTCAAACCAGGATTTCAAAGAGCTATTTGCACACCCACGTTCATTACAGCATTATTCACAATAGCAAAGAGCTGGAAGTACCCCAAATGTCCATCTACAGATGAGTGGACAAATAAAGTGTGGTTTATACATACAATGGAATGTTATGAAGCCTTAAAAAAGGAGGAACCTCAAGGACATTATGCTAAGTGAAATAAGCCAGTCACAAAAGGACAAATTTTGTATGATTCCACTAATAGGAAGTATCTAAAACAGTCAAAATCATAGAAACAGAAATTAGAAAGATGGTTACCAAGGATGGGGGGAGAGAGGAAAAGGGAGGAGGAGGAGTTAGTGCATTTTGGTTTTGCAAGATGAAAAAGTTCTAGAGATCTGTACACAACAAGGTAAATATATTTAATACTATGGGACTGTGCATTTAAAAACTGGTAAGATGGGGACTTCCCTGGAGGCGTAGTGGTTAAGACTCTGAGCTCCCAATGCAGGGGGCCTGGGTTCCATCCCTGGTCAGGGAACTAGATCCCACATGCATGCTGCAACTAAGAATTCATATGCCACAACTAAGGAACAGGCAAGCTGCAACTAAGGAGCCTGTGAGCTGCAACTAAGGAGCCTGCCTACCACAACTAAGACCCAGTGCCACCAAATACATTTTTAAAAAATTGGTAAGATGGTAAAATTTATTTTTATCACAATTTTAAAAGCTGTATGGAACTAGTTAAATAAATAACGGTGTGTTTTTATGAAAGATATTATTCAGCCTTTAAAAACAGAGTTTAAGAATTATTTTTAATAACATGATACAATACTTGTGATATAATGCAAGTATTTTTAAAAGTATACAATAGTATTGACCAAAGAATGAATGCATGCATGAATAAACTATGTTTAAAAGTCATGAAAAAAAAAAAACTAGAAGGAAATCTCTCAAGGTATTAATAGTAGATATGTTTGGATGGGGGATTATAAATGACTTTTATTTTAGTTTCTTTTCTGTAGTTTTCCATACTTTATAATTGTTTCACAAATAACATAGTTTTATAATCATATAGAAGTTAAAATAGTAAAAATTTTTATTTTAATTTTATTGAGTGTCAACTCAATAAAAGTTTTTCTTTTTAAACTTCTATGTGATTATAAAGTGCAAAGTCATGGGAAGCAAAGATGAAGAACATGAAGAATGTAAAATTGGAGCTCTCCATGGGCTCAGTCTGGCCAGATTATAAACTCCTTCCTTTGTGGCCTCAGCAACTAGCTCAGTGCCCCGACCTGGAGCTGAGCTCTGTGGAGGTGATAGCCAGGTCAAAGTCATTTTCTCCCATCTGGACCTGGGCATTTTTATCTCTCCTCTCACTCTGCTTGAACAGCAGTTACCTCTATGCTTATTTAGACCAAGTCAAACTTGCTCTGCTGAGGTGAATTACCTTACCACGAGATTATATATAACAGACTGCTGAATGGGTCATAAAAAAATTATGAGGATTTGAACTATCATCAGCCGGTGCCTCTGCATTGGCACAGAAACATCTGAAACCTGATTTTGAGAACCTGGAAACCATCTCTCTCCAACACTGCAAATGTAATCCCTTTTGTCAAATACTTTCATTCTGACTCCCCTCTGTGCTCCCTGTCCCTGCATAGCCCACTGTCTCACCCTCCCACTGTTTACTTCCCTGCTACTGTGTCCTCTGAAACCCCCCACTCCATTGTGAACAGACAGCTTTCCTCCATCAAGAATATCCCTGGGGCTTCCCTGGTGGCGCAGTGGTTGAGAATCTGCCTGCTAATGCAGGGGACACGGGTTTGAGCCCTGGGCTGGGAAGATCCCACATGCCGCGGAGCAACTAGGCCCGTGAGCCACAACTACTGAGCCTGCTCGTCTGGAGCCTGCGCTTCGCAACGAAAGGCCACGATAGTGAGAGGCCTGCGTACCGCGATGAAGAGTGGCCCCCGCTTGCCGCACCTAGAGAAAGCCCTCGCACAGAAACGAAGACCCAACACAGCCATAAATAAATAAATAAGTAAATAAATAAGTGCCCCCCAAAAAAAGAATATCCCTGGTTGCTCTCTCCATGCCCTCGCTTTGACAGAGATCCAGCTTCCCCCCGAGCACTCCACTTCCTCATGGTCCTGTCTCTCAAAGGGAGGCTCTTTCTTTCCCACTTCCTATGAACTTCAAAGCCAGGTAAGGTCTCAGGATTTTCTTTGTTCCCCACCGTTAACTTCTTCACTTTCACATAGATAAAATGTCTCCTTTGAGGTTTATGCTGTGCCCTTCTGGTTGCTGTTACCAACAATCTGCCAGTTGTTTATCCACATTCTGTGAGTTCTCTGGAATCTGACCTGAGGTATTGATGACTTTTGTGCTCAGGGTGATGAGTAATCCTATACCACATCCTCATAGTACTTGACCTTTACCAGTTCTATAATCCCTCCCTGTCAAGGACACACCCTGGGCCCTGTCATCAGTCACAACAACTCCACTTCATTCCAGAACCTTTTATTTTCCTCACAACCCTTTATCTCTGACCTTGACATCCTTTCCTTTCCCTTCCAGTTTATACCTCACAATCCCCTCGATTCACTCACACCACTACCCTAGTCCTTTTGTTTACCAATCTTGCAAAATCTAAGCCCAAGATAAGTCAAACCATTTTACTTTTCACTCTCAATCTGCTCCTGAATTAAGATAGAAGGGAAGGAGGATCATTGATGGATTGGAGGAACATGTGGGTTGGGAGAGTGACAAGTGGGGTGAAAGTCCAGCTGTGATTGAAAAGGTAAATTTGTAGAGACAACAATTCACATGGTTGTGTGATCTTCTCTAGTGTTGCAGGACAGGAGTGAAATGCACAGACAGTTGGATTTTAGGATTTGCAGTACAGGTGAGCAGAATGACAAGACAATGGAGGAAATGAGATTGAAGCAAAGGACTGTAATATCTAGATTGAAGATGAAAGGGAATAAAAACATGACGACTTTTTCTTTTTTTTTTTTTGGCTGCGTTAGGTCTTCGTTGCTGTGTGCAGGCTTTCTCTTCACTCTCTGTGGAGAGCGGGGGCTACTCTTCGTTGCAGTGCACGGGCTTCTCATTGTGGTGGCTTCTCTGGTTGCAGAGCACGGGCTCTAGGCATGTGCACTTCAGTAGTTGCAGCACGCGGGCTCAGTAGTTGTGGTGCACGGGCTTAGTTGCTCTGCGGCATGTGGGATCTTCCCGGACCAGGGATCGAACCCGTGTCCCCTTCACTGGTAGGCGGATTCTTAACCACTGTGCCACCAGGGAAGTCCCCAAAACATGACAACTTCTGTTGATTCTAGTATGCCATGTCCATCAACCTTCTTTCCCTTTTTTTGGTGTATGAGAACCTGGCACAGTGTTAAGATTCAGAGTGTTCAAAAGAAGAAACTGGCAGATCAGCCTACCTAATGTGGTAGGATCAGTACCATCTTTCTTGGACCATTCACCGCCAACAAAGACGTGACCATGGTGATATGAAACCTAAGGAGACTGAATGTAGTCAGTTGGTAAGGGCCGAGGGCTAGATTTCATTTTTCAGAGTAATGAGATTAATAATTAATAGTGTAGACCACTATTGAGGCAGACCAACCAGAGTTTTAATTTGGCCCTGCCACATACTTACTATAATCACTGGGTAAATTACTTACTTCGGTTTCCTTATCTGTAAGGTGAGGACAATAAGAATATCTTATACAGCTGTTGTGAGGACTAAATGATGTCTTGGGCTATTGTTAGTATTATTATTGTAGTAATACAATGGCAGAGAGGGTGATACTTTCCCAGGAATTTCTTTTTTTTTTTTTTTTTTTTGTGGTACGCGGGCCTCTCACTGTGGTGGCCTCTCCCGTTGCAGAGCACAGGCTCCGGACGCGCAGGCTCAGCGGCCATGGCTCACAGGCCCAGCCGCTCTGCGGCATGTGGGATCTTCCCGGACCGGGGCACGAACCCGCGTCCCCCGCATCTGCAGGCGGACTCCCAACCACTGCGCCACCAGGGAAGCCCAGGAATTTCTAATTTCTAACCTGGCATCTAGCTCAGAAGATTAAGATCTTCAATAACTTATATTACCCAAATTTAACTCAGTCAAAACCTTCTGATATTTTCCTATGGCATCTTACTCCAGTATGACTGTATCCCATAAGGAGACCTATGTGTTCCTATGCATCTTCTCTCTTGGTTGATCTCATCCAGACCTGTGGTTACGAATACCATCTACATGTGGATAACTCTCTAATTTATATCTCATTCTGACCTCTGCTATGATCTTCAGACTCATATGTCCAACTGTCTCCAAAATTATATTTAAATTTAGGTCTAAAATATTAATATATTTAAATATCGGTTTATTTTTATATTTAAAATAAAACTCGTTTGCACAGGCAACAACAACAAAAGAATAGATAAAACTGAACTACATCAGAACTAAAAACTTCTGTACATAAAAGGATCCAATCAACAGAGTAAAAAAAGGCAACCTATGGAATGGGAGAAAATATTTGGAAACCATATATATTTATATTTTTTAATATCTTATTGGAGTATAATTGCTTTACATTCTTGTGTTAGTTGCTGCTGTATAATGAGTATATCAGCTATACATATACATATATCCCCATATCCCCTCCTTCTTGCGTCTCCCTCTCACCCTCCCTATCCCATCCCTCTAGGTGGTCACAAACCACCTAGCTGATCTCCCTGTGCTATGCGGCTGCTTCCCACTAGCTATCTATTTTACATTTGGTATTGTATATATGTCAATGCCACTCTCTCACTTCGTCTTAGCTTACCCTGTGTCCTCAAGTCCATTCTCTACGTCTGCGTCTTTATTCCTGTCCTGCCCCTAGGTTCATCAGAACCTTTTTTTTTTCTTAGATTCCATATGTGTTAGCATATGGTATTTGTTTTTCTCTTTCTGACTTACTTCACTCTGTATAACAGACTCTAGGTCCATCCAACTCACTACAAAAACTCAATTTCATTTCTTTTTATGGCTGAGTAATATTCCATTGTATTCATGTGCCACATCTTCTTTATCCATTCATCTGTTGACGGACACTTAAGTTGCTTCCATGTCCTGCCTATTGTAAATAGTGTTGCAATGAACATTGTGGTCCATGACTCTTTTTGTTTTTTTAATTATTTTTATTTTTGGCTGCCTTGGGTCTTCATTGCTGCGCGCAGACCTCTCTCTAGTTGCGGCGAGTGGGGGCTACTCTTCGCTGTGGTTCCCGGGCTTCTCATTGGGTGGCTTCCTTTGTTGCAGGGCACGGGCTCCAGGCGTATGGGCCTCAGCAGTTGTGGCACTCAGGCTCAGTAGTTGTGGCTCACGGGCTCTAGAGTGTAGGCTCAGTGGTTGTGGCGCATGGGCCTAGTTCTTCCACGGCATGTGGGATCCTCCCGGACCGTGTCCCCTGCACTGGCAGGCGGACTCCCAACCACTGCGCCACCAGGGAAGTCCCTCTTTTTGAATTATGGTTTTCTTGGGGTATATGCCCAGTAGTGGGATTGCTGGGTCATGTGGTAGTTCTATTTTTAGTTTTTTAAGGAACCTCCATACTGTTCTCCATAGTGGCTGTAACAATTTACATTCCTACCAACAGTGCAACAGAGTTCCCTTTTCCCCACACCCTCTCCAGCATTTATTGTTTGTAAATTTTTTGATAATGGCCAGTCTGACCAGTGTGAGGTGATACCTCATTGTAGTTTTGATTTGCATTTCTCTAATGGTTAGTGATGTTGAGCATCTGTTCATGTGTTTGTTGGCAATCTGTATATATTCTCTGGAGAAATGTCTATTTAGGTCTTCTGCCCATTTTTGGATTGGTTTGTTTGGTTTTTTTGATATTGAGCTGCATAAGCTGTTTGTATATTTTGGATATTAACCCTTGGTCAGTAGCTTCGTTTGCAAATATTTTCTCCCATTCTGAGGGTTGTCTTTTTTATCTTGTTTAAGGGAAACTGTATATCTTATAAGGGGTTAATATCCAGAACATAAAAAGAACTCCTACAACACAGCAACAAAAAAATGAAAAACCCAATTAAAATGGGCAAAGGACTTGAATAGACATTTCTTCAAAGAAAATATACAAATGACTGATAAGCACATGAAAGGGTGCTCAACAACACTAATCATCAGAGAAATACAAATCAAAATCGCAATGAGATATCACCTCACACCTTATTAGGATAGCTACTATAAAAAAGAGAAAATAACAAGTGTCAGGGAGGACGTGGAAAAATTGGGACCTTTGTGCACTGGTGGTGGAAATGTAAAATGGTGCAGTCCCTATGGAAAACAGCATGGCAGTTCCCCAAAAAATTAAAAATAGAATTACCATATAATCCAGAAATTCCATTTCTGGGTATATACTCAAAGACTTGAAAGCATGGACTTGAAGAGATATTTATACACCTATGTTCACATTATTCACAATAGCCAAAAGATGGAAGCAACCCAAGTGTCCATTGACAGATGAATGGAAAAACAAACTGTGGAATACTACTCATACATACAGTGGAATATGATTCAGCCTTAAAAAGGAAGAAAATTAGGGCTTCCCTGGTGGCGCAGTGGTTGAGAGTCCGCCTGCTGATGCAGGGGACACGGGTTCGTGCCCCGGTCAGGGAAGATCCCACATGCCGCAGAGCGGATAGGCCCGTGAGCCATGGCCTCTGAGCCTGCGCGTCCAGAGCCTGTGCTCCGCAGTGGGAGAGGCCACGACAGGCCCGCGTACCGCTAGAAAAAGAAAAAAAAAAGGAAGAAAATTCTTTCACATGCCATAGCACAGATGAACCTTGAGGACATTATGCTTACTGAAATAAGCAGTCACAAAAGGACAAATACTGTATGATTCTATTTATATGAGGTATGTAAAACAGTCAAATTCATAGAGACAGAAAGTACAAGGGTGGTTGCTAGGGGCTGGGGGGAGTGAGGAGTGTGCAGTTATTGTTTAATGAACACAGAGTTTCAATTTTGCAAGATGAAAAGAGTTCTAGAAATGGATAATGGTGATAGTTGTAAAACAATGTGAACACACTTAATGCCACTGAACCATACACTTAAAAAGAGGACGATAAATTTTATGTGTATTTTACCATGATAAAAAATGTTTTAATTAAAATAAAGCAAAACTCTTAATTTCCTAAACCCCCTATCCCACCCAATTTCCTCATTCCAAAAACTGGCACCAAATTGCTTAAGCCAAAAATCCAGGAGTCACCCTTAATTTCTTCTCTCATGCCCATATCCAATAATAAGTCATGTTACCTTTTGCTTGCAAAATGTATTCTGAATTCATCCATGTATCTCTTCCACAGATACCACTCTACTTCAGGCCATCCAAGGCTCTTGCCTGGGATGCTGCAATAGCTTCCTAACAAGTTGACCTGTTTTCATGCTTGTCCTCTACAGTCAATTATCTATACAGAGGCAGAGCACTCTTTTAATGATAGAAATCACACCTTATCCTTTCTCTGCTTAAAAATGCTCTGATGGTTTCTCATTGCACCAAGTATGAAATTCAAACTCCTTGCCACTGTCTACAAGGCACTAGATGATCTGGCCACTTGCCAACATCTCTGACCTTATGTCCCACCACTACTCACTTTGACCACTATGTTCCAGTCACGCTGGTCTTCTCTCTGTTGTTCCAACACCCCAAGCGCATGCCCTCACTTCACAGCCTTTGCACTTGCTGCTCCTCTGCTTGGAACACTGTCTTCCCAATTCCTCACATGATAGTTTCCTTCTCACCCTTGTGTCTCAGCTCAGATATCACCTTCTCAGAAAAATATTCACTCACCAGTCTAAAGTAGCCACCCACTGACAGTCACTCTTTACACCATCATGCTCTTTTTATCTCTACTTGTCACTTAACCACTATTTGAAATTCTTATTTATCTTCACAAGTTTATTGTTTATTGTCAGTAGCACCATCCCACTAAAATGTAAACTCCGTGAGAACAGAAATCTTGTTTCTTTTCTCAATTCCCAGAACAGGGTTGGGCACATAACAACCTTTTCAAATATTTGCTGAATGAACGAAGAAGTAAATAACATTAATGAACCCATTTTCCTTCTGTGTCACATACATACATAAAAGCCTTTGGGGAAAACTTGTATTTCTAACATTAGCTGTTTCCAATGTCTTTTCCATCTATTCTAGAATGTGATAACCAGCCTTTAAAATAGAAGCAGCCTATTTCACATCTCACTTTATGTAGGTATACCTGAAGGGAACAAGTTTACATTCCTACCCCCACTCAAGTTTGTGGCAGTGAGTAATTATTTATATGGGATTTTAAAACTCGCATGTGTCTCTTGAAGCCAAATTGTGGGTTTTCACATTGGAAATCATACTCATTCAAAGGAAAAGTCTGGACATCTAAGTCCTTAAAAAATTGTTCAAAGTATTTGATTATATAATTTTCTAGTCTGCAGAATATTTCAAGGCCCATTCTCTTCATGATTAGTTACCTATCTGTCCAGGCCAAAATAGACTAGCATTAAAACGTAGAATTATAATAACAGTACAAATGTGATTTCTCTGGCCCTTCTGTTTGTGCAACTCCAATCTCCTTCAAAGTCAAACCTCCAACCACAGTTGGGCTCATGAACAAAGACTTTTATCTTTTTTTTTTTTTTTCTGAGATGTATCTGTAGTGGACCCCTGGAGAACAGCACAAAAGTGCTGCATACCCACTGACACCTGAAGTCCTGCTATGCCAAGCTCAGATGCAGCTGCTCTACTGTAACCAAAATGCTGATATGCATAGGTAATGACATGCCACTTGGGATGTTGTCTGATGAGGTGGATAGAATCCTGTTCCTTCACTCTTGGGTCACACTCGGATGTTATGAGACCAACGCAAACAATGTCTCATAGAGATCTTGGCAAAAATAGCTATTTCAGATTTTACTCAAGGTCCCTTTTCTATAAAATCCATACACGACCTGTGGGGTCAACAGCAGAGGCTGGACAGACCCTCTGAATCCTCCTCCATTCTGATGCAGAAGCTCTAATACTGGACTAAGCCTGGACTCTCTACGCTTTTTTTTCTCAAAGGAGTTCTTTCTTTGGAGGCTTCCTCTTCCTCAGGCAAGTAAGTACTGACTACTTCATCCCACACAACCTACAGACACGTCCAAAGGTGCTTCTTTAGAGTCAGTAATCAAAATAAAACTATTAATTATGGCTAATACTTATTTCACACTTAATGTGTCCTAGGCACTGAGCTAAGCACTATCATCTGGGAATTTGAGGCTTGGAAAGCTTTAAAAACTGGCCAAGGGACTTCCCTGGTGGTCCAGTGGTAAAGAATATGCCTTACAATGCAGGGGACGCGGGTTCAATCCCTGGTCAGGGAACTAAGATCCCACATGCCGTGGGGCCACCAAGCCCACGTACCATAACTACTGAGCTCGCGCGCCCCAACGAGAGAGCCCACATGCCGCAAATTACAGAGCCCACGCGCTCTGGAGCCCGCGTGCCACAACTAGAGAGAGAAAACCCACACGCCACAACTAGAGAGAAGCCTGTGCGCTGCAAGGAAGAGCACACGCACCGCAACAAAAGATCCCGCATGCCTCAATGAAGATCCCGCGTGCCGCAACTAAGACCCAACACAGCCAAAAAATAAATTAAATAAATAAAAACTTGCCAAGCTAGGACTTGAAGGAGTCAGCAATTGAATACTGATCTTTATACAGAGGTTATGCTACACTATGCTGTCTCATACACTATGCTGTCTCTTGTCAGAGAAATAAATTAAAAATTCTGTTGAATAGAAGGTAAAACAAATCAAGGAGTTATAGATGTTTATTCTTCTGTATTTTAATTCAACATATTGTTCAATAATCTGTGCATTAGTTATATATTGCTGCATAACAAAGTACCCCAAAATTTAGCAGCTTAAGACAATGAACATTTATCTCTCACAATTGATAAAGTTCAGGAATCTGGGAGCTACCTTAGCTGGGTGGTTCTGGTTCACGGTTTCTCATGAGTTTGCAGTCAAGCTATTGGCTAGGTCTTCAGTCATCTAAACACTCAACTAATGCTGAAGTTGTCTCTCACAAGCTCACTCACATCTGGTCAGAGCACCTCAGTTCCTTATTGGCTGTTGGCAGAAGTCTTCATTCTTTGCCATCACCTGGGACACTCAAAGGGCTGCTTACAACATGGCAGGCAGATTGCTTCTCCCAAAGAAAGAGATAGAGAGAGAGAGAGAGGGAGGGAAAACATCTAAGAGGGAAGTCACTTTGTAATGTAATCACTGAAGTCAAGAAACATCACTTGTGCTATATGCTGTTGGTCACACAGACCAATCCTGGTATGAAGTGGGAGGAGCCTACACAAGGATATGAATACTGTCAACCAAAAAAAAAAAAATGCAGGAGGCTGTAAGTAAGAAAAGAGTTTACTTGGGGTCTTAAGAATTGCAATTTGGGGGACTTCCCTGGTGGTCCAGTGGTTAAGACTTCACCTTCCAATGCATGGGGTGCAGGTTCAACCCCTGGTTGGGGAGCTAAGATCCCACATCCAAAAAACCAAAACAGAAAACAGAAGCAATACTGTAACAAATTCAAAAAAGACTTTTTAAAAATGGTCCACATAAAAAAATATATTTAAAAAATAAAAATAAATTTAAAAAAAAAGAATTGCAATTTGGGAGACACAGATTAGGGTAACCCTGAAGGCGTGTTCGTTCCATGGAAGAGAAAGAGTCAGGGGCTTATACAGACAAAAAGCCACGGAGGTTGTTAAAAGTTGCCTGGCAAGAATTATAATTGACTCTGATGCATGTCAGAAAATAATTGTCCTTAAGGAATCATGAGTTGTTTTAGGGTAGGAGTCTGATAAGTAGATAGACTATCACAAGTTAATTTAGGGTAAGGGTCCCAGTAATTAGCTTGAGTTTCTGGTAGGTGTTCTGGATGTCCGCATCAGGTCAAAACGTCAGATTCCATCCAGACTGAGATGTCCATAAATCACACTTCTTTAATGGCCTCTGCCTCCATTTTATAAAGCTCTCTTAGCAATACTGACTCCATTTTGATTTTTGTTACATAATACCAGGATTCAAGGATCATAGGGTGCTGGCTTGGAGAACAACTACCACATCTGCTAACATTTTAATTCCTTTAATCTAGGGTTCTAACACTGAATCTGCTATCTACCATATTAATCAGTTTTATTTTCTCTTATTTATAAAATAGGAACATCCCAATTCAGAATTTTGAGGGTTAAAGGGCCTCAGGTAACTGATTCTCTCAGATTCTGAGTTCAATCTCTCTTTTAAAAGATGCAATTCAGGGCTTTCCTGGTGGCGCAGTGGTTAAGAATCCACCTGCCAATGCAGGGGACACGGGTTCGATCCCTGGTCCGGGAAGATCCCACATGCCACGGAACAACTAAGCCCATGTGCCACAACTACTGAGCCTGCGCTCTAGAGCCTGCGAGCCACAACTACTGAGCCCAAGTGCTGCAACTACTGAAGCCTGCGTGCCTAGAGTCCATGCTCCACAACAAGAGAAGCCACCTCAATGAGAAGCCCGTGCACCGCAAGGAAGACTAGCCCCCACTCCCTACGACTAGAGAAGGCCCACAGGCAGCAACGAAGACCCAACACAGCCAAAAATAAATAAATAATTTAGAAAATAGTAATAATAAATAAATAAATGAAAGATGCAGTTCAAATAACATTCACCAAGGATTGGAAGGCCCTGAGTTGCTCCTGGCTTTGTGCATGTGGACAAGCCATTTATGAGAAATGGTTTGTTTTCTTTTCAGGATCTGCAGCTTCTTTGGTAGCCTGGTGAATTGTTCCCAAACCCTTTCAGGACTGTTTTCTGATGCCCAACTGATATTTCTTAAAATAAGACTTTTTCACCTTGTTTGGTCTGGACACAGGTCAGCATTTTTCTCATAGAAGCTTTCGTTTACTTTGAAATATTAAAACAATTTTGAGAGTTGATACGAGAAAAAAAGTTTATGTTCAAGCAGCTCGGTTTTCCTTTTCTGTTAGTTCCAGTAAAGGACTGTTACTTGAGATAAGATGTTAGAAAGGATTAAGTACATTTAATCCTAGCCGCGTGTCTTTAAGAGGCAGGAATATTGGATAGTAAGTATAAAGGAAATGACTAAGACCTGTGTTAAGAATTTTAGCCTAATTTTTAAAAAACATCTACTGTGGGACTTCCCAGGTGGCACAATGGTTAAGAATCTGCCTGCCAATACAGGGGACACAGGTTTGAGCCCTGGTCCAGGAAGATCCCACATGCCACAGAGCAACTAAATCTGTATGCCACAACTACTGAGCCTGCACTCTAGAGCCCAGGCTCCACAACAAGAGAAGCCACCGCAATGAGAAGCCCGCGCACTGCAACAAAGAGTAGCCCCCGCTCACCGCAACTAGAGAAAGCCCACAGGCAGCAATGAAGACCCAACACAGCCAAAAATAAAAATAAAATAAATAAATTTATAAAAAAAGAAATCTGTGCTTTATGGAAATGATTATTTCTTTGTGTAAAACATGCTGGCAAGGTTAGCTTCCCCCTCTCTTTTTATTTTCAGTGTAGAATACAATCACTATTAAATAGTTTATCCAACAGATTACATTTAAAAGTGTGCACTTAGTTCTCTTTCGATCACTAAGCCATTATTATTATAAAAAGGAAAATGCTCCAATGTTAAATTTAGCAACCCTAGTTCTAAAAGGCCTTAGAACAGTGTTGTGCAATAAGATAGCCCACAAGCTACATGTGGCTACTGAGCTCTTAAAGTGTAGCTAACACAAAGAGAAATGTGTTATAAAATGCACACTGGATTCTTAAGATTTAGTATGAAAATTTAAAAAATATAAGATCTTATTTATGTAAGAATGTAAAATATTTCAATAAATTCTATATTGATTACGTTATGAAATAATAATGTTATGGATATATTGGATTAAATATATTATTAATTTTACCCATTTCTTTTGACTTTATTATGTAAGGTTGCCCTACACAATACATCTGAATTTCATATGTCCCTGCGCATATTTTATTAGTATAAAATTATTTGTTGTTTGGGAGTTCTGGGTGGCCTGATGGTTAGGATTCCTGGCTTTCACTGGCGTGGGCGGGGTTCAATCCCTGGTGGGAGAACTGAGACGCCGGAAGTCACATGGCGAGGCCAAAAAAAAAAAATTCGTTGTTTATCAGAAATTCAAATTTTAAATGGGTGTCCTATACTTTTATGTGCTAAATCTGGTAACTTTATTAATATGACTACTAGAAAATTTTAAATTACAAATGTAGCTATTTATTCTATGGGACAGTGAAGCTTTAGAATCACCTAGTTGCTTTTTTGAATTACCCTTCAACTCTTAACTCTGTACAGAAATAACTAACCTGAGGGGAACATTTAATCCTAGGCTGGGATCGTCAATAATCTCGAAGTTAAAATTTTACATTTGTTTGAAGTTAAAGGACAACAAAAGGGCTTGTTACAGACCAAAATATGTAAAGGGCATTTGGATTCGAATTAAGTCCTTGCTCCCAGGCTCTCCATTGGGGTAGTTAACGGTTCCGGTTTCAAGATAATCCTGGTCACTCTTACAAAAATGGGCGGTGTCAAGGGCAGTAAACTAGCAACGAGACCTTGGGCCAGTCACAGTGCCCCTTTTGGCTTCGGTAAGGGGTGGGGGGCGATGCAGTATTTTTAATACCTGAGCCTAGCTTCCGGCTCGCCCGGGCTCCGCGCTGGGCCAGCGAGCTCGGCCTCAAGCGCCGCCGAGGTCACGAGTCTCGCGGCCTTCCTCAGCCCAGCCAGGGCTCCTTCGCATGTAAACTCAAGGATAGGCCCACCGAGGCCCGCCGAGGCCGACTCCACGCGGGAGCAGAGACCGGGTCCGAGCCCCAGGTGCCCGCGGCGGCCCGGGCCCGCCCACCCCCGTCACGCGCGGCCCAGCTCCGCCCCCGTTCGCGCCGCACCACCAGCGGCCTGGGCGGGCTTAGAGGCTCAGGCCCAGAGCCCGCCCCGGCCTTGCGCACTATGTAAGGCCGGTCGCTTCGGCGGGGCTGCAGCGGCGGCGCCAGGAGTTTGCGATCTCGTTCAATCGGCGGGCCGTTCACTGGTCCGACTCTCGCTCGGTCGCGCAGTGGGAGCCCACAGCGCACGCGCACGCGCACGCGCACGCGCACGCGCGCCGCCGCGTCCTCCGACCCCCGGCCGCGCGCCGCGCGGGCAACTGAGGGCGGAATGCGGGACTACGACGAGGTGACCGCCTTCCTGGGCGAGTGGGGCCCTTTCCAGCGCCTCATCTTCTTCTTGCTCAGCGCCAGCATCGTCCCCAACGGCTTCAACGGTCTGTCGTCCGTGTTCCTGTCGGCGACCCCGGAGCACCACTGTCGGGTGCCGGACACAGCGAACCTGAGCAGCGTGTGGCGCAACCACAGCCTCCCGCTGCAGCTGCAGGACGGCCGCGAGGTGCCTCACAGGTGCCGCCGCTACCGGCTCGCGACGATCGTCAACTTCTCGGCGCTCGGGCTGGAGCCGGGGCGCGACGTGGACCTGGAGCAGCTGGAGCAAGAGGGCTGCCTGGATGGCTGGGAGTTCAACCGGGACATCTACCTGTCCACCATCGTGACCGAGGTGGGTAACAGATCCGCGTCCGGGGCCTGGGACCGGGGAGTAGGCAGGACCTTAACAGTCTTAAAGGTCGTGCACTCCACCCGCCAAGGTGAGCGCTGGATGCTGTCACTCCCTCTCCGCGACTCACTACACACTGGCGATGGTCATCGTCCAGCCAGGTGGCTCCGGAGAACTTTTCGTGGTGACTTCCAGAGAGATCATGGACATCGCAGCACGGGTGTCAGGCTGGCCGCCCATCCTGTTAGCTATCTTAGAGAGGAAGCCAAGAAGGCCCTTGCGACTCCTTGTAGATACTCTAAGATTCTGAGTAGTCAGAGACTTTAGATGGGGGTGGGAGTGCTGAGAACTAGAGCTAGAGCTAGAGCTTGGGCCAAGGAGCTGTCACCAGTTTTCCTCCAGCCTTTTGGCATCTATTCAGAGAGAGGGGAAATGCCCCTCTACTTTCTCAAACTTTTTAAGTTAAAGGAAGCATGGCTATAAAACTGTCTCTTGCTCCTTTTCCCAGTTACTCCTTCCCCACCCACCTTCACCCCTAAATGACTGTCTGGTCATTCCCCGTAAAGAATTGCTTACCTTTTGCTCAGGGTTAGTTACTAGCCTTTAAGGATTCATGCATCTGAAGATCCATTCAGGGTGACTTGTTGACCTGGTATGTTTTAGGGTATTCTAAGGAAATGTCATTAGCCAGATTTAGTTAAAGCATACAACCTTAGTTCATAGGAAGCAGGGGGAAAACCTTTCTCATGCCCCAGCCCCTTGGATTTTCCTTTTGGGTGGCCTTGTCTGTCCCCTGGTGACCTTGCAATCATTAAAGCTGGATGTATGATGTGATGTTTATTGATGCACGTGGATGTGCTTTGCATCATACTCCGACACTGGCACTCTAACTCCCTGTAGTCTCAGCAGAACTGAGCAAGCAGGACACTGAAAAGAGCACTCCTTTATAGGCTCCAGGGTGCCCGGGTTCACTGAGTGTCAGGATCAGGGGTTCAAGGATTAGGGAAGGCTTCTTGGAGGAGGAGGCTTCTCAGTGAGTCTGGTGTATAGAGCTCAGCAGATGCAAAGTCTGGAACAGCAAGAAACAACCTGGCCGGAGGGCAGAGTTCACAGAGAAGAGGCTGAAGGGCAGGGTGCACAGGTCCTGGTATGGCAGCAAACCCCGCTTGAGCCTGAAAGGGGCTTACAAGGGTTCTGGAGACCCTGTGTGTGTTGCTTCTGGGGGTTGTCACCCTTCAGGGGAGTTTGAGTGCTGCCCCAACAGACGTGTGTGTGTGTGTGTGTGTGTGTGTGTGTGTGTGTGTGTGTTGTTTTTTGTATGTTTGGACATTTGATGTCCCCAGCATCTGTGCCTCCTTACTCCACATGTATGTAGTAGGAGTAAGAGAAGAGCCCCACTGGGATCTCTGAACAAGTGACATCATTCCAGTGTCCTCAGGCATTGTTACTTGAGAAAAGAGGTACTGATTGGAGGTAGCTGACTGTGACTTGTGGCTGACAAGTGCATGGAGTATGAAAACTTCCAGTCATCACAAATCCTTGGTCCTAGCCTCGCAAGTGAGTCTGTCACCCTTCTGGAAGCCAGTCTGTCACCCTTCTGGAGGCCAAGCACTGTGAAAGTAGAGGCTGTTCCTCAGACTGCAGGGAGAGAACACAGAGGGGAAGCCACAGTCCATGACTCAGAAGTCCCTGCAAATTCTGCTTCTGGCTGCCTGTGGAAGAAAAGGCAGTGAAGTCAGAAGTAGCTCATGGCATTTCTTAGGATTTTTCCCTAACCCCTGTGGTCCCCAACTTACTCTAGTCATTTGCTCTTTCTTTGCTGCCCCCATCATGCCTTCGGCTGAGAGTGGTGATGGCACTGATGAGCTCCCAAAGGCCAACTGTTCCAGAAGGGTCCTTGAGCTATGTTGCTGCCAATGTCAGCCTTTGCTCTTATATATTTAGCCTATTTCTTTAGCTGTCTTAACAGTTTTGTAAGAGCTATGTGCCCTTTCACCTACTTTCAGGTTGTCAGTCTTTGCAGGGAGGCAAGATTAATTTATTACTTAGCCCTTTGTTAGAGGATGCTGGAATGCCAGACTTTAAGTTCAAGGCTGCTTGTTCTCTTCTGGTGAACAGTCACTGTTGGAAGCTGTTGCATTAACATTCTGAGAGCTCCTTTTTTCGAAGGCCCATTTTCTTTCAACCTGGACCTGGCCTGCTGACAGTTGCAGCTTGTCCTGTGCCTGCTAAATGTCTGCAAGACTGCCCTTTGCCCCAAATCATAGAAGTGTTTGTAAGTACACTGGTATTCAATTCCTATTCATGTTTTTTTTTTTTTTTTTTTTGGCGGTATGTGGGCCTCCCACTGCTGCGGCCTCTCCCGCTGCGGAGCACAGGCTCCGGACGCGCAGGCCCAGCGGCCATGGCTCACGGGCTCAGCCGCTCCGCGGCACGCGGGATCCTCCCGGACCGGGGCACGAACCCGCGTCCCCCGCATCGGCAGGCGGACTCCCAACCACTGCACCACCAGGGAAGCCCCCTATTCATGTTTTTCAGCAGAAAATGAAAACCTCAGGTCTCCTGTTTGATTTTTTTTCTTTGTTGAGGTTAATGTGTGCACATGTAGTACTAAACTTTGTGGTAGACTTAACATCTCTGTATCTCCTGCAAGTCCTAACATTGATGCTGGATACAGATTGGGTACTCAGGAAAATTTTTATTGAATGGATTAATGAATAATTTTGAAATCTCTAAAGTGTGAAAACTGAAGAAGAAAAGGACAAGTTTAACTTATAGAAGGGAAACTTTGTGGTGGTTGAAAGGCACTGACTGGAATATTTTAAAGTAAATGTAATCCCCCACTCCACAAACTGGGGCTTGCCCCTGCGTGGATCTGCAACAAGGCATTGGGACTGGCAGAAAGAAGGGGACGCTATTTATGAGGTGAGAAAGGTGGTTCTCCCATGTTTCAGGAATAGTTTGGTGGTCCATGTGCTTCTAGGCTAGCCCCTTCTCTAGCCCTTCAGTCACCCCTGGAGTGCTGGGGAATCAGCCACCCCACTGTGCAGTGCTGCTCCAATACCTGAGTGTTTCTTGGCCCAGGACTGCCTCCTTCTCGGGGAACCTGGTTGATTTCTCAGGCTACCTGGGTCTGAGACACCTGCTTTTTGGTGTCTCCATAGCACAGCCTGTGGCCGGAAAGGTTCTTTTAGAAACTTCTAACTCTTCTGGCACCCATGACGTGGGGTCTCTTCAGCCAAAACCCAGCAGTCCTCTGCGTCCCCTTGCTCCTTGCCAGCCTCTGCTTCCCAGAAGCCCCCTGCGCTGACCCTTCGCAACACTTTTACTCCCTGTTGTCCTAGAGAACCTCTTTTTCTGGACCAGCTTTTCCATCAGCCTTATGTGCGTGTAGTCTTGGAAAATAGGAGAGACCCCACTGTTATCTCCACGTTCACCTGAAGAAAAAGCCACATCGACCTGGGAGGCAGGCCCCGGGCTGACTCTGGGGTGGGGAGACCAAAAAGACCTGGAGACTGTGCCTCACTGGTATGCCTTTGCTGACTTCCCTCACTCTAGGAAAGCGCAGATCCTTTTCCCTGCCTTTGCAGCTCATGGCAAGCCACTTGCTGGGTCCCTGAAGGGCCCTGTGTGTGTGCAGTCACAACAGACCCATCTGGCCATGAGTGGGCAGATTGATTGTCTCTCTAGCTAGCTGAGAACCGACATCCTGGGTCAAAGTTCTGACAGTTGTCACAGAGAAGGTGTGAGGGAGAAAGGAAAATAATCTGTTCTAGAGAATGAAGCTCAGGGTTCATCTGGGCTTTGGGCAGCCAAGCCCAAGGACTAAACCCAAGGGATAATATGGTTCGGAAGGTTGACTGTCCTTTTATCCATCTATTCACTCACTCACATAGGTACCAAACAGCTACCGAGCCTCTCTTCTGCAGGGCACTGCCAGGCTTTGTAGAGGATATGGTAGCAAATTCTTTTTCTTCTTCTTCTCCTTGCCCTGACAGCCTTGGGGCAAGGATTCGCCGTTAATTGCAGCAGGAGGCAGAATGAAATGTGTGTAGAATACATGGCATTCAGTAACAGGCAGTGCTTACCAGTGTGTTTGACCGTTGATGCGATCAGCCTAGGTACATCTCTGGGAAGAGCTTCTGCCCTGTGGGCACAGGCCCTATCTCTTTTTTCTTCCAGCCAACTCACAGGTAAGGACATTTAGTCCCAGGGAACTACATCACCTCTCTACTTCCCATAACTGAGAAGTAGCACCAATTACATATTGCGTACAAGAGACACAATTTCTCTTTCTTCTTAAAAATTTTAACAGCTTTATTGAGGTATAAATGGTATAAAACAAACTGTACATAACTAAAGTATATAGTTGGAAAAGCTCTGAGATATAGATACAGATATAGATATAGATATAGATATACACACATACACATATATATCCATGAAGACACCACCACTAGAAAGGCACATTTCTGACCAGGAAGGGTGGCAAGTCTAGGCTCCTTGCAAGGGTTACTCCCAGATGTTTTCAGTTTGCGCCTGCTTTCATAGCTAACCCAGCTGAGGGGTAAGGATACTAGACTCATGACCTAAATCTTAAACCTACACATTTAGTTCTAAGGTTGATCCCTGTTATCATCAGCCAGTATAGCCCATCCTTCGTACCAAGTGGCAGCGTCAGTGAGCTGGTCTGTAGCTGCTTTAGTCGCAGCTGCCAAGCCAGGAGTTCAGTATAGAGATACTACATTCCTCTATAAACACAACAAGCCCGGGGTACATAGCCTGGACTCTATGGGCTTCTCATCGCCCCCTGCTCCACCTGCCGCCCGCTTAAGGAGGAGTCAGGCCAAGTCCAAGAGCCCACTGCACTCCATCTGGTGGTTGACAGGTAAGTGGATGGGTTGGCTGGGTGGGACCTAGCCTGTGCCTGCCCTTCTGTTCATTTTTTGAGACCTGTTATCTTTCCTGACCCTACTCACAGGCCCCTTGTGGCCAGGAGGAAAGAAGTGTTAACCCATGCTTGCTTTTGGAGGGCCCAAAGCCAGGCTGTGAGAATTGTTGAGAAATGTCAGTAGTGGATAGAGAGCCCAGTTGGACCAAGTGGTGGTGGTGAGGCTGCAGGAGCCGGAGAGATGCTCTGGGGACCTATTCCAAGATGAGCACTACAGTCACCTTGTCTCCTGCAGAGCATAGTCTGACCTGGTTCCAGGTGGCACCTGGCCTTGCCAGTCCAGAAGTCCCTAGAAGCCTATATTGGGAGACCTGGCATGGGGTGGGGGGGTGGGGTTCCACCCCAGAACTCACTGCAGATGCCCGTGTGGGTTTCTAGTCTAGCACAGCCATATCAGTCCCCGACCCTCACGAGACACCTATTGAGAAGCAGCTACTGACTGTATTCATTTTTTTTATTTCTGTCGCTACAAAAGTAGCGCATGCTAGGTGGGAATAGATCACATCATATTCAAGAGCAGCAATAGGCATAGTCTGGTCCTGAAGCTCCACCTAACACCCCCAGAGGCTAGCATCCCATCACCAAGTCCTGAAGCTCTGACTCCCCTGCTACTCCCATCCTGACTTCGGCAGCCCTGTCTGGATGGGGGCTGCCCTAGGAGCACTCACCCTCCTAGAAGGGAGGTGGTATCTGGGTGCTGGCACGGCTGAGGCTGCAGAGGTGGGAAGGCTGCCATAGCCTGAGTGATTGGGCCTTGGTGCTCCTTGCTTGTCTTCTGCTAGTCTGGCCTTCTTCTAGATTTAGGAGTTGGTAACCCCCAACTCTTCCTGGAGTGGGGATCACCACCCCATTCTCAGTCCATCCAACGTGCATGCTTGTTCCAGAGTGGAGAGCCAGGTATGTGGCTCTTATCATCAGCTGCAGGGGTTCTTTGTGTCCACCCTAAGGGCTGCCCTCTGACCCCCTCTGAGGTGCCTGGAGGCACTGTGCACACACTGCCCAGCAGGGCCAAAAAGCAGACTTGCTTTTCCCTCTGACCCTGGCCTGGAAGAGATGCTTTATTCTTGGAAGCTGTACACTTCCTGGGAGCCAGCAGGCCCCATGGAGGGCAGGCCTGCAGCCTGGTGCCAGGCAAGCCAGGGTCTAAATTCCCTAGAAGGCGGCCTTCTTGGTTACTACTGAGCACCACCTCTCTGTTGCGGGAAACATTTTTCTGGGGACCACCAAGCTTCCTATTTTGGTTTTTCTTCCTTCTTTTGGCCCTTGTTAGGCTGGAGCAACCTAATGTCTGAATGTTTAGGTGCTTCCCCATGCCCATAGACCTCTTTCCGTGCTAACTAGAGATGGAACTCTACACTGGGTACTGGGAACCTCAAGCACTGTAGCCTGTTCCCCCCCCCACCCCCATCACTGTTTCACAAATGGGGAAATTGAGGCACAATGAGGGGAAAAATCTTGTCTGAGGTTGGGTAACTAGTTAACAGTAGAGTAGAAGCTAAAACCCAGCTTCTTGACTGCCAGCTCAGAGCTCTTGGCTGTAATTGGGCCTAGTGTTGGCACAGCATCAGGGATCCCAGCTCTAAATGTCAGCAGAAGGACCCAGGGGTCACTGGCCCAGAGTTGAAGCCTGAGCAGAGCTGAAGGAACAGATCCAGATGGTGCATACCAGGCCCTCTGGCCTCAGTCCCTCACTGGAAGCCTTGACCCTTAGAGCTGCAGAGCCCTGCTCCAGAACCACTCCTATGCCACCCCTGCCAATGACCTGAACCCCACTGAAAGGGTGCCCTGCCCCACCCACAGCCCCAGCCTCAGCCCAGGTCCTTAGAAGCGACCGTGAAAGGCCTCGCCTCCTCCTGGGTTGGCACATGGGCAGAGTACTTGCTCCCAGCCTGTCTCCCCGTCTCAAATTGGTAGCAAAACAATGAGGCTAAGAGCTGTGAAAAACAGGATGGTCAGTCTCCCTGTGAGGGGAAACCTGCTCTTTGCCTTGCTGCCCGACGAGCCATCGCCTGCCTCAGTGAGCTCACACACCCTTACAGTAATGTAAACAGAGCATGCAGTGATGCAGGATGTTCTGATTCCATTTTCCAAGAAGCCTTACATTTAAAACATTTTTAAAAAGAAGTGAGTGATACATCCCTTTGCTCCTCTTTCAGTGGAACCTGGTGTGTGAGGACGACTGGAAGGCCCCGCTCACGGTCTCCTTGTTTTTCGGGGGTGTGCTGGTGGGCTCCTTCATTTCGGGGCAGCTCTCAGACAGGTAAGGTGGGTGTCTACTCCTGCAGCTGCAAGGCACCTCAGCACAGAGCAAGGTAGTGTTCTGTCAGCCCAGGGCTGTGTGTTTTAAAAAGGCGAAGGCACATCTATAGTATAGACTCCAGACCAAGTAAAGAGAGCCAGCAACCTCCTCTCACTAATGCTTGCTGAGTGAAACAACCTCAGCCGAGTGTACACATGATCCAGTTGACCAGGAAATATGCCACAACTTACTTTGCACTGCCTGCTCGCCTTCCCTGGGTGAGCGTAACTCTTTGGCATCTTCAAGCTTAGGAGAGGGAGACACCACACACACGCATGTCAGCTGTGTTGTAGATCTTAGGGCATTCCATAGGTGGCTGCCTCTGTGTTCCCCAAACCATTGCTCTTTCCTCAAGGTGAGAGGTCTCACTAGCCAACGGCAGTGTGATGGGCAGAACTCTTATGTCCACAGGGCTGATTCCCTTTATCTAACAGGCTTATGGTTATGGCATTTCTCAGCAATCAGGAAGTGTGCTGTTTTGACCCATAAGCAGGTTATTTGTGTAATTCCAAGGCTCTTACCTCAAAGTCCATGGCTTAGGGAGTTCATCTCCTCTGGAAATCCCATACAGAATTTTAGAGATTGTATGTGAGCATTTTTCTGGGGAAAACAGTTCCATAGTTTCCATGGTGTTCTCAGAGGGGTTTATTATGTTGTGTCTTGTTACCCCAGAGCTTCAGGGTCTGTGAGCGAAGCCCATGGCAAGAAGAGCAGCCTTCAGCAAGGTCCTTGGCCACACTGGGTCACCCAGTGGAGAGGAGTCCCAGCATCGTCCCAGCAGGGGGAGTCTCTAATAGAGAAGTTCAGGGTGAGAATGTCATCCTGCCTTAAGACTACAGCCATTTTATCCTGCAGCAGACATGCAAAGTGATGTTTTGGCATGTTTGCATCTATGGACTAATGTCGTTACTTGAGAAGTCTTTCCTCATAAGAAATATGTGCATTTCTCACTAGATTTGTCTTTTCCAGAGTGTCATCTAGGGATTTTTAAAACGAACAAATTCCTACAGTCACCAATGAGCATTAAAGAGTTAAGTAGGCTGTGACCACTGACTGATGATTCTAGATGAGCCTGAGACACTCACCCCTTTAGGGGAAAGGCCTTTGCTTCCCCAGACCCTTAACTTAGCAGCAAGCATCAGCTGATTACTTATATTTATTTAATAAACACAGAGCATCTAATATGTGCCATTCACTCTTATGAGCACTGTATACCAAGTGAAAAGAAACAACAAATAATTTAATCTTCATAACCCTATGATGTGGGAAGCATTATTATTTTCAGTTTATAGATGGGAAAAATGAAGCCCAGAGGAGTTAAATGACTTGCCCAGAGTCACACAGCTGGCAAGTGGCAGAGCTAGGATTCGGGCCCAGAGTCCTGATCCTCTGTTTTGTGTGGACTACTGTTCCAGGTGCCTGCTCTCCTAGAACTTGCTTTCTAGCAAGGCAGAATGTATTAAAGAATTGAGGGAAGTACTTGTTATCCTTTGTGGTGGTAAGTGATATAGCGGAGAAGTACAGGGTGCTCAGAGAGGGTCTGACAGAGGAGACCTGAGACGGTGAAGCATTGAAGCATGTGCTGGGGGTTGAAAGATGAGTAGAAATTAGCTAGCTAAAGGGGTGAAGAGAGGAAAGAGTGTTCTGGGCAAGAGAGCCAAGAGTACTTAAGCCTCGACTCAAGCGAAGGCATAGCACACTTTAGGAACTGGAAGAAAGTGTTGGTGGGGGGTGGGGGGTGGGGGTGCGGAGAGTGGTATAGAGACAACGCAGCGAGGCAGGCTGAGGCCCAAGCAGAAGAGCAGGCCGGGCTTAGCAGATGACAGGAGTCTGGGCTTTCGTCACAGAGCAGTGGGCAGCTTTTAAGAGTGTGACATCATCAGATTTGCATTTTTACAAAGTTGTTCGATAGCTTTGTGGAGAAAGGATTGAAAGGAAGCAAGGAGGATTGTGGAAAGACCAATTAAGAGGTTATCACACTCCTTTATGCAGGAAATGAAGGTGGCTTGGACTAGGCTGAGGGCGGTAGACATGGGGAGGAGTGGTAGGAGGTAAAACCAACAGGACTTGGCTATGAGTTGGACATGGGAAGTGAGGGGAGGGAGACTTCTGGCCTGCACAGCCGCGTCAATGACGATACCCTTCTCTAAGACAAAGCACTCTGGAAGGGGACCATGTTTGTAGGAGAAGATGTTGAGTTCAATTTGAACATACTGAATTTGGGGTAACTATGAGACTTAGGGGTCTCATAGGAGGAATGGAGTATGGAGTTGGATGTATGGATAGGGTGCTCCGTGAGAGGTTTGGGCTGGAGAAACACGTTCGGGAATTGTCAGTTGATAGAACCCTCATCAAAGCCCCGTAAGTGGATGAGATTGCCTGGGAACAGTATAGAGTGAGAGGAGGGCGTGCCCTGGACGGAGCTTAGAGGCCCTCCCAGAGGGGTAGTGGGAATCCCCCTCTCACAGGGTTGGGTGGCAGCTGAGACTCAGAGGAATTACCTTCATGTGAAAGACTAGGAGGAGGTACCCCAGTTACAGAGTTGAAGCTCAGTGCATTTTTCTGGTCAGCTGTGTCATGGGATAGGGAGATCTTTGTGGGCTGGCCTCAGAGCCGTGTAATACCACGATTACCTGAGGAAAGTGTTTAAGTTCCCAAAGATCTGCTCCTGAGGAAACAGTAGAAACAAAGTTGGTGTGTATGTTGAGGACCACCTTAGTCTTCAGAAGGGCTAGTACAGGGTTTCTCAAACCTTTAAACATTTTTTTGCCAGCAGACTTCATCTTTTAAATAGAATCGTTTAAGTTCAGTCAATGAAATAGCTAAAAATGTGGCTGTTCTGGCTGCAGCACCTACCTTCAGCTCCCTACACCACCCCTCAAGCTTGTCTGCACCCCCTTGGAAGGCCCAGGACTCTGCGGGATGGACAGTTTACTCCTAAGTGAGCCAATTCAAAAACCTAAGCCAGGGCTTCCCTGGTGGCGCAGTGATTGAGAGTCCGCCTGCCGATGCGGGGGACGCGGGTTCGTGCCCCGGTCCGCGAGGATCCCATGTGCCGTGGAGCGGCTGGGCCCGTGAGCCATGGCCGCTGGGCTTGTGCATCCGGAGCCTGTGCTCCGCAATGGGAGAGGCCACAACAGTGAGAGGCCCACGTACCGCAAAAGAAAAAAAAAAAAAAAAAACCTAAGCCAAACAGATTACCTAACGGCAGTGGATTCATGCCCTCCAGAGTTGTCTAGAATATCAAGTTTTTATATAAGACTCCTTGTTGGAATATGAATAAGCCAAAAAGTCAAAAGCAATTAAAATAATCCTGGGCTGTCAAAGCATTTTATCTGACGTCATTGAGTTACCTCTATGTGCAGAAATAGAAGGGAGGCACAACTCTGGGAAGAAGTAGCTGATGTTTCCTATTTTTGTAGGCATGTGTGTGTTTGACCTTTTGTTGACAGACTTTAAAAGTGAGCATTTCTTACAAATTAAAACTACAACGAGGTACCACCTCACACCGGTCAGAATGGCCATCTTAAAAAGTCTACAAATAACAAGTGCTGGAGAGGGTGTGGAGAAAAGGGAACCCTCCTACGCTGTTGGTGGGAATGTAAGTTGGTGCAGCCACTATGGAAAACAGTATGGAGGTTCCTGAGAAAACTAAAAATAGAGTTACCATATGATCCAGCAATCCCACTCCTGGGCATATACTCGGACAAAACTATAATTCAAAAAGATACGTGTCCCCCTATGTTCATAGCAGCACTATTCATAGTAGCCAAGACATGGAAACAGCCTAAATATCCATCGACAGATGAATGGATAAAGAAGATGCGGCACATATATACAATGGAATACTACTCAGCCATGAAAAAGAAGGAAATAATGCCATTTGCAGCAACATGCATACAACTAGAGATTATCATGCAAAGTGAATTAAGTAGAAAGAGAAAGACAAAAACCGTATGATATCACTTAATGTGGAATCTAAAATATGGCACAAATGAACCTGTCTAAGAAACAGACTCACAGACAAAGAGAACAGACTTGTGGTTGCCAAGGGCGAGGAGGGGAGGGAGAGAGATAGACTGGGAGTTTAGGGTTAGTAGACGCAAACTATTCCATTTAGAATGGATAAACAACAAGGTCCTACTATATAGCACAGGGAACTATATCCAATCTCCTGGGATAAACCATAATGGAAAAGAATATAAAAAAAGAATGTCTATATGTGTATAACCGACTCACTTTGCTATACAGCAGAAATTAGCACAACATTGTAAATCAACTCTACTTCAATTTAAAAAAATAGAGAAAAAATGTTAGTGGCTATCAGAGAATGCAGCTGATTTTTATCTTCTTCTCTGTGCTTTTCTATATTTTACAAATGTACAATTTATGCATAAATATCAAAGAATAAAAATAGACAAATATTTCTTAAAAAAAACGTGAGTGTTTTCTGGCCCCAACCCTGGATTGCCAAGGACTATAGCAATGTAAGGGCTTCCTGAGTCTTCCTCTTCCCTACTATCCAGAGAGACCTTGGGAAGGGAAAGCAGGGTAGGAAGGGCCCTCCCCTTGGTTGGTGTGCAGGGCACTGTTGTTACAGGACAATGCAGGGGAGCCTCCTTTTAGGTCAGGGTTGCTCAACCTCAGCACTGTTGACATTTTGAGCCAGAGACTGCTTTGTTCTGGGGGACTATCCTGGGCATTTTCGGATGTTTAGAACATCTCTGGCCTCTATCTACTAGACGCCAATATCATCAAAAACAACAAAACCCTGTTGTAATGGGAAGAAGCAGCAAACTCTTTACCGTGGCTGAAGGTCTTGTGCAGTCTGGCTCCTGCCACCCTCTACTGAACAGCTGCCCTTCGTGTTCACCATGCCCCTCTAGCCACAGTTGCACATGCTCTTCTCACAGTCACAGTGAAGAATTCCCCCCCCGCACCCCCCCAGCCGCGTGCCGTGACCTTCCTTGACCACGCAGGCGGCCTCCTCAGGGTCCCCAGTTTACATTACCCTGGTTCCTTGTTCCTATCAGAAATTGGTAAATAAAAGATGACACCATATGATTAATATTGGCCTCCCCCACTGTACTGTGAATATCGTTGAAAGCTTGGTCCCTCTCCCCTACTCCGCCCTGTCAAGAACTTCTTTTCCTTTGGGTCTGGTCTCAGTGCCCCATAATCAGGGAGACCTTCCCTGAATGCCCACGTCCCCAGCCCCTACCTCCAGTCCAGGATAGGTTCCTCTGTTGTGTCCCTTGTGGGCCAGGATGCTGTTCCTTCAGTGCTCTTGTTCCAGTGTGTAATTGTACATTCAGCAGTGTTGTTGTTCGATTAAAATATGATTACTGTCTGTCTCACCAACTGTAGACTATAAGCTCCTTGAGGGCAGAATCAGTGTCTTTTTTTAATTCAAATACATCCGTAATGACTAGTATATAATAGATGTTCAAATAAATACTCATTGAATGAAAATAGGTGTCTGCTAGCCCTGGGCAGACTTAAGCTGAATCTGCTAGGTTGAATGAACTAGGTTGACTTGTTCCTCCTTGTTGTGTCACTGTCTTTAAAAGCAAACAAATCCCAAAAAAACCAACATTTTTTAAAATTTGAAAATGAACACAGGTACAGAAACCACACAGAACAAATGAGGCTTAATGAATTATTCCAGGGAAATAACCGTATAAATACCACCAAGTCAAGAAATAGAACTTTGCTGGCCACCCAGAAGCCCCATCCATCTGTCCCATCCCAAAGACAACAGCTTCCCTCACCTATAAGTAAACACTAGCCTGACTTTTATAATAATCACTTCCCTGTGGGTTTTTTGTAGTTTTATCGTCTAAATGTACATCCTTAAACACAAGTTTAGTCTTGCCCACTTAAAAATTTTTGTATGTCTTTTAGTCTACTTTAACCTATGGATTCTCCGTCCTTTTCTTTGCCTGGGCTGTTCTACCTGTAGAATTTCCCCGTTTGAATTTTGCTAACTGTATGCTTATGATACAATTGAGCATATTCCTCTTTTCCCTGCATTTCTTGCAAATTGCAGCTGGATCTAGAGACTTCATCAGATTCAGATTCAGCCCCTTTGTAAAGACTATAGGAGTCATGCGATGTTCAAGTGTCTCTCTTTATGATGTTAGCAGTCATTGAAACACAACACCCATATCTCTTCATTCATCGGGGGTTGTAAAATGATGATGTTCTAGTTTTATCACTTTGGTTTCATTTAATAGTTGGAATACTATTATGAAATGATACTCTCCCTCATCTGTTATTGGTAACTGTTCGCCATAGTTTACATAGAAAAGTCAGGACAAATGTTTTCCCCTTTATTTACCAGTTTTCATTTATAATGAATTGTTTCTCCATCATCCTCCAAAGTAAACCAGCTCTTTTAAAAAAATAATAAATGATGAATGTATGAATTTAAGTATAATGAATGTGTGTCAATCCCTTGTAATCACTGTCTTAATTCTGGCACTGCCTTTTGGGCAACCCTGGTGCCCAGGCTGCACATTGGTCCTGCTGAGTGGGGAGGGGAGTAACAGCATAGGGACTGAGAGGCCAGGATTGCACCTACACCAGCTGCCCTGGCAGCAGTGTCCGCGACCCCTCCCTGAAATGACTCTGGGGAAAGCCCCTCTTGGTGGGGCCCATTCCTGCTGCCTTCTCCCAGCTGGTTCTCTGTCACTCTCCTTTCCTTCCCAGGTTTGGTCGGAAGAATGTGCTGTTTGTGACAATGGGCATGCAGACTGGCTTCAGCTTCCTGCAGATCTTCTCGAAGAACTTTGAGATGTTTGCCATGCTGTTTTTCCTTGTAGGCATGGGCCAGATCTCCAACTACGTGGCAGCATTTGTCCTGGGTATGGCCATCAATTTGGAGTCAAGTACTTGATCCTGTGTTTCACCATCATCCCACCATCCGCTTTCTGGAGACAGCTGTGATGCCCCTCCAAGGGAAGTGGTCTCTGGCAACACCGACCAGGGATTCTTGATGAATCCAATTAGTAGTCAGGGAAACTGAGTCTGCCAAGTGCCTAGCCTTGTGTCCCCAGCAGCCCAATAGCCTGACTGCTGATTTCCAGTTCTTTTCTGGCCCCCGAGGTGTGGCACCTTGGTCTCATTAGTACTCGATGGTCATTTAGCCGGAATTCACCTAAGATCTTAAAAATAGGACTTGCCTCTGCCCAGGGCTGGGGTAGCTAAGGAAACAGGGAGGCATGACATGAGGAGCAAGGGCCATGATTGGCAGGCTCACCAAGGAAGAAAACTGCCTCTTCTGCAAAACAGTGGCCAGTGAAATCGACTGGCAAGAATGAATTGATAGGAGTGGGCTTTAGTCACATGACCTTCAGGGTTTTAATTGAGTCCACACTGCAGGGCTTTGGCCTGCTCTCACTGAAAAGTTGCCAGTCTCACTGTTCAGAGGCATCTAACTCTAGCTTATTGGTCTTTGGGTTTCTTGGGTTGATTGTTAAAAGGATTATTTGTTTCTCTTCACAGTTGATAAAACATTTTTCCTTAAAGCGTAATAGTCAGCATGTGTGGCCTTAATAGTGACTTCCCCTTTAATGAATCTCCTTCCCCAGTGAGGCCTCACGTGGCATCTTTAGCATAGGGCTTCAGGAAGTGATGACAGTTTCATGAGAGAACTGTCGCCGTGAGGCCACAAGGAGGCACCCGCAGCAGGTGGTCAGAATCCCATCCCTCCCTAGGGCTTGGAAGCTTCAAGATAATTCTGCCTGCTTTCTTATCTATATGTTGAAAATTACACACAAGAAGATTAATAAGGAAATAACCGGAATTAAAATACTAACATGACTCCTCCCTTGTTTTGAACAGGAACAGAAATTCTTGGCAAGTCAGTTCGTATTATATTCTCTACGTTAGGCGTGTGCATATTTTATGCATTTGGCTACATGCTGCTGCCGCTATTTGCTCACTTCATCAGAGACTGGCGGATGCTTCTGCTGGCGCTGACGGTGCCGGGGGTGCTGTGCTTCCCACTGTGGTGGTGAGTGTGTGGCCCTGTGCCCGGTGGTGCCCACCAGCAGGATGTCTTCTATCTGGCCTTCACTAGGGGGCAGCAGCAACCCACAAATCCCCATTTGGGCTCACAGAGACAGAAAATTTAGTCTTTATAAGGTGTTTCAGAATGTTTTTCCATACTCAGAAAAGCCAAAAACAAAACAGCCCCAAGACATCAACAGACTTGTTCTCAGCCCTGTGCTGGGTTGATTGGAGTGCAAGGAGAGGAAAGAGCAGTAGCTGCGAGACGATAGAGTTTAGCATAAGCTCCAGGAAGCTATCAGACTGCAGGACAAGACAGCTTAGGCCCTGGCTCTGGTTGTATGTTGCCGCACCCTCGTGCCAGAGGCACCGGGAGAAGAGGGAGCACGTTGTGCGAGTCCTCAGGGTAGCTGGATGGAGGAAACCAGGCTCCATCTGAGCCTCCAAGATAGAGGTTGGACAGGCAGAGAGGAGACCGTTCCATATGGAGAAAGAGAACACAGCCGAGGGGCTGAAGCGAGAATCGCCCCTTGCAGGTGGGGATGGTGAGATCACTGGTGCACCTGGATGTGAGAGCAGTGCAGAGCATAGTAGGAGAAGATACAGAGCCGAGATGGTACAGCTGAGTCCTAGTTATGACCTAAGGGCAGGGGCTACCTCGTGAGGTAGAAAATAAGATCCATAAAGTCTCAAAACACCTAAGTGCCTTATGGAGAGTCAATTGGATGAATCAAGGCGGGGCAGGGGGAGGGGGGAGAGTGAGGAAAAACTAGAGGCTATAAGAGGCCAGTGCAAAAGCTGCTGTGGATGCCAGGCACAAGCAAGGGAGTTCGGCAGGGTAAGGGTCTGGGCCGGGCTCAGCCCATGACAGAAGCCAAGCTTCAGGAACCCATTTTGCACCTGTCTACTTAGTGTCCAGCAGGTGGCACCACCACTCTTCAGAAATGGAGGTGGCCAGCCAGGGGAGGAATCCCATCATGGTGTGTCGGCCCCTCTAAACTTTGTGTACTCCAGTGAAATCAGAAGCTCGCACTTACTGGCTCTAGTATGGTGCACCTCTTAGCTTCTGGTTTGGAAACACCAAACATCCCTCAAACCTAGCTCTGGTTCTGAAACCCCCTTTCCCACCTCCACTTATGCTCCACCTGGTCTGTGGGACGGGAAGGCCTCAGTGAGATTGCTCCTTGTACTTCCAGGTTCATCCCTGAGTCCCCCCGATGGCTCATCTCTCAAGGCCGATTTAAAGAGGCAGAGGTGATCATCCGCAGGGCTGCCAAAATCAATGGGATCATTGCACCCTCAACCATCTTTGACTCCAGTGAGGTGAGCACCATGCCAGAGCTGGTGGGAGGGCCTCCGTGACCATGATTTTAGGGTAGGACCACACAGCCCTGAAGCCCTCCCTTCACACGGGAGCCCAGCTCTCCCCCGCCCAAGCCCCAGCTGCCCCCAAGGCAGGTCCTGTTAAAATTCAGAAGTTGAGAAGGTGCCAACTGCGTAAACTCCTTCACCTTTCCGTGGAGTTATAAGTTTTCATACTTTATATAATTATTTTCTAAGTGATCATACAGTCGAACCATTACTTTTAATAATAAAAACTCTTTATGAGTTAATAGGTCTTTCATGAAATTGGCATTTTGGGAAATCATTGTTTCTTACACCTTAGGTTGTTTCTCATCTTCAAAAATAATACAAGTACCTAAAGTATGAAGCAAAAATAGATTTGGAGTTAGAAATGTCCTGTCTCCTTCCGCCCACCAACGGGGAGTTGTTGATTATCGTCTTGGAGCCAGGTCCTTTTTGATATCCGCCCTCCCCCTACCCCACCCCTCTCTGCAACCCTGTTCTCACGCGCCATGAGTAATTTCCTGGCTCTGCCTGATTCCTGGGTCTTGCTTCTCCTTCCTGTTCCCTCTCTTTCCACCTCCTCTGCAGCAAGCGGTTTTCCTCAGCCTCATGCCTCTGAGAAGAGGTTAGAAATTGTCATTGCTGGTTGATGGGGTTCTGGAGTGTGTCCCTGCTCTGACAGGAAGACAAGGTCCTGGCTGTGAGAACAGCCACCAGCAGTCAGTCATACCGCAGTGCGCAAAGGCATGCAGATGCAGACTTGGGGCTTGGGAAAGAGAGACCGGTTATTATAGGCAGCAAAGAAGCTGCTGGCCACTGACAGCCCTGCCGGCCTCATGGTTAAGCGGTGGCCCAGCACAAATCCCACTCAGCACGTCCTAGAAAGGACTCTGGTGCACAAAAGCTCAGGGAGGGGTAGGTGGCAGGGAGGGCTTTTAAGTGAGGTGGCCTCTGTAGCTTTGCAGAGGTCAGTCTGGATGAAACCGTAAGTCCCACTGGCATCTTTGTGGAAATGAGGGTATTCCAAGGGATCCATTAAGTCAAAAGTTGACCTTGCGTTGAACTGCTAACTCAGGAAAAACAAACTCCAAAACTGGGTTTGCTTAAGAAAGCAACATCAGTGTGTTTAGATGTGTGGTTTATTAATGTCCTTGGCTGTGCCAGATTTCATAGGAAGTTACTCAGAGTGAAGCTGAGGTCAATTTTCCTGTTTTTCTATCTGAAACTTTTTTCCTTGGAAGTAGACCAGTAACTACATGGTATGAGGACTGAAAACATTAATTCTTTTAAAATATAATATCAATAAACTACACAGCCAGTTTCTCTCTCTGACCCAGAGGGGCCGGGAGCCAGCCTTGGAAAGGAATGCGCAGAGGCCTCCCTGGAATGTGGCCATTGACGGGGCTGGAGGTTTTGCCGGGAGGGGGCAGTCAGCTTGGGCCTCCTCCTTGGCTGCATCGCACCAAGGGCTGGTCACTTACTTTTCCTCCTCATTCTTGTTCACTAATTTGTTATCCACAAGGCCCGGTGAAGCCTTCTGCAGCCCAAGACATAGTCACTATACATACCCTTCTTTTCAAGCAAGAAACATAAAACACTCCCCAACTCGGAGACGCAGAAAGCTAAGATGCCAGGGTTTCAAGTATGTTCTTGGGTCTCTGAGTCTCCAACCTTCTCTCCGTCCCGTACCCTTGTCATGTTGTTCCTGCAGCTACAAGACCTAAGCTCCAAGAAACAGCAGTCTCACAGCATTCTGGATCTGCTCCGAACCCAGAATATCCGGATGGTCACCATCATGTCCATAATTCTGTGGTGCGTAAGTGAGACATACCTAAGGCCTCCAGACAAAGCTTCTGGCAGTGTCTGTCAGGCCTCGCATTTGCAGACATCTCAGATCAGAATTGAAAGCCTATGCCATCAGAAAGTGGCAGGGATGTGCCTTGCAATAAAAGAAGTGATCATGTCCCAGTTCTTAACGGAATCTCAGAAGAGGAGAACGAAAACTGTTGTGGGAGCTTTGGGGGGAAGATATGGGATCTTCGGGGATCCCTCCGGGTCAGAAGGCAAATCTCTGTTCACATTGGGTCCCTAGTTTAGTTGTTCCTGTTGCCTGTGCATCAGACAGTGACTGAGGCCTTTAAGAAGTTCTAAGTGAAGACACCGTGTCCTTTCAGTTATAGAGGCTGCTAAGTATGTTCTGGAAATGTGGAAGCAGGACATCCTCCCTCTGGGATGTTTGGAGACTGTCCTGGAGGTAGAGCCATGGCCTACACATCCTCGTCAGGTTCCTTCTAACGAGGCATTTCACCAAGTGTGTCAGGGAGGGATCTGTGATTTACTAGAGAAAAGGAACACATCCGAGTGCCTAGGTAGCATTTGCTTAGTGGCCAGACCCTTGGGATTACAAGTGACTACCTGAGCCTGCGGGGGAGGAAGGCAGACTTCATCTCAGAGTGCTTATTGCTGGAGTCAACAAGCCTTGGCAGCCAGCCACCCATTTCCAAGGAATGGCACGGGATCCCTTAGGGCAGTGCACCGCCCCTGAGTCGGCCTCAAACAAAACCAGCTTTCAGCCTGCACCACAGACCTGCCAGCCTGCGATGAGTCACCCTTCCATGGTTCACCCAGGCACCCCTCCTACTCTGGATTTCCCAGGGACTCCTGTACATGCCCTTTTCCCTGATTGTACCAGCTGTGGTTTCAACCTGCAGATGAGTTAAAAACAGTCTGATTCATACTGGTCTGGTTTGCCAAAGAGTGTTGACCGTCAATAGAGAGAATGCCTACTGGGGACAGGGTCTAGGCCAGGGGCAGCGGGGGGCATGCAGATGGCCCACTGGGAGCTCCCTCTCCTCCCCACGAGTCCGGTGGGGTTCGGGTCACCTGCTTCGGACCAGCCTCTTCCTGGCTGGTCGCCCCAGAGGGTCCGCCAGGGATCTTTCTCTAAATGTTTGACCTAATGATTGTTCCTTATTTTATCTCATCAGTCTTATCACACCCCACTTGCTATCTGCCTCCTTACTCATACCCTAGCTCCTTCTGCAATTGTTGGATTTGGGAGGTTCAGAGAGTAGGGAAATAGGCTTTTGTGAGTGCTTTAGCTTAGGATTTTTAAAGCCGAAAGGCAGGTTGGAGTATTTTTGGTTTTTGATTTTTTTTTTCCAACAAAGTGAATCTGTCTGAATTATATGTCTTTTTGCTGGAACGCTTTGTTTAGAAAGCTCTGAAAGTGCTCTGACCCAGAAGGTACCCCGGTCTCGGGGGAAGTTATCTTTCTTTCTAAGAAGTAAGACTCAGGGTTAAATCTGCTGCCCTCCTGGTAAGGATAGTTTTGAATTTCCTGCAATAATTATATTTTAAAAGTTGTCCAGGTTGGGAGGCACGTGGATGCCACTTCTCCAGCTATTTTCTGCATTCTGTTTCAGGATGACCATATCAGTGGGCTATTTTGGGCTTTCCCTTGACACTCCTAACTTGCATGGGAATGTCTATTTGAACTGCTTCCTCTCGGCTGTGGTTGAAGTCCCAGCATATGTGTTGGCCTGGCTGCTCCTGCAGCACCTGCCCCGACGCTATTCCATGGCCACCGCCCTCTTCCTGGGTGGCAGCGTTCTTCTCTTCGTGCAGCTGGTGCCCCCAGGTAGGTACCATACATGTCTGCAGTCTGGGATATCCATTGAGTCACTCAGTCTCTACCATACTGTCTCAGCCAATTAATAAAGAGAATAAAATTATGCCATTACAGCTCGCCTGCATATCTGTGTTCTCAGCCCACAAGTCAAGAGAAAGTGTCTCCTGGGACCAGAGAGTCATCATGGCCTGGGCTTTGGGGGAGAAGGGAGAGTGACCTTGTGGGGCTGACGGTTGACTGTACTCTCTACCCAAGTTAATGTGTGTGTGTGTGTTTTTATTTGCAGAGTGAGGGGGAGGAAAGAGGGCCATCCCCATGTCTTTTTAACCTGGCCCCATCTTAGTCATTTATTCATTCAATAAGTAGCTGTGGAGTGTTTACTGTGGGGGAGGCACTGTGCTTGGGGCTGACGGTGCAGAAGTAAAGGAGTCGGGCAGAGCCCCAGGCCCTCCTGGCGCTCAGACTCCAGTTGAGAAGACAGACAACAAACAAGTAAATAAAATGCTTGTTATAGTACAGACTGTGTTACCTTTAATAATGACACTGAAGGACAATGGAGAGCTAGTTTATATAGAGTGGTCACAGACAGTGGCCCTAAAGAGGGGAAAGTCGAGCAGAAACAGATGAAACGATGGAGAAACCCATAAGTCTAGGAGCAGAACATTTCAGGCCGAAAAAGAGCAAAGACCAAGACCCTGAGGAGGCAATGAGCCTGGCACACTTGGTAAGAGATGAGGAGAGGAAAAAGGGCAGGGCCAGGCCACAGCGTGGCTCTCACAGGCCAGTAGCAGGAGTTTATTTGTAAAACCATCTTGGTATCCCACAGAAGGGTAGGAGGCAGCCCTCTGAAAATTCATAAAACGGTTTATGGATCCTCATGTCCATCATGGTACCGAGAGTTGTCATGGGTTTGGGGACCTCTGGTAATCATTTGTGGGCCCCTGAGGCTGGCAACACTCTGCACAGGAAGAGCACCCACTGCAGCATGGCTGGGAGCCCAGGAATGTATGTAGAGGTTCACACCAGAGCTCAGGGAGACCCACAGGCCACTCACAGCATCTCCTCATTGGCACAGTGAGCAGGAGAGATCCGAGGATCATTCATGAGGGTCTGCTGGTCTGTGAAGTGTTGCATGGAGTGAAAGCGTGAAGTGAGTTATAATTGAACTTCCCATTCATCCACAAATCCTTAGTTAATTCCACAGTGCCTGCAGCATGAGGTTCTGGGGTGCCAGCTGCCCCCTCTGACACACATGTCTTTAATGACTTTTGGACTGGAGAGCAGGTTTCTCTGGGTTATTGAGGGGCTCGCTCACTCTGGTGGTCTTTAGGCTGAGGAGAAGAGCCTGTCCTCACACAGCTGCAGGTCCCAGCCTCCTCTCGGTAATCAACTTGGAGGGACATAAGCCCCTTATCCCACAATAGGAAGTTATAGAAACTTTCCTCCTCCACCCTTCCCAGGGAGAAAGTATGTCTGTTTCAGGCAAAAAACTAGTAGCAGCGTGCCTTGGGTTGGTGCCTTCTCCTACTTTCTTCCCTTTGCTCTTCAGACTTGTATTATTTGGCTACCATCCTGGTGATGGTGGGTAAGTTTGGAGTCACTGCTGCCTTCTCCATGGTCTACGTGTACACAGCCGAGCTGTACCCCACAGTGGTCAGGAACATGGGCGTGGGAGTCAGCTCCACGGCATCCCGCCTGGGCAGCATCCTGTCTCCCTACTTCATTTACCTTGGTAAGTCCCGTGGGTCAAGCGCACACAGGAGGGATGGGGTGGAAGCACTGATTGGCTTTAATGCGACCTGGGGATGGCTTGTTAACAAGAAAGCAAGCACACTCAGCAAATGGGATCCATCCAATACTGGATCTATGCCTGGAGAAGGTTCCTGTCTGGGTGCACTGTGGTGGAAGCACTCATGTGGAAAACAACCTATAGACAGCTAGAAATTGATGACAGTTGAGGGGTTTTGTATCTGTTTTAGCCTTCCCAGGCCTTCCATCAGAGAACGTAATTCCCCTATCCTAAGAAATTGCAGCATCGTTTAGGGAGCCAGTGTACTAATTGGGGAAATTTCTTCTTGGAATCATAGTTTATAAGGAACAGGAAGGGAAAGATGTCTATTCTAGAGGTCTGATGAACCGAGAATTTCTGTAACTTGAAGCACTTAACACAGCAGTTTTACACTGTGCAAAGATCTGCCTCATACCATTTTATGTAATAGGGCCCCAGTTTTATCTTTCTCAGAGTTATTTCCTCATGGCAGCTGCTGTCCCCCTGCACATGCCTAGCTGGCACATCTCTAGGGACGGGTGGCACTCACCTTGGGAGTACTCAGAGTGCTTTGTGAACATGCTACATAGACCTGACAAGCAGAAACACCTTCTGATCTGGCCTGAAGACAAATCGAGTGGGTTGTGACACACCTGGAGAGGTGGAGGAGTTATTCCTATCCCTGGACACATACCTTGAGTTCCTTGGAAACCCAGCATTAGGAAGTAGGGTGTTTTTTGGGTTTTTTTAATTAATTAATTTTTGGCTGCATTGGGTTTTTTTAAATTAATTTGTTGATTAACTTATTTATTTTTGGCTAGAAAATAGGAATAGAGGGACTTCCCTGGTGGTCCAGTGCTCCCAGTGCAGGGGGCACAGGTTCGATCCCTGGTCGGGGAACTAAGATCCCGCATGGCACACAGCACGGCCAATAAAAAGGAAATAGGAATAGAAATGGCTCAGGCCCATCCTCCCAGGCTGCACCCATCCCCTGCACCGAGGTGTTGCTGCTCTGTGCCAACTCTGGGTTCTGTGACCTGCCTAGGTGCAAGATTCCAATATGGCAGCTCAGACTGGGCGATGCTGAGGCTGAGAAGGCAGGTGATCCCTGTTAGAGTCCTGGGGACACAAAGGGAGGGAGAGAGACCATGTCAAACTGCACTCCCGGCTTGGGGCTCTGTCTGCTTTGCCACAGGTGCTTACGACCGCTTCCTGCCCTACATTCTCATGGGGAGTCTGACCATCCTGACAGCCATCCTCACCTTGTTCCTCCCAGAGAGCTTCGGCACCCCACTCCCAGACACCATTGACCAGATGCTAAGGGTCAAAGGGTAAGGGGGCCTCCTTCTTCACAAAGTTAATGCACTGGGTCTGGGCCTGGCAGAGAGTTCCCCACGAACTCAGAAACGCCATGGACTAGTTTAGCCATAATAGGATCAGACATGGCCGGGTACTTACAGCCTGTTCTCTCTGGCCAGATCCAGACCACTGGGTCACCATGAACATCTCGACAGCAGTAGCAACTCGGATAGTACAGAGACAAGAAGAAACCTTTCAGAATCTGCTGTATGATATTTTCCCTTTAGTGAGATAACCTCAGCTCTGGGGCATTTTTTGTTTGTTTTGAGACTGGTAGACATGTTTTTAAGATTTGTTTCTAACATTTGTTTGGCTTGTTCTTCTAGAATAAAATACAGGCAAACTCCAAGCCACACAAGGATGTTAAAAGATGGTGAAGAAGGCCCCACAGTCCTTAAAAACACAGGCTTCTAACACAACCTCCAGTGAGAAGGTAAAGAGGAAAGACCGTCTTGTCAGAAGTGGCTTGTGCAGACACTGAGTCCTTCAGTGGCAAAGGTCTTTGCTGTTCATTCTGCGGACGCTGTGTCTGCCTTGCTCACGGATGGATACCCAGACTCAGCTGCATATGGTCCTAGAGCACCACCTTCCCTCCAGGGACACCATGGCTACTGACGGACAACTTTGGGTAAATCCTAACTATTACAGTGATGGACTTGGCACTTCCTAAGAAGTTAACTACTCATTAGAACCAGTAGGATTTGGAAGAATATGAATTAAAACTTTACATTTTAATTTCAGACTGCCTGAGAAGGCCCCTGATAGAACTGGGGGTCTAGTTCTCCACCTCCTCACCCTGCCAAAAAATCCTTTCCCTGTTTCCCACTAATGGTGCACTTTAGAGGAAAAGAAATAATTTCACAGGGAGTCTGATTTCTCATACTTTCTCAGTTACAAAGGATATTAAATGGGATTGTTGCTTCCCCAGGGCAGGAAAGCACAAGTCTGGGGAAACCTAGAGGTATTTCATATGGAGAGGACTCAGCAGATACAGAACAGAGACAAGTGCATTAACTTATGAGCTCTTGGACCACTCAGAGTGACTACTGGGTAGACTTGTTTACATCTGGTCAAAGCACTGGTCTTGTGCAGGCCCGTAAGAGATTCATCACTGAATCTACTATTCTTGTTTTCCACTACTACGTGAATCAAGTCTCCTAGCTACTATGGTTTCTGATGTATGGTTTGAAGGAAGTATATCAATGAGAAAGAGAGACGAGCGAACTTGTCTCTTCTCCCAAAACTATAATATGGATTTTGATTGTGTTTTGCTTGTTGTTTGTTGTTATGTCTTTTTTTCTCCTTAAGTTATTTGCACTTCAGAATAGACTTAGGAAAGGCTGGTTCCTTAGCCTCCTGGTTTGTGTCTTTTCTTTGTTTCAACCCAGAATCACTCTGGCAATGGTCCACGGTTGCCACTTATGCAAGGCCTCACCAGCCTTAGCTACTAGCACTTTTCTGGGTGCCAAAAATGACATCATTGTGTGTGTTTTCCTTTCATGAAACTTAATCATGGAAAAAAATTACAAAGAAGAAAATTAAGTCGTGTTCACAGTCTTTCAGAGTTGCTCAATTCAGTGGTGTAACATTGGGAGATATTTTGTGTTCAGCGTAAAATTTTCTTCTCTTTTCTGATTATGCCACCGTGGTACTTCTAAAGCATATGCTTCACCTGGTTAAAAACAAAAAAGTATTTTTGTGAAAGCTACTGAAGTGCCTTGGGAAATGAAGATGTTTTAATAAATTAAATGATTTTTTAAAATAATAACAACTGCCCACAACTTTTATTTCCACAGTTTGGTGAGCCATGCCACACCATCACATCACTTTTCTCTGTATCAGCTTGGGCTAATTCTAACAGTGGTTTATGATTAGTCTCTAAAGCTAAACTTTAATCCCCATGTACTAGAGACCTTCACTCTATTGACTATGGACTGAGGCAGCATTCTTGCACAAGTGTCTTAGCCTGGGTTCCTCAGAAAGCAGAGCCTGAGGCCAGTGCTTCTGCGCAGTTAGGTAATTTATTTGGGAATAAGATTCTAAGGAGCAGAAGTAAAGGATGGGGGGAGGAAACAGGGAAGGAGGGAGACCCAATACCAGGATGCATTATCAGGATGGCCAGCACCAAGGGCACTGTTCCATCCAGCCAGGATTTCTCAGGAGCCTTATGAAATGTATCTCAAAACCGTCTGCACTGTGATGAAAGGGGAAAGCATTTACATATTGGCCTTCCTTCCGCATTCGTCAAAGGCAGCCCCACAGGTGTCAATTCCCACAGTTCCAGGTTGCACATGGATGAGTCCCAAACAGGTTCTGTCCCCTGGATAGAAAGCAAGAAGTAATGTATTGCAGGCCTGAGGTGAAGCACTGTCAGGCTGCACTTCAGTGAAGCTGGTCAGAGTGTGTGAACTGGTTGCTGCAACAGTGACTTGGAGTAAGCGGTGGGGCTGAGGGGACTGGGGATTGGACGTGGTGCACAAGATATATATATAATGTGTCACAGGGAGATCTGAGCTAGAATGTGTACAGACATGGGTAAAAAGCTCCAGGGTTGGATAGATAACTCAAAAAACGTGTAGCATAACAAAACGAGCAGCATCAAACTCAGGTGGGGAGGGAAGGAAGCTTGGTTTCTGTAACAGCGTTAACTTCTCTACTCTCCTCACACCCGGTTCTGTGCAGGGTTCCTGATTAACTGACATCACAGTGCCTCCAGAATATAATTACGGTCCTTCCTGCTCTTTCTCCTGTTGCACAAATGAGCAGTTCTGAGTTTTCTCTCTTATTCTCAATGTCACTGATCAGTCATTTGTGACCTTCTGGGCGCAAAAATCATAACTACCTGAATGCTTCAATCTCTTCCAGTGGCAGGGCAATAGCCCAAGTCCCTGCTCCCGGGCTGAACCAAGTATCTGAAAAATCCAAGGCCTCTGTGCAGGCCTGCTGGACTCTTGTGTGACTTGTTTCCATCAGTCATGATTTTGGGAAACTGACCAGATTATCCTGCCCAGGGATCTCCTCTCAAGGAACCCAGAGGGATGTTTGGTGCGTGGTAAGGTGCTCAGTTAATGCCCATAAGAATTAGAAACCAGGATACCCACAGAAATGCAAAGGACAAAGCAAAGGCAGTGGAGGAACAATTCAGATTTTAAAAATAATAAAAAGTCTTCTACCACAGATCAAAGTGCAAACAGGAGTGTACCCCATAATCTTTTCCTATTCTTGGCAACTAGTTCCTGCCTCCCAGACCTCCCTGGAACACTATCCTGAATTCCAGAAGGGCTGGTGTTTGCCAAAGAGAATTAGTCTGCTTAACACCTAGAATAAGTGATGATGAATGCCTTGGGCAGAGGGCCATGTTCCCTGTCAGGTAGTAAATATCACAACAAATCTTTCCCCTAGGTGTTTGTCATTTAACTGATTTTCTTAAAGGGCTTTTTAAGGTAACAGAAAGAGGCTTGATGCAATTCAACATTAACAATACCTTATGTTGTGTGCCATTGCTATAAAAGCACTTTGGAAAAATACATCTATATTTTCATTTGATCCTCATAAAAGTCTTATGAGATTGAGAAAGGATGCCCAGGATGACAAATCAGAGGTTTCTCAGCAGAAATCATGTCTTCCTGGAGTCTCAGGCAGACCCACCCCAGAAGGTCTCACCTTGGGAAGAAGGGGCCTCATCTCAAGGACAGGTGTGCAAGAGGCTTCCAGAGACACTGGGACATCATCTCTCTGCTGGGCCAGCCGGAAGGCAACAGCCAGGCACCAGACTGACTCTTTTAACCCCGAAGTCTCACATAAGAAACTCTTCTCATGGATGTGTAGGGGAGGTGTGGACATACACTCTATACATCAAGGAGAGTTTGCTAAATGCATGCAGCGGTATCAGTATTTCACAGGGCTAGTCTACTGAAACTTCAGAACTATTGTATTCATAATCATGTAACCTTTGATTATGAACGAAATAGTTCTGAAAACAACAAATGTCATCATAGAATTGCCCTCCCCTAGACCAAACAAAATGAGCATAAAAAAGTAAAAACCTATGAATATTTTTCACCAAAATTAACCAAACAAGAAAGCAGCATAACTTAAAACAATACACTTTAAAAGTCGATGGAAGGAAAGAAACAGAAGATTCTAACATTGCTCCGCAGCTCTTTAGCCATACTGGAAAGGCATCAACATCTGAAACAGTCTCTCTCCTTACTCCCATATCTGGCAAACAGCAGACAGGGTGAAGGTCTCTATTTATTTCCCTGTTCAAAGATTTTTGGCAACTACTGTAGAGAACAAATGGATGAAACAGAGAAAATGGACAACGAGGCTGATTACTCTGAAAGAATTGAGACCTGCTCTATGAGAAATGCTAAAGGGAGTCCTTCAGGCTGAAATGAAAGGACAACAGCAGGACTTTCCTGGTGGCGCAGTGGTTAAGAATCCGTCTGCCAATGCAGGGGACACGGGTTCGAGCCCTGGTCTGGGAATATCCCATATGCCACGGAGCATGCTCTGTGTTCCACAACTACTGAGCCTGCATGCCACAACTACTGAAGCCCGTGTGCCTAGAGCCCATGCTCCACAAAAAGAGAAGCCACCACAATGAAAAGCCCACGCACTGCAATGAAAAGTAGCCCGTGCTCACCACAACTAGAGAAAGTCCATGCGCAGCAACAAAGACCCAATGCAGCCAAAAATAAAAATAAATAAAATAAAATAAATTTATTTTAAAAAAAGGACAAGAGCAATGCAAATCCACATGAAGGAATAGAGAACACGGAAAAAGGGAACTACCTAATAAATATAAAAGACAGTATTAATAAGAGTGAGGAAATGAATACCAATCTTACAGAAAAAAGGATTATAAAAGAATACTATAAACAACTGTATGCAAACAAATTAGATAACCTAGATGAACTGAACAAATTCCTAGAAACACAAATTATCAAAATCATCTCAAGAAGAAATAAAATCTGAACAGACTTAAAGAGATTGAATTAATAAACAAAACCTCCCAACAAAGAAACGCCCAGAATCAGATGGCTTCACTGGTGAATTCTACCAAATATTTAAAGAAGAATTAACACCAATCCTTCTCAACTTCTTCCTCAGAATAGAAGAGGAGAAGACACTTCCTAACTCATTCTATGAGGCCAGCATTTCCCTGAGACCAAATCCAGACAAAGACATCAAAGGAAAAGAAATCTATAGATCTAATCCCTTATGAACATAGATGTAAAATATTCAACAAAATACTAGCAAGCCAAATCCAGCAGTATAATAAGAGAATTACATACTGTGACCAAGTGGGATTTATCCCAGGAATACAAGGGAAGTTCAATGTATAAACATTAATCAATGTAATACAACACATTAATAGAATGAAGGTTTTAAAAAATGATCATATAAATTAATGCAGAAAATCATTTGATAGGGAATTCCCTGGTGGTCCCGTGGTTAGGGTTCCATGCTTCCACTGCAGGGGGCACGGGTTTGATCCCTGGTCAGGGAACTAAGATCCTGCAAGCCACGCAGTGCGGCCAAAAATAAAAATCATTTGACAATATCCAACACCTTTTCTTGATAAAAACAAAACACTCAACAGACTAGAAATACAAAGGGAACTCCCTCGACATGACAGATGGCATCTATGAAAACCTCATAGCTAATGTTATACTCACTGGTGAAACTGAAAGCTCATCCCCTAAGATCAGTAATACAACAAGGATGTTCATCAACAGAAGGATGGCCACTTCTGTTCAACACTGTACTGGGAGTTCTGACCATAATAACTAAGCAAGAAGAAGAAATAAAATGTAGTCAAATTGTGAAGAATAAAATAAAGCTACAGTAATCAAAACACTGCGGTACTTGCAGAAAGACAGACATATAGATCAATGAAATAGAATAGAGAGCCCAGAAATAAACCTTCACATACATAGTCAAATGATTTTTTTAAAAAAATGCCAAGATCGGGCTTCCCTGGTGGCGCAGTGGTTGAGAGTCCGCCTGCCAATGCAGGGGACACAGGTTCGTGCCCCAGTCCGGGAAGATCCCACATGCCGCGGAGCGGCTGGGCCCGTGAGCCATGGCTGCTGAGCCTGCGCATCCGGAGCCTGTGCTCCACAATGGGAGAGGCCACAACAGTGAGAGGCCCGCGTACCACAAAAAAAATAAAAAAAATTTTAAAATGCCAAGACCATTTAAGGGGGAAAGGACAGTCTTTTCAACAATGCTGCTTGGAAAACTGGATGTCCACATGCAAAAGAATGAAGTTGGACTCTTACCTTTTACACCATATGCAAAAATTAACTCAAAGATGGATTAAAAAAAAAAAAAGCTAAACATAAGAGCTAAAACCCTAAGACTTTTTCGAAGAAAACATAGGGGGAATTTCCATGACACTGGATTTAGAAATGATTTCTTGGATATGGCACAGCCAACAAAAGAAAAAAATAGATAAATTGGACTTCATCAAAATTAAAAACTTTTGTTTATGTCAATTACATCTCAATAAAGCTGGGGGAAAAAGTTTTGTGCATCAAAGAACATTACCAAGAGATGAAAAGGCAACCTATAGAATGGGAGAAAATGTTTGCAAATCATATTTCCAATAATGGGTTAATATCCAAAATATATAAGGAACTCCTACAACTCAACAATTTAAAAAAGTTTTTTTTAACGGGCAGAGGACTTGAGGAGACATTTCTTCAAATAAGATATACAAATGGCCAATAAGCACATGAAAAGATGTGCTAATCATTAGGGAAATGCAAATCAAACCACAAATAAGATACCATTTCACACCCAGTAGGATGGCTGTTATTAAAAACAAAACAAAACAGAAAATAATAAGTATTGGTGAAGATGAGGGGAAATTGGAACCCTTGCGCATTGCTAGTGGGAATATAAAGCAGTGCAACTGCTATGGAAAACAGCATGGCCTTTCCTCAGAAAAACCAAACACAGAATTACCACATGATCCAGCAATTCTAGTTCTAGGTATACACCCAAAGAAAATGAAAGCATAGACTTAAACATATTTGTACACCTATGTTTACAGCAGCATTATTTACAATAGACAAAAGGTGGAAACAACCCCAAGTGTCCATCAACAGATGCGTGGATAAACAAACTGTGGTATATATACACACAATGGAATACTATTCAGCCTTAAAAAGGAATGGAGTTCTGAGACATGCTATAGCATGGATGAGCCTTGAAAACATTGTTAAGTGAAATAAACCAGACACAAAAGGACAAATATTGTATGATACCATTTATATGAGGTACCTAGAATAGTCAAATTAACAGAGACAGAAGATAGAATAATGGTTACTGGGGGCTAAGGGGGAAGAGTTAATGGGTAAATAGTTTCAGCTTGAGATGATAAAAAAAAACTCTGGAGATGGATGGTGGTATTGACTGCACAACAATTTGAATGTACTTAATGCCATTGAATTGTACACTTAAAATGGTTAAAATGGGACTTCTCTGGTGGCATGGTGGATAAGACTCCACACTCTCAATGAGGGGGCCCAGGTTCCATCTCTGGTCAGGGAACTAGATCCCACATGCATGCCACAACTAAGGAGCCCACGTGCCACAACTAAGACCCACTGCAACTAAATAAATAAATAATTTTTAAAAAGCTTAAAATGATAAATTTTACGTTACATATATTTTACCATAATAATTTTTTTAAAAGAATTGTTCAAGTATAATGGAAATAAACATTCTTAAATATTAAATTCAAGCAATAAGGTACCCATGAATCCTTTTTGAAAGAAATTATTTAAAAATTAAAGCCAGCCCATTATTAAATGAATCCATTCACAACCCATATAACAAAGAGCTAATTTACCTAGCATAAAAAGATCTACTACAAATAAATAAGAAATCAACAACCCCAATGGAAAATTGGGCAAGAAACATAAATAATACACAGGTATTGAAGCACAGATGACTTTTAAACATATGAGAAGATTCTATACCTCTCTCCTAATAAGAGAAATACAAATGAAAACTATACTGAGATATCATTTTTCACCTGTCCATCCATCCTCCTCTCTGTACAAATGCAAAGAAAAATGTATCTAATGATATTTTCCTAATATTAGTAGTAATAATTTTTAGATAGTAGGATCTGGGGAGCTTTTAAAAACATCTATTGTTGTATTTGCTATAGTGTTTATATTCCTTATAAAGAGTATGTACACATTTTTAAGTAGCTTTAGTTAAAAAATAAAACTGGAGAGCTCCCCTGGTGGCGCAGTGGTTGGGAGTCCACCTGCCGATGCAGGGGACACGGGTTCATGCCCCGGTCCGGGGGGACCCCACATGCCGTGGAGCAGCTGGGCCCGTGGGCCGTGGCCACTGGGCCTGCGTGTCCAGAGCCTGTGCTCTGCAGCGGGAGAGGCCACAGCAGTGAGAGGCCCGCATACCACAAGAAAAACAAAAAACATAACAAAAAAATAATAAAACTGGAGGTAAATATGCAAGATGAGGACAAAGATGAATTATTTTCTTCTGTGTAATTTTGAGTATTTTTTTTTAGACTCCTCCAACCCCCTCCCAAACTTTCACATATTTTAATGTATTTCAACTCCTGATATGACACACTTCCAGTTTTATATTTCTTTTTGACATTCCCGCCTTCATACATACATCGTCCTCCTTCATCTCTGATTATCCTAATTCTATCCCTGTTCAAGGTTCACCTCAAAGCACATCCTCTTGGGAGGCACTATAGCTTATTGGCTAAGTGTCCACACCTGGAGCAGATATGTGGTCCCTGAGGTCCAAAAGTAGGCTTCTCCACTTACTAGTTCTATAAGTTTGAGCAACTTACTTAACCATTCTGAGACTCAGTTTCCTCATCTGTAGAATAGATGATCGATCTAATTAGGTTTTTATAAGGATTCAACTGGATCATGCATGTAAAGTACACAGCAGAACTAAATTTGTGTTGAAAATAATATTGCTATTCCTCCTGACCCCCCCCCAATGTAATTATTGACTCTACAAATAATTAATCTTTATTTTCTGTTTGGTTTCATGAGGGGAATTATAACTACCTTTGGGAGGAAAGACAAGTCTTCTACCCCTAAAGTACTTAAGTAGTACATTCACTTTACATTTGGTAGTTTTTCTTTTTGTTCAACAGATATTTTTACTCATTCATCCCTTAATGAGAGGCAGACCCCTCAGGAAAATATAATTCATGATGCCCACACCAACTTCTTTTTCTTTTTAGTCCAAGCAGATTAATGGTACCTGGGCTTCTCGAAAGCTTTGGTAACAAAACATGTAAACTCACTTACTGTCAGCCTCCAGCCTTCACAGTGAGATGGGTTTGGGCTGTCTGGTGTCTGGGATTAGTGAAGGAAATGTTTGACCTATGAGAAAGCTCAGTAGTAGTCATGATCTGTGTTCAAGCCTGTTTCAATGGGATAAGCCAATGTTGGACCAGAAGAGCTCTGCCCTCTCACAGGTGATTCACTCAAACAGCAAGTCTCCACAGCAAGGTCATCCTATGCCACCCAGCTCTCCAGAGGCACCTTGCTCAGGGAGAAAGATGTCAGAACAAGAGTGCCTTTTGGTGTGCTAACTTCTTTTCCGTACAGAATGACAGAGATTTCCATCTGTATTGCCAAATATATGTCTTTCCCTTTGGGAACACTTATAAAAGGCTAGTTCTTTTCCCCAGAGAACCAGGGACACCCAAAGCAAAATTATTTACCTTTGATTGTTCAAGAACAATTGCTCACCCCTTTCTTTCTTTCTTTCTTTTTTTTTTTTTTTGTGGTACGCGGGCTTCTCACTGTTGCGGCCTCTCCCGTTGCGGAGCACAGGCTCCGGACGCGCAGGCTCAGTGGCCACGGCTCCTGGGCCCAGTCGCTCCGCGTCACTGGGTGGGATCTTCCCGGACCGTGGCATGAACCCATGTGCCCTGCATCGGCAGGCGGACTCTCAACCACTGAGCCACCAGGGAAGCCCTCCCTTTCTATTTTTTGACTTTTGCCTCCTCCTCAAGAAAGTTAAGAGATATTTTTGCTATTGGCAGGTCGTATTTTTCTAGAGGCAAACAGTTATAGTATTGAGTTCTAAAGTGAGGTTTGAAGGTTATCCATGGAACAAGCGTTTTATAAAGACACTAGCTCACGCAGAGGACATAGCTGATAGTTTAATAGTAAAGCAGAACATATCTTATGAATGGGAAAGTGGATACAGAGGTCCCCTGCCCACCTGACACCTCACCCAACATGGGCAGAACAGAACCCCTACAAAACTTGGTCCTTTTCAAGATTCTCCAACTCAGTGAAGGACATCATTGTGTCAGTTTGAGTCCTCCTAGAGCAGACAGCAAGATGGTATTAAATGTGTGAGTTTAATGGGAAAAATGTTCATGAAGTGTAAAGAGGAGAGGGAGCAAGAAAAGGCAGAGAGAGACTCAAACCACGATGCAGGTATGTCCCCTGTGAAAGGGGAGAGGGAAGGAAGGAGGATTAGGTAGGAAGATCCTCAGACTGCAGAGCTCTGAGAAAGTGCTGGCCACACTGATGGGAAGCCCCAGAATACAGATTTCCTGTTGGAGGAGTCCCACCTTGGGCAGAAATGGCCTGGCTCTTGTACCCACACTGTGATCATTCATTGACTGGGAGCAGCCAGAACGTTGAGGCCTTGTGTAAATACTGCAGTGGATCTGAAGGTGCAGTGGCTGGAGGCTCTCAGCTAACTATATTCATCGTAGAATGGTCTCTTGAAGAGACATCTGAGTACCTACATTCCTGCCACAATCATTCATTCAATTACACAACCTGGGAGTCATGCTTGGTACCTCCTTTTCCGTTATCTCTAAGACCCAATCCATTGCTAAGTTCCTGACCATTTTACCTCCTAAACAGCTCTCACATCTGTCCATTTCTCTCTGTCTCCCCTACCACTACCACCGTCATCTTGCTCCCAACAGGTGACCATCTTTCAATCCATTCACCACACAGCAGACAAAGCAGTCATTTCAAAACACAAGTCAGATGCTACAACCCCTTGCTTAAACAACATAGTGCTCATGGGATAAAGACCTAAGTCCTGAGCATGACCTTTAAGGCCCTACCTGTTATGGCTTTGCCTTACTCTATAGCCTCCTGTGGACTTGGGTTCTTCTTATGGCTCAACTGACCCTTTGAGTTTCAGATAGACAATGGTTCAGATCCAGCCTTCTTCCAGTTCCCGAAATGTTCCAAGTTCTTTCCTGCCTCAGGACCTTTGCACATGCTGTTTCCTCCACTAATTATCTCTTCTCCAACCCCATGCCCCTTTACCCAGTTAACTAATCCTCATTCCTTAGCTCCCAGTTCAAACAACCCTTCTTCTGAGAAGCCTTCTAGGACCCTGCCCCCCCACCCCTCCAGGGAGGTTCAAATCCTTCTCATAGAATAAAATGCCCTTTGTAACATTTAGGATGGTATTCTATAATTGACTGATTATTTGGTCGTCTGACTACATCACTAAAGTGTGATTCCTGAAGGCAGAGACTGTGTCTATTTTCACTCATTATTGAATCCCCAGGATTAGCAGAGCGGCTGCATTTTGCAGTTGCCACAAAATACTTGTTGAATGAATGAAGTACCTAAAAGAGTTTTTTTATTTTTTTCCTTTTTATTTGAATCACACCAGGTGTTTTCTTTTCTAACCATTTCTTTCCATTTATACTGTTCTCTAGCTGTGTTGCCTGATCTCCTCCACCCCAGCCCCATCCCCACTCTCTGCCCATGATAAAGTTTTTGAGTGCTGGCCTTGGACTTGGATTTTCAGGTCTTCATTGATGAGCACTACAGGCCTGGATAAAGTGCTTGCTGCAGAACTTGCTATTGCATAAGATTGTATTCTAGATTTAGAAGGTCAGGGAGGGTAAGAAAGAAAAGAAAGTGAGTTGCCCTCAAAGAATTGGGATACAAAATCAAGTCAATCAGAGCAAAGATATGCTTCCATAAAGAGAAATAAGGACTCCAGGACTTACAAGGCCTAACAGTACTGTTATTCAGTAAGGCCTTATTTTATCTAAAAAAGAAATGTGTCCATCTGAGAAGGAGCAACCCATGTAGCATAATAAAAAAGATGTGAGTGTTGATCAGGCACCATCCCGAGGAGAAGGGCCAGCCAGGCCAGCAGGAATGAGAGCCCAGTCCCCCCAGCAGGTCATCTGACCTTTGCTGTGGAAGATGACGCAGCAGGCTACCCAAGCCTGAGATCATTAAACATTTAAGGCAGATAATTCACTCTTCCGATTCTATTTCAAGCTCGTCAAGCCACTTTCTGAAAATTAGGCTCCAAACTGCACAGTTCAAAATGCACAGAACAGAGTGCATTCATCAGGCAAACTCTAGAGTCCGGTGTTCTGGGCGGTTTTGCTTCTAACAGGAATAGTTAAGCTCCAGGTTTTGGAATCAGCCTTTATTTGAACCCTGACTCTACCACTTATATACATATTAACTGTGTGACCTTGGGGATTTCCTTCATTTTTTCCCCCAACTGAAAAAACATGGCAAGGCACTACAGGACTGTAGAGAGAATTAAATGAGACAATGTATGTAATGCACTTAACATAGAGTCTAGCAAATAGTTAATGAAATCAATAAGTTTGCATCCTGATTTTACACTTCGCTGATTTTTAGTCAATGCTGGAACACTGAAAGATGAAATGTTTGACCCCACAAGGTTGAAGACCAAATCTAGACCTTGGGAAATCACCAAGACTCCAGGCTAGCCATCACCTCCTGGCACCTCTCTGTTCCCATGTGTAACATCTATAAAAGGCAACCAGGATTTGGCTTTATCTTCTTGTGACTTTTATTTTCTCTTTTTCTGCCCCTCATCTCCCAGACATACTTTTTTTTTTTTTTTTGCGGTATGCTGACCTGTCACTGTTGTGGCCTCTCCCGTTGCAGAGCACAGGCTCTGGACGTGCAGGCTCAGCGGCCATGGCTCACGGGCCCAGCTGCTCCGCGGCATGTGGGATCTTCCCGGACCAGGGCATGAACCCGTGTCCCCTGCATCAGCAGGCGGACTCTCAACCACTGTGCCACCAGGGAAGCCCCCCAGACATACTTTTGATGTAACTTTAGCTCTACTTTGCTCTCACAGAGTCAAGAATTATTGTCCTATAACAAGGAAGAGGCTCCAAGGCTTGCCTTGATGATTTTTTTTTTTTTTTTCCTTTTTGCTTCATACCACAGACCAAAAGCATCATCTTCTGGAGGGGAAAACGTGTTTTTCTAAGGTCATCCTTTGGCCTGCCCCACTGCCCCACCTGCTCTTGAGGGAAACACTGCAAGGACACATGAAAAGCCACAACATCAGTCACAGATCAAGGCCTCCATCATGCAGGGAATGTGCCCAAATTACAAACAGGCAAACCAAAGTGACTGGCAGATTAAGCAGTTTGTTTTGTTTTTCTGTTCCAGTTATCACACTGCTCTATGACAAAAAATAACAAAGAAACACATGGCAAATTGTTTTTTGGGTACAGAGTCTTGACAGTGTTTTTCGGTTTCTACGGAAGTGCTTACAAAAGTATTTTTCAGCTGTCAGTGGCTGATGCTGGACAGAGCTGTAGAGACTTCTGTCAAACTTTGTTAGCAGTGGCATAATTATAGGGGTTAATTGTCAGGCTAAGTGTGAGGTGCCTTCCAAAAAGACTGCAGTGCCCTCCCCATCCCCCCCTCCAGTTCTTCTAAGTGAAGATAACACAGTTCGAACTTTGAAAACTATCCTTTTATCAACTGACTATTAGACAAGGTTTATCAAGCATCCAGAAAAACAATGATTTGGTCGCTGCCCTCAAAGAACCCACCTACAGCCAATAGAAAATACCAAATATTTTCTCCCTTATATCGTTTCATTTAATTCCCACAACCCTGAGGTAGGTATGGTTATTATCCTCATCCTACAGGAGAAGAAACTAAAGCTAAGGGAGTAAATATTTTGCTCCAAATCACACAGCCAACAAGTGCCAGAGTCAGGGCTTTAACCTGGAATCTCTAAATCCTCGGGTATTGATAGGCACCACTCAGACCAGGATTCCAAACCTTAAACTTGCTGTTCCAGTTCTTCTTATCAAACGAAGCGCCCCTCATTTCACCGACATCATTGACTTTTAGTTCCCCGCTGACCCAGGATGAAGAGCCTGGTACCTCGTGGTCAGGAACGCGCTGTCGGCGGTGCCTGTGCCCCCAGCGGGGCAGAGGGACCAGTGCGCATGCCTGGGCTGGGGAGCGCCGGACCCCCGGGGTCTGCGAACGAAACCTGCAGCAGTTCCCTCAGCACCTCCCACCGGGACCCCTCAGAGGCTTGCCCCCGAACGCCCAGGCCAGCACCCGCCTGCTCAGGCCAGAAACCCACGAAGCGCCGCCGGCAGTCAGATCCCGGGCCCGCCTCCAGCTGCGAGGCCCCGGCGGGCGCTAAATGACGGGCAGATGAGAAAGCAGCCCGGGGGGATTGAGGCGCCGTGGGCCGCGTAGCCGGGCGAGGGCGCAATGCGCGGCCGCGACGTGCGCAACGGGCTGACTAGCGGTGTCTCGGGTGGACGTGGCTCCAACCGAACGCCGCCCGGACGGCCGCGTGCAGACCCGAGGCCCGGGCCCCCGCCTCTGGCTGACGGCCCCGCGCTCCGCGTTCACCGCGCGCTCGGGCTCAAGCCCGCCTCTCGGCCGCTTTCACTTTTGCTTTCGCTTTCCTGCCGAGAGTGTTGAGGAAAATGAAAGTGGCGGTGTCCAACAGCCGGCGTATCAGCCGTCGGGGCGAGGGGCGCAGGGTACAGGCGGTGGGCCTGGGGCTAGCGAGCTGAGGCCACAGCCCGCGCCCGGCGAGGTAAGCGCAGCCCTTTCGTGGTCGCCTCGCGGGCTCCTCCTTGCGGACCGCGCGGGCGGGACGCCAGGCAGACGTTGGGCGAGGGCCGGCCTGGCCGGGGGTTCCTGCGGCGGGGCTGGGAGGGCCTGAGATGCGGTACCGCTGGGCTCTTGTGGCTCTGATCCTCCAGGCAGGGCTGGAAGCCCAGGGCGGGGTGGCGGGGGGCTTGGACAAACGCGCCAAGGATCTGGCTGCGTGGGGTCGAGGTGGGGCGGGGGCTAGCCAGGCCACCGCTCCCATCACACGTTTTCTTTTTGTAGAAGGCCGACACCCACCCCACCCCACGCCTCCACCGAGTTTCTGTAAAAATCAAAGTGGAAGGATGTATGTAAAATGCTGAGCAGAATGTCTCACCTGAGCCCAGCAGGGAGGAATTCATAATTTACGCCTTCTTATCTCTATCAAACTCCTCTGCTTGGGCACGCAGCCCCATACCTGGCTTGTTCGGCTACGTTTTTCAGATTTGGTGTACTTGGGCGCACCTGGGGTGCCTTTCAGGTGTTCCCTGAGCTGGCAAGCTTGCAGCTCATCTCCCTTGGTCGTAGGCATGGAGAGTAACTAGGCCAGGATGCCGCTCCCTCCCCAAGGCTCTGCCCAGGTGAAAACAGGGGCTGACTCTGCAGGGGCCCCAACCCCAGGGCTGGCAGAAATGGTCAGGGGTGGATGCACTCGGGGACTCAGTCCATCCCAAACAGGACACTTTCTGTCCACTCTGTCCACCAGCAGAAGGGTGAAAGATGAATGCCCAGGTCTTTGCCCTTGGTCATGCCAGCTCAAAATTGGGCTCCACCTCAAGGCTATGGAGACAGCCGCTGCCCTTGGGTGTCCCCCATTCCCTGGCAAGAGAAAATATATATGCAAGGTGCCCACAAGACCAGTTGTGTAGATGGGAGAAGACCCTAAGTGTTAGGAGTAAAGTGACTAAATCTGCAGGCACTTGACTTACTTTGGAGTGATGATGGTTTTTGTAGGCAATACTAAGAGCACCCGCCTTTTACTCAACTTTTGTCTCAGCCTAATCACATGGATCTGAGCATAAGGCCCATTACTGAAAGAACACTTGAATAACCTTAACTTTGAAAACAGCCTTGACAAAACATCAAGGTCCTAATTTTTAAAACATGGAGTTCCCCCTCTGTACACCCCTTCAGGGTGGTGGTGAGTATTTATTGCTTTTAGAAAATACCACCTTTATCATGAGCCAGAAAATCGGATTCTTTGATTTTGTGATGTACTTTCAATGAGCTATTCCTTTTCTTTGGAATTCGTTAATGTCTCTTCTCTCTCCTATTAACTAAATTTAAGCTGAAATGCATGGTTCTCTCCCTTTCCTCTCTTCTGTCTGTGGGTGGAGAGGGAGAGGTTTGTAGTCGACACCATCCACAGCATTTTCACCACCCCAGGTTCTTGCTTCCATGTTCCTGAAAACCGAATGAATCCGCTAAAGACCGTGCAAGCCTCCCTACTACCTTCTTTTCTCGTGGCTTTATTATTCATTGGTTTAGCCACCAGCATGTGATGTACTTTATTACATTTTTCACAAGAAAATGATGCATGGAATTTTATTTTCCTTAGGATCTCAGGCCTTCAAAATTGAATTGCTCATACTCTTCAGTCATGGCACACTATAACCCTTGGTCCATTTAGAGTCTGTCATTTTGTTTCATTTCGTTATTTCCTTTTATCCTCCATTTCTCAACACGCTCCTTCCCGTGCACGCACACTTAGGCAGCCATGGTGACATATTTGTTTGTTTTACAAACTACCTTTCCTTATATCTTCTCAGAAAATGTTTATCTTTGAAATGTATGTCATGTTTTGCTTTTGTTGTACTTATCTAAATAAATACTGCTGTGCTATAAATCTCATACTGTTTCTTTGATTCCCTCAGCATTATGTTTTTAAGTCGAACCATATTGATATATGTAAGTCTGATTCATTAATCCTGGCTGTTGCATAATTTTCTATCAAGAGTGTACACCGCAAGTACTTAACTAGTCCCCTGGAAATAGACATTAAGTGGCCTCCAACTCCTTGCTTCCACAAACAGTGCTGCACCAGATATCCTTTCCAGTGTCTCTGTGTGTTCTCTGGCAAGAATGTCTCTGAGATAGATAGATCCATAGATAGGTATGAGATTGCTAATTCTGGGATACTTGTAGGATGTCTTTTACTAAAAACTGCTACTTTGTGCTGCTGAATGGCTTCATCAGTTTCCTCCCACCAGGAGTCCATGAAGAGTCCCTTTTCCAATGTCTGTCAGCGCTTATTATTATCTAATTTACTAATTTTTTGTCAAACTAGTGGGTTAAGCAGTACTCCATTTCTGTTTTAATTGAGCATCTCATCATATTGTTTTGCCATTTGTGAATTGCCTATTTGTCTCATTACTCTTCTTCTAGGTTTCTGATATTTTCTATCTGGTTTTCATTTTGATCCTTATATATTGGTATGCTCACTAAAATGTTAATCCTTCGTGAAATGTCAATGTTGTAAATCTTCCCGTAGTCTGGTCTCCTATCTGTTAGCTTCATTTATGGTCTCCTTTTTATTATTATTAACAACTTTATTAAGATATAATTTACATACCATAAAATTCACCCATTAAAAGGATACAATTCAGTGGTTTGTGGTATATTTACAGAGGGTGTAACCATCACCATAATCTAATTTTAGAACATCTTTATTACTCCATTAGCAGTCATTCTCCAGTATCCCTTAATATTCCCCTCCCCAGCCCTAGGCAAGCACTAATCTACTTTCAGTCTCTATATACTTGCCTATTTCTGGACATTTCATATAAATGGGATTGTAACAATATGTGGTTTGTTGTGACTGGCTTCATACACTTAGCATAATGTTTTGGAGGTTTATCCACACTACAGCATGTGTCAGTAGTTTGTTCCTTTTTAAAAAAAATTTTTGGCTGCATTGGGTCTTCGTTGCTGCACGCGGGCTTTCTCTAGTTGTGGCGAGTGGGGGCTACTCTTCGTTGCGGTGCGCGGGCTTGTCATTGCGGTGGCTTCTCATTGCAGAGCACAGGCTCTAGGCATGCGGGCTTCAGTAGTTGTAGCACGCAGGCTCAGTAGTTGTGGCTCCCAGGCTCTAGAGCATAGGCTTAGTAGTTGTGGCACATGTGCTTAGTTGCTCCGTGGCATGTGGGATCTTCCTGGAGCAGGGCTCGAATCCATGTCCCCTGCATTGGCAGGCGGATTCTTAACCACTGCACCACCTGGAAAGCCCCAGTTTGTTCCTTTTTATTGCCCAGTATATTCCATCATGTGGATAAACATTTTGTTTATCCATTCATCAGTTTAGGGACACTTAGATTGTTTCTGCTTTTTGGCTGTTACTAATAATGCTTCTATGAACATTCATATACAAATTTTTGTGTAAACATATATTTTCACGTCTCTTGGGTATATACCTAGAAGTGGAATTGCTGGATCATATGGTATGTCTTTGTTTAAACTTCCAAAGTAGCTGCAACATTTTACAGTCCCACTAGCAATGCATGAGTGTTTCAATTTGTCTACATCCTCACCAACACTTGTCTATATTTTTGATTATAGCCATCCTAACAGGTGTAAATTTCGAGCTCATTGTGGTTTTAATTTGCACTTCCCAGATGGTTACTGATATTGAGCATCTTTTAATATGCTTATTAGCCATTTGTATATCTTCTTTGGAATAATGTCTATTCAGATCTACTTGGAAAATTTGATTGTCTTTTGTTATTGAGTTGTGTTATTTATATATTCCTTTTTTTTTCTTATGACCTCTTCTGGAATCATCAAGGTGTCTTTGTCCCCATTCCTTCCTTCCTGCATTTCATTTAGTGACTTGGAATTCTGTATCCTATTAGGAGCCCTCATTAAGTTCTAAGCATAGGTAAACATATTTTCCTATAAATGCTAAAAATTAATCAGAATGTCCAACTTCATTTCAAACATAAGAAACTTTTTAGCATGTTTTTAATCCTCCTCTCCCACAGGCACATACACACGTGTCTGCCTAAGAATTATTGAAATAATCTGGAAGCTTCCTATTGTTATTAACTCTTCATGCTTCAAAATACGCTTTTATTTTTCTATTTTAGAAGTCTTAACAGTTGCATTAATCTGTAACCTATTTGTGCAGTTGCTCATTACACCAAGATAGGAAGGCTTAAACACATGTTTATTTTAGAGTTTTCATTGACTTACTGAAAAGTTTTAGTGTTTTGTGTCTCAGGAGTAATGCCTCTCTGGGTCTCTTATTTCTCAAAAGTATTCTTTGGAATCCATGCTATTCTGATCCTCATTTGACCTTTGCCTGCACAAAAGCATTCTAAAATATTTGCAAATGCTAAAGTCACTTCCTCATGTTTTACTGAGTTTACTTTAGCTTGGTTAAACCAAGTGCAATATCAGTTTGTGTAAATTTACCACTAGCTGAGGTTCATATAATTGCCCTCCCCAGGGTCAGAAACTGGCTGGAGGAGTATGAAAATAGCTTTGAAAATTCAGCTGCTGAATATCTTACACTAAAAAGCTTAACATTTTTGTTTATAACAGTATCTGAGGGTGAAGTAAAGTGGGCACCCTCATAGTAAAACTATGGTAAAACTAACTTGGATGGAGTTTATCAAAACCTTTTTAAAGTGTCCATACATTTTATCCCCGTAATTCTGATTTCAACATGTATCCTAAAACATGTTTGCCTTTGGGCTTATTTCAGGTGGTGCAGGGTAATTCGAGGTGGGATACATTTGCAGCATCATCTAACACTGACTCCCATGGTAAGAAAGTTATTCCTCTGGTCAATTCCTTTCCAATCTTCTGACCAAGGGGAGGAGAAAAATCTCATCTTGGAGCTAATATGTCTTTAACACCTTGTTAAGCCTTCCTAATCTCCCACTTCATATAAAAGGATGAGCAAAGGGATAGCAATATCAACTGTATTTTCGTGACACTGTTGTGTTTTCCATTGTATTTATTTATTGTGACTGCCTTCATTTATGACATTTGATGCTGGTTTTCCATTGACAATAGTAAATAAGGTTTGCTTTTAAAACACTTTTATTTAAGGGCAAAAATGAGTTGATTTAAAGAGAAATGTTAAGTACGGTACAGATGGCATTTAATTATGGCAAAATAATAATATTGATGTATGGATGACTGAAAGGTGTGAAACACAACCCTAAGAAATAATCTGAGCTTCAGACACAGATTTTAAGTGGGGAGGTGTTCTTATATATGGGGCTGTTCTTCCCAGTGTGACTTCCGTTATCATAAAGTTAGAAACCACTCCGTTGTCTAACAATAAGGGATTAGTTAAGTGATTTTGATACCCTGGAAAATAGTGATAGAATAGTGCCAAATCTTAAAGTATATCTACTGACATGGAAAAATTATATACTGTTAGATAAAACAAAGCTGGTTGCAAAAGAAAAATATGCACACTATCCTAATGTTGTTAAAAAGAAAGTGTGTATGTGTGTATGCCTGTGTGTTTGTGTGTGAAAAATTGGAAGAAATATTTACAGATAAGTTATCTCTGGACTGTTGGGAGTACAGGAAATTTTTGGGGTTTCCACTAATAAACATATGTCACTTTTGTCAACAGAAAAACAATTTAAACATATAACTATTTTTAAATTAATGTGTCCTAACCTTAACAGGACTGCCTGGTATTTTGCCATCTGCAGGCACTCCTGGGTCCTTATATGCTCCTAGAATCTAGTTAGGTCCCTGTGGCCTCCTGCAAAGCCATGGGAGGATGACAAGACTTTCTTGCCACCCTTCAGTATCCTCCAGGGTATTTGTCTTGGTAGGTATATATTTATACTTTTGGAGTAAAATAGAATATATCTAAAATCCTAATATCTAAAATAGAATATATCTAAAATAAATCTAAATCCAATAAAATAATTTTTATTGCCTCTTCTTCTCAATAGCCCTTTTAGGCTGGACCAGATTAGGATCCCACTTTTTCAGTAGATCTGAATCATTAAATAGCAATGGAGGAAATGCTGGGAGAGGGTCTCCTAGTTTCTCCTTTATTCTCTTTCTTTAACTTCTGCATTATGCTACTGACCGTGAAATTTCTATATGTTAGATATAATCATGGTTCTGTTTCACCTGGGTTGAAGATAGGTATATTTAAATTTAGATGCCTCCTTTCCAGGATTACAAAATCTCTCTTAGGAAGAAAAAAAGGTTCACTGCAAGGCCTAATGCTTGGCAGAAACAATTGCTGCTTTTTTCCTAGTCGAAATTCCGAGTGTTAGTTCTTAGAGTGTTCCTGGAAATCCCTGGACTCCTTTGTGGGAAAGGGGTTGGCAGGTCCCTGTTAAGTGAGCAGATGGTGTCTCTATCTGGAGGTGGTCTTACAGCCCTGATGCAAGCTTCCGCCTTCTACAAAGGGTGGTAAGCGCTGCCCAGGGTGAGCCAGGCAGGTCCTGAGCCTAAAGAAGGCCTGCTGCTGCATTCCAATAATGTCTGGAACTTGACTGGCCGACTCCTCCCCTCCTGGGGTCCTTCAGCTCCTCTCCACCTCACTGCCACCGCTGTGGTTCAAGCTCTTACATCTCTTGTCTGGATGACACAGTGACCTCCAGCTGGTCCCTGCCTCCCCTTCCCATAACCTCTAGCCTGTGTTTTACAAAAACCAGGGTGTATTAGTCTCCTGTTTTTGCTGTAACAAATGAACGCAAAATTAGTAGCTTGAAACAATCCAAATTTATTATTTTACAGCTCTGAAGGTTTCAGAAGGGCCCTTTTCCTTCTGAAGACTCTGGAGGAGAATCATTTTGCTGACTTTTCCAGCTTCTGGAGGCTTCCTGCATTCCTTGGCTCATGGACCCTTCCTCCACCTTTAAAACTAACAAGTCTTTCTCACACTGCATCGCTCTGACACTCATCTGTAGTTGAATCTCTCTTTGTGTTCCTCTTATAAGGACACTTGTGATTACATTGGGCCCACCTGGATAATCTCCCCATTTCGAGATCCTTAACCTAATCACATCTGCAATGTCCTTTTTGTCATGTAAGGAGATATATTCATAGCTTCCGGGGATTCAGACATCATCATCTTTGGGGGGGCCATTATTCAGCCTACCACATAGTGTAATCTTTTAAAAACACAGGCATCCAACCATCTTACTCCTCTGCCTAAGGCCCTTGTGTGGTGCTCCAGTTCTCAGAGGATAAGGACATCTTGTGGCTGGGAGTGCTGTGCAAGAGCCCACATCCCTTCTCCACCTCCATCTGCCTCCTCTCTCCCCACTCTGCCTCTGGCTTGCTGTCTGTGATCCAGCCTTTGCACATTGTCTGCTTTTTACCAAGGATGCTTGTCCTCCTCCCACTCCATCCCAGGCTTCTGAGCGTCCTAGGATGCCCTCACTGGGACCTGTGCCATTCTGCTATCACAGCTACCATGAGTTAACATCTTTGCATTTATTTGGGTGATCATATGCTTCTCCTGTGTGAGTAAGTAGCCCTTACAGGCAGGGGCCATGTCTATTTTTGGCCCATCATTGCATCCCAGCATAGTGCCTACTTGTGGTAGATGGTTAATAAGCACTTGGAAACGAATGAATAAATAATGAATATTAGCAGCATTGTCATCACTCTCTATCCCCTTTACCCTGCTTTTTCTTCTGTACAACATTTATCACCTCTTCTGTTGTGGCCGCCCTCCACCAGAATGGAAGCTCTGTGAGAGCAGGGACTTTGTCTTTTGTGTCTGTGTCGCTATTCCCAGGTTCTAGAGCAGTGTCTGGTCCATAACAGGCACTTGATAAATATTCAGGGAATGACTGATCTGGAGGATGCTCAGAATCTCTCACAGAGTTTTCATAGTTGACCCTTCTTTGAAATCAGGTTTTATGAAGGTTTTCATTTTAATTATTCAGCCTAACTCAATAATCAGGCAAATTGGCAGAGACCTCCTAAAACATTCACTATTTTTTAAAAAAAAATTTATTTATTTATTTATTTATGGTTGCACTGGGTTTTAGTTGAGGCAGGCGGGCTCCTTAGTTGCAGCTTGCTGGGTCCTTAGTTGCGGCTCCAGGGCTCCTTAGTTGTGGCTCACCAACTCCTTATTTGTGGCATATGAACTCTTAGTTGTGGCATGCATATGGGATCTAGTTCCCTGACCAGGGATTGAACCCGGGCCCCCTGCACTGGGAGCGAGGAGTCATCCACTGTGCCACCAGGGAAGTCCCTCACCTATTTCTATGAGGATTAAATGAGTTAATAAATGTAAGTCATTCAGAGCAATGTCTGGCATATGTGTAAGGGTTTGCTGCTGTTGTTAAGAAATACTTGAGGACTTCCCTGGTGGCGCAGTGGTTGAGAATCCACCTGCCAATGCAGGGGACACGGGTTAGAGCCCTGGTCTGGGAAGATCCCACATGCTGCGGAGCAACTAAGCCCGTGTGCCGCAACTACTGACCCTGCACTCTAGAGCCCGTGCTCTGTAGCAAGAGAAGCTGCCATAATGAGAAGCCTGTACTCCGCAATGAAGAGTAGCCCCTCCTTACCGCAGCTAGAGAAAGCCAGCATGCAGCAACAGAGACCCAATGCAGCCAAAAATAAATAAATAAATTTATTTAAAAAAAAAAAAAAATACTTGAGCCCTTGATCATTTAGAACTTTTACTATGTCTGTCACAACTCTGTGGTGGGGTCCCAAACACAGAACTGAGTGAGTTCTGTTTCTTACACCTGGACAGGCCCCAGGTCTTCCAGCTGCCTGGGGACAGGCCCAGGTTGGGGGCTTCAGGTGGATGATTTGAGCCATAACTTGTGTTTTTTCTGTTTTGCCTGCAGATGGCAGCAGGCCCTGGACTTCCCTGCACTTCAGGCAGTCGTGAGGCCGCAGAGAAACAAGAAAATGGACTCCCTCCTCCTGAGGACAAGAATGCCAGCCACCAGCCATGGGTGAGCTTAGAGGTTGACCAGAGTTTTTCTCTTATTTGTTCTACATTATTTGGGGTTTTTTTTGTGTGTGTGTGTGTAAGAATTGGTGCAAATCACACATGTTTGATGTTGAGGTAGTTTGTTGATTTTCACAGTTTGTTTATAAAAACAAAAAAACAATAGCAGTGAAACCAGAAGTATTACTAGAATGTTGTAGAGGGGATGCAGGGCAAGGGGGCCATCCTCTGCAGTGTGAGTGTGGTGTCCCTTCCCTTCTGCTCCTTGGGCCTGTCCCCTTTTGTCATCCTAGGAGGTGGTACCCACCCAGACAGTCCCTTTAATTCAACAAGTGTGTGGTAAGCCAGAAATATGAGGTGTTCTTTGCGTGGACTTCGTTGGCCTTCTTCCAGTTGCTCATAGGGTGGACTGTTCGTGTACTGCTGGAGAGCCATCCCTGGCCCAGCAGGGCCCAGGGTTTCTGTCTGCTTGCCCTGACTTTGCAGCCCCCTTGGAGGGCTTCTGCATCTGATCTTCCCTCTCATCCCGCAGCTGGTAATTTCACAGCTCTAGTTTATCGATCCTAAGACTCCCCATTAGTGTTGTAATCTGAGCAGTTTGAGTGGAGATTGTTTATATTCTGTTTCCACCCTATTTGTTAGCTTTACCCTCAATAGACACTAATTCTAAGTTTTATATTTGGGAATAAGAGTACTTTCTGTCCTTAACGCTAAGGGCAACTACCCCGCTTATTGGCATTCTAATGAGGGGTCTGGCAAAAGCCTTCCTTGATTATCAGCATCTTGTAGGTTTGGTGGTGTCCTTCCCTTACCTGCAACCCTTTAGGGCCCTGCCTGACAAAGTTTCTCTGACATCTTCCCTCAGTGTCGCAAGTCTTTCTTTGCGAGGAACTTGATGATCCCCACCTGCACCCAGCCTGTGCCAGCTTTGCCACAAGCCTCTGTGCATTAGGCACCACGCTCCACAGTTTACATCTTATTCAATCTCCACAAAAACTTGGTCAAATAATTCTTTTGTTACAAATATGGAAACCAAGACTCAGAGATTAGATTACTCACAGAGCTAAAATGTAGCAAGCCAGAGGGGCAGCCCAAGGTCTCTGTAGCTCTTGCCTCTTATCAGAAAATTAGGCTGACCACCTATGGGTAGAAGATGAATTATATTTGTTCTTATAGACTGAAAAAGGAACAAAGTGAAATTCATGGGAAACCACATTATAATTCCCAAACAACCCCCATCTCTAAATTTACTATCCTAATTTTACACAGTATTCTTTTTCTTTCTTATTGTATTTAACCTGAATTGTTGGCACACACTGGTAAAATTTGCCTTGATTACTGTTTGCCTTATGTGCATCATTATGTGTACCAACTGACGCAAGGTAGTTTAATTGTTCATTTGAAGAACCTGTAACCTCCATAAATTGGAAAAGTTTGATTTCAAAAATTTGAAAATTCTTCCTCTGTACCCAGGAGGTTCAGTGACTTGTTTGAGGATGAAGACACTGACAAACCCTAAACTCCCTGAGCATAACTCTGTCTCAGCCTAGTTCTAGTAACTGAGGCAACCCAAGTCTAAATTGTCAAAATCAACTGTTTTATAAACCAGGTCACTCATAAGTACCTGCTGATACCTGAATGTTTTAAAATCTTACAGTTAAAGCTGCGGTCAGTGAAAGAAAAGCTGTCCTTTGTTCTGTGGGACCTTTCTGAGCACTGCTTTGGGGCTCTTATTCTCAGGCCACTCAGGACAAATAGCCTCAAGGACACATTAACTCTGGATGTTTCAAACTAATAGACTTATACAATAGTCAGTCTCACAAACAACAGTCACTAATTTGAGATTGTGGGGTATTTTTTCCCTGTGTCCTCTTTTTAAAAAAATTTTATTGAAGTATAGTTGATTTAAAATGTTGTGTTAATTTCTGCTATACAGCAAAGTACAGCAATGTATTCAGTTATACATATATATATTCTTTTCCATTATGGTTTATCACAGGATATTGAATATAGTTCCCTGTGCTATACAGTAGGACCTTGTTGTTAGTACACTTTATATATAATAGTTTGCATCTGCTAATCCCAAACTGCCAGTCGTTCCCTCTCCCATCCCCCCTTCACCTTGGCAACCACAAGTCTGTTTTCTATGACTGTGAATCTGTTTCTGTTTCGTAGATATGTTCATTGGTGTCGTACTTCATTTTATTTTTTTAAATAAGGTTTATTTTATTTTATTTTTAATCAATTTATTTATTTTTGGCTGCATTAGGTCTTCATTGCTGCGTGCAGGTTTTCTCTAGTTGTGGCAAGCAGGGCTACTCTTCATTGTGGTGTGTGGGTTTCTCATTGTGGTAGCTTCTCTTGTTGTGGAGCACGGGCTCTAGGCGTGCGGGCTTCAGTAGTTGTGGCACATGGGCTCAGTGGTTGTGGCTCACGGGTTCTAGAACGCAGGATCAGTAGTTGTGGCACACGGGCTTAGTTGCTCTGTGGCATGTTGGATCTTCCTGGACTAGGGCTCAAACCCATGTCCCCTGCATTGGCAGGTGGATTCCTAACCACTGTGCCACCAGGGAAGCCCTGTGTCGTATTTTAGATTCCACATGTGGGTGATATCATATGGTATTTGTCTTTCTCTTTCTGACTTACTTCTCTTAGTATGATAATCTCTAGGTCCATCCATGTTGCAAATGGCATTATTTTATTCTTTATGGCTGAGTAATACTCCATTGAATATACATACTACATGTTCTTTATCCATTCATCTGTTGATGGACATTTAGGTTGCTTCCATGTCTTGGCTATTGTGAATAGTGCTGCTATGAATATATGGGTGCATATATTTTTCGAATTATAGTTTTGTCTGGGTATATGCCGAGGAATGGGATTGCTGGATCATATGCCAACTCTGTTTTAGTTTTTTGAGGAATCTCCATACTGCTTTCCATAGTGGCTGCACCAATTTACATTCCCACCAACTGTGTAGGAGGGTTCCCTTTTCTATGCCCCCATCTTCAACATTTGTTATTTGTAGACTTTTTAATGATGGCCATTCTGACCAGTGTGAGGTGGTACCTCATGGTAGTTTTGATTTACATTTCTCTAATAATTAGCGATGATGAGCATCTTCTCATGTGCCTATTGGTCATGTGTATGTCTTCTTTGGAGAAATATCTATTTAGGTCTTCTGCCCAGTTTTCAATTGTGTTGTTAATTTTTCTTTGTTATTGAGTTGTATGAGCTGTTTATATATTTTGGATATTAAGCTCTTGTCGGTCGCATCATTTGCGAATATTTTCTCCCAGTCCATAGGTCATCTTTTTGTTTTGCTTATGGTTTCCTTGCTGTGCAAAAGCTTATGTTTGATTAGGTCCCATTTGTTTATTTGTGCTTTTATTTCTGTTGCCTTGGGAGACGTATGAAAACATCAGTTCGATCTATGTCAGAGAATCTTTTGCCTGTGTTCTCTTCTAGGAGTTTTATGGTGTCATGTCTTATATTTAGGTCATGTCCTCTTTTTTTAAAAACAGCTTTATTGAGATATATTTCTCACACCATGCAATTCCATTTAAAATGTACAATTCGCTGGTTTTTAGGCTGTTCACAGGATTGTGCATTCATCACCAGAGTCAATTCAGAACATTTTCATTACCCCAAAAAGAAACTGTACCCCTAAATTATCACCTCCCCAATCTCCCCATTTCCCCAGCCCCTGGCAACCACTGATTTACTTTGTGTCCCTATAGATTTGCCTATCCTGGATCATATCAATAGAACCATACAATATGTGGCCTTTTGTGTCTAGCTTCTTGCACTTAGCATGATGTTTTCAAGGTACATCTATGTTGTAGCATGTGTCAGTACTCTATTCCTATTCTTTGCCAAATAATATTCCATTATATGGAAATACCACATTTTGTTTATTCATTCATCATTTGATGGACATTTGGGTTATTTCACTGTTTTGGCTATTACGAAAAATGCTGCAATGAGCATTTTTGTGTACAGGTTTTGTGTGGACTGTGTTTTATGACTTTGTAAGCTTTAGTGACCAAGTCCTGTTTTTAAAAATCTGAGAAAGGAAGAGAACTAAGCTGGTGTTTGAAATTTAAAGGGACAGTTTCTATGTGTAGATGTAGAACTGCATTCAAAAAGATTATCTATCTAATATGAGGTTAAAATCAAACGGTAGTAGATCTAATTCTTCTCCATATCACTTGAGTTTTCTAAGCTCTGTCTTTTAATATTCTTGCTTAAAAAAACACAAGAGGGCTTCCCTGGTGGCGCAGTGGTTGAGAGTCCGCCTGCCGATGCAGGGGACACGGGTTCGTGCCCCGGTCCAGGAAGATCCCAGGTGCCACGGAGCGGCTGGGCCCGTGAGCCATGGCCGCCGAGCTGCGCATCCAGAGCCTGTGCTCCGCAACGGGAGAGGCCACAACAGTGAGAGGCCCGCGTACCGCCAAAAAAAAAAAAAAAACACAAGAAAGAAATATGTATTGGTCCTTAGGTCTCACTTGAAATAATGTAGAATTCGTTTGGGTGGAGGGTTGTGCAAGTACCTTTTTCCAGATGTCTTTAGCAAGTGGGTGGGGGAAGTGGAGGCATGGATCAGAGAGAGGAACAAGGCAGGAGGAGAGTCTGGGGTGATGTTGGTTCAGCTTCGCCAGGGCCTACGCTCATGGTCACAGGGCACTGGGCAGTCATACTTAGTGTGGCTATTGCTTGTTATGTGGGTGATGTGCTTTATAGCTGAGTGCTTCTGTGTCCAGTTTCACTCTGCTTCTGACTCACAAAGCTCTGGTGTTGGGCTGTTGGTTTTTAGTAAAAGCAGGTGTTGGGAAGGATATGTTGAAGGGTGAATCAGCCCCTAAGGGACTCTGAGAGACATGGTCCTAAAAACATTTCCTGGCTGTTTGTTGTGTTTTTTTTTTTTAAACACCAGTTAACAGTTTTCAGTTTAACTGTGTTTTCCTTCCTGAAGTCTTTAAGTGAGACTAGTACTTGTGATTTATTCTATGCATTGTTTTCAGGGAGTTCCTTTACTTGTCAAGTCTGGGCTGGAGGTAGAGGTGGGTTTTTTTTCCACACCAAGTATGCAGAAATAGAAATGATTTGAATTTGTCTCCAATTTATTTTTATATCTTTATTTTCCTTCCCTTGGGTAATAGAGGTCATATTTGGGAGCATTTTAACTGAATTCTAACTTCAGGTGAGTCAGTCAGCAGGAATTTTTATGTATTATTTCATGCCTCGTTGGGGGGGGCATCATAAGAGAAGAGACCCTCAAGGATCTCTTGATCCTTGTGCCCTCAAGGATCCCACATTCTGGTTGGAGAGTCAAAACTTTATTGCTATCTGTTAACATGCAATACTTACACCAGTGAGTGCCCAGAAAAGCCCATGTCAGGGGAGACTTGGTGAAGCTTGCCCCTGGGCTTTGGTAGGCTCAGGTAGGAGAGAAGAAGAAGAAGGCTACAGGTACACAGACGTGAGACAGAGCAGCGGTTTGACAGGGGGTCGGAGGGACCATACCCGGTACACTGGGTTGACTGGATTTTGATGGTGGTGGGATTTGACTGTCAAGCCAAGGAGTTTCACTTTAAATATCATAAAGAATAGGAAGGGAAGACTTTTGAACAGGAGGACAAGCTTACCGTATAAAGTAGGGACGTTTATTTCCATTTTACACCTGAGGAAAGCAGTGTTTTTCAAATACTGTCTTTTCAAAAGATTCTCCAAAATCACATGGCTGGTGGAGGTTGGATCTGCCAGACCCCAGAGTCCACACACACGCCTGCCCCTGCACTGGCCTGCGTTATCTGCAGAGCACAGGCTGGTCTCCGGATCACCAAGGCTTCCCACAACTCCGACCTCATGTGACCCTCTGAATCTATACATGACTGCATTTTTTTGTTAGTGTCACTCCCTGGGCTGAACTCATCTAGGGGAGAAAGGGGACTTTGGGTAAGTCACTTCCCAGCCTATCTGAGGCCCTGGGAAAGCAGGGGCAGGAACCCAGCCAGGCCTTCATGGTCTGCACAGCAACAGTCTGGACAAGTTCCAAGAGCTGCAGAGATTGTCAGGGGAGTTTTGGAGCTACAGGTCCCCAGGCATGTCTTCCCTCCAAAGTGGGAGCTGCAGGGCAGATCGAGATCCGGGCAGGGTGACAGCACAGCTGCAGCCACAACACAAATTGACTCTTGCTGCTACCCCAATCCTCCAGCTCGGGCAGGAGAACGTGAGGACTTGGTTTGTATTGAAGTTTTCCATTCATTCCTTTGTTTATTCCTTTGTAAAGTATTCAGCAAATAGTTAAGCACCTAAAAGTTATCAGTCTGTGGGCTTAGAGCAGCAAACAAAGCAGCCTGCCCTCATGGAGTTTGCAGTCTGATTCCGGAGACAGGCAATACTTTATAGAGTATCTGGGAGCAGTAGGTGCTATGAGTAAGAGTCAAGCAGGGAAAGGGGTTAAAGTGACAGGCTAGTCCAGGAAGACTTCTCGAAGGAGGGGGTCTTTGAGCAGAAATCTGGGTGAAGCCAGGGAGCAAGCAATGTGATTGTCTGTGTTCCAGGAAGAGGGAACACCAAGTTCATAGCCCTGAGTTGGGATTGCTGGCAGAGCAGGAAGGAGGCGGGTGCACCAGGGAGCTAGGAGAAGAGTGGGAGGAGGGGCTGCCCTTGCAGGGCACTGTAGGAAGGTAGGATTTTGTTCTTGGCCCAGCTCTAAGGTGTGGTTGAGGCATTGTTCCTGGCTGGTTGGCCTCTAAATCTGCAGGCCTCGCAGATCCTGCACATCTCAGTATCCTTCTGTATAGACCCTCTTCTGGCAGTATTAACCACCATTTGTTCTGTTGTCTGCAATTGTGAGCCTTATCTGATACAGAGCTTTGCCAGGAGAGAGAGGACCAACTCCATTCAGAACTCAATATTGACCAGCTTTGTAGTGAAATAAAATTTGTTTTTAAGGTTAGAAAAGGTGTATTTGAATATTATGTTAAAATGTTTAAATTCTGGTTGGAGGGGCTCCACCTTGACAAAAAATGGGTCTTTTATCATCACTGTCTCCTCTTCTAGGAGCCAGGAATCCTGGTTCTGTCTCCCTCCTAACCTGCCAGCTGAGGGCCTAAGTTGGTCACCCTCGCTTGACCTTTCTGGTGCCACCTGTAGAATTTGGCTAGTCATGACATTCTTGCTCAAAGGGAAGGAGGGAGAAAAACAAATGGCTAATTGAAGGTCTTTCCCATTTTGGAGGTCTCTGATTCTGTGGACAGATTCCACAGAATGGGCTTCAGGGGGTTAGGATTATACCTTAAGTGATGTCCAGGGGGTTGTGATTTATATTTGTATTTTGCATCCACCCCCCCTCCCCTTTTTTTTTTTTTTTTTTTTTTTGCTTTCAAACATTTTTACAACTGTCTTTGATCTTTATGAAGTAACTCTGTATGTCACAGTGGTGAAAAGCTTAGAAAAACAGACATGGTCCTGAGAGCCAGATCCACCTTTACTAACTGTGTGACTGTGGGCATGTCCCCTAACTTTCCTGTTCCTCCACAGTTTCCTGAAAATGGGAATGAAAATAGTACCTACCTCAAAGGATACTCTGAGGATGAATGTGATGATGCATCCAGCATAGGGCCTGGCTCAGAGGAATACCTCAGTGAGTGGCAGCTACAATGATGATTATATGTAATCATTCCCATTTGACAGGAAGGAAACTCTAGACCAGGGAGGTCAAGTGACTTGCTTAAGGTCATGTGGAGAGTTAGAGGCAAAGCTGGAAATAGGAACCATGGCTCATGGAGTCCCAGGCCAGTGTTCCCTCCCCAGGATTCACTTTGGTCTCCAGGACAAAATGTTAATATACAGAAACAGTTCTGAGTCTAATCCTTTGGCAGCTGGTTCTGGCTATTGTAGGGGATTGGGGGACAGGGCTTCCTCAACACATAGGACCATCATTCTTGGGCATTAAGAGCCCCTCAGGGAGGGTCATCCATGGTAGCAGAGGCAGGGAGCCTCCTTCTTTGTTTTCTAAGAGGCGGAGTGGGGCTGGGGCTGGTGTGCTCCCAGTGCTCCTCTTCCCCATTCCCCACCCTCGCCTGGTGTTGGCCAGACCCTGCACCACCCCCTGCCCCCTCCCCGGGGCAACAGAGACTGAACATGGAGTGGGGAGGGGACAGGTACAGACATGCAGATGGCAGGTGGGTACTCTAGAACTCTCTGTCCCTGAGCAAAGCTGGGCCCTTACTCCTGCAGCAAGCTGATGTGGGAGGAGTCTCCCTAAGACCCTTTAGAAAAAGAAGCCTGACTTTTGCCCTATGGGTCAGGAGTGGCAGATGCCCTTTCCATCTGCCCTAGTCACACTGTCACCTGAGGACTGCTCCCATTGGTCTTAGATACACAGTTGTGGCCCTTGCTCCTAGAAAAGTAGACTTAAGGACTACCCAAGTGGGTTTTCCCAGGGTATGGACAACTCTTAGAATTTTGCTTCAGATGGTATAGCACAGTGGAGAAGTCCACAGTCAATTAGGCCTGGGTTTGAATCCCAGTTCTGCTTCTTTGTGTGTGTACACAGGTGAGTGGGGGGGTGTACTTGGGAAATTATTCAGCTTCTTCACCTCTAAGTTTCTGCATCTGTAAAATGGGAACAAGAACAACCTACCTCACAGATTTGCAGTTTGAATTAAATAAAATAACCTGTGTGAACTGTGCGTGGCCCATGGTAGCTATCTTTTATCATCCTTGTCATTCTTATTAAGCATATCAGTAGGCTCCACTAGTCTGTGGGTGGAAACAGCTTTCACGTGTGGCTCAGCTTCACGTAGGCTGTGCATCTGCCATGACTCAGGAGCCTAGAATGACTGAGCCAGAAAGCTCAAACCTGTCTTTGCTGTACTATTATTTGCAGTCATTTCTGGTAGCTGGGGTGGGTAATCAAGTTTCTGCTGATGTGTAATGCCACGCCATTCATTTCCCTGTTTCTTTTCTGTTTAGTTCAGTGTTCTTGAAAGAAAAAATAGTTATATAGTGAAAATGTATTGAGAGTTTATACTAAAAGTTTTATGTATATTATCTTCTTTAGTTCACATAATGACCAAATGAAGAAACAGAGGTTAGATGAAGCCTAAGCTACACTGCTTTCATGCAGCAGACCTGGGCTTCACAGGTCCAGTTCCATAGTCCACACTCAGCCCTGTACTGCTTCCCTAAACAGGACAGTGGTTGACTTTGGTGGCCTTGAGAGATCAGGTAATCTGGTCTATCCCCCAACCCCCTTTCTGTGTGTCACAGAGGGGAGAATCTGTCCCACTTTAGAAACTTTCCTGAGAACACTGTGGCTCTTCCTTTGGTAGCCATCTCAGGGTCTGTGGGGACAGTGGCTTCTCTCTTAGTTCCCTTGTAGTGTCCTCTTGAGGCCAGCTGTCCATCCTCGAGGGTTGTTCTGTCGAGAGTGTGCTCTTGTCCTCAGGTGGATAAGCAGACAGTGAGGGTGACATTCCACTGGCACGCAGGTGGGGGGGGGTCCTCTGCCGCTCTCGCTGTGGTGCATGGCATCCAGTGCAACTGTGGCCAGACATCGTCCCTGTTCGCCCTCCAGCCGAGTTGCCTGACCACAGCAGACTCCTTCCTCAAAGGTGTGTATCCACCTGGTTCTGGGAGCAGAGGAAGTGGCCTGTGGGCCAACTGAGTCACTTGAGGAGATGAGTGGCCATGTTCAGGATGGCCTGCAGTCCCTGGGGTGACCCAGGTAAGGGTGGATCTGCTGCAGCCACAGCAGCCACTGAAGGCTTATCTAAGGAGCCTTGAAGCCTGAGAGCCAAGATACACCCTGGGGGATGCTTCATTCAACAAGCAGTTATTGAGCACCTATTGTGTGCCTCAAGAGGCCACCTGAAAGAGGCATCAGGCATGACTTGGTGTAGGGCTGTGTCCAGCTCAGAGGGCAGGACCGCCAGTGGCCACCAGGGAGCATCACCACGCTCAGCAGGACCCGAGGCTGGCAGAGAAGCCAGGTTGGCTATGTTGCTGTTTATCTGAGCTGCTTCCATGACAACCAGGAGATAAATACCTGAGGTCAAGCAAATCCTGGAGCAAGATTAGGGTGTCTGCACAGGGTGGGGCCTGTACTGTGATTTGGAGACCCTTAAGTGACCAGAATCTTCTGGGTGGCCTATTCAGTATGTTTAATTAGTTTGTTAATTAATTAATGTCCCACTCTATTCCAGCAAGGATTCAAAGTGGACTCCATTTAGCAGCTATCTTAGAGGGAAGAAAAGTATCCTGAGTTTGCTCTGAGTCAAATGTTGGGGTTTAGACCCCACGTGGGTCACTTACCAGCTCAGCTCCATGCTCCCAGGGCTGGCTCCTTGGGAAGCATGGCCTTTGCTGCCAAAGCTGGTTTGCAGCGTTTCTGTGATCACCTCCTGGTTCCTTTGCAACAAGTGGCCCCAACGTCTTCCTGCCTTGAAGCAAACCACGTGACTTAAGAGAAGCAAATCTGACCTCAATTACCAGGTGCAAATATCAGTCACTGGGAGTAACCAGGAGGCCAGTGTCCCTGGTCGTTTCAGCCTCTGGCGTTAAACATTAAGAGTGCACTGTTCAGTGTGATAAAGGCTGTCTCTCACAGTTTATGATTTCCAGTAAACCAAAGGACTTCAAGGAAGGGCCAGGGACAGGTGAGAGACTCCAGTCCGGGCCCTCCACTGAGCTGGCAGAGCAATTTCTGTAGGAGCAGAGGCCGCAGCTTCTCAAGGCTGTTCTAAAGCAGAGCCAGAGAACCACGCTGCCAAGCCACGTGAGGCAGGGCCAGCTTCTGCACCCAGCCAGGCAGCTACATGTACTCTCAAGGTGGCGATATGGAAAAGGAAGATTTCTGTTCTCAGTGTGCTGGCCACTACACTTGCTTCCTGATGGGTGCCAAGCCAGCTAGTAGCCCTGAGCACATTCCTCTGTCAGTCTGGGCAATGGGCATCTGGAGCTGCTCTCACAGAAAGCTGGAGGAGCATTTCCAGAATCTGGAGGCTGCAGATACGTGGGCCAAGATTCCTCAGCATCTGGTCACAAGGAAGCTGTGGGTAGGCAACATACCCCACCTTGGCCTAGGAAGGGAACTGAGGTCCCCCTCTCACCCTCCAATGCCATGAGGGAGACCCTTCTCAGTTTCTCTGGAGCACCTAATCCAAGAGCAAAGAGAGAAGGCAAACATCAAATTAAATCAGAATGCAATTAACAGTAGCATGCATTCATTTAACAAACATTTAATGAACACCCCACTCTATAGCACACACTTTGTCAGATGCTGGGCGTACAACTGTGGACAAGGTTCCTGCTCACATGGAGCTTACGGTCTAGTGCTGGAGATAGAAAATAATTAAACAAACACGTAAATAAAATAGCAACACAGTGAGTGCTGTGTAGCAAATCAAAATAACTGATGTGTAATCAAGCGACTGAATGACTACTTTGGATCAGGTGGTCAGAGATAGCCCCTGAGGAAGTGACATTTAAGAGGATTCCTGAAAAAGAAGAAGACCAAGGAAAGAGCAGGTGAGCAGTCATAAGGTTACCAGTCCTGACTGCTATTGGAGCAGGAGAGCCAGGGTGACAAGAGGAGAGGAAGAATGTTCTAGAACATATGTTCTTGATGAATATATGTTCATCAAGTTTGGTTAACTTGATGCTTTGGGACTTGTGACACTTCTTTTCTATTTTCTGAATTATTCCCTAAACATTCATTCAGTAAAACTTTATTGAGTGTCCTTTGTGTGCCAGGCACTCTGCTGAATTGTGGTGAAACCAACATGAATATGTCAACGTCCCTCAAGAGGTTTTCGGTCTGTTGGGAGAGTTAGGCCAGGAAACCAAGACTGTGGTACATGCTGTGGTGAGACAATCAAAGAGGGTTCGTGGGAGCATACAGAGGGCTTCCCAATCCCTTTGGGTGTTGAGGGGAGGAGACAAGTTCAGTAAGGTTCCCTGGAGGCAATGACACCTGAGGGGTCTTGGAGGATGAGGTGAAGTTAGCCAGGTGAAGAATACAGAGTGTATGTTCTAGGTGGAGAGAATGGCTTGTGCAAAGGCCTGGAGGAGAAGAGTCAGGGCATGTGAGAAGGATGCTGGAGCGGAACAGATAGCCAAGAATGCTCTGCTCTGGAACCTATACCAGACACTCAAGAATAGCTTGTAGGCTTCCCTGGTGGCGCAGTGGTTGAGGGTCCGCCTGCCAATGCGGGGGACACGGGTTCGTGCCCCGGTCCGGGAAGATCCCACATGCCGCGGAGTGGCTGGGCCCGTAAGCCATGGCCACTGAGCCTGCGCGTCTGGAGCCTGTGCTCCACAACGGGAGAGGCCACAACAATGAGAGGCCCGCGTACAGCAAAAAAAAAAAAAAAAATAGCTTGTAGAGTTAAGACAGATTCCTAAGGAGCCAAGTCAGCAACAGGCAAAGGCTCAAGGAAAGGATGCCGGGGTTCATGAGCTCAGACCACTCTCTGGGCCTCCCTACCCACCAGGAGTCATCCCATGGGAGGACCAACGCACTCCAGGCAGACATTACCTGAATCATAATACAAGATTCACCTGAAGCAGGCACACATATGGGAGCATGCAAGTATTTGAACATCCACACGAACAAATTTAACTACTTGGTTTTTGGAGGAAAGGGGGCACTGAGATAAAACCTATTAATGGATGTTTAGTGGCCGGTTTTCATGCTTGGTTTGTGACACTCCAAGCAAAGGAGCAGAGGTTCTTTTTAGTTCTGAAACTGCTGATTCAGTTTGCATGAGGATATTACTTTTTAAGGAACTTTCAAAAACACCTAAAATTTAATTGTAGCCATAGTTGAGTTAGAGAATCCCTGGGTGCAGAATTTTCTCCACCTTCCAGTGTTTATAGAATCTGACATCACTTGGGGTTGGAGGGAGACTCTGGGGAGAAAGGCTAGGAGCCACTCAGCAGGTGGAAGGGCCTTACCCTGGGACTCTATCTGTGGGCAGCTGTATGGAGGTTGTTATTAAGACTGTCAGTTTCTGAGTGTCCTCTTGATGGCTTGTCTGGCCAGCCCTTCAAGATCTTAGCAGGAGAAGCCTGTAAGAAGGCTGCTTTACATTTATTTATTAGTAAAGTTGACCCTTTAAAAAAGTTTTACATTTGTATTTCTTTTGAGAATTCTGTTCACATGTATGTTAGAAATTGCTAGTTGTTTCCAATATCCATTCCCCCCTCTTTCTTAGTAATAAACCCAATTTTTAGCTGAGCCCTTTGCCATCCAACTGAAAGGCTATATTTCCCAGGCTCCCTTGCAGCTAGTTATGGCCATGTGACTGATCTCTGGCCAATGAGATGTAATCGTCATGTGGGACTTCTAATAAGTCTCCTTAAAAAGAGAGGGGTGTGCCCTTCTATCCACCCTCCCTTTCTCCATCCTACTTCCTTAAATGAGGGCACGATGACTAGAGCTCTAGCAACCAACATGGACCATGAGAGCTGTGCCCTATGGATGGGGCAGAATGAGCTGGAAGAAACCTAAGTCTCTAACGATTCCTGGAGTTACTATACCAACCCTGAACTGACTGTGAACTTTTTTTTCTTTTTTTTAATGTGTGAGAGAGAAATAAAATTCCATCTTGTTTAAGCCACTGTTGTTTTCCATTATATGTAATTGAACCAAATTGTAATTAATACAAAATGCTCTGTTTTCTTCTGAACCATTTTTTTCGTTACTGATCTGTGTTTTGTTTTGTTTTGTTTTGAAGGATATTTCCTCTCTGTAAATATTGTGAATATTTTTCCAGTTTTTGCTTGCCTTTTGATTTTTTTTTTTTTTTTTTTGCAGTACGCGAGCCTCTCACTGCTGTGGCCTCTCCCGTCGCGGAGCACAGGCTCCGGACGCGCAGGCCCAGCGACCACGGCTCACGTGCCCAGCCGCTCTGCGGCATGTGGGATCCTCCCGGACCGGGGCACAAACCCGTGTCCCCTGCATTGGCAGGCGGACTCCCAACCACTATGCCACCGGGGAAACCCTTGCCTTTTGATTTTGTTTGTGAGTTCTGTTTTTAAAGAATAGGTGTTTATTTTTAATGTTGTAATATTGACAGACTTTTAAAATGCTATTTGCTTTTGTATTTAAAGTCCTTCTCCATTCAGATCAGGTAACATTCACCAGTGTTTTTTCTAGGTTTTTTTTTTGTTAACAGTTTCCCTGTTTATATTTAGCATTTTCATCCATTGGTGAGTGCTGTTGGTGAGTTTTGACTCTTTCTTAGGTTATAAGTTTCTAGCCCCAGCTACTCTCCTAGCTGTGGGACAGGAGCCAGCATCACTTCTCGTTTACACCACCTGGCCTGGCCTGAGCCTCCACACTCAGGCCAGCACACTCAGCACACACCCCGTCTCCGCCTCCTTCCCCCACTCACCCCTCCTGTATGGGTCATCTACCCACTACCCAGGACAGCACTCTGGGCTTCTTCTGGAACTTCTGTCTTTGCCACCCTGTGTTCAGCTCTATTCCAGATCATCTCTAATTCCTGTTTACTTAGACCAGGCCATTGACAGACATCCCAAATATCCTAGGAGCTTTTTGTTATATTTTTCTCTGAATAGGAAATATGAAGAATTTTTATATATTTTTTCCAGGTGAACATAGAGCTTTTTAAATTAAAATCTTGTTTTCTTTTAAGAGGAATGAACTATGTTTATCACCTTAAAAATTGGTAAGTACAGAAAAACACCAAACTAAATAAAAATAAAAGCCTGAATCTCTCTATTACTAGTACTTTGTAAAAACATAAAAAGTAAAAGCCCTCCACTCCGAGAAATAACCTTTATCAACAGTTGACGTTATCTCCTTCTAGACTTATTTATACAAGCACATGTAGAAGATATGTATATGCACAATTTTGTTTGTGAAAACTGGATCTTGCAGTATATTTGTTCAGCAACTAGCTTTTTACAAACAGCAATATAATGTGTACATCTTTCTAAGACAGTACAAAGAGACCTGCTACATTCTTTTTAAAGGCTGTATGGTATTATTCCATTGTGTGGATGTACCATTTTTTATCTTCCTTCCTACAGATGAATATGGAGTTTTCTGATGTCATCCTAATATATATGAGGCTACTATAAACATCCTCATCCTTATACTTTCATGCATTTGTGCTACCGGTTCTGTAAGATTTCTAAAATTGGGATTGTTGAGTTAAAGAGTATATACGTAGAAAATTATAGATGCTGCCAGTTTCTTCTTGTCAAAATCTTGTTCCAGTAAATGCACTGTCCTTTTAAATGGTCCTTTTGCCACCATTTTCCCTCCCACTGGTTCATTCCTTACTCTGTTGCTAGATAGTGTTTATAAAATTCAGATCTGATCATGGCTTCCCCTGTTTAAAAGATCTCAACGGTTCCTCCTTGCCAACAAGACAGAGCCCAGACACTGAGCATTCATCCAGGATCCTTCTCAGTCAGTTTGGGTCCTCTGGGAAGAGGACAGCAAGATGGAATTTGAAGTGCAGGAGATTTACTTGGGGGCTGGAGGGTAATACCTATGAAAGATAAAAGGAAGGGAGCAGGCGTAGATAGGGAGAAGGCAGCCTTCCGAGGGCAATCCAGCAATGGAGGTCTACCTCCTGGGAAAGGAGAGGGGGGAAGGAAGGAGGATTGGGTAGGAAGATCCTCTGACTGTGATACAGCTTTGAGAACATCTCAGTCAGCTCAATGGGAAGCTTCAGCATAAAGATTGCCCATTAGAGGAGTCCCACTTTGAGCAGAAATGGACAAGCCCTACCAACCCCTGCCATAATCTGCCACTGGTTGGGAGCTTCCTAGGAGGCAGTGGGGCCTTGACTTAAATGGTAAGTATAGAAGATGCTGAAGCTGCAGGCTGGTCCTCTGAATGGCTCTTATCCATGGCTATCATAAACCGCAGCCTGCCTTTTATTTCCTCTTTCCCTGATCCCAGACCCCATGCTCTGGTGCCATTGGCTTGACTACATGCCGTACCCCACATGACCAACTGTCCATACCACCCCTCCCAGCCGTAACCTTTGCTCACCCAGTTCTTTCTGCTTGGAATGCCATTCCTTCCCAGCTGTACCCATCAAAATGCTACTATATTTTTAAAGCCCAACTTAAATGTCACTTCTCTAGATCACCTTCCCTGATCCCACCATGCAGAATTAATTGTTTCTTGCACCTGTGGTGCTATGTGTAGATTAGTACTTCCCAGGTTGAATTATTCTTAGCTGCTCTTTTCTCAGATTCTTGTCCCTTCAAACTTTAAAACCTAGCACAATGTAGGTACACAGAAAATGTTGACTGAACTGTTTTCCTGCTCCTCTCAAAACACCTAGAGGTTGCAGAGCTCCAACTCCTGGAATGGTAGGAAGCACACATTCAGTGGTCAATAAATGTTTGTTCAATTGTCCAGGACCTCATGTTGGGCTAGACAAAGTGAGCTGAAGGGTGCTGGGGAGAGGTTGTTTACTGTTGTTAGGGGTCACCTAGTTTGGGACCAAGTCAGAGTTTTAAGACTAGAGCATGTCTTTCCCTGTTTATATTTTCCTCCATGATTTGGAAAGACCCCAAAGAATTTTTTTTTAAGTCATCATTTTATTGCCTCAACAGATGGGAACTTTTGGGGGGCTTCCCTTTTTCAAACACATTTTTATGTGTTGGAATTTTGCATTTCTTCATTCAGTCATTCTCCTTATGGGTGTAAGAAGAGCCATGAAGATACCTGGCATGAGATCTCCAGGTCAGATCCAGTCATTTTCTAACTGGGTGTTTATAGAGTGGAGAGAATTGGGAGGGATAGAAATATTTTTCCTCTTCCTCTTTCCCACGCCCACCAGTTAAAGAACTTCCCTGGGAGGGGACCTGTGGGAAGTGGCCGAGGGTTTCCAGGGTAGGCATAGTAGGGCTGACATCGGGGCTTGGTGGGGATAAGGGTGGGTGGAGAGAACAGAGAGGAAGGACTGCTGACCCAGACTCTTCACCCTCCTTCAGATGTCCCTTGGCCACTGTCCCTCAGCTGAAGGAGGTTAGGGCTGGGGTGGCCACACCCTCCCTTCTCTCCTCAACCTCTCCAAGCTGTTGGGCCCTCAGGAGAAACACTAGGGTTTTCTCATCAAGGCATGAGGGCCCTGTGCCTCTGCCTTCTCTCCCACGGTGTTCAGTGCAAGTGGAAGCAGGGACGTTCTAGGCTGAGGCCTTAACTGCTGGTGCTTGTTTGGCAGTGGTTAGGAATACTCAGAGGCTTTGTGTTATCAAGAAGCCCGCCCAAGGCCGAGGTTCTTATCTCTGTGTCCACAGCCTCATCTTCGTGGGTTGTGAACCCACCCTCTCCCCTCAGGTAGTATTAAATTGTGCATTTGGTGGAGGCATAGCTCTCATCAGATTCTTTTTTACCAGAAAAGTCTGTGATCCAAACCACTGCTTTAACCCAAAGAAGAATAGCTTTTCTAATTAAAAAAAAAAAAAAGAGGATGTTTTCCTACAAAAGCTGGATTCTAGTTGGATTGCCAGCACTGGGTAATGGAGATCCCAGGGTGATTCTAGAAAGAAACCCAGATCATTACCTTCACGCTGTGATTGTCCCCCAGGAACTTTGCATTTCCCCGTAATCAGAGTTTGTGGTTTAGGGACCATATGGATTTGGTTGGTACAGATCCAGAGAGCTGAACCCCTGAGAGTTGCACCAAGTGGTCTGACATCCACCTCCAAGGAGGACAACCCGGAGACAGAGCAGACCCTGCAGGTGTGTGGAGGCGGAGAAGGGGACCATGCTGACTCTGGTGGGCATGGTCTATGAGAATAGAATATTCCCAGGCTTTTAAATGAATTCCAGCATAGCCATGCTAAAACCCCCTAAAAACCTGAGTTCTGGGCAGATTCTGGTCTCCATTTCAGGGAGACAGTTCTGATGTTATGAAAGCACCAAACTTTAATGTGACGGCCTCTCCAATTTTGACAACCCCTCTACTTTTATTTTTTAAGTCCTGGCCACAGTTGTAAATAGGGAACCATATCTGCTGAGACTTCCCAAGAATTACATAAACAGTTTGGATGGTTATCTTTTTTTTAAACAACAGTTTCTGAAAACACTGAAGAAAATCCCACTTACTTAACAGTGTGATGCCTGAGCCAGCCCTGGGAGTCCCTGGGAGGCTTGCAGAATCACTTCCTCCTGACTGCCCTGGCTTGGTCATGAAGCTCACTGATGAAATGGAGGAGGAAGAGCCCGGTGCAGGGGGAGGGAGGACGAGGCCGCAGATTGTTCCTCCGCAGTGTGGCTGCTGAGAGTGGGGACCCAGGATGCAGCAGACATAGCTTTTCCTGGGGCTTGGCACTCTGGGGAGGGAGCATGTGCTTCAGACACACTCTTCCCATTTGAGGACTGGTATGATTGTAGAAACAGGGTTCCTGGGCCCCTATGTCACAGTGAGAATCTTCCCTTCTTTCTAAGGTCTTAGCAGCCTCAGTGGCCTTGAAGATTTCTTGAACCTGAGGGGCTGGGCTTCATCTGAGAAATGCCTGTGTCTCTTCTGACACATCCTAGTCACCAACTCCCGTCTCTACTCCAGTAGACTTCGAAAAACCATACAGACAGACAAACTGACCTTCTGCACCAGTGGGAGTGGCTGAAAGGATAGCAAGGAGGCCTCCTGCTTCAGTGTCATCCTCCCCACCTCAGGTTTCAGCTGTACTTCCATTTTGTCATTAGAGAGATGTTTTCAGTTAAGCATTCTCCTTCTCCAGGTGTTATTTTGGAAGTGCAGTTAGCTGAAGATGCATAAGTCATTAGTGTAAATTAACTTTATCTTTAAATAGAGGGTTTGGTCCAGTGGTTCTTAGCATTTTTGAGGTCACTCACCCCTTTCAGAATCTAAGGAAACAGATGGACTCTTTCCTCAGGAAAACGCACAAATATCCAGAATTTTGTATACCATTTGTGGATTTCAAGGGCCCCTTTGACCCTACCCTGGAGTTCTGAGTTCTCACGAGAGGATGGTAAATGGGAAAAGGTAGTGGTTAGGGGTAGGGAAGCAGGACAAACAAGGAACCTGGGTGCTGCTACAGACCACTTTGTGGTTTTCCCCAAGACCAGTCGTACAAACATATCAGAAACAAATATCTGTCACCTGGCTGTGGTCACTGCCCTGACCCAGAGAGAAGGTATGCTTCTATGGGTAGCGATGCTGGGGACCCTGTGCACTACGCCTCTGAGCTCCCAAGACCATGTGCGGCATATCTCCATGAAGCTGGATAAGGAGAAAACTGCCCCGGGGACGCTGGGGCTGCCTTTCTGCTGGAGGAGGCAGAAGGCAGCTTGTGTCTGTCTGGTGGGCCGGGGTCCCCTTGGCAAGGTGGCAGGGGCCACCAGCCGGCCACCACCCCCCAGCAGAAGAGGCGGGGGCTTGGTTACTCTAGACTGCATACTTACCACAACCTTGAGTCTGAGATTTCTTTTATTTCCTTTGGGGAAGTCAATTTTATGAGGCAGCTTGTGATTCCCTGGGTATTGTTCTGTTCAAACTGGGGGAAACATGGGGAAAGTTTTTGGACCTAGACTTTATCTGAAAGCCTCACAGGGGATTTTGGAAGTGATGCAGCATAGTGAAACAAGCGTAGCGATCATTTGTAGTCCCGTGCTTGTTCTGTGAAGCTCCTTCTGTTTGTGGTGACTCAAGGAGGGGAGAATTTCCCCATCTTGAGCCAGTTGGACAAGTGTGAACACTGCTGTCTTTGCAGGCTCTGGCACAGAGGAGGAGAAGCAGGGCCTGGACTAGGGGGAGCCCCCAGGGTTTGGGGAGCTAGACCCAGGTTAACACACATGAAATGGGGTGGTCCTTCTCTTGAGCCAGTCAGCCAGGGTCCCCCTGTCCCCTCACAGCCATCCTCAGACCGGGCACAGCACCCTATCCAAACTGCGCACCAACACCTGCTTGTTGAACCGATCGGAGGCTCACCTGTCACCCACATCACGTCATAGAGCAAAGCCCGGGCTTTGCACGTCACACTCAAGTGGGCACACCCTCATGGTGAGATGCAGTCTTTCTCCCACTTACTGCTTTTTATTTTTATTGCATTTTTTAAAGATTTTTTTGATTTTAAAGGCTTTATTGAATTTGTTACAATATTGCTTCTGTTTTTATGTTTTGGTTTTTTGGCCACGAGGCATGTAGGATCTTAGTTCCCCGACCAGGGATCAAACCCGCACCCCCTGCATTGAAAGGTGAAGTCTTAACCACTGGACCGCCAGGGAAGTCCCTGTATTTTTAAATATTAGTTGGGTTTTTTTTTTTTATTTCTATGTTCACTGTATTTCTTGACATTAAAATAAAGATTTCTTAAACAAGATACAAAAAGCGCTAGTCATAGATGAAAAGATAGAGAAATTGAACTTTCATGTTCATCAAAAGATACCATTAAAAGGATGAAAAGGTAAGCCACAGACTGATACTTTCAGTGACATACCCGAGAGAGGACTTGTATCCAGGGTATATGAGGAACTCCTATAGGTCAATAAGAAAAAGACAGGCAAAATCAGCAAAAGTCTTGAACAAGAACATCTTTAAAGTGGATATCTAAGTAGCCAATAAGCAAATTAAAACTTATAATACTATATATCCACCCCAAAGGACCAAGACCTAAAAGATTGAGAAACCAAATGTTGGCAAATCCTCATATATTGCTGGTAGGAGTGTAAATTTGAGTGTTTGGAAATTTGGAAAGCTGTTTAGCAGTATCTACTAAAGCTGAGATTATACCCATTCCATAAACTACCAATTCCACTCCTAAGTATATACTCAAGAGGACTGAGTGCATATGTCCACCAATGCTTGTAGTGTTCTTATTCGTCATAGACCCAACTGGAAACAGCCCAAATGCCCATCAACAACAGAATGGATAAATAAATTGTATCATATCCATACAATGGAATACACCACAGCAATTTAAAAAAGAACAAACTATGCTGACATATAGCAACACAGATGAATCTCAGACATGTTGAGTGAAAGAAGCTGGACACCAAAAAAGTACATATTATATGAACCTGTTCTCCTGGAGGATAGGACCACACCTTTTATCTCTGAAACTCCAGAGCCCTGCCACATATAGCAGGTGCTCAATAGATGTTTGTTGACAGAGTGAGTGAAGTAAGACGTGGCCTTAACTCCTGAAGGTGTTTTTCAGAGTAATGTTTATGTGTGCGTTAGGGTGAAATCAGTCTGGGAGGCAGTTAGCAAATGCTCACAGCTTGCTGTAAAATGAAGCAGAAAACACACGTAAAAAAAGAAGCAGAAATGAATCCCTTTTACCTTAATGGGGATGGGGATGGCAAAAGGGCTGTGGGATTCAGAAAGAGACATTCACAGGTGCTCAGGGGACAGGAGGGCTTCCTGAGAGGGATAATATTGAGCTGAACTTTGAAAAGTGGTTGAAATGACAACAAGCAGGAAAGGCCTGAGAAGGGCAACCCAGGCTTAGGGAATGGCATAACCAGTTGGTTCTCAGACTTTAGTGTGTGTCAGAATTATCTGGAGGACCTGTGAAAACACAAGCAGCAGCGCCCCACCCAGAGATTCTGGTTCAGTAGCTCTAGGGTGGGACCTGAGAATTTGCATTTCTAGCAAATGTCAGGTGATGCCGATGCTGATGCTGCTGGTCTGGGAACCACACTTTGGGACCCACTGGTTTAAGTCACAGCTGGCTGGTCCAGGCAATTGCATCTCACTTGAGCCACACTGTTAGGTAAGTGAAGTGCAAGATGGGAGGGGGGTGTGGGCAGGTGGAGTGGGCCATGGCCTGGAGGCCTTTGGCTGCTGAGAAGTTTAGACCTAATCCTATAGACTTAATTTAGGGCCACATGTTTAGACATGTGTAATATCTGGTTTCCAGGATGTCCCACTGTAGGGTCTAGGTACCCTCAGCCTGAGGCTTAAGGCTATACAGATGTGCAGGTGATAAACGCATACTGAGTCTGGCCTTATAGAGACAAGCCCTGCATACAGCACACCTGCAGAGGGCAAAACAGTTTACACTGATGGACAAACAAGGATTGAAGAAAGGCATTATTTTAAATATGCAACATCAGAATTATTTGTAGCCATGCAACACATACATGCTGTGGGGATGGCAGGTGGAAAAAGAACCCGCCCATCTGACCATTCAGACAGAAGCAGCACTTTTACTTTCAATAAAGATATAATTGCTCTGAATATTTCTTTCGCATGGCCCACAGCCCTCCAGATTCCCAAGGACAAGGATGTTACACCACACACCCAGTCTGTTTCTATCGCCAGGGAGACACAGAGAGCCAGGAGATTTTCCCCAAATGGTATTTCTTTGGCTAAGGAAGGGAGAATTAGTCACCTGGGTGGGATTTGAGGAGGGAGGCACATGCGGTGAATGGCCAGATAAAGAGTCCCTGCCCTTCCCTGGAGCCATTCTTGTCAGGACACCGGACTAGCAGGACTGCCCTTTCTGGGATGACCCAGGCACATAGAGCAGATGCCATCTGTCATCCTATGCACTGGCTTCCAGTTATACCTCCAATAAACTACACTTACTGAATACCATCTCTCTGCGAAGTAATCTACTGGGTGTGGTCGAGACGCAGATGAATCAGCCACAGACCTGCCCTCCATAAACGTATAATCTAATAAGGGGGAGGAGAGACAGAGGTCATTCTTGGTCATTAAAAACCCTCCTACCTGGTCCCTTGTTTACTCCCTCCACATGCCTGGTTTAGGTCTAGCTCCTTCCTCTCCCTTACACCCCATTGTTGGAGGCTGGGGGTCTCATTCAGTAGGATCCTGCGGTCACAGAGATGAGTAAATCAAGATGCTTGTGGTCTGATACGGAACTCTTCCTGCCCCATAGCTGAAGATAGGCCAGCCCTGAACAGGTGCCCTACAGCTCCCACCCCTGCTGCTGGGTGCATGACCATCAACTCTGGGCTAAGGAAACCTAAGTCCCCTTGCTGGCTGGGTTCCACATTGAAAGATGGTGCCTGGGGGCCCCACCTTTGCATCAGCCTGTCCCAGAGCAGCAAAACCATAGGCCCCTGGGGGTTGCAGCTGTTGCATGCATGATGATCCACAGGAAGATGAGAGGGGGCTCAGGTGACTGCTGGTGCCCTGACAACTCTCCAACTCCCCGAGGAACTTATTCCTCAGTCAGGCTGAGTTCTGCCTGACTTTTCCCTCAGGGACATGGTAACTGGCTTGCTTCCTCCTCACCCCCACTCCTATTTGCAAGAGAGTCACCTAAAAGAGGGCAGGGGCCCAGAAATCAGAAGCAGGTTTAGATCTTGCTCTGCCACTCCCTGTTTGTTTAGGGCAAGGCACCTAACCTTTCTCCAACCTCAGTTTCCTCATCTGTAGAATGGGAATAAGGACCTTGCTTACTTCGTAGTGTTTTTCAGAGACCAGAGGATACAGACAAAATTCTTGTCTTTAAACTGCCCTGAAGTCTAATGGGGTAGTTGGAAAACCACACACATAGTGTGATGTGTACCACACCAGAGGCATGTTTGGGGTGCAGTAGTGAGCAGAATAAAGGCAAACAATTCTAACAAGGGGAAACTGCAGAGCTTCATGTCAGTGCCAGGGTCAGGGCATGGTGGAAGCAACTCTCCAGGGCTTTGGCCTCTAGTGTTTCTTTGAATACCGGACACTGTCAAGTATTTTACCGGTGTTTTATTTTTTAATTCACAACAAGCCTGTGAGAAGGTATTATCATTCCCATTTTACAGATAAGCAAACAGAGGCTCAGAAAGGCTCATGCATTGACCTGGCATAGTATTTACTGAGCACCTACTATGTGCTAAATGTTGCAGATAAAACAGTAAACAAAAGATATGCAAGTCCCTCCCTCATGGAGCTTGCATTCCACAGGAAAAGTCACTTGCCCAAGGTGAGGCTGGAATGTGCCAGAGCTGGGATTCAAACCCAGGTCTAGTGACCTCCTGGGCTTGTGCTTTTCCCACTCACCCCAGAACTCACTGTCCCTGAGGACATTCTTCACATGGGGAGGCATAAAATGTTCCTGCCAGCCCCTCTGGGGAATTCAAGGATTCAGGAGCAAGGCTGGATCAGGGATAAGAGAGGAGCTGCTATTCTTGTAGAACCCTCTATTTCACAGTCACTCCCCAGTATCCCTGCCCCAAAGAAAGATTGACTGCCTAACCACTCAGATATTTACCCCAGGGAGGGATGGAGGGATGAGCTTCCCCAAGGGGATTTCAAGAGAGGATAGGGGTAGCTGTCTGTGCTCAGGTCAGACAGTGACACCCTCTTCCTGGCTCAGGTGGGGAATCCCTTTGAATTTCACTTGGCTTTTGGGAGGGTCTATTGTTTTCCTACTCCTCAGGCCCTCCAGGGAGCAAAACTCAGGACTGGGGTATGTCAGAGGATTAAATCAGACTCTGGCATCTGAGTGAACTCTGGGCCCCTTGGGTTCATGGGTCAGCTCTGCCCGCAGCCTCAGGCTGCCTCTAGATGCCGTGAGACCTGTGGCACTCCCACTGGGCAGTGACATTTTCTTTTAACCCAAGGAAACAATCAGAGATTTGCAAGCCTCCCCCACTAAAGAAAAAAGATACATATAGGATTATTCATTATAGTATTTACTCATAGTAGCAGCCACTTGGAAACAATCTAAATGGCCAATGTTTGGGAATTAAATAAAATATGGTAAAAGTATACCTTCAGTAAAAATACTATGTAGCCATTAAAAATCATCATGTAGAAGAAAATTATATGATGAATGCTTATAATAGATTTAGTCAGAATTCATGACTAAAACAATGTACACAAAACAGAATGTACAACATGATCCCATCTTTTAAACATTTGTCTATATGTGCATAGAAATATGTCTAGAAAGATGCACACCACATGTGAATAGTAGCTGTCTCTGGGTAGTGGAATTGTAAGTAACTTCTGTTTTCAATATTTTCCAAATCTTTCAGTGAAAAATTCATGTATTTTCGAATCATGGAGAAAATCCCCACAATATATATTAGAGAGAGAAGAGAATATCTCTTTTTGGGCCTATACTTAGCTGGCCCCAGGCCCTATCCTACCTTGAGAGATTTGCAAGCTCAAGAGCAGTGTGGGATGGGGGACAGCTTGAGGAGAATTAGCTGGGCACCATCCTCCAAGTCTCATCTGAAATGTCATCTCCCAGAGAGGCCATCTGAACACACACCCTGGCTGAAGGAGGCCCCTCCCATGTTCTCTCTCCCTCTTTCACCACATTTTATTGTCTTCATTGCACTTACCTACGTCTGCAGTGACCTGCCTGCTCATCTATTGCTAGGTGATTATTCCTCTTCTCCACCAGAAAGCAGACTCCATGAGAGCAGGAACCCAGCCTGTCTTGTTCCCTCTGACTTCCCATCAGGAGAAGAGACCCAAGTGAGATCTTGGTTTATATGAGGACTGTTCAGCAGCCCTCTGAAGTTGTGGGCATTGATCCTAAGGCTACTGGTGACCTTGAGAAAATGGGAATAACTTCTTGGGAGTCTAGAGACAAGCTGATTATTACCTCCTGGGGCCAGAACTGGTTGAAGCTCAGCAACGTAGGGAAGCTGGTCCAGCTTGGTAGCAACAGCTGCCAGATGGTTACATGTGTTGTGGAAGTGCCAACTTTGTGCTTCACAGTTTATAAATGAGAGAAGTGAAGCTAGAAGAAGTTTATCTGATCATCCCTTTCCCCTTTGCTTCCGGAGCTCCTACGGCTGCCAGCCCACTCTGTCCTCTAGCTCACGACTTGAGCTCCTCTCTTTTGAACCTGTTCCAGTCGGGTTCTCATCCCAGCCATTCTACTGAATCTGCCCTTGACCAAGATCACCTATGACTCCAAGACAGTAAATCCAGTTATTAGCTCTCTGTCCTCATATGACTTGACCTATCACAGTGAACTGCTCCATCTCCTTGAAACCCTTTCTCCTGGTTTCCTTCCTATTGTACTTGCTACTCCTTCTTGGTCTCCTTTGCTGAGCAATTGAATGGGGGCTCAGTCCTCATGGACTGAGGGCAGCTTCTCTATTGACAGTCCCCCCCTTGGGGATCTCCTCTAATATCATGGCTTTATAAGAGCTACATGCTGAGCGCTCGCAAATCTTCATTTCCAGCCTGGACCTCTCCCCTGAACTCCAGACTCATATATCCACCTGCCTCCAGGCCTCTCCACTTGAGTGTCTAAAAGTCATCTCATACTTAACATGTCCAAAACTGAGTTCCTTATCTCCCCGCCAAACATGCTCCATCATCCGGCTTCTGCGTTCAAATAATGGCTATTCCATCCTCCCATTTGCTCAGGCCAAAAATCTCAGAGTCCTCTTTGACTCCTTTGTTTCATATCTCACTTCCAAATCCATGAGCAAATCCTGCTGGCTCCACTTTCTAGAATCTGCCTAGATCTCAACAGCCCCCATGCAATCTCTCTAGTCCAAGCCACCATTGTCTCTTGCCAGGATTTCTGCAGTATCCTCCCAACTGGTTTGGCCTATGCTCCCCAGTTTACTCTCAACACAACATCCAGAGTGACCTTATTAAAGTGGGAGTCACGTCATGTCACTTCTCTGTGTACAACTTTCCAGTGGCTCCCATTTTGAGTCAAAGCTCCAGTTCAATCCGTGATGAAGTTTAATGCCCTGCACACTCCGGAGCCTCTCACTGCCTCTAGGATCCCCTCTCTTACTTCCCCTTCATTCATTCTACTCTGGTCACACTCCCCTCCTCTCTGATCTTTACCGTGTCAGGCAGGCTCTCACCTTCAGGCCTTTGCACATGCTGTTGACTCCACCTGGGAAGCTTCTTCCCCACTAATTCTCAGGGTGCATGTCCTCATTTCTTTCAGGCTTTGTTCATAAGTCATCTTCTCAGATGTCCGGGCTTCCCTGGCCACACTATTTACAGTTTCAGTACTCCTTCCCACCTTCTCCTCCAACATTTCCTTCTGCCATGTTTTGCTTTATTTTTCCTCCAGAGCAGTTAACTCTTCTGACTACTATTTAATTAATTTATTTATTTGGTTGATTGGTTGGTTGGTTGGTGGGTTGTTGGTCTCCCGCAATAGACATCAAGTTCCACAAGGGCAGGTTTTTTGTCTGTTTTGTCTACTACTGTATCCCCAGAGCCCAAGGACAGTGCCTGGCATGTGGTAGGTACTCAGTAAATATTTGATGGATGGACATATGAATAAAAATGTATGACAGGGACTTCCCTGGTGGTCCAGTGGTTAAGACTCTGTGCTTCCACTATAGGGGGCACGGGTTCGATCCCTGCTCGGGGAATTAAGATCCCACATGCTGCATGGTGCGGCCAAAAAAAAAAAATGTATGACAGAACCACTTACTGTTTATACAAGGCCTTGAGACAAGGGGAAAGAGCATTGGGTTTCTGCCAGCGTAGGAGCATTAACAAGCCAAGTGAGAAGGAACTGCCCCAAGCGGGAGAAGGCCCCTGTGTGGACGTCAGGGGCCTGTTTCTGCCTTGGCCAGCATGCAGCCAACTCACACTTCAGTGGCTTGTGAAGAACTTGCCCCTGGTGAGCACTCATCACTCAGCTTCCACTCAGGTTGGCTTTGCCCCAAGGCTCCCCCTCAGTGCTCTGCGCAATCGCAATCGCTTACTTTCCTTTTTCCCTCCAGATGCCAGAGTTAGCAGCCTATTGAAGGAAAACAACATCAAGGTAAAAGAACAATAAGACTGTGTCTAGTTTAGAACTTCCCAACCTAAGAGGCCTTGAAAGGTATTCAAGGAAGACCCAGAGTGCTGAATGTGTTGGCAACTGGCAGCGGGATAAAGTGAAGGTCCGGGAACTCGCATTAGAGGGTGAGTGCTAGGGACAGTGAGGTACAGCTCAGTATCGAGGAGTGGATCATCAGAGCTGGCTCTCAGGTCTTCAGACCCAGGAAGACAGTGCTTCCCTTGGGAAAACCTGGTGACCTCCCCCATGCCAGTCAGTCGTGGGCCCACAGCCTGGCCCTCCTCCTCTGCTTTCCTCCCTCCAGGCCTCTCCCCTTCCTTGCTCTTTCTGGAGGTTCTGCCCTGCCTGCTGAAATCAGAGCAGGCCTTGGCAGAGTGTTTGGGCTTTTTTTTTTTTTTAAGCAAGGTTGGTTTGGTTCTAAATCTAGAGGAATACACTAGGATGCTTCCAGCATAGGGGGGTCTCTGTTTCTGTGTTAAATCACAGTCCAAATTTTAAAAAGTGAAAATATTCAGTAAATAATGGATGTGGGGGAACATGCAATGATGTGTACTTGCTGATGTGACTGGAAAAGGAATTTATCCTATGAAAATAACCACATTTTTGCAGAGATGTATGAACAAAGATATTTATAACTGCATTGTTTATAATAGAAAAAAAAGGAAACATTAGAAAGCCCTGCAAAAGGAGTTGGTTATTTAAACTCTAGCATATCCACTCACAGGCACGTCATGCAGCAGGATGATCTACGTGTATATTTATTGACAAGAAAGATGTTTGCATGTATTGCTTAGAAAGAAAGAAGGAAGGAAGGGAGGGAGGAAGGGAGGAAAGAAAGAGAGAGAATGAAAAAGAAAGAAAGAGAGAGAGAGGGAGGGAAAGAGAGGGAGGGAGGGAGGGAGGGAGGGAGGAAGGAAGGAAGGAAGGAAGGAAGGAAGAGTATGGTCAGGCTACTCAGGATGGCTATTCTTTTGTTCTCTGTACATCCCCTGCTCAGTCAGTGCCTGCTTCACCTACACCTACCCTACTCACATGACTGACCTTCCTACATACTTGCCCCGGGCCTCAGCTGGAGATAGTTCTTATCAAAGAGGTGGTGAGGGGCGTGCCCCTCTGCTAGTTTCCCTGGTAACCTGATGTCAGTTCCCCCTATAACTGGCAATCTCCCCTTCCCTCTGGGAGCGAAGACTGCTGCCTTGTCCTGTCCACCGTCACACAGTGGGGTGTCGCTCCAGGACCTTGCTTCACACATGTAAGGTCACCCTATCCACTAAATCATTGATGTCCCTGTCGCTGACTCCAGGCTCTTTATTCGGTCTTGAAGCTGGGCAAGTGCAGGCCTTGTAGGCCTGTGAGGTGCAGCCCAACAGAAAGAAAAAGAGAAATGGAAAAATCTTAAACATGCAAGGAAAGTAGCTTTGTACTCAGCCTGGAGGGTTGAAATCCAAAACTGTCTCTTAACCAACATGAGGACACAGGCAAGTGATATGATCTCCCTAGCCTCTGCTTCCTGCCTGTAAAATGGGCATAATAATGCCTGCCTCACACAGTTGTGAGGATTTGGTGGGATTAACACCTCTAAAGGCCCAGCTCAGGGTCTGGCATGTGGTGAGTGCTCAGCAGTGGGTACCCAGATGAGATGTGGACCAGTAGTATTTTTACTGGGTACCTGTGAGGAAGCCTGGAAACATTCTGGAAATTCATAGACAAATATTGGTTTTATTGGGCTAACTGGAATTATGGGTGATTTTCAATATTTTACAGTTTTTCTACAAGGAATACATATTACTTATGTTGACTGAAAAAACATGCACAGCCTAAAAATTGAGAATTACGTTTTATTCAGTGGACCTTCTGAGAACTTCAAGCCCAGGAGGCAGCCTCTCAGATAGCTCTGAGGGACTGTTTCAAAGAGGGTAAGGTAAGGGAGGAGCCAGGATATAAAGGAAGGAGTTTTGCAACAAAGACCAGGTAGTCGGAACGTCAAAAGATTACTGTTAATTAAAGAAAAGCAGACATCTCGAGTTAATGAATTCAGTGCTTTTCTGTGTATGGGAAGATGCAAGAGTCTGTGCTCACTGAAATCATTCCCTTGATATGCACCTTAGCTATCTAAGGGCAGTATTCTTTCTTTCCCTTCCTGATTTCACTCGCACTCACTGTTGGGGGCCTTGTTAGTGGCTGATGGCTTGATGGCTGCAGCATCCTTTGCTTGCTGATATGGCAGGAGGCATTTTTCATCCACACTTAAATAATGATGATGTAGTTTTTAAAAAGGAAGTAACAATTGAAAAGGTTAAAAAAAAAAATTGCAGGCAAGCCAACAGAGCAGCCCCCAGGGCAAAGCTCCTGAGGACTGAGGTAGGGGTTGGGGGTGTGTGGAGAGGGAGAATAGGCAGTGGGTGAAGGAAAAGAAGGAAAAGGATGATTAGACCTGAGGGCTGGTGCCCAAGGAGATGCACCTCAGAGGTCAGGCTCAAGGCCTCCCAAGCATGTTCCCCACTTTGGCCCCTCCTGGGGGAGTTTCTGGTAGGAGATACGGTGACCCGTCAGATGACCATGAGGGTGTGCAGCCACTTTTGACTGGTGAGAGAGCCTGACTCCGGCATTTCCAGGGAGCGGCCCTGTAGCTCCAGCCCTGGGTTCAGCTCTTCACCCACTCTCAGAAACCCAGCATCTTGTCTGTGTCCAGAGGAGGAAAGGCAGGGAATCCTAGTGAATTCCCATCTTTGGCATCCTGGTAGGATCCATACTCAAGGGCAGGATCTCCCAAGCAAATACAACCTGCTGGGAAAGGGATCCTGTGACTACCAAAGGGCTGCTGTGCCATCTCGCATCCCCACCTGCACCCGCCAACTGCCTGCTGGCCAGTGACATCAGGAAACATTTTTCCACATTAATGAGGTGTATGCTGCTTATGCCAGTTTATTGAGCATTCTTGGGGCATGGCTTATCCATATAAGTGAATTTTCCAAATAATTTAATTCCATCACACTGCAATTTTTTTTATTGGACTCATTTTTAGTTAATTTTTATTTTACCAAATTTATCAAAATAATGCATGCATATGGTTTAAATAAAATAGAGAGGTTTATAATAAAAGTACCCTCTTGACCTTTCTCTGTCTCACTCTCTTCAGAGGGAGCCTCTTTCAACCCTTTTATTAGTTTCTATTTCTGTTTATGTTGTTATTTCTTGATTTACCAGTTTTAGACCTCTGTGGGCTTGCTGTGGTAGATAGAATTGAGCTCACCTACAAAACCACCTCTAGTTCTCCTCCCTCCATCCTTCCAGTAAGACTAACGCGATTTTTGTTAACTTAATACATAGTGAACGTAGACATTCTTCGCTGCTGTGCTAAGTAGTGTGTTATGTGTCCGTCCTTGAGTTCTGGAAAAAAATTATATTAATTCTTTGATAATTTTCTCCCCTCTGTTTTATCTGTTGAACATACTGGGTTAATCATCTAGTTTTCTTATGTTTTCTTTTTTATTTACCCTCCCTTTGCCTTTTGGGTCTACTTTCCTGGAAAAGTAGTCTTTATTCCTGCGCTTGCCACTAGGTTCATCAGTAACTTTTTTTTTTCTTTATTAGATTCCATATATATGCGTTAGCATATGGTATTTCTTTTTCTCTTTCTGACTTACTTCACTCTGTATGACATATTCTAGGTCCACCCTCCTCACTACAAATAACTCAATTTCATTTCTTTTATGGCTGACTAATACTCCATTGTATATATGTGCCACATCTTCTTTATCCATTCATCTGTCGATGGACATTTAGGTTGGTTCCATGGCCTGGCTATTGTAAATAGAGCTGCAGTGAACATTGGGGTACATGACTCTTTTTGAATTATAGTTTTCTCAGGGTATATGCCCAGTAGTGGGACTGCTGGGTCATATGGTACTTCTATTTTTAGTTTTTTAAGGAATCTCCATATTGTTCTCCATAGTAGTTGTATCAATTTACATTCCCACCAACAGTGCAGGAGGGTTCCCTTTTCACCACACGCTTTCCAGCATTTATTATTTGTAGATTTTTTGACGATGGACATTCTGACTGGTGTGAGGTGATACCTCATTGTAGTTTTGATTTGCATTTCTCTAATAGTTAGTGATGCTGAGCATCTTTTCATGTGCCTCTTGGCCATCTGTATGTCTTCTTTGGTGAAATGTCTATTTAGGTCTTCCGTCCATTTTTTTTTTTTTTTTTTTTTTTGCGGTACGCGGGCCTCTCACTGTTGTGGCCTCTCCCGTTGCGGAGCACAGGCTCCGGATGCGCCGGCTCAGTGGCCATGACTCACGGGCCTAGCTGCTCTGCAGCATGTGGGATCTTCCCGGACCAGGGCACGAACCCGTGTGCCCTGCATCGGCAGGTGGACTCTCAACCACTGCGCCACCAGGGAAGCCCCATCCACTTTTTAATTGGGTTGTTTGTTTTTTAGATATTGAGCTCCATGAGCTGTTCGTATATTTTGGAGATTAATCCTTTGTCCGTTGTTTCATTTGCAAATATTTTCTCCCATTCTGAGGGTTGTCTTTTCATCTTGTTTATGGTTTCCTTTGCTGTACAAAAGCTTTTAAGTTTCATTAGGTCCCATTTGTTTATTTTTGTTTTAATTTTCATTACTCTAGGAGGAGAGTCAAAAAAGATCTTGCTGTGGTTTATGTCAAAGAGTGTTTTTCCTATGTTTTTCTCTAAGAGTTTTATAGTGTCTAGTCTTACATTTAGGTCTTTAATCCATTTGGAGTTTATTTATTTGTTTATTTATTTTGCGGTACGTGGGCCTCTCACTGCTGTGACCTCTCCCGTTGCGGAGCACAGGCTCTGGACGCGCAGGCCCAGCGGCCATGGCTCACGGGCCCAGCCACTCCGCGGCATGTGGGATCTTCCCGGACCGGGGCACGAACCCGCGTCCCCTGCATCGGCAGGCGGACTCTCAACCACTGCCCCACCAGGGAAGCCCTGGAGCTTATTTTTGTGTATGGTGTTAGGTAGTGTTCTAATTTCATTCTTTTACATGTAGCTGTCCAGTTTTCCCAGCACCATTATTGAAGAGGCTGTTTTTTCTCCATTGTATGTTCTTGTCTCCTTTGTTGTAAATTAGGTGACCTTATGTGCGTGGGTTTATCTCTGGGCTTTCTATCCTATACCATTGATCTATAATTCTGTTTTTGTGCCAGTACAATACTGTCTTGATTACTGTAACTTTATAGTATAGTTTGAAGTTGGGCAGCCTGATTCCTCCAGCTGCTTTTTTCTTTCTCAAGATTGCTTTGGCTATTCAGGGTCTTTTGTGTTTCCATACGAATTGTAAAATTTTTTGTTCTAATTCTGTGAAGAATGCCATTGGTAGTTTGATAGGGATTGCATTGAATCTGTAGATTGCTTTGGGTAGTATAGTCATTTTCACAATATTGATTCTTCCAGTCCAAGAACATGGTATATTTCTCCATCTGTTTATGTCATCTTTGATTTCTTTCATCAGTATTTTACAGTTTTCTGAGTACAAGTCTTTCTCCTCCTTAGGTAGGTTTATTCCTAGGTATTTTATTCTTTTAGTTGCCATGGTAAATGGGATTGTTTCCTTAATTTCTCTTTCTGATTTTTCACTGTTAGTGTATAGGAATGCCAGAGATTTCTGTGCATTAATTTTGTATCCTGCAACCTTACCAAATTCATTGGTTAGTTCTAGTAGTTTTCTGGTGGCATGGCATCTTTAGGATTTTCTATGTATAGTATCATGTCATCTTCAAACAGTGACAGTTTTACTTTTTCTTTTCCAATTTGTATACCTTTTATTTCTTTTTCTTCTCTGATTGCCGTGGCTAGGACTTCTAAAACTATGTTGACTAAGAGTGGACATCCTTGTCTTGTTCCTGATATTAGTGGAAATACTTTCAGTGTTTCACAATGAAGTATGATGTTTGCTGTGGGTTTGACATATATGGCCTTTATTATGTTGAAGTGGATTCCCTCTATGCCCATTTTGTGGAGTATTTTTTATCATAAATGGGTGTTGAATTTTGTCAAAAGCTTTTTCTGCATCTGTTGAGATGATCATATGATTTTGACTCCTTAATTTGTTAATGTGGTATATTGTATTGATTTATTTGCATACATTGAAGAATCCTTGCACCCCGGGATAGATCCCACTTGATCGTGATGTATGGTCCTTTTAATATGTTGCTGGATTCTGTTGGCTAATATTTTGTTCAGGATTTTTGCATCTATGTTCATCAGTGATATTGGTCTATAATTTTCTTTTTTTGTGGTATCTTTTTCTGGTTTTGGTATCAGGGTGATGGTGGCTTTGTAGAATGAATTTGGGAGTGTTCCTCCCTCTGCAATTTTTTGGAAGAGTTTGAGAACGATTGGTGTTAGCTCTTCTCTAAATGTTTGATAGAATTCGCCTGTGAAGCCATCTGGTCCTGGACTTTTGTTTGTTGGAAGATTTTTAATTACAGTTTCAATTTCATTACTTGTGATAGGTCTGTTTCTATTTTCTAATTCTTCCTGGTTCAGTCTTGGAAAATTGTACCTTTCCAAGAATTTGTCCATTTCTTTGTGGCTGTCCATTTTATTGGCATATAGTTGTTTGTAGTAGTCTCTTAAAATCCTTTGTATTTCTGCGGTGTCAGTTGTGATTTCTCCTTTTTCATTTCTAATTTTTATTGATTTGCATCCTCCCCCTTTTCTTCTTATTTATTTATTTATTTATTTTTGGCTGCATTGGGTCTTCATTGCTGCGTGTGGGCTTTCTCTCGTTGCAGCGAGCAGGGGCTACTCTTCATTGTGGTGAGCGAGCTTCTCTTTGGGGTGTCTTCTCTTGTTGCAGAGCACGGGGTATGGGCACACGGGCTTCAGTAGTTGTGGCATTCGGGTTCAGTAGTTGTGGCTCGCAAGCTCTAGAGCAGAGGCTCAGTAGTTGTGGCGCACCAGCTAAGTTGCTCCACAGCATGTGGAATCTTCCCAGATCATGGCTCAAACCTGTGTCCACTGCATTGGCAGGTGGATTCTTAACCACTGCACCAGCAGGGAAGTCCCTCCCTTTTTTTCTTGATGAGGCTGGCTAAGGGTTTATCAATTTTGTTTATCTTTTGAAAGAACCAGCTTTTAGTTTTATTGATCTTTGCTATTGTTTTCTTTGTTTCTATTTCATTTATTTCTGCTCTGATCTTTATGATTTCTTTCCTTCTACTGACTTTGGGTTTCCTTTGTTCTTCTTTCTCTTGTTGCTTTAGGTGTAGGGCTAGATTGTTTATTTGAGATTTTTCTTGTTTCTTGAGGTGAGATTGAATTGCTATAAACTTCCCTCTTAGAAATGCTTTTGCTGCGTCCCATAGGTTTTGGGTCATTGTGTTTTCATTGTCATTTGTTTCTATGTATTTTTTTATTTCTTCTTTTTTGATTTCTTCAGTGACCTTTTGGTCATTTAGTAGCGTACTGTTTAGCCTCCATGTATTTGTGTTTTTTACAGTTTTTTTCCTGTAACTGATTTTCAATGTCATAGCATTGTGGTCAGAAAAGATGCTTGATACGATTTCAGTTTTCTTAAATTTTCTGAGGCTTGATTTGTGACCCAAGATGTGATCTATCCTGGAGAATGTTCCACGTGCACTTGAGAAGAAAGTGTATTCTGCCACTTTTGGGTGGAATGTTCTATAAATATCAATTAAATCTATCTGGTCTATTGTGTCATTTAAAGCTTGTGTTTCCTTATTTATTTTCTGTTTGGATGTTATGTCCATTGGTGTAAATGGGGTGTTAAAGTCCCCTACTATTATTGTGTTACAGTCGATTTCCCCTTTCATGGTTGTTAGCATTTATTTGCCTTATGTATTGAGGTACTCCTATGTTGGGTTCATAAACATTTATAATTTTTATATCTTCTTGGATTGATCCCTTGATCATTATGTAGTGTCCTTCCTTATCCCTTGTAACAGTCTTTATTTTAAAGTCTATTTTATCTGATATGAGTATTGCTACTCCAGCTTTCTTTTGATTTCCATTTGCATGGGATATCTTTTTCCATCCTTTCACTTTCAGCCTATATGTGTCCCTTGGTCTGAAGTGGTCCTCTTGTAGACAGCATATATATGGGTCTTGTTTTTGTATCCATTCAGCCAGTCTGTGTCTTTTGGTTGGGGCATTTAATCCATTTACATTCAAGGTTATTATCGATATGTGTGTTCCTATTACCATTTTTTTAATTGTTTTGAGTTTGTTTCTGTGGGTCTTTTTCTTCTCTTGTGTTTCCCGCCTAGAGAAGTTTCTTTAGCATTTGTTGTAAAGATGGTTTGGTGGTCCTGAATTCTCTTAGCTTTTGCTTGTCTGAAAAGCTTTTGATTTGTCCATTGAATCTGAATGAGATCTTTACCAGGTAGAGTCATCTTGGTTGTAGGTTTTCCTCTTTCATCACTTTAAGTATATCCTGCCACTCCCTTCTGGCCTGCAGAGTTTTTGCTGAAAAATCAGCTGATAACCTTATGGGGATTCCTTTTTATGTTATTTTTTGTTTTTTTCCTTGCTGCTTTTAATATTTTTTCTTTGAATTTAATTTTTGTTAGTTTGATTAATATGTATCTTAGTGTGTTTCTCCTAGGGTTTATCCTGTATGGGACTCTCTGTGCTTCCTGGACTCAGGTCTATTTCCTTTGCCATGTTAGGGAAGTTTTCCACTATAATCTCTTCAAATATTTTCTCAGATCCTTTCTTTTTCTCTTCTTCTGGGACCCCTATAATTTGAATATTCGTGCGTTTAGTGTCGTCCCAGAGGTCTCTGAGATTGTCTTCAATTCTTTTCATTCCTTATTCTGCTCCTTGGCAGTTATTTCCACCATTTTGTCTTCCAGCTCACTTATACATTATTCTGCCTCAGTCATTCTGTTATTGATTCCTTCTAGTGTATTTTTCATTTCGGTTATTGTGTTGTTCATCTCTGTTTGTTTCTTCTTTAGTTCTTCTAGATCTTTATTAAACATTTCTTGTATTTTCTCAATCTGTGCCTCCATTCTATTTCTGAGATTCTGGATCATCTTTACTATCATTACTCTGAATTCTTTTTCAGGTAGATTGCCTATTTCCTCTTCATTTATTTGGTCTTGTAGGTTTTTACCTTGCTCCTTCATCTGTGACATATTTTGTGTGTGTGTGTGTGTGTGTGTGTGTGTGTGTGTGACATATTTTTTTGCTTTCTCTTTTTTTTTTTGATGGGTGGGATTGTGTTCCTGTCTTACTGGTTGTTTGGCCTGAGGCTTCCAACACTGGAGTTTGTAGGCTGTTGGGCAGAGCTGGGCCTTGGTGCTGAGATGAGGACCTCCAGGAGACCTCACTCTGATGAATATTCCCTGGGGTCTGAGGTTCTCTGTTAGTCCAGTGGTTTGGACTGGAACTCCCACCACAGGAGCTTTGACCCAACCCCCGGCTTGACCCCCAGCACATGAACCAAGATCCCACAAGCCACGCGGGGTGGCAAAAAATAAAAGGAGAACAATAACAAAGAGTAAAAAATAAAATTAGACTAGGAAACAGATATGTTAGAAAGAATATAAAAGTATAGGTTAAGCAACAACTGGGAAGTAAATCAGAACCACAATAGTAAAAAAGAGTAGAAGCAAAAAAAAAAAAAGGTGGAAAAGGCCTTGGCTGTGGAGGATGGGGCCTAAGCAGAGGCAGGGTTTGGGTGGTAGGCAGGGTCTATGCTTAGGACCCACAGGCCTGGAAAAGGCTTGGGGTGGGGCTTAGGCTCAGTGGAACAGAAGGGGCCCAGGCAGTGCCTCTGGTCTCAGAGGGTGAGGTACCCCACCTTCCTTGACTTTATCTTGCAATCCTTCTACTGATTTTTTAAAATTTTGGCTTTTATATTTTTTGCTTATATATTTTTAATACAGAAGTACTCATTCTTGTTTCTGATTTTTCCTTTTTCATAATATTACAGTCATGTTTTATGGATATACTGTCTCCTACTTATCTCTGTGAAGGTATTACTTATTTTTCATGTGTCTGTTAGTTTTGTTTTAATATTCTTGTATTCTCTAAATTCTTTTTTTCCACCTGGCTTCTTTTGGTTTCTCTCTCTCCTTCCTGTTGGAAGCTTTCCTCAAATATCAAAAATATCTATTGTGGGGCTTCCCTGGTGGTGCAGTGGTTGAGAGTTCACCTGCTGATGCAGGGGACACGGGTTCGTGCCCCGGTCCGGGAAGATCCCACATGCCGCGGAGCGGCTGGGCCCGTGAGCCATGGCTGCTGAGCCTGCGCGTCCGGAGCCTGTGCTCCGCAACGGCAGAGGCCACAGTGGTGACAGACCACATACCGCAAAAAAAAAAACTATTGATATTTATGAATGAAGCAATGAAAAGCTGAATTAAACTGTATTTGGGGAAAACTTATCAACTGGGGCATCACTATAGGAAGCTAGCTAGTCTTTTCATTAACAAGCATCTGAATGTCAGACTCTTTTCTCTAGAGCTGGCTTTCTCAACTTTGGCATGTTGACATTTGGAGCCAAATAATTCTTTGTTGTCAGAAGCTCTTGTGCAGTGTAGAATGTTTAGCAGTATCACTGAACTCTGCCCACCAGGTGCCAATAGTAACCCCCTTCCCAGAGTTCAAAAAATGTCAATAAACGTTGCCATATGTCTCCTGGGGGGCAAAATCACCTTGTTGAGAACCATTGCTCTAGAGCCATGTGGCTTCTCAGGAGAAGCGTTCTAACTCCCTGTTCCGGTTACTGTTACTGCATAACAAACCACCCTAATACTTAGTACATAAACAACCACCATTTTGTTGTGCTTCAAGTCAGGAATTGGGAAAAAGCACGGCTCTTCTCTGCTCCACAGTGTCTGGGGCCTAGGCTGAGATGTCTGGAAGTTGGAACCAGCTGGGGCTGAAAGATCTGCTTCCAAGTTGGTTCTTCACTTGGCAGGGATAGTTGGAAGAGGGGGTGCAGCTGGGACTGGAGACCAGAGAGACTATACACGGCCTCTCTAGGACAACAGTCTGGTAGTTGGACCTCTTGTGTGGTAGCTCAGAACTCCAGTGTGAATATTCCAGCCAGCAATATGCAAGCTGCGTGGCCTTTTATGGCCTGGCTTTTGATGTCACATAGCATCACTTCCACTATAGTCACAAGCCCGCCCAGATTCGGGGAAGGAGACAGAGACCTACCTCTCAATGGAAGAAGTGTCAAAAAAAATTGCAGCCATGTTTTAAACTCACTGTACTCTGGTACAAGGTGATATGTGCCTGCGGCAGGGTGGGGTATGCAAAGGGGGGAACATTGAGTCCCACTGTTCAGTCTTCAGACTTTGCCCTCATCCCTCTGTTTTCATCCTTGTGGTCATTTGCCTTCTCTCTTGCCAGGGTCTCTCCTGTTTAGTGTCTTCAGTCTCCTGGTGTGTGGGACAGAGTATGGGGTGGGATCTGGGAGGATTCCAAACATTTGCCCTGGTTCCTTACCCCACCTACTCGGTACCTGACCCCCACCGTCATAATACCTGGTCTCCCCAAGGTCTTAGCTCCCCCAGGGTTCTGAGGGGGAAGTGGCTTGCCTCCTGTCAGTATACCCCTCTGCGGGCCAATCTCTTGTCCACCGATGTCTCTTTACCATTCTGTTTGCTCTTGAGGATTTATACCATTTTACTTTTTGACTGGCATTTTAGTGGCACTTCAGGAGAGAAAGGAGATTGAGATGTGTGAATAACCTGACATGTTTAACCCAAAGCTTGTTACACTTCTTTTGGATGGATTTATGGTGTCTCTAAATTGTGTCATAATCTTCTCCCCTGTTGAAGCTCTGTCAAGTAGTACAGTGACCACATTTAATGTTTTGCTGATAATTTAGAATCATCTTTATGAACATACATGTTTACCTTGGAATTATTACACTGAGTAGAGCTATCTGTCCCCCTTCATGCTGGGGACTCAGATCACTGTGCTAAACTTCCTTAAACCTTTTCTCATGGTCATCTCTGTCTCTGACTACCTCTTGTCCCATTTATTTGTGGCGAGGGTGCCACATTACAGCACATTAACTTCTAATTTACTCCTTTTAAATGGCTACTAAACTAGATGACCATGCCGGGTGTCCCCCCACCAGCCTGCCCCTACCCATTTTCTACCCTTTCCCACACTCCCATTGTTTGACCTTTGTGGATTGCATCAACCAGGCTCCATGCCCTCATGCTGCCAGTTGGGTTTGGCCAATTGAAGACCCTGCAGGAGATAAGAGAGTGATTTTGGGGTGCATTAGGATACTTTATCCGTAACCCCCTCACCAGCTCCCTCCCTCGCCAAGCCTCAGGTCAGGTCTGTGTTCTTCTCCCTAAAGCTACCACTCTTCCCAGTAGCTCTCTCCTGTAGCTCTCTCAGGGTCCTAGTAACACTCCCACCTCTTCCTCCCTCCAGGCGGTGGTAATTACTCCCCACTGTTGCTGACTCCAGGGTGCTTCTCCTTCCCTTATCGGTTTCCTTAATGCTGCTCACCCCCTTGGAAACAGTCCTTCCTTAAGTTCTCCTTGTTACCTGTGCAATGTGCATCTGTTTCTTACTGGGACTCTGCCCAGACAGAAACTTCTGATTTACATCTAAAACAAGAATGGTCCCTGCGTGAGCCCTGAGAGATCCTCCTCGGAATGCTGTGTGTGAGCTCTGTGACATCTCTGGGCTACTGGGGCTTTTGAAAATTCACTTCCTAGCTGTTAACTAGAATACATAGTAGAGGGTCCTGGATTAGTGACGTCCTCATACGGGGAAATGTGACTTACTGGAATGTTTTGAGAAGGACAATAGACATGTAAATAGAAGGAAACCTGGAGAGAGAATTTGTAATGACTTTCAGAAATTATATGACAGGCTGGAAAATATCAACAGTTTCAGAAAAGGATTAAATACCTTCCTGGATAACAGACCCTTGCTGGGTCTTATGGTAAAGTGGATGTTTGGGGGAGATCCAGGCCATGTGTGGATGGGATTCCCCAAATGTGACATTAGAAGTCCCTCAGTTAGGACCTGCTGGGCCTCTGTGCTTCCAGGTCAGTAGCTTTTCTGATGGTTTTGCTCTGGGGAGTGCCATGTGCTTGTCTGTCCACTGGCCTGAGGAAAAACTGGAGACCAGAGAGGCCCACGGCCTTGTAGCGGCATCACATCTCACGCCCCACAGCAGCCGAGCCGTCCGACGGCCACCTCTGAGATCAGCTTACACGACTCTCCTGCTGAAACACACTCTGGATTCTCTCACTTCCTCACCCTACTACCCTGTCAGCCCTCCGTTCTGTTGAATTGGTGCACCCGTTTGAAGCGCATGTACCTCTAGGGGAAAAGTAGAATCAAGATCTCTTTCTGGCCACCCATTTCCTGAAGCACAAAAAGGAAATGTATCATAAATGCTTCTTAAAGATGACAGGAAGGGGTAGTGCCACTCCGGGTGGCAAGGGCTGCCACTGTGGTATTTCACAGACCGGGAGGTGAGGTGGCACATGGGGGCTGAGGTCCCAGCCAGGGGCAGCCCTCAGGGTCCAGCCTTCCTGACCTACTCCAGCAGACTGTGGACCTTCAGCCCTCCTGGGCAGGAGGAAGAGGCCTGGGAGGCATTACCTCTATTTCACAGGGAGGAGCCCAAAGCCAGGGAAATCGAGAGCTGCAGCTTTGGTGAAGAGACACTCTCATACCCTGGCTTCCTTATTCATGATTCTTTTACCCTTAAGGATTTTTCTTTTTAATTTGAGGAGTGGGGACTGGGCAGTTGGAGATAGGTTTGTTTGTTTTTAGTGTGGCTACCCTCAAGTGATGTAGCCTTTTTCAGTTCAGCTTATTCTCTTTCAGCCCAGGCCACTCTGTGTCCTTTAGCCAAGTGAGCCCAACCGAGGCCCCTCAGCGTCCCGACCAGCAGAGGTGCAAGAGGCCCATCCTGTTCATTCTTGCTCTGTAAACGCAGTGCAGGAAGGCAGATATGCAGGAACATGGCCAGAGGAGCCAGCCCAGGGCTGGAAAGTGGAGGGCCCTGGAGGGCTGGGGGAGGCTTCTGAGGCCTCTCTGCACTGCTCCTCCCATAGCAGAATGTTCATGGTCCATGCACTTCTGGGAGGGTAGATGGGGCCCAAGTGGGCAGAACACCTGTTTAGTGTGTAAGTCCATGTCCTGTCTTGTCCTTTCCAAGAATTCAGCCATCGCTAGGTTGGCTGCCACTCACCACATGGAGTGGAAGGAAAATTCTCAAACCAGGCACTTGAGCCAAGCCTGACGTGGTCCTCAGCCAGATGTTGCAAGTTCCTAATCTTGACCCAGAGGCCAGGGAGTTGGGGCATCATCTGGAGCCCAGAGTTGGCTGTTACCCACAAACATAGACACCCTGATTGGGACCTACACACCCCGCCTTGCCTGAGGTGGGACCAGGGCCCACTTCGTTCCCATTACATACCATTACAAGATGATGCAACCAGGTTTCAACAGACACTGCCAGGGAAGAAACACATTACAACAGCATGCTTCAATACTTCCTCTGCCCATGCAGGAGGCTTCATCACATCAACAAAGTCGGACCTCTTCCCACCCCAGTGTCTCACCCCACCAAGCTGGAAGTACCTTTTGTCAGGACCATTTACGGCCTTTGAATGGGCCTGCTTTTCGCAAGAAATTAAACCAGTGGCTTTCCATCCTTGCTGCACATTACAGTCATCTAGAATATTAAAAAATACTGATGCCTGGGCCTCACTCTCACCCCAAAGATACTGACTGAATTGATCTGGGTTTTTTAAAAAAAAAAGATTTTATTTAAGTCTTTATTGAAAGATAATATACATGCAAAAAGAAGAAGAAAAGAAAAAAGCACAAACCACAAGTGTAAATCTTGGTGAATTTTGACAAAGTGAATTTACCCTGAGTAATTTGCTTCCAAATCAAGAAGCAACATCACCTGCGTCCCCTGGTGCCCCAAAGGGTAACCACCATTCTCATTTCTAATGGTATAAATTAGTTTTGCTTGTTTTCAAGCTTTATATTATATAAATGGAATCATACAGAATATATTCTGGCTTCTTCCGATCCGCATTGTGTTTGTAAGGTTCATCAGAGCTGTTGCTTGTAGTTGTTAGTTAGTTTAGTTAGTTAATATTGTAGTAGTTAGTTTATTCTCATTGCTATAGGGTATTCCACCATGTGGATATTCCTCCATTTATCTATATTTGGGTATCTGTGTTGTTGTTGGCAATTTAGGGTTCTTATGACTACTGCTGCTGTGAGCATTCATTGGTGGCTTAGAGCATGTTTGCTTGTATTTCTGTTAAGTCCATACTTTGACATGGAATTGTTGGGCAGGTATGAAAATCAGTATGTTCGGCTTTAGTACCTTATGCCAAATAATTTTCCAAAGTGACTGTACCAATTTATACTCCCTCAGGGATGTATGAGAGCTCTGGTTGCTTCACATCTTTGCCAACAATTGGTATTTTCTAACTTTTTCATGTTAGCCATTCTGGTGGGTGTGTGATGATATCACAGTGTGGTTTTAATTTGCATTTCCCTAATGACTAATACAGTTGAGCGCCTTTTCACATGTTTGTTAGCCATTAGTCTTCTCTTTGCACAGTGCCTGTTGAAGGGCTTGGACTTGAGTACTTTTAAGAAGTCCCTTAGGTGGCTCTAGTGTGCAGCCAAGGTTGAAAACCATCGAGCAATACCACAACTTAGCACCTGCTGTTCTGTTTCTCAGTGTCCTGTCTTTGAGCTTAGAGTATTTTGGATCTGAAGGGACCTAATGGACCTGGAGAAAGATAACTGTCACCCGCCACGCCAAGATGAGCCTACCAGAAAGAAGCAAGAGATTGGAGCTAGAGTTTAGGCAGTTGAGAATCTTTGGGAATGTGGTCTCCACTTCAGAAGAGTTCAGAGAGGGCCTGTGGTGTCCCCAGCTGCCACAGGCATTTCCTGACCACAAAAACGACCCCTTGCCGGTCACCCTGGAGCTCCAGGCAATCATGTGGAGGAAGTGGAGGGGCCCTATGCCAGGTACTTCCCGGTTTCCAGGCCAGCATGAGTGGGACCCAGCTCGTGTGGCATTGTGGTCAGGCTGAGGACAGGGGAGCATGTGTTCCAGGGACCTGGGTGGGGCTCAGGGAGGCCTGCTGTCTGTGGCCTGTCTCCTGGTTCAAAGAGCGGCCTGTGAGCCTGTCCCACATGAGTCCAGGCCTGGCTAGCCCTTGAGTTCTGTGGGTTTCCATAAAGGTTCCAGTTGTTGTCTCCCTCACCTGTAATGGTCTCCTCTTCCTCTGCTCCAGGACCTTCCTTGGTCACCCTACCCCTACTTGACCCCTTATTCCTCTGAACTCCTGCAGCACTTAAGAGTGAGAGCACACGATGTGGCTCCTGATTACACTTTGCCTTCTATTAAGTCCTCATTGCATCATCTGTGCTCATCGCATCCCCTCTTCTGGACTGCAGCCTCATCCCAGGGCTGCTGGGTGCTTCTCTGTGCTCCCCCCACAGTGGGTTAAGTGGCATTTGGTAACTCAGTGATAACATCCTCCAAATTGGAAAGGGAGGTGCAGTAAAAATACAAACCACACACAGAATCCTTCCCTCAGACTGGAGCTATGCAGGTGTCAAGCAGCGCTGCCCTGTGCGGGGTCCGTGTTGGCACATGTGCCACTCGTCTGGTAGGCAAGTTGGACTACCAGCAGGGGCTAGGATGCTGGTGCCTGACTGGGTGTGCATAGAGGCCTCTCAAGCAGAGGGGTTTTGCACACCCTGATGGAGTTCACCGGAGTGCCCAGGGCCCGCACCATGTGCTCCTTGAAAAGAGCAGAGTCCACCTTCTGCTGACTGAAGTCCTGCCAGCTGCCTGACGTGAGATGAGGCGCAAGGAGGCACGTGGGCACAGTTGACATTTTGGACCCTGGTGAGCACAGAGCCAACTCCGGGCTCTTGGTTGTTCCATGTCCCCTGCATTCAGGCCCATCTTGGAAATTGCTCTGGACACAGAGCGCTTCATGTCTGATAGTCCAAGTGCAGATGTTGGGGTTCCCTTGATTGGCCCAAATGGTAGCTTGAACCAACCAGCAACCAGAGTGCTGTCTGCAGCCTGGAAGAACACTCTCCTGGCCGTGTATGAGAGTTCTAGTTGCTTCAGTCCTTGTCAACGACTGGCATTTCCTGTCTTTTTCATATTGGCCATACGAGTCTCTTAAAAAGAGAGACCCCTCTTGTCCCACTGACCCTGCACCCCTGCCTCTCCCCTTTCACTCAGCCCCCTACCCAGCAGTCAAGCCCTTCAGTTCTCTCATACTTGGTCTTCAAACTCTCCTTCTCCCCTGGCTCCTGTAGTGCAGTGTTTGGCATGCACCCGTCTCCATCATCCCTGTAATGCTTCCCTCCACCCCCTTCCCCATGGAGTACAGCCATGCTGTCTGCCTCTCATGGCCAAGATTCTGGAAGGAGACATCTCCTCTCTCCTCTTCCTTCTCCTCACCCGCTCATTTATTCAGCAAGTATTCATTTTACCCCTGTCTGTGCTGGGCATAGCAGGGTTCAACAGTGAAAAAGACTAGCTGGCCGTGCTCTCATGAAGCTTATAATCGAGTAGGGAAGACAGACATAAATCATTAACAAGTGTTTATGTAGGGGCTGCCACAGCCCAACAGCACAGGCCAGTTCTCCTCTGCCCTCACGCACCTGCAAATGTCTGCTCGTCTTTTGGGGCTCAGCTCACATGCCACCTCATCTGTGCTGCCTTCCCCATGCTGCACCTGTAGACAGTGTGGCCCGCTGGGCCCACAGCAGCCTTGGGTATAACTATTTCCCACAGAGGTTGAAATCCGAGGGCAGAGACCAGACCACACTCACCTTGGAGCCCCCTGCCTGGCACAGAGCCCAGTGCATTGGAGGTGCTCAGTAGATGAATGCAGGTCCCTGCCAAGACTGAGCCAAAGTGTGTGAACATCTCCAGGGCCTGAGAATCCACATCTTTCTTCTTCCTCTGTTTTAATAGCCTTTTCTTTCTGCTTATCATTATAAAAGTAATTTGGGTTTGGTCACAACCGTGTGCATTTACTTAACAATACTGAACTTTACATTTATAAATGGTTATGAATGTAAATTTTATGTTATGTGTATTTTACAACAATTTTAAAAAAACATAGTGCAAAGATTAAGTACAAAAAAGGAGGAAAAGGTCCATATTATCAAGAAATAAAGGACAAAGGATTTGATTCAGGCAAAATTGTATTTAAAAAATAAGTAGTTTGGATTAGGGAAATGCAAATCAAAACCACTAGAGGGGCTTCCCTGGTGGCGCAGTGGTTAAGAATCCACCTGCCAAGGCAGGGGACACGGGTTCAAGCCCTGGTCTGGGAAGATGCCACATGCTGTAGAGCAACTAAGCCCGTGTGCCACAACTACTGAGCCTGTGCTCTAAAGCCCGTGAGCCACTACTACTGAGCCCGCGTGCCACAACTACTGAAGCCTGTGCGCCTAGAGCCTGAGCTCTGCAACAAGAGAAGCCACTGCAATGAAAAGCCCGCGCACCGCAATAAAGAGTAGCCTCGCTCACTGTAGCTAGAGAAAGCCCGCGCACAGCAACAGAGACCCAATGCAGCCAAAAATAAATTTAAAAAAAGAAAAAAACCCAAAAAAACCCCACAGTGAGATAACACTTCGCACCCTTTAGAATGGCGATTATTAAAAAAAAGAAAAGAAAAATAACAAGTGTTGGTGAAGATGTGGAGAAATTAGAACCCCTGTGCCCTGCTGGTAAGAGTGTAAAATGGTACAGCCACTGTGGAAAACAGCATGGCAGTTCCTCAAAAAATTAAAAATAAACTTACAATATAATCCAGCACTTCTACCTCTGGCTATATATCCAAAAGAACTGAAAGCAGTGTCTCAAAGAGATATTTGTATACCCATATTCATATCAGCATTATTCACAATAGCCAAAAGGTGGAAACAATCCAAGTGTCAAGTGTCCATTGACAGATGAATGGATAAGCAAAATGTGGTATACACACACAAAGGAATATTATTCAGCCTTTAAAAAGAATGAAATTCTGCCACATGCTACAACATGGATGAACCTTGAAAACCATTATGCTAAGAAGTGAAATAAGCCAGACACAAAAGGGCAAATATTGTACGATTCCAGTTATATGAGGTACCTAGAATAGTCAAATTCATAGAGACGGAAAGGAGAAGGGTGGTTGGCAACCACTGGCAGTAAGAGAGAATGACGAATTAGTTTACTGTGTTTGGAGTTTATGTTGAGGATGATGAAAAAATTCTGGGGCTGGATGGTAGTGATGGCTGCACCACAATGTATGTGTACTTAATACCATTGAATTGCACACTTAAAAATGATTAAAATGTTAAATTTTATGTATATTTTGCCATAAAAAAGTAATTTGTGTATATTACAGACATTTTAGAAACTATTGATAAACACAAAAGGGAAAAATTCGAATCATTTCATAATCTTACCAGCTAGAGAAAGCCCGCTGTTAAAATTTCAGTATGTGTCTTCCATTCCCTTCTTGTTCTCTCTCCCTTAAAACAAAAGTGTGTGTGTGTGTGTGTGTGTGTGTCTGTGTGTATCTATCTTTGGAGACCACACTGGACCTATAGAAAGTCTCCTCACGTCTATCTCTCGACTGTTCCCATTGATACTGCTTCCTTCCTTCCAGCCATTCAAAACAAGGCTATCCCTCTTCTGGACATCAATCCTTTGAACAATTTCTCACACCTAATTTCACTGCCCTGTACCTCTCTAGGGTCACACTGCTCTGAAAATGCCCATTCCTTCCATATGTCTGAAAATACGGTACAGAGCAGGCTCAGTAATATGTTGGAAGGGGTTGGAGAGAACAGTGAGTGCCCCTCCCACTTTCTCAGGTACTGCACATCTTAGATGCGTCCATCTGAGCATGTCATCTCCCTTGGATGATGCAGTTGTTGGGGTTCCTGCAAAGGTTACTGACAGTTAAAACCCTAAGCCTGTTGGTCAAGACTGCCCTTGGCCCAGGTCCCCATGCCCTGCCTTGGTGTCCTTACTTCTTGGACCTGGTGCTGGACCTCACATTATCCCTGTTGATTCTTACTCCTAGATTCAGCTTCTGCAGCCAGTCAAGAACCTGTGGCCTCATGCCCAGATGAGCAGATCTACCCTGTCCACTCTGAGGGAGCTTGGAGAAGAGTGAAGGCCCCATAGGCTCTACCCCTGCTGGGCTCTGGGAGGAGCAGCCTCTTCCTCTCTTCTTCCCTTGAGAAGTGGGCCTCCCTCTTTACCCCAGGCACCACTCTGCCCTGCACAGCAGTGAGTCAGCAGGAATGAGCCAAGCTATCAGAAATGAGGGTGCCCTCCACCACATGGGTTCTGTGGGCTGAGGAGGCTGCCATCAGGCCTGGCCCCAGGGCCATGCCACAGCTGTCACGCCTTGTAGAAGTGCCCCCAGGCCCCTACATTTGTTACCACACATTTGGGCAAACTCCTTCCCCAGCTTTGCCACCTGGTCCAGGAGCCAGGGCATAGCCAGCTTCATTGGCAGTGAGAGGTGAAGCAAGAGGCCACAGCCACTCAGGTGACTAAAGTTCATGTCTGTGCCCAGCCTTCATTTGTTTCCAAATCCAGCCACAGACGTGAGACCCTTCTCTCTTGGCTCTGAGGCCTCCACGGAAGGGTTTATTTAAGGTTTTAACCAGAACCTTTATAGCCCAGCCCTGAGAAGATTACCTTTTTACTGCAACTTTGATTAATGATTGATCAAAAAGTGATACTAGAAACACTGAAGAACAAATTTGCCCTAGAGATTACAAAGGTCTACATCTGCCAGGCTTGGGGACCTGACCACCTGCTCCAAGGTCAAACCAGGGTAAGGGTGCATCGGAAGACCCACCCCACACACAGTCAGTCTCTCTCTCACACACACACAGGGGAAAATACAGATGTAAATGTCCTTAAATCCTTTTTGGAATTAGCAGGGACAGAGCAAAAGGACATAAGGGCTCTTAATAGAATTTTTCTTTCTTTTGTTTCCATTAATGCGTATTACAAATTAGCATCTTAAAGGGAAATTTGGAGTGTGAGGAAGAGAGGGGGTTGTGTGAGGACCATGACCTGGGCTTCCTGCAGACCTCCAGCCCCAAAGAGCTGACATCTGAAATGTGTTCAACACCAGGCAAGGAAGGGGGAACAAAGTTTCACAAGCACTTGTGGGAAGAGCCTTGGGGAGTGATTGGGCTGTGCTCAGCTGTGCTCTGGCTGTTTTGATGGTCACTGAGGCTGTGAGTCCTAGTGGGGTCCACAGGCCACATCAGAATCAAAGGGCCCAAATCTACCACCTCAGAGACTGGGGAGCCAGGAATCTGCATTTTAACAACCTCCCCTACCTGGGGTTCAGCCGGTCCCCACCCTCTGTGAGCCCCAGGGAGCAGGGTACTGGCTGGAACACTTTTTTCTTACCCCTCAGCTCCTCTGGTGCCCTAGGGCATGATGAGTGGAGAGCTGGCAAAACAGCTTCTAAATGGAAACTGGAAAATGAAACTGGAAATCACAGCCTCACAACCCAAAGAGCTGGGGCTTCTTTTCCACAGGGAGAGTCCCTGAGGGAGAAAGAAGCAGAAGAGGGGAGAGAAGCATGTTTAGTGAAGGCAGCAAGGTGTTCCTTAAGGAGCCTAGCAGTGGGCACACTGATGCAGGGTTGCGACGGCAGCCTGCAAGGCGGGCAGTGCCAGCAAGGATGGCCACAGCGCTGCGCCCACTTCCCCAAGGCTGGCTGGCTGCCGTCAGCCCTGGAGGGCTTCCTCTCCAGCAAAAGCTAATTTCACGCTTTATGCTGAATAGCTATTTTCAGAGGTACTTTAGGAAGGGCTCTGGCTCTCGGTTAATCTGAAAATGTTTAATTCTGAAAACACTTCTCAGAATTGAACGTTTCATACCAGCGTTTCATACCAGCAGCTTCGTGCCCCGTTGGCTACCTTCACCCACCTTGCCCCTCTGGGGCTCTCCCACATGCACACGTAGGACTTTGATGAGGAATGGAGGTGCTTGAGTTTAGCTGAGGATCAAAGATCAAACACGCTAATCTGCCCTCCCCTCTGGTCTCCTACACCACACACACCTGAGTTTGTGCTCAGCCAGGCACAAACACTAAAAGCAGCTGCCGCAAAAGCACCGCAAAAGCACCGCTTGAGGCAACTTTGAAGATACTTAGCAGAGCAGCTTTCATGGAAGCAGATTTCCTGAACGGACAGGAATGCGGGGGAGAGGAGGGCAGTGGGATAGGGGCCAAGAACTGTCCCTACCTGCTAACTCCACACCATCCTGGCTTCCCCAGCCCCCAATCCCACACACTCCTTCTTTGGTTAGTACCCTGAAGGGGTATCCTCTCAAAGCACGCTGTGTTTTCCAGCTATTCGTGTAATTATTTGCCTCATGTCTGTGTCCCTCACTGGAACTAAACTCCTCAAGGCCTGAAACATGGTCTGTGTTATTTACTGCTGTATCTTTGATGCTTTGAATAGTGCCTGACTCTTGGTAGGGGCACAAAAAAATGTATGTTCCATGAGTGAGGGCAGCCTGAAATGCCCAGTAGAAAGACAGCACTCCAGCAAGGGATACGCACTGGCATATCTCAGTGTCCAGACCCCACCCCAGGCCCTCAGAGTGCCTTTAGCTGAGGATGCCGTGGACAGATAGACGCCCCAGCTCTGCTGCCTGCAGTCCCCAGACCCTTGCCCATGGAATGCTTTAACTGCTCCATGTGTACAGGCAAAGGCTTAGCAGGAGGAGGTGGGAGGTGTGGCGTTCTTCTGTCACTCACCCTCCATGGCCCTGGCTTTGCCCCCCTTACCTGACAGATGGGCTCACATAGCCTCTTCTCAGGAGGCCAGGACACCTGTCTCCCTGGGCTACCCAGAAAAGAAAGGCCACTTCATCATATTTTTTATTCTTATTTTTTTATTTTTGGCCACACAGCATGCAGGATCTTAGTTCCCCAACCAGGAATCGAACCTGCGCTCCCTGCAGTGGAAGCGCAGAGTCGTAACCACTGGACCGCCAGGAAAGTCCCAAGAAAGGCCACTTTTAGCCTGTGGGTCAGGAGGAGACAAGTTGGGGCTGGGTGCGGGGAAGAGGGGGAGGTGTGAGTGATTAAAAAAAAGAGGAGGGCAGAAGAAGGATGCCAGTGAATGGTCCTCCGGGAGGAGATGTGGACATGGGAAGCAGCCCTCATGTCAGGCCCCACACCTTTTATTCTTCTCAGCCTCACTTTCTCATCCATAAATAGGATTTGTTCTTGTGTATATGCCTTGAGGGGCAATATAACAGAAGATAAAAGGGCAGACTTTGGAATTGGGCTATCTGGGATAAAATCTCAGCTCTGCCTTTACAGACTAGTAATTGACCTTGAGTCAGTTACTGAATCTGTCTTTGCCTCATTTTTCTCTTCTGTCAAGTGGGAACAATTATAGTGGATTCTATGAGCTAATTCATGTTCCTGACACCTGGTGAGGGCTCAGTCATTGTTAAGCTATGATTACCTTAGCAAGGCTTGTGAGGATCCAACAAGATGGCAGCTATGAGCACAGTTCCCAGACTCGAAGGTGCTGTACAAATATGAGGAAAGAGGGGAGTATTATTTTGGAAATGTTGAAGGCACAGCTTCCCTCCCACATTTGTCTGGGGTGGGGCAACAGTTTTACTTATTTAATGTTAAGCTAGAAGATGCACCAAAGGAAGGTGAAAAACTGAAACCGCCAACCGTTTGAGCAGTAGGCTGCACTGAAACAGTGTGGCCAGTGCAAATGTTAAGGGCCTGGGCAAGGCCCACTTCCTCCCTACGTGCCATGGGTCTTCCTCATACCAGCAGCTTCCCAAGGCTACAGGAAGTGGGTCCAGGAACACTCGAGGGTGTGTGCAGGGAGGCTTGGGCCGGAGGGTGGCAGCTGCTGGGGAGAGAACAGAAGCCTTTCAGGTCCTTGGTGGGTCCTGCGGCCGCCTGTGCAGTAGCCCCTGCCCTCTCCCAGGGACGGGAGAGGCCTGCCCAGGACGGGCGTGTAGCCTACTCCCCGCCAAGCCTCTTCTCTCTTGAGGTTGCAAGCCACTGTACAAAAGGCATCCAGCCCGAGAGAGGCAGGCTGGAGAGGAGAGCCGAATCTTTTCTCAAAGGAAGTGCAGTTGTGGTTTTGAGACGTTCACTTCACATCTGTGGTTGGCGTTTCCCAGAGTTCTCAGAGGTGAATGCAGGGTCAGCCCGATGTCGCCAAATAAGGTTCACCAGTGACCTTAGCAACAGGCTTCGCTGCCCATTGGCTGCCACTGCTGCTGCCAGCCAATGCGGCCTCTGCGGGCCGGCGCTGAAGCTGGGCTGAAGCTTCCTCATGTGCAGGGATCCAGCTGCTCCCTGTCAGGAATCACTGCCCTTTGAGGCAGCCACAGATAGGTAGAGAGCTCTGGGCAAAGGTGCGAGGGTGGCAGGACTGCCTGGGTGCCCACGTCTCAGAGTCGACCAGGCCAGCACTCCAGTGAGTCTTCACACAGCACCGATCTGCACCGTCAGCTTGATGGCCTGCTCCCAGCTTGCCAAGATGAGTTGTTCCCTACCACTCCCACCTTGTCCTAGCTGTCAACCTTGGAACTCCATAGTTCCTATTTCATAGTTCTGTTCGTTCCTCCTTTGTGCCAGGCACTCTGCTAAGCTCCTTCTACACATTATCTCTTTTAACTGTCTCAATAACCCTGTAAGTGAATTAGCCGCATTTTACAGATGAGGAAACTGAAGCTAAAGAAGGTAACCGGCCCAGTGTTGCACCAGTAAGTAGGGAAGCCACAATTTAAACCCAATTTAAACAAATCCAGATCCTACACTATTAACTGTTGCACTATATTGCCAGTTGCTCCGTGTCTGTGTGTCTCAGTGTCTTCATGTGTGGCATGGGATGATAACACCTACCTCACGGGTTTGGGTTGTGGATTATGTGGAGTGACTTACGTGCAGGAACCTAGTGCAGAGCGGCGGCTTGTCCAGCGGCACAGCTTGGCACCTGTAGGCTTGGTGCCTGATAGGTGTGTTCCACAGGCACCCTGCACGTCCCTCTCGCATGGAGTGTGCTGCTGAAACATTGAGGTTTCTGAACTGGACTTCTCTGGGGCCCTCACATTTGCTTTCCACTTCCTCATTCTCAGCCTCCTCCCACTCTCACCCAACTACATCACCGAAGTAGGGAGGCTGGAGAGGAGCCTGCTGCTAGAGGCCCCGGCCTGTGAGTGCCAGAGGGGACAGGATGGCTGGGCTGGAGGGGACAAGTTTGGAGGACCGAATGTAGGCCAGTCAGACTGCAAGGGCAGGCATCCCTCATTTCCTCTATCCCAGATACAGCACTGCTTCCCTGAGAAACATTTTCAGAATTGAAAAATATGTAAGTGATCTGGTAAAGATGAAAATACATGTACCCTGTAACCCAGCAGCCCCACTCCTCAGAATCTGCTCTAACCAAAGTCTTACTCATGTGCACCACAATATTCACAAATAAATTGTGCAGTATTACTGCAGTGAAAATGAATGAACTACTGCGACCTGTAATACTGTAACATTGGATAATAATACTGTAATAGTACTGTGACTCTCATCAACATAACGTTAAATGAAACTGCAGAAGAATACACACAGTATAATTCCTTTCATGAAAAGTTTAACAACTGGCAAAACTGAACTGTATTGTTTAAGGATATATGCAGAGGAGGTAAAACTATAAAAAGCACAGAAATTATTATCACAAAAGGCAATTTAGGGGACTTCCCCGGTAGCGCAGTGGTTAAGAATCCACCTGCCAATGCAGGGGACACGGGTTCAAGCCCTTGTCCCCTGAGGAGCCTTGGAAGAAATGGAAGGTCTGGGAAGATCCCACATGCCACAGAGCAACTAAGCCCGTGTGCCACAACTACTGAGCCCGCGTGCTGCAATTACTGAAGCCCGTGCTCAGCAACAAGAGAAGCCACCACAGTGAGAAGCCCACACACCACTACGAAGCGTAACCCCCGCCCTCTGCGACTAGAGAAAGCCTGCGCGCAGCAGTGAAGACCCAACGCAGCCAAAAAAAAAAAAAAAAGTCAATTTAGTCATGAGCACAGGGGAGGGTTGGGGTTGTGATAAGGAGGGGCATAGGGGTCTTTGAGGGTGTTGGCATTGTTTTATCTCTTAACCTGGTGGTGGCTATACAGATATTTGCTTTCTATTTTATACTTATTAAACTGAACATATGCTTTGTGCATTTTTCTGCATAATTATTGTTTTGCAAAAAAAAGTGTACGTGTCATTTCCAGCACTGAACAGTGCAGTGAAGGGACAGGACGACAGAATGAGCTCTACCCCACTTGAGACTTTTGGAACAGCATTCAGGAGTTTCCACACTGTTTGCTGAACCACAACTTTTACTGCAGATGAGGAGCCTTGGAAGGAATGGAAGATAAAAGCCATTATGCAATTTAGGATTGAAGGATATCCTTTGACATATCACTGCAGCTGGGGATGAGGAACCAGTGCTTGTGGAAACAGGGACCGGATCACACCATGGTCAAGACCTGGCTGGACTTGAGGGGATCTGAAGGGGCAGAAGGACACATGCAAAGACCGTACCTGGGACCCAGCCTGCTTGGTCCCCATAGAGGGTTAATTCAGCTGGAGTTCCCATCCCAGGATCCCCTCTTCAGGGATGTGTGTATTTGTTGATTGTCTGCCGTATGACTGACCCCTTCAGAATACTGAAAGAAAATGGCCTTCAGCAGTGGCTGAGACAGGGCCTTTTCGGATGCACAATAAGGAGTCTAAGGCTACAGGATGAGGCCTTCCTGACTCTGCCTCCTAGGGTGCTGGCATTTCTAAGCTGGCAAGCTTGTTTTATTCATCCTTACTTCCCTAGCCTGGAGTAGGCCATGAATGACAGTTAATAAACGTTTGTGTTGTGAGCCAATGTGTAGAATATATGCTGTAGAGAGTAAGGCCTCATCAGGTCCCAGAGAGGCAGCCTCCCAGACACCCTGCTTCTCTGGTCCATCTCCAGACACCCTGTTTCTCTGGTCCATCTCCAGACATCCCAGCCAGCTACAGCAGACTTCCTCAGGAGGTGCCCAGGGCTCTGGCCCAATGGCAGCCTGTCAGGTGTTAAAGATAATCCTCCTTTTTCTTCTCCGAGCTAAACATCACCAGTTTCCACAACCATTTGTCTTATAGATCCAGTATTCTGGTTATCCAGTCTGGAGAGGCAATAAGAGGATCCAGACATGGTCTGAACAGGCAGAACCATGGATGCAGATGGCAAATTTGGGTTTGTGTGCTTTGACCGTCAGTGTATTCAAGCTGTGATGGTGACAGCTGCTGGCATGGCCTCTGACGTGGTAGGAAGGTTCAGGGTCACTGCTGAGCGCCTTTCTTTCTTTCTTTGGTGTTCTCATGGGCTTTATGTAGACACTTTTTTGATGTAAAACCCCAAGCTGTAGTCCTTGTCACAGTGTTGTATTTCTCCTCAACTCTCCTGGAGACTCCCTGAGAGCTGGCTAGAAGTAAACACTCCATAGGTATTAGCTCCTGTTATTTACTTTATTGTTTTCTTTATTTGAATGAACAATCATGAATTCAGTGTCATTTATTGAGCATATACTATATGTCAGGCACTGCTAGGTGCTGGAATATAGCAGTGAACAGAATAGGCTTGTCCCTTCACTCTGGGAAGACTTGTTGATTGAATGGTTGAACTCATTATGATCCACACCACCACCACCAGACATTCAGACATTCACTGGGTGCTCTCTGTGTGTTCAGTTCAGAATATATCCTCTCTGCCTTCCAGTGCTGGAATGTGGGAGTTGTTGAGAAAGATACCACTGTGGGAGTGAAAAAACACTGGACTTGAAATCTCTAGAGATCAAGTCCTAGCTCTGCCAGAAACCCACTGTGTGACCATGGGTGAGTTGGCTTGACCTCTCTGAGCCTCAGTTATCTTGTCAGTGAAATGAGAATAACAATACATCCCTCAGAGGCAAAAGAGGATCAAATAGGGTCACTATACTGCACAACTCCAGGGGGGTGCCATTCAAATTTTAGTCTCTGCAGCTGCTGGTGGCCTAGGATTAAATGAGACCACTTTTGCTGTGCGACCTGAAGTTAACAGTCAATAAACGATAGCTATTGTTATGTACAAGTTAGAGGGAAGCAGGGTTCACTGCAGGCCAGCAGGCTGCATAGGATTTGGCCAGGCTTTGTTCTTCAAGGAAGGGCAGGGCTCTGAGAAGTACAGACTGTGATGCAGGCAAGTGCCAGGAGCTAGCGACTCCCAGGGCAGGTCTGGGAGAAATGAGGCTGGTGAGGGAGGTGGTAAGGAGAAGCTACTGGAAGCTGAGCATGGAGTAGGGATGGATGAGACTAAGACGAATACTTTAATTATTGAGCTGCAGAGAATCCTAGAGAGCATCTTGTCCAGCATCCAGTCTCACCGGGCCAGCAGAGGCCAGGGAGGGAAAGTAGTTGAGTCTCCGAGATCCTGCAGCAAGGGCCAGGGTCAGGGCTCCTGCCTGTGCAGAACCCAGCTCAAATGACTCTTCTGGCCCAGTTTATGGTTCCACAAAAGGAAGTCCCTGGCATTTTTCACATATATATATATATATTTTTTTTCTAAATATAAAAGTACTTATAGGTCATTGTAGAGCATTTTTAAGTTATACAAATATAAAGAAGAAAATTTAATCACCTATAGTCCTACCAAAGCTACCACCATTAGTATTCTGATGCATTTCTTCCAGTAGGTATCCCACATATAAAATTATATATTATATATTCATTTGATTGGAATTGTATTGTGTATAGTTTCATGTTCCACCTTTTCCCTGTAAAATCGTGAGTATTTTATGAGAAGGAGGGACTGTTTTTTATGCAAAAGAAACTCTAGAAAATTTTTTTTCTTAGGGGAAAGAAAAGGTGCAAAGCCCCAGTCTGCGGGTGGTTGGGAGGACATCCTGCGGGCTGCAGGGTGGCTCTGTCTCACGTCCGGTCTGAGCTCTGAAGCAGTGGCTCAGAGAAAGACAAACCCTTCTCTCCTCTCCTGGCCAGGGTGCAGCCTCCTGCCTGTGGGCAAGGCAGAGTTGATGAGTCTGCACTCACCCTTCCTTCCCTGACACAGGATGTATGCTCATCCACTCCATACAGAAGTCTGTGGGGCCGTGATCGTTATTGCTCATTAATAACAACAGCTTCTCAGTCTGTGTAGCACAGCATTTTCTCATGCATTATCTGACCTGAGACTCACACACACTGTGAGGCAGGTAAGACAAAAGCTGTTAAACCTTTTCTGGATGAAGAAGCAGGCTCCAAGAGGTTTAGTGCCTTATTTGAGGCCACACAGCCAGTAAGTGGCAGAGCAGGGATTTTATGAAGATATGGCTGACATCCACTTTAGTGATTTTTTTTCCTCTAAACCTTTTTCTCTCTAGTCCTAGGTTTTCCTAAGCCAAACTGAATTCCCTTAGTGAGGCCAAAGACAGAGAGCTTTGAGCATTATGGGTGTGTGGAAAGGACACAGAATGCCACCCTGGGAGTCCTAAGGCAAGTCCTGCCAGCTCTGGCTGGATGTGCTGGGTAGCCTGACCTCAGGGCAGCTCTTCCTGGACAGCTCAGAGCCAGAACCTCTGGAGCTTTGGGGAATAGGTTCAAGGAGGCAGCTGTTTCCTGTAGGCACATCCAGCAGAGGCACTATTCTTCGGCATCCTTCTTGACCCACCCAAGTCACGGAGGCCCATTCCCTGCGCAGGGCTCCAGAGTCACAGTGTCTCCCAGGACAGAGTCGGCTCTTTCACAGAGCGACTGTGGGACTCTGTGAGACTGACTCTAACCAGGGGATTCTGAGCAGTTACATCCTTCAGGTGGTATCCCAGTATTGCTGCTATAACAAATTCCCATAAATTAAGTGGCTTAAAACAACACAAATTTATTATCTTACAGTTCTCTAGGTCAGAAGTCCAAAATGGGTCTTAACTGAATTAAACTCAAGGTGTCAGCAGGCTGCGTTCCCTTCTGGGGACTCAGTAGAGAATCTGCTTCTTCGCCCATGCTAGCTTCTAGAGATCACCTGCATTCCTTGCCTTGTAGCCTCTTCCTCCATCTTCAAAGCCAGCAATGGCTGGTCAAGTCTTTCACATAATGCTGCCTCCCTGATTCTGACTCTTCTGTCTCCTTCTTCATTTAAGGACCCTTGCGATTACACTGGACCCATCCAGATAATCCAGAATAATCTCTTTATTTTATTTTATTTTATTTTATTTTTTTGCGGTACGCGGGCCTCTCACTGTTTTGGCCTCTCCCGTATGCGGAGCACAGGCTCCGGACGCGCAGGCTCCACGGCATGTGGGATCTTCCCGGACCAGGGCACGAACCCGCGTCCCCTGCATCGGCAGGTGGACTCTCAACCACTGCGCCACCAGGGAAGCCCAATCTCTTTATTTTAAAGTGAGCTAATTAGCAACCTCACTCCCCATTGCCATGTCACAGATTCCATGCATTAGGATGTGGACATCTTTATGCCACCATGGACCATTATTCTGCCTACTCCTCTGGGTTCTCCAAGGGCTCCATTCTCAGGCATAGAAAGCAGGCCGGGCCAGACCACAGTCAGGATGTGCCCACCCTTATTAGGAGAGGTCCTTTATGCCTAGGTCCCCTCCCACCTTTTCTGCTCCTCACTCAGCTCAACCTGTCCTGGATTCCTCTTTTCCCATGCTCTGTGCCCAGTCTTGGGTGGAGATGGGCTAGGCAGGAAGTGCCAACACGTGTGGACATGGACGAGGGGGGATGCAAGGCTGGATGCAGCAGGGCTCTGGGAAGCCCTGGGGGCTGAGCACCTCCCACCCAAAGACCGTAGGGCTTCCAAGGACTGGGGCCTCTGAGAACTAAGGCACTGAATTCTAAGGGAAGCTCCAGGCCTGGAGGGGCAGGCAGCCAGACACTGAAGTCCCTCCACCTCAGCATCCCTGGCTGCCCTTGACAGCCAGAGGTCACCTGGCCCCTTTCCTCAGTATGACTGCCTGTCTGCCTTTACTCATTCCCTTTTCCCACTCCTTTCCTGGGCCTCAGGCTGGAACTTTGTGGGAGCCTGTGGAAGCAGTGGGCCCTGCAGAGCCTCTGTCCCTGAGCTGCCTGCTGAGGTCCCCAGGGATATAAGACCCAGTAGGAGGGCCAGTGGGCAGTGCAGAGAAGGAGGGGCTGGACAAGGCCTTTGGTCCTCCAAGTAGGGGGACCAACTCACCCCAGTTTGCCCAGGACTCTCTCAGTTCTAGCAATGAAAATTCCCACATCCCAGGAAACTCATCTGTCCTGAGCAAACTGGGATAGTTGGTATCCTGCCTCCAAGGCCCTTTGCCCCTCCTAATCTACTATAGATTACTTTGTCAGCCTGGATGGCTAGCCCTTTGGACTCTTGGATGCCAACCTCTGCACGGTATCTGGGAGCAGAGAGATCTGGGGGCTGGGGAAGGGCCCCAAGCGAGTGCCGGGGAAGTATAGATCTCTGCTTGCAGTGTTCCTGGACCCATGCCTGCATCTGCATGGGACAGAGCTCCTAAATATATGCACGGGGGGGGGGTGAAGAATTGTGTTTGTACCCGATTTCTAAACATTTAATAGCATGATTACTTTTGGGTGGTGTATTGCAGGTGGCTTTAATTAATGTTTCTATTTACTTATCTGTATTTCTTACTCTGTACAATTAAACCATGTTCCTTTTACTTGTGTACATTTTTAATAAAAGAAAGTAATTAATGACTCAGACTTCCATCCCCAGCAGTCCTGCTGAGGGACACAGATGGGTTGTGCTGCATGTCGTGGGATACAGTGGCTTTTGTTCTGGGCTGGTTGGTCATGGCCCATTCTGCCCAAGGCTCTACTGCAGGGTCAGAGCTAGTTACCACTCTGTGCCTTCCCTGTCTCTCAGCCTTCTCCCTGCACCCCAGAGTCCAGCCTGGATTGTCCCCCAAGGAAGGACTCAGAAAAGCCAGGTGGACAGTGGGTAGAGAAGGTGAGCAGATGCTAACTGCAGGGCTTTGCTGACCCAGCATTTTGCAAGAGATGTTCTCAAGTGCCAATCCTGCCTGAGCAGGATCTCCTTCTGTGAGAATATGGAGGAGATGAGCTGCTTGCCTCTGAGGAGCTTCCAGTCTGGTTGGAGAGGTTGGGCATGTGGGGAGTAGCAGACAGGAAGGGGACGGGCACTGGCTGGTGAGGTTTTGCCTGTGTGAGCTGTCAGATACAGGAGGGCCCCGGGACTGCATTGCATGTGTCTCAGTCTGGCCAGAGACCAAAACTGGGGTCCTCCCAAGTGTCCTGAGGCAGGCCCCCAAAGTGGGGGCAGATGGTCTCCTAGGAGGAGAACTCTGGCTGCTTGCCAGTGCATGACAGAAGGGTGGTGATGAACTGTTCTCAGACGCTGTTCTGAGTCTTAGAAGTTTGGACACCCTTCAGGCCCTCCTCTGCCACACCCCACCCCACACACCTAGGAGCTCAGCCCTCACCCTGGCAAGCCCAGAAGGAGCACCAGAAGGGGAGCCCTGAGTCCCCAGCAGAGGCAACCACCCTTCACCTCCCACAGGCAAGGGCAGCAGCCCTCACCCCAGTTCACCATCGCGGTCGTATGGGCAACGTGAAAGGACTTCTTGACTTTTTCTCAGTTTTAAGGAAAGTAATTGCTATTCTGCCCTAATGACTCCCTCCCTCCCTGTTCACCCCAGATCCCTAAACACCAGCTCCACACAACCGAACAACTTGCTCGTTCCATGAAGTCAGCTTTCTCAGAGAAACCTGGCACACGATTCCCCCTGCCCCCACCCCAGGGCTCATGTGGCCTGGGCTGCTTACTTTGCTCCTGAACTATGATCCCTAGCGTACCCCTTCACCTGTCTGAGCAAAGGTGTGGCTGAATATTTTTAACTGCTGTGGAAGAACTCACTGCACCTGCCCTAATCCCGGCGGATTCAGGATGGGCAGCGTGAGGGAGAAGTTGATAGTAGAGCCAGACACCCCGTATCCACCTGGATGGTAAGGAAAAAGGGATGGGAGAGACGTAGAAGGACCCAGGCCAATCCAAGGCATATGGCCGGGAATGAAAGTGAGAGCCACCCTTGCTTCCTCTCAGCAGAGTCTGGAGGGTGGGGGAGGCCTTCCCTGAAGGAAACCTGCCAGTGAGTCTGAGAGCCCACCTGATGTAAGGCAGCAACCAGCCAGCTGCCAGGGGCGCTGGGTTTTCTCAGGGACCAGGAAGCCAGGATTAGACTCAAAACAGGCAGAGGGTGGCTCCAGCCTTGTGGCTGTGAGTTAGGATGCACCCTTGATGGGCTTGGCTCATACAGTTACCCAGAGTCCAGATCTCTGAGGATCCCAGGACTCAACAAAGGGTCTGATTTAAAGCAGGAGAACGAGAGAGACCCCGTTGCCTTGCTCAGACAGAAACGCAGCTGAAAAAGTCCTTTTTGATCCCTAGAGCTGAGATAAAGCCTAGCAGGCCAGAGTCCCCTGGAGCTGGGAGCTGGTTCACAAACGGACATGCGTGGCTGAGGTGCCCTCTACATTGAAGCCAAGTTACCGGCCTGTCTGTTCCGCCCCCTGGGGGCCCCACCCAGTGAACTGCAGGTGGCCTCTAGGGCATTTGCATCGCCTCCCTTTAGGATCAAGTCAAAACTCACCTCACCAGGGCCCTGGGGCCTGTAGCCGCCGAGCCATGTTGCCTGGGGTGAGGGCAGGGAGCTGAAGGGAGGGGTCCCACACAGTGTCCAGAGCAGCTGCAGCTTTTGCTACCTTCCCTCTGTGTCCCCAAATGCTTTTTCGGCACGAGGTGCTAGCTGTCCCAGGCAAGCTCTTCCAAACTTCTTCCCCAGGCCTCAGTTTCCTCCTCTGTGGGCAGCCTGACATCGTGGAAACAGCCTGGGTTCCGGGCACAGACAGATGTGGGTTGGAATCCAGGCCCCATACTGATTAACTGAATCATCCTGGACAAGCACCTTGTGCTGGTTGAGCTCTGGTTTCCGTGTCTGTGAACAGGGGCTGTGGTGGGGTGCCAGTGCCATGGTGTATACAGGGTGCTTGGCACAGTGCCTGATGCAAAGTGAGCACTCAAGGCTGTGTTGTCATCATCCAGCTGGACTGTGAGGTCCTTTTCAGTTCTGCTCCTTTCTGAGCTCGTGAAGCTGGATGAGGGATGGTGTGGTGGGTGAATGTCTGTCTCTCCCCTTGTACTCAGCCCTCATGTCCTTGCCTCATTGCCTCCGGTATCTCCCCAATTGAAATTCAACCCAGCACAGACTCCGTAGGCCTGCCTCACCATTGAGCCTGCAGAAGTGGGGGGTTCTTTTACAACTCCCCACCCCTAGGAAGTCAGCAGAAATGGGTCTCTTGGGAGCTGCCTGGAGCTAGGAAAACCAGGTAGCCAACCAGCTATGCCCTTGTGCTGCCTTAGACTTGGACTCACAAGTGAGCCCTGGCTGACAAAGACAAGTCTTATTCTGCCCAGTACTTTGACTCCTGGAAAAGGAAGTACATGAGCTCCTCATTCACCCTCCAAGCCTCTGCCCCCGTGACTGCTGGCATAAGTGGGGAAAGGTTAGTGCAGAGTTCTGATGAATTTCAAACATTCTCATGATGGGAGGGTTAGCTGTGCCCAGATTAAGAAAGGGCGTTACGTCTGACAGACAAAAGCTTCCTGGGTGCTCCAACAGGGCTGCTGAGGAATCCTGTACCCCACTAATACAAGGATTTTTGGATGTGTGCAAATCATGTGAAAGAACACCCAGTGGTCCCAGAGAATGACAGCCTGGGTATGACCCGGCCCCACCAGCCTGGGGGCATCACTTGCAGAGGAAAGGACTTCACCTCCAACCAGGCCCAAGACTTTTTCCAAGACTTCAGTTCTGTCTTTGGCAGTCCCCACCCAAGGCTTGCAGAGAGATCTGAGGATGCGCTTATCTTGCACACAGTGCACTGAAAGATGCTGAATACTGATATATCAAGAAGGGATGGTTTGCATGTCTTCCCTAAAGGTCTTCTGCCACCATGAGCCTTTGTATGGGAAGCTAGCATATTAGCCTCTAGCTTCCTTCCTATTGCCAAGTAAGCTGAATGAGTAACAGCCCAATTAAAGTGACACCTTTGGAGTAAGGCAAGGGAACTCCTATTACTAACCAGAAATGCCCTTGAACATCTATAGACTTGGTAGGGCAGGAGTTCTAGCTGGTGTGCCTGAGCCCCACGTTGCCGGTTTACCCCATTGGAAAGTGGTCCTTCATGACAATGATGTTATCACAACCCCAGCGAAACAGGTCTTTCAATGAACTCCTAGTCCCTCAGCCAAGAGCTTCTACCATTAGCACTTAAACTGAAATTCTTGGGAGTGAGCCACAAAAGCATTGGCAGATTCTTCGAATGAATTTATTATGCCCAAATCTGACACCGATTATACTGATGTTGCTCCATTTCAGGCACTGTCTAATGAGTTAGTATCAGCTGCCATCCTTAGGTGAGCATTTGGACTTTACTGTTACTCTTGTCAGGCATGGGCTGAGGTCCATGGTGGGGTGTGGTGAGACAGCTCACCATCCTGGAAAATCTGGCTCCATCCCACACTACTCCTTCATGTCTGGTCCTTAGGATTCAGCTCCCTTGTGATGGGGAGGGGTAGGTTTTTGGGGTCCCTCCCTGGACATTCCAAGGAGTTGGTTCCAATTGTTTCGGATGCCTAGGGTAAGAAGAGTTAGAGACCAGGACTCCGTCTTGGCTCTAGAGATTAGGACATCACTGATGGAATTCCTCTCCCATTTTGGTAACTTACAAGTGATGAACTTTGCATATTAGAACTTGAGAGATTTCCACACCTGCCTGGGACTTCAACATATCCACTGCCTACTCTGTCAGGGAATACATCAAAGGACAAGAGGAGAGAAGTCAGAAGCAGTCCCCGCTGTTTGCTCTGGGTTGCCTCCCTTCCTCCCCACCCCTCCTGGGTCTACTCTACCTGGCTTCACACCACTCCCAACCATCCTTAGCTGGAAAAGCCACGCACTAGAAGACCTTACCAAGCCCCCAGTTAGAAGCCATAGGAGGCTAGCCTCCCCATCCTATTTTCCTCAGTAAGGGTGGGGCCCTGCAAGAGCTGGGAATAGTCATCTTATCCCTCCCCTTTGGCCCCCAGATGATGCTAACTCTTGAAAAATCCAGGTGGATCTTCTGATGGACAGTGCTTGAGGCTGGTCTATCCAGGCATCCAAACAGAATGTCTACCCAGCAGGAGGGCCACCTGCCGTTCAGGGAACAATACTTCCCAAGCTTTGCAGAGCAAGTCTGACTGAACTTCGCCCATTTTCCAGTTTTTTCATTATTTTCTCACTCAGCCTTCTCTCTCCCACACTCCTTCCAGGTGGCTAGGCCCTACAAGGGGGTGTCTGGGACCAAGAATATGGAAGATGTGTCCACATGGCTTGGTGTCCCTGAGTGACCCCTTCACTGCCATGGCCTCATTCCCTAGACGATGCTAGTGATGCCTGCTGGCTCCCCTTGGCCAGCCTGCCTACTGCTTTGGGTGCTGTTTAGCCCCAGGGCCAGACTGTGGAGGGAAATGAGAAAAGCCTACTTCCACATCTCTGCCTCTCAGACACTGTGACTTGGTTCTTATCTGAGACCCTTCATTGCCAATATATCAGTGATTCCCAACCTGTGGTTTTCAGAAACACTGTTCTGATCAAAGATATCCCTTCACAGAGATGCTGTGAATCTCTATTGGCCCAGCCAGAACCCTGAAAAGATGTGGAAGAAGGAAGCCTGCTTCACGTAAGGTCATCCACGGTTTTCCTAACACATTTGTACATGGAGCTGTTTCACAGCACACTGCAGGCTGGTATTCAGCACCAGTTATTATTGGCTGTCAAAATAGTAAAATACTTTTGAACAGTCAAGTAAATTAGCCTCAAGCCCCTGTCCCCAGTGTCCTCCAACCACCCCAGGCCCTCCCCCTCAAATCTGCTCCCAATCCAGTATCGACTTGTACTGTCCAATATGGTAGCCACTGGCCACATATGACTTTTAAAATTCTAATAAATAAAATTCCAGGGACTTCCCTGGTGGTCCAGTGGTTAGCACTCCACACTCCCACTGCAGGGGGGCACAGGTTCCATTCCTGATCAGGAGACTTAAGATCCCGCATGCCTCGTGGCGCAGACAAAAAAAAAAAAGAATTAAAAAATCCAGTTCCTCCACTGCACTGGCCACATTTCAAGTGTTCGGTTAGCACATGTAGGTGTGCCGCTGCCTACTGCAGTGAACACTGCAGAGACAGAACATTCCTGTCACTGCAGCAAATGGACAGCAAGTACTGCTTGGCGGCACAGCAGGTTGCGGGAACCTTTTGGGGGCTGGTGTCTGTTCTGATTGCCAGTGACCATGCTATGCCAACTGTTAACTTTTTGGAGTAGCACCTGAGTACACCTGCATTTGAATTTAGCAGGACATTCGAGTCTACGGCACATTCCTCAGAAGAACTCAAAACCTAACACTCCCCAGGCCCCAGGAGCCCAAGTTCAACTCATAGCTCTGGCTATAAAGCCATGGGCAAGTGACTATATTTACATGAGCATATGCCTGTGCCATGACTGTCCCTTCTCCTGCCACCTTCTCCATGAACATAATTGAAAGGATTTCACAATAGGTGCACATCACTGCTCACCCCAAAGGCAAGCTCAGGCAGGATGCCAACAATGAGTCCATCAGAATGTGTCTACAAAAAGTAAAATCATCTATAATTTATGTCTAAGTAAAAGGCCACACCACTTATAAACAATTAACATTTTATAAAAAGACAAATGTACATATTTACACACATGTACATGTGTGGTCACACATGACTTAGTGGTCAGATGATGTTTCCAATTTTAAAAGTCACACTCACACTTGCCTCCCTGGGCCTGCTGGGGGCTGCTGGGGCCTGCCTGAGGGGGCAGGTGGGTACAGAGCAAGGCACAGTATAAATAAACACAAAGGCCAAGAGCTTGGGGGAAGCGTTAGTGTACACCTCTGATCAGAAATGTGGCAAGGTCCACAAGAAAAAGTGCCAGGTTTTTTCACAATCCCCTCAGCCTAAGCAGGGAGCAGGGCAGAGCTCCTCTGAGGCAGAGGGGGCACTGTCCCCACAGGACCCCATTCTTCCTTCACATTTCACTGGCTTTGGAACAGTCCCCAGGGCTCAGCTAGGAAGGGAGGTGGTTCTTTGGGAACAGGATTCACTTAGTGCAATTGTCTCTTAGTGCAGAGCCAGCCCTGGAGTTGGTGCTGTGCTTTCTGAGGTCACTGGTCCGTTCCCTTGGGCCAGCTCAGTGACAGCAAGACCCTCTCCAGGCAGCTGGGCTCAGAGGGAAAAGCTGGAGGCTGACTCCCGTCTGAGACCTCCACCTGACACACCAGTCTCAGAACGCCATCTTCCCAGGAGGCAGGGCCAGCGTTACCCCACAAGACAAGCCCAGACCCTGGCCTGCCGGACCCCCAGAGGCCACTGTCCCAAGGAGGAAAGCCCCATCCCCGGTCAGCAGTGGGGTTACACTTTATCGTATCAAGGGGCCACAGGATTCCTGCTTCTCTGCACCACAGCCGCCATGATGCCAGGTCCTGCTTGCCTAGAGAAGTAAAAGGGGGCCAGGGGCCCACCTATGGTGCACAAGGAATGGCCTGGATGGAGGGCAGCCTGACTGGGGGCAGCAGGCTGTCCAGCCAGCTGGTGTCCATGTTCTTCAGATCTGAAGATATCAGCCCAATATACCCTAGAAGATGTGAAGAAGGTTGTGTGAGGATTGGGGGTGGGGAGGCAGGTGTGTTCTCCCCCCCACCCTCCAGCCCTATCCGTGAAGGCCACAGACACAGCAGCCTCTGCTGTCCGCCGCATGGCAACCTCAATCTTAGGCAAACCTGAGGGCCTGGAAGGAGCAGCTAATTTGCAAGCTGTCTGTACCCAGATGAATTTAACAAGGATGCTTTACCCCTGCTGCTCTCTGGCCCTGCCCCTAAGCCTTCCCCACCCACTACCTGGTTTTCCCTTCTTTGAGAAACCATATGGATCCAGGGTCTTCTTACCCCCAGGGCTGTCAACTTCTGGCTCCTCTTTGCAGCTGAAGTCTCCATAGACAGAGGTGGGCTGGGCCCCAGGTTCATTGAGCAGGTACCCCTTCCCATCCACGCTTGTCTGCTGCCACCCTGACTGCTCCAAGAGCTGGGGACAGATAAATAAGAAGCCATCGGCTCACTTCCAGTACAGACTCACCCTCTGGTCCTGCCTTCAATAAGCCAACACTTCCCAGCCAGGATCACATCCTTGGCCCTTTTCACATTCTCAAATGGATATAGACGTGGAGTGCAGTTAGGATAGGGGCCTGGGAGGTGAGAGTCTGCCCTGGGCTGACACTCCCACATCTACCTTCTGGCATAGAATCTCCAAGACTTCCCTCTCAACTGGGTAAGGACATACCAACCGGGAGTGTGGCTTAAAGCAATGGTTCACATATTAAGTCAAGAAAAGATGCCTAGAAATTTCAGGTAGAGATAAGGAACTATGCCCATGTCTCCATTTTCTGTGCTGATGGAACACAGCCTGGGTACAGCTACTTCAAAAACTTTTTTACATTTATTTTAAAAACTGAAGCAGAAAAAAACCTGGAGAATAATTTGCTTAAAAGAAGAAAAGCCATCATATTACAGATCCCAAAGGCTGATTACTGAAACCTGATGTGCATTTCCCAAACTAACAGGACTGGGGCATGTTAGGGCGGAGGACACGGGCCAGGGACCCGGCACTGATGGTGGCTGACTCAGAGCTATCCGAGGCCCTAGGACAGCATGTCAGAAACCCAGCCTCCCTCCTGCCCCCACTTCCACAGTGTCTTTCCCACCAGCCAAAGTGGTCAGTGGTCCCCAGCCACATGGATGTGACACTTGTAGGACCGTGCAAGCAGACAGGTCACAGCAGCAACTGCCTACCCTCCAACTTGGAAGCTCTCACTGGTTCTCTCCCCTCACTGAGAAGTAGCCACCTCAAAAGAGCACTGAAGAAGGAAGGAAGGGGCTTTACCTTCATGATGTCCTCAGTTAACTTCCCTTCCTCATCCTCATCTGTTGCAGCTGTGGATGGGGAACAGCAGAGAGGTTGGCTGAGGTCAGCCAGGCTCACCCTGCAGTGCCAGCCCCACCAAGTCCCCCTACCCCTTCACACATGCGCACACACACGCTGGCCTCCCAGTGGATATCTGCCTTCCATGAAGATTCCAGAACAGAACACTGTCCTTGTGACTCAGTCTCTTGAACCCTGAAGCCACACCTCTTCCCACCTCTTCCCTCTTCTCTCCAGCCCACCAGTCAGCTCAGTGCCGGGTGGAGTTCTGACCATCTTTTCTGCCTCAGGAAACCCCTCCTTGGATCCCAACAGTCAGGCAGGCAGGCCAGGCCCCGGAGGCACGAACCTTCAGAGGTGGAGGGCATGGGCGACACCTGAAAGTTGTACAGGTCACTGGTGCTGTCTGGCACAATTTCCACTGGAATGCGCCAGTCGGGGAGGGTGCTACTGACGGCACACGGTGACAGTGCTTCAGGACAACAGAAACGGAGGGTCAGAGCTGTGTGCTTTCTTAGTTTGCCAGGACACCCAGCATCCCCCCCAACTTGCAGGCTGCTCCAACAGGTCACCATCTACAAGCCCGGTGCCCCCTAGACCAAGAGAAAGAGCCATCCCACCAACCTATGTGGTCCCCTGCCAGACCCGGCCCACCTTACCTGGAGTAAGGGCCCGTTCAACGTCCAAGTCCTGCCCCATGTAGCCCTGAGTTGTGTAGCTGCTGTGGTCATCAGGCAGGGTGGAGCTGCTGAGTCCATCAGAGAAGGTATCGGGGCTGGATTCCCCACATGACTGTAGAAGGAGAAAGAAGCTTAGGCCCAGGCTTGCTGGGGCACTCCTTCTACTGCCCACCCTTGACTCTCAGGTGACCAAAGGCTAGCTGCTTAGGATCATACTCACCTTTTTCTTGGCCTTGCTCTTAGCATCTCGGCTGGACTTGGACTTTCTCTCTGTGGGGCAGATAGGCTGTCAACCTTGGTACAGGCAGGCATACCAGCCCCAGCTGACTTCCTTCCTCCTTCCCTCTCTCCCTGAGGGCTTTCCCAGGACCCAGAGCCCTTGGATACCTTTCCTCTGGTTCTTGGTGAGGGGTGGGAGCATCCGGTACACCCGCACAGCTGAACTGCCCTTGTTCCTGCTCTGGTCCTTCACCTCCTCGATATCTGGCAGGGAGTTCATGGCACAGCGAAAGTTGGCCTTCCATGTCTTGGGATCCGGCTCCTTTTCCCCTACTTTGTATCGGCCTAGTGGGCAGGAAAGTGAAGAGTATCATCAGGACTATAGGTGGGGATCCTCAGCTGTGCCCTGGCTTGGGAGGAGAAAGACAAGAGTACCCCTGAGCTCTCATGCTGCCAGAGATCCACAATGGTCAAACCAGCAGGTATTCCTGGGTGACACTTGTGCAGGCCCTGGGCTTCTCAAATGCCCAGACTTGGCTCAAATACATCCAGCAAGCCTCAGCAAAGGGCCTAGCCAGAAGCACTAGAGAGCCCAAGCCCCAAAGTGCTATCTTTGTCACAGATCGTGCCCAGTCTCCCTTTGGCTGTCAGCAGCCAGACGGCAGGGACTGGGGCTTATTTGATAGTTCCTAACATGGGAATGGACACAGAGCAGGCATCAAAGAATATTTACTGATAGGTGGGCTGACTGGTCCGAGATGGGCCAAGAGCCCCATCCCTGAAGGATAAAAAAGAGGCTGCCAACCAGAGGGGCCTTGGACCCAGGACTATTGGTCAACATCAAGAAAAAGGAAGGCCTGGATCTCTTTCAGTGTCCGTGCTCACAACTGCTTTTGCCAGGGAGAACTTTAATCTAGCCACAAACTCCATGAAGAAGCCACACTTTCTAAGATTTTGGCTTCATAAACTCCTTTGTGAACATGCTGAAATGATGAACCCTCTCCCCAAAAACACAGGTCTGCTCCCTGCCCACCCCCGAATTCTGTACAACATCTCAGGGAGCTCAGAGACCCCAGTGAAGAGCCTCTGTGTTAAGAGAAGTGCCTCCCCTTATCTCCTCCCTGCCCCTCTTAAAGCTGGAGTCCAGGGCACACACCTGTGTGAATGGCCCAGCTCCGAAACAGACAGGCATCCTTGTTGATGTCCCAGCCATGCTTGGCAGCGTGCTTCCATGGGATCTGGAAGATCATCTCCTCCTATACAGCACACAAGCACACATACATGTAAGACCGTGTCAGCTCAGAGACCACAGGCTTTTGGCCTGAATCTGCCCAGCCCCCCAGATCTGGGAAAAGGCTGACTTCCCCTTTTCACCCTGACATCTGGCTTGGGTTGACCCATCCTGAGAATGGCTTAAACAGGCTACTCCATCACTAGATCTTTCAGAAGGGGCTCTGGGTTCTGATGAGCTAGGGCATCATCAGCTCAGCAAAGACCTCCTTCTGCCTATTACAGATGTGCTAGGACCCATACAGAGTACCCTGGGATGCTTCTCTCAGACTTGTCAGCCCCAACATGGAAGTGAGAACTCAGTTCATTAGATGGGGCTGCTCAGGACAACTGCGACCACTGGCTCCTACACAGGGAGTCCTGGCCATATATACCTGTGGGAGCTCAGGGCCAGACTTGGATGATGACTACCTGTGTGACCCTGGCATTGTCACTATACCTCTTTGTCCCTCACTGTTTTCTCTTCCGTGAAATGAAAAAAACACAGTAACAAATATAAAAGCTAAGGTCTCACTGTTATCATTACTGGTGGTTAACAGTATGGATTTTTGAGTCAGACTGCTCAGGTTCACATCTTGACTTTATCCCTTTTTGTGTGATCTCATCATCTACTTCTCAGTGCCTCAGTTTCCTTATCTGAAAATGGAGATATTAATAGAATCTACCTCACAGGGCTATGCTGAGGATTAAATGACACAATGTAAGTAACATGGTGCCATGCTCGCTCATAGTAAGTGTACAGTAAGCATTAGTTGTTATTATAAATACTATTATTACTGCTAAGTCTGCAGGGTCTATGTTGTCCTTTGTGCACCACCAGCAAGAGGCCTCTTGGGTCTGGACAACTGGTGCAAGGTTAATTCTTGGGTCAACTGCTGAGCCAGTCACCTTCCTACCAGCAGTGCCCACTTTTCTGTCTCCTATCTGCCTGACTGGATCCCTCTAGAATGTTGTGTGTGCTTGTAGAGGTCTCCCTCAGGAGAGACCAGAACTTTGGCCCTGCAGATGCTGGGAGAATCTTGCTGCTGGAAAACTGTCAGTGCCTTCAGGTGGATGCCCAGGGAGGCAGGCAGAAGTCAGCCAGTGGGGCCCTGGCTGGGTCTTGTACACTCCCTGCAGGATCCACTAGGAAATACATCTGCCTGCTCCCTATCACTTCCCTTTTTGAGCTGCACCTGGAGCTTTGGTCCCCTAAAGAACATGGGTTAAAATAGTGGCAGAAAAACCCAAAGAGTAACACTCACTTTATTAATCCAGATCAGCCCTGGGATTTGGTTGGAATTAATCTGCATCTCTAGCCAGGGTCTCATGCGCATCCGAGTGATGGGCATGTTGGCTGTAAAGAGAAGACAGAAGGCTCCTGTTTGGAGTCTGTTGAGCAGCCCCTAGGCACTACCCTGCCCCACCCCAGGTCATTCAATTACCCTCCCCTCCCCTCGTCCAGATACCAAGTACTACAATCATGGGGAAGGGGGCTTTCTCTGGAATAAAACCACCCTCCAAATCTTTTCAGCATCTTGAGCAAAATGCTTCTTCCCTCACCCCCTCCTAGACAGTCTTGAGAGGAGACAGGCATGCATGTGTGTTTCAAGATTTATGTTCAGGAAAAGAGACAAAACAGAGAGATATCTAAATACCAGAACTTTTCTCCCAAAATTCAAATCCTTTGGGAAGCAAGGGGCTTCTTTTCTTGATGCCAAGAAATTTTCCTGCTTGAGTTGTTGCCACTAGATGTGCACCTTCCCTAATGGACAAGCAGTCACCCTACATCCTGGACACTCCCCCCCCCCCAAATCTATTCTACGCCTCCCTGACAGTCACAGTGTAGAGGCCCGGACGCCAACCCTTCCGGCCTGGTTCCCCTCCTCGGGCGAAGTGGCCCAAGGAACACCTGTGGCGCCTCTTCCCGCGGTCCCGGGAGGTCCTCCAACCATCCAGGGCAGCAAGCCCCAGGCCCCGCCACCTGCATAGACAACCTGAAACCTGGGGCCTGGGCGCGAGCTGCGACCGCCGAAAGCCGGCGCCGGGAGCAAAGGGCGCCCACGCGCCGACATACACTCGAGTCCCCCGCACTGCTCGTGGATGCGCGCAACCAACACACAGGGCCACCCAGAGGCCGCCAGCGGCTTCGCGCACACAGAGCTGCGGCAGCGGCCGGGGTCGGGCAACCTCGGCCGGGTGGGCGGTCCACGCCGCGGCCCGCCCTCCCCGCGCAGCTGCTTGCAGCTCCTTCAGCGCCTTCCCGAGTCCGCGCGGGGGCCCAGGCCACGCCGCGAGCCCGCCACTCTCCCGGCTGGGGTTTTCGTCCCCCACTTCCTGATGCCCCGCACGCTTTTGTTCGACGCCACCGGTGCCCCTTGCGTCGAAGGCGGGCTCACCTCGGCTTCAAGCGCTTTTCAGCGGCGGCGCCCGAGGGTCCCGGCGCGGTGAGGGCTGCTAAGCGGGCGCGGGGAGCGCGATTCTTGGTGGGAGCGGGGAGAAGGCAGAGGATGCCTGGGTCGCGGAGCCGCTGGGCACGGCTGGCCTCGGCTTGGCTCGGCTCCCGCTGGCCTCTGCTCCGCCCGGATCGGTCGCACGTCCTGCCTCGACGAAGGAGTGGCGCGCTCTGCCGGGGTAGCGGCGCCGGCGAGAAATCTAAACACTTAGCGGGATTCCCCCAGCCCAGGCCGGGCCCCGCCTCCTAAAGAGCCGCGAGGGCGCCCATTGGCCAGCGCCGCCTCATCATTTCGGGGAAATCAGGCTGTTGTAGAGCTAGCGGCGAAGGGGAAGTACAGGGCGGCTGCCCCTCCCCACCCCCTCCGGCCTGGCGCCGCCGCCCCGGGGCGAACGCGGGCCCGCCCCGCCGGCTCCCACTCCACCCCCATACCAGCTAGCCCAGGAGAAAGCTGTCCTGGAAAGTCAAACGCCCCTGGCCCATAGTTACTCACCTCACTCCGCACTCCCCCAGCCTGCTAGCTCCTCTGTCCATCTCCTTGCCCTCCTTTCCTGGGGATGGGGACACCTATCTCCCCAGCCCCGGTGAGGGGGTCACCCGCGCACCTGCGCTTTCTTCAGAGTGGACGCCAGGACTGAATCCCCGGAAAACTAACCTGCTTCCTCAAGCCCGTTAATGGGGTGTCTAGAATAGAGGGTTGGGCTTCCCTCGTGGCGCAGTGGTTGAGAGTCCGCCTGCCGATACAGGGGACACGGGTTCGTGCCCCGGTCCGGGAAGATCCCACATGCCGCGGAGCGGCTGGGCCCGTGAGCCATGGCCGCTGAGCCTGCGCGTCCGGAGCCTGTGCTCCGCAACGGGAGAGGCCACGACAGTGAGAGGCCCGCGTACCGCAAAAAAAAAAAAAAAAAAAAAAAGAAGAAGAAGGGAGGGTTTTGGCTCTCAAACTGCCCCCTTTTTGAGGGATGACCCACCTCCAGGTCATTCACCTTCCCTGGAGAAGTAAAGGAAAGCCTTCCCTGCTTGGGGCTGCCAGGACAAGAGGAAATCGCAGCTTGGCCGCTGCTAGCGCAGCCTGCCAATGGACTAGGGACCTGTTTCCTCAACTACAAAATAACGATAGCCCTACCTTGCTGGTTTACAGTGACAGAGAGATGATGTCTGTAAAGCATCATGCCCTACTTCGGCAGCAGATGATGCGTGGTTTGCGAGGTCCCTGCCCAGAGTCTAATAGTGACCGGGGGAGGCCTCTTCTGCTTCTCCTTCTACACCCTAGGGACTGCCCCACAAAGGGAGAAGGGTTTCAGAGAAGCCAGGACTGCTGAGTTGAGGTGGGTGTGGGCTAACCTTGGCTCCTCCTAGCACTTCTTGCCTTAGGCCACCTCCGCAGTCTCATGTGGCCCTTGCATGGGAGCCCCTCGGTGGCAGCATTAGTGTCATCTCTGGGCCCTCAGAGCTTGGCCCAGAGACATTCTGGGCAACATGGGGGAATTGCTTAGGTCTGACCAAGGTCTTGGGTCTAGCCAAAGGATTGGGGAGCCCAGGTCCCAGGCCCCTTGGGAATGGAAGCTATTTAACTCTTGGGCTTACAACTAGACCTTGACCTACTTGTACTTCTAGACGCTGGGCTGAGTGTTCATTTTTCTATCTAGAACTCTGGCACAGCAGGCTTCTTCCTTCAACCCCATCAAGCTGCTGATTCAGAGGTAAATCACTCTTCCAGGCCGGGTTGGTTGTGTCACTCCTGTCACCCCAGCCCTCCCTCCATAGTGGCCCCCAGTTGCAATGTTGCAGGCTATAAACAGGCACATTGATGTAGCATTCCACCTGTCAGTCACACTAGAGCTTCCTTCCCACAGAGGAAATGGATGGGTCAATCCAATAATGGTGCACCAGAATCTGATGCTGTGACTAAGACCAAGCTTGGTTCCCAGGAAACCAACAGGAATGGGTCAGAGCTGTCTCCCAGATACTGATGGGTGCAGGAGCCAGGAGAGGCAGAAAGGCAGGAAAACTGTGAGGAATGAGCCTAGCTGGGTGTTAAGCAAAATGGAAGGTGCTGAGGCCCTGGAAGGGGGCAGAAGGGTTGGAGTGCTTTAAGTGACAGAAGGGAGTGGGAATGCACTACAGAAACCAAGACCTTCTGAGCAAGAAGAGCAGAAAACAAGTGGCTCCTGAGTTGCGAAGTCTGTTCTCTGTGCAGCAACTGGGTGCTTGTCCTACCCCTAAGAACCTGACATAGCCACTGGAGAATTCAGAGTGAGATTAGGGAAATGAAGTTTGCATTTCATGTGGTCTGAGGAATTGACCCTGTGAAGGCAGCAGGAGAGTGTAAAAAGTGCTTTAAAACAAGAACTTTATTTTAGTTCATAACCATCTGTATATATATATCTACAATGTGCATCTTTCTGTGTCATGAAATGTACTTCTGCAATATCATTTGTAATGGGTACATATTATTCTATCATAAGGTTAAATAAAAATTTACCCAATTAATCCCCTATTGTAGGACATTTAGGTTATTTCCATTTTTTCACAATACAAACAGCACTGTGTAGCTAAATCTTTGCGCACATCATAATTTTTTGCTAAGGAGAAATTCCCCAGGGTTAGTATTTACCAGTGAAATTGTCATTTACATTTTTGAAGTGTTCTTTGCCTTTTTTTTTTTTTACTTTTAACTTTAGGGATTCTTATGTAATCTTGAAGTCTATAAGAATCTGCTTATGATGATTGGGGGTGCTATACTCCAAATCAGTGAAATAAAGCTAACCCCTGTTTAAGTATCTCAAATTTTTATTGTAACTGTTCTTGATGAATCCCATTCTAAGATGTATCACACATTCCTTGGGAAGCTGGACAGAATATATCTTGTTCTTTTCAGGTTTCTCTTAGTAATTCAGGGCTGGCCCTTTCCCCTCTCTGACTCAAAAGACTCATCTTCTGTAATTCCAGCCATCCCCTCTGGGCAGGTGACCTCCAAACCCAAACTCTGGCTGCCTTCTGGGTGTTCCCCTACAACCTTATCCACAGATTCACACACAAGCAAGCAGAACTTTTGACCTCCCCATTCCACACTGACCCAGCAGCTTTCTCTCTTCCTAATTCCAGCTCCCTCTCTGGTGAAGTCTTTGCCATCCTCCTCCCCTCTTTGCCTCTAGTGGTCTTCTGGTCTTCCTTGCCTGAATCAAGTCCTGCTTTCACATTTCAGGTTCAGGCTATTGTTGCCACAGCCTCCCCTTGAGACTCCCTCCCTGTCAGGCCTGCCCCTCCAGGCACCTCTGCACTAGGTTTATCTCCCTAACTTTGATGATTTCCCTAGCATTCAGGTCCACACAGGAGCCTTGTGGTTCCCTCAGACTCCTTAGCCCCACATTCAATTCACTGCTAACTCTGGTCCCAAGGGTCCCATCCCAACCTTCTTTCCCACAACTCCCCTACCCTTGGCAGTAACTACAGGGCGGTGGAAAGAGAGTCTAGGAGTCTCATGCGGTGGAAAGAGAACACGAGATTTGAGTCTGAAAACTGTGTTCTTGTGCTTTGCCATTTGCTGTGTGACCTTAGGCAGGTTACTGTCCCTCTCTGGGTCTCAGTTTTCTCTTCTGTAAAATAGAGGTACTCTCTGCACATCTGTCCTAATTGTTACAAAGATGAAATTAGATAGACTATCAAACTCCTTTCTAAACTGTAAAATGTTAGTCAAAGGACATGTGTTCACAGTAAAGCATGAACCTTTCACTGTATTTCCATTCTCTGAACACACTTTGTGTTTTTCCCCTGTCTTTGCTTCTTCCATTTGCTCCTCATCCCTGACTTCCTAGGATACTTAGCAACACTCACCTCACCTGCCATTCCCCCTTGCTCTCTCAGTCTTCCCCCTCTCATTCCCCCCGCTGCACTTCAATTTCAGTCTCTGTTTTAAGGCCCGGAGCAAATGCCTGGTCTTCTATGAAGCACCTCCAAAGCAGCCAACCAGAAATCCTTCCCCTCCTCAAAACCCCCTAGCCCTTAACTTTCACGTGTTCTTTTCTCCACTTATCACCTTCTGGGTGGTGACCTTCTGGGGAACAAAGTCTGCTGTTTTTTTTTTTTTTTGGCCATGCCACACAGCATGTGGGATCTTAGTTCCTTGACCAGGGATCGAACTGTGCCCTCTGCAGTGGAAGTGCAGAGTCTTAACCACTGGACCACCAGGGAAGTCCCAAAGTCTGCATTTTTCTTGAAGAGACCTGAGAGGGTCCCTCACACTGCAGCTGGAGTTAGCTGGGGGTTAGGTCTGGAGCAGGGTCTCACTCAAAGGATACCTCACATCTATACTACCACTCAATGAGGGTAAATTTATTGCAGTTTCTCTGTATTAGGCTCTGGGGTTTTCTGGGCTGGCAGAATCAGGCTGCTGGGGGCAAGATCACCTTTATGGAAACCTTCCTCGGTGGACCAAATCATGTCCCTAGCCCCCTCTCTCAGGGTCTCAGAACACAGTGTTCACCCCCTGGGTGGGTTCCAGTTAGTCCTGAAGTACAGCACCCAGCAAGGTTTTAACTAGGGCTTTGAGACTAGGGCAGCCCTGGGCCCCTGTGGCTCCTGCTACCCAGAGAAGAGGCCACAGTCCCCAAGGCAGATGAACGCCAGCAGGCTTTCCACCTCCCAGGTCCAGAGGGAGGGCTCTCTTAGATGCTAAAAGTCCCTCCCAGCCATCCTCTATTTTCACAGCAACCTGGGAGGCAGGCAGTCCTAAACTATCAAGTGCAGCACACAAAGTCAGGCATAAAATAATCTGAAAGCAAAAAAAGCTTGAAGATAGAATCTAGGCGTCATCACCCTGGCTGAAAGGAGCCTAATTATAGATAAAGAAAGTCGTTTCTTAATTCATTCAACAAATATGAATGGCATTCCTGCTCTGGGTCAACTACAGGTTTGGCCCTGGGGATGTGCTGGGGCACGAGACTAGCCCCTCCCCTTTCGCAGCTCCGGCAAAAATGGTGTATGACACAGCAGAATAAACATTGTGCTGTTATAAGAATCCTAAACGCAGAGTGGGAGGCTGCAGCTGGCTGGGAAAGCACTAAGGGTCCTGCGATGTAAGAGTGGGCCGAGAATTGCTCCAGCGCTCTGGGCTGTTCGGAACCCCGGTGGGGGAGCGTGGTGTCAGTGTGGGCTGCCGCTGATGCCCTCTGCAGTTTCATTTCTTATAAACACTGCGTTGGAAGGAAAGAGGCCTCGGCCCTCCATCCGCCCCAAGGGGCCCCGAGGCGGGGGTGAGGCTCTGTGGCCAGGCCCGGCGGCCGCGACCCGGAGTGGGGCTGGATGGGAGCAGCACCCTCCTCCCCCTCGCAAATGGGTCTTGCACCACGGCCAGCGTCCCTGGCAGGCTTCTTGGCCTTTATGGGGGCAGCAGCACCCCTACTTCAACCTGGGTAATCGAGTCCCGATCACGAGTCCCCTTCACCGCCAGGTGACCCACGCTCGCGCTGACCGGGCTTGAGATGGGTGTGTGTTTGGAGGGGAGGGGGCCCAAGCCCTTCCGGCCAACTTCCACATTCCTGCTCGGCCCCGGTTGGGGGTGAATTGGGGTGAGCAGCCGGCTCCGCGCTGGCCGGCTTCCTGGAAAGGGAGGGAGGGAGGGAGAAAGCAAAGCCTCCAGTCCTGCGGCCCGGGTGGCTGCCTGGGACCGCCCCTCCCCCTCCCCAGCTGGCTGCCCCGCCCGTGCCAGGCGGCTCACCTGCCGGCAGCCTGCCGGAGCACTTCCTCCTCCTTCTCTGCCCAGCCTCTGGCTGCGGGCCACAGGTTTGCAGCCAGCTCTACAGCTACAGACTTTGTGACCTCGGGCAAGTTGCTAAACTTCTCTGTACCCGCCCTCACAAGATGAAGCTAGCCACACTCGGGGTGCAGAGCTCTTTGTAAATGCCCCTCCGCCCCTTCCCTGGTTTGGCGGACACACAGTAGGCGCACAGAAATGGCGCCCACCTCTACATTGCTGCAGGGGAGGCCGCACTGCGTCCCCTCCCTCGTTGGGCACTCCGCCATCCGATGCAGCCAGAGCGATCGGGTTAGACTTGTGGGAGGCGCGGGTGGTGCTGGGCCGCTGGGGACGATGCCCGCGGGGGGTGGGCGCCGAGCCGAGCCCAGGCACTCAGAGGGCTCCCCACCTCCGCCTCGGCCCTGCCGGTGGGGGAAGGGCCGCTCCGGCCGCCCAGTTCGGATCCGGCCCCTCACGCAGGCCCCAGACCCCAGTCCCCCAGGCCCCAGCTGGCGCGGGGGGCGGGGCCTGGGTTTCGGTTTCTTGCAAACGCCGAGGCGACAGGGAAATCGAGGAGTTTCCGGGAACCAAGCCGGGAGCGCAGAGGTTCGCAGGCTGCGGATGGGGGAGGAGGAGGGGGACGGGCGGGCGTCCAGTGTCGCGGGTCCGTGGCCCTCTGGAAGTTCCAGCGGGAGCGGGGGAAAACCGGTCTCGGAAAAGCCCCACCTGAATGCACCTGCCCCCAGCCCCCTCCCGGGTGGCGTTCCTTCAGAAGGGGGCGTGGTGGGGTGCGGATGAGGGAGCTATACTTGCATGGGAGGAGGGCACTGTGGGCAGGAAGAAGTGTCTGAGGAATGTGGAGGCCCCCCTCCAATGGCTGAGGTCCCCAGTTGTACCACTCGCTGTCGCGGTCACATCCTGATTTATTGTCTTCATAGCTCTTACCATTGCTGAACTTATCCTTTTTGTGTGTTTTATTTGTTGGAGGATTCCTCCTACCTGTCTTGGAGCCCCTTGAGATGCGGGCCTGCCTGCCTAGTCCAGCCTGCTGGGTCCTTCGGGCCTCGAATGGGGCTAACACAAGGAGGGTCTCAGTGAGTGCTTATTGAATGAATGAAGAAATGGAGTGAGTTAGAGGTATTTAGGGTGGGTCTTGTGGCCTTCTGACCTGCTCCCAGGGGACCTCTGGGCCCATCTCTTCTTGGCCCCTAGCCCAGTCAGGTCATGCTGATGCCCCCAGCCAAAGGAGGCCCCCCTCTGTAAGAGAGGCCTTAGCCTCTTTGGGAGGGAGTCCCCTGTGGCTCCCTGAGAACTGCCCTCCAGATGGGGTGGTTGGGCAGTGAGCAGACTGGCGTCATCACAGAGGAATGCTGGCTGTGGGGTCGGCCACTTCCTTCCCTCCCCAGGGCTTGCAGCTCAGGCCAGGGATGATTGTGGGTTGGGCCTGGATCTGAGCCAGGGAGGCTGGGAGTTTGGGATGGTGAGGCAGAGTCCAGCACCCTACCTTCCCTGACCTCTTCATACCAAAATAATAGCTGCCGTTAAGGTGGGCAGGGCTGCCTGCAAGCCCGTATTTCCCAAATTCCTGCTTTTGAGCTCCTACGTAGGGATCTCCTTACTTACAGCCTGAAGAACTTGGCTCTTGGAAAGACACATCGAACAAGTAGAGCTCCCTCAGTCCAGAGGAGCTGAGGGTGGGGCAGCTAGCAGTGGTGGTCACTCTGGAGACAGCCAGTTAGCCAGTGGAGGGGCAGACAGACCCTAAAGCATTCCTTGTCCAGTCCAGCGTTGATTTCCTCTGGTCCAGGCTCAGGATCTGGGTGGTTGGCCTGGGAGAGGGCCAGGGAAACTCCAAATGCTGCAAGAGTGGAGCATGTGCTATGAGCACAGCCCCTGGTGACCCTGGTGACTCAGCCTGGGAATCCCGACTCCAGGGGCTGCCCTGGAAATAAGGCTTAAGACAGTGAGGGGGCGCCCCTAAGGGGTCCAGGGACCATGGCAGCAGTTTAGTGAGGTCCCAGACCAAATAGGGTCTTGTCCTCTCCTTCTCCTGGGCTCAAGTCTGGACCCACTGATGCTGTTCCTCTGCCTAGTCCAAATAGTATCTTTGAGGCAGAGGACCCAACCCTGATCCTAGCCCATAAATTGGACTTGGTGGAGGACCTGATCTTCAGAGTGTCTGTGTTGGGCTCCATTTGAGGTCACATTTTAGAAACAGTAGATGTAGCTTAAGCTAGAAAATATCAACAGGAATATGTTTTTGTAGCTTGGACTCAGCAAGTGCTGAGTTATAGGAACATTCACAGAAGGAGAGCAGGGCAAGAGGCAAGAGAAGAAGGGGGTGGTCCAGTGGGTGTTCTGTCCTGTTCACTGCTGTAGCCTCCAGATCCAGCCTTGGCTGAGCACGGCAGGTGCCCTATGAGCCAGTGTGGCATGGATGGGGATGCATAGATGGACGATGGTTTCAGATTGTCTCAGCAGCAGGCACGTTTTCCCTGAGATGGTCTTGGCAACAGACAGTTTTCACAGAAACTCATGGATGCCCCCAAAGGGAGGGAGGAAGGGAGGGACCTGGCTTCCCTGAGTAGCACTGTGGTCATTTCTGTCTGGTTCTTTCCTTCCAAGGGGATCTTTGCTCTCTTTCCCATCACCCTGTTCACATGTGTGTCCTCTCCTGGTCCTGCAGGGAGACTGGGAGTCTAGTGACAAGGGCCAGCCAACCACTTAACAAGGGGAAGGAGCTGTTAACATCAGGTAGGGTCTCTCTTCCTCTCCTGGAAGGTAGGTCCACAAAGGGCCTCAATTTAGATAGAACCTCAGCCAGGTGTGAGAGGTTCCTGTCCTTTCTCTGCATGAGTAAGTCTTCAGGAAGTATCTGTTGGCTGACTGACTGACTGGGAGGAGGGGTGAAACGTCAGCAGAGACCCACCTGCCTGGCTAGTCCAGAGAGAGCATGACTGTCTGCCCTCCAGCTTGGCAAGTGAGAGACTATAATGAGCATGCCACCATGTCAGATAGCCAATGTGAAATGCTGCTCTGGGAGTATTTCAGTGGACTGGGTCCATACTGGGGGGCAAAATGGACCAGGGTTTGCTGGGAGAAGGAGCTCTGAGCCAGGAGGCTTCAGGTGACTGGCCACCCCCAGGAAACAAAAGCTAGTCTCCCTTCCTCGAGAACCCTCAAGAACATTGGAGAAGGCTTCCCACAGCCTCATGGGCTGGAGCATACATGTATTACTTTGTTTTTAGTGGAGTGGTAACTCCAGAAGGCTGAAGACTTAGGGGCGTCTGATGGTCACAGAATGTTGCTCAGGCCTGTGCCTTTGCCAGCCATGCAGGGGGACTTAGAAGTGAGTAGGCACGGTCCCCACTACTAAGCTGGATGTGAACTCTCCAAGGACAAGAGATGTGGTTATTACACTCAGAGCCATTTCCCTGGCACCCAGCACAACCCGTGCAAACAGTAGGCACTTAGTAAGTGTACTCGATTACAGGATGACAGGTGTATGTCCTACCTGGAGTGTGAGGCGAAGGAGCAGCAATGCTGGGGTGTGGGGACAGGAGCAATTTATCTCAGCCGGTGTCACAGATAGCCACTCTGAGGAGCTGGCATTCAGCAGGGCCTTGAAGGATGATGAGTCAGTAGTGGGAGAGGGTGTTTAGGATGTAGGAGCAGCCCAAGCAAAAGCCTGGAGGCTCAGAAGTACAGGACAGATCCTACACTGTGGTGTGGCCTTGTATGGCTGCTTTAGGGACTAAGGCTGGACCAGCCAACAGGGGCCACACTGTGAAGAAGCTTGAATGCTCCTCAGGAGTATGGACTTGATCCTGGCAGACAGGGCTCTGTGGGGTGAGAGCCATGGTTTCTCTCCTTCTGGAGAACCAAGGTCTGTCATCAGATGTTTGTTGAAGTAAACTCTAGGCCAGGCCCTGTGAGGGTAACAGGGAGTCTGACCTGTGCTTTAGAAAACTTTCTGTGGAGGAGGCACTCATGCACCTCTGTTCTTGCATGACCATGAGAGTGAGTGCCTCCTTAAATGTTGTACCATAGGCCCCTGCTTGCATCGCCCTCGTCTGGTACCCTGCTGCGCACTGGATAGGAGGCAGCTCAGGTAGCTCCATGTGGCTTAGGGCTCTGGCCATAGGGGATAGGGAGAAGTGGGCCTGGTTGAGAGCAGGATCCGTGGATGGTCAGGATGTGAGATGGGTTAGAGCAAGACCCTTCTCAGTCCTTCCCTAGGTTCCCCATTCTGGGATAAGTGTAGGGAAACCCCCACTCTGCCTAAGGGGCCTTTGCTTCGCTCTTAGGTTGTGAGTCTGGGGAACTGAGGGCATTGAGCTAAAGAGTAGGGCAGGAGGTCAAAACTCACAGTTTGCCCCAGGAATGCCCAGGTCGCTGGTGATCACAGCCAGAACCAGAAACAACATACCAGCAGAAACAACATACCAGCTCGGCCCTGCCCTTTGGACACTGCGTGTGGGTACAGCAGGTAAGGAAGGCCGGATGAGGACGCCTCACTGCTGGATGGGGTGTGTCTATCAATTCATCATCCCTCTGCTATCCAGCAGGACCAGAGTCCACCCCCACGTCCACCTGCTAGAGGATTAGCAGTTCTGCTCCCAAGCCCCAGCCCTCTGGAAGCTCTGACCCTGTGGCAGCAGTGCCCCCTGCTGGATAGCACCCTCCTCAGGGTCTAGGGAAGAGAAAAGCGTGCATGGACAATACTGGCTCAAAGGGTGGGAGCAGGAATTGAGGATGGACTTTGGCTAAGGTAGATAGGCGGGTGCCACCTGGTAAACAAAGCACCTGCTTCCTGGTCTGTAACCTTTAGCAGACTCCAAGAAAAGGGAGAGTTGGGGTTTACTAAGGTGACTGCTGGGGGAGGTGAGAGAAAGAGGACCCTGTCCTCTCCCCTGGTGTCATGGCCCAGGAAGGCCTGCATCCTAGACAGAGCACACATCTCCTCAGGTGGGCTCAGGAGCCCCATCAGGTTCTCCCAGAGCAACCCCCCTGGTCCCTAGAGGGATTTGTCCTGGGACTGAGGGCCAAGGGATAGGCTTGTGAGGGGACAGTGCCTTAGGCATTCTAAAAAGAAGAGTCATCCCCAGACAGAATTCCTACCCCAACTGTCCAATCCAGGCTGAGATTGGAGACAGGGACATGTCAGAGAACAAGAATCAGAGAGCCCATGAGCAGCTGCCTGGCCTCTCAGATTCAAACCTTATCTGGCTCATTCCCCTCCTGAGCCCCAGGCCAGTGCCTCGGACACGGGGGCCAATTTGGCGTGCAGTGAGATGCCCAGTGGACAGAGGAGTGAGAGAACCCCACATGTGCCACCTCAGTCCCCCTATCTCTGAGCCAGAAAGTCCACAAACAGGGCCACACCCTGGGCAGCCACTTCCCAGAAGTCTCTGCCACTAAAAAAGAAGGTGGCTTTCCCCGACAAGTCGTGCTCTCCCATAGCCCTGGCACCTGGAGTCCCCACCTCAGATAAGAGGCTTCTGGGAGTTTGTTTACACCGTGACTCTTGGTTACCGTGAGGCCTCACCTGTCTCCTCGGAGCCCAGGCAGCAGTCTTGACCCCCAGGAAACTTGTTTCCCAGGCCAAAACAGTGTGGGTGTCTGCTGTTCTCTTGGAGACATGCCCTAGAGAGGGCCTAGTGCTCAGGACAGCAGTTCCTCACCGTGGCCCAGGTGTGACCTTAGCAGCCATCCTGATGCAGCAGGACAATGTAAGCTCCTCACAGAGACTGCTCAGAGCACTCAACTACCAGGCTCTCAGGGAGAGATGAGGCCTATAGGAGGATCTTTGAAGAGAAGAAACGGATGCTGTGTGCTAAATCTGCGTACGCACCCTAGGTGCCAGCTCGGCCAGCAGGCCTGGTGCCACATGGCCCGAGAGGGGGTGAGGGCCCTGGGAGCAGTGAGCTATCACCCGTTCGTGGGAGGGCTGGCCCACCGTGCTGAGGATTGTGGGATGGGAAAATCAACGTGCAGCCCCCCGGAAGCACAGGAGCAGAGTGAACAGTGGATTAGGTCAAAAGGGTCTAATTTCCTTTGACAAGCAAGCCTTGGGAAGACCTTCTGGGCTGTGCCTATGAAGTACACCATTACCTCGTGTGCATTCTGTGTGGGCCTAACAGCCCTAGCAACCAAAGTAGGACTGTCCCTTGGGTGGGAGCCCACACCAGAGCCAGGGACATGACAACTCTGTCACAAAGCTCCCAAAACACTTCTAGAGGAATTGATCTTCTCTCAAGCTTCTCTGCAATTTTTCTCTTGTCCTTTTCCTGCACATGTGTCTTTTCTCTCCCTCTTCTAGCCCAGGGATACTTTTGATCATTGGTGCCATGGGGATGGATTACTTGACAAATTCAGACAACAAACATTTACTCTCTAGCCAGGTGACAGGCACAGAGGTAGGTGCTATGGGCACAGACATTCAACAAGAGTTTATTGAGCCTGTACTATGTGCCAGGCATGGCTCTAGACACTAGGGATATAGAAATGAATAAGATGAAGTCCCTGCTGTCATGAAACTCATATTCTAGTGAAGGCAGGCAACAAACAACAAGGAGAGTGTCATACTGTGATAACTATTCTGCAGAGAAATAAAATAGCATGATGTCGTAGACAGTATGGAAGCAGCAACTTTAGATTTTGTGTTCAAAGAATATCTGTCTAAAAAAAAAAAAGAATATCTGTCTAAAGGGATGATATTTTAACTTTCTAAATGACAGAAGGGGCAGCAGTGTGCAAAACAGTGAAGAGCACTCCAGGCAGAGGGAATAGCTAGTGCAAAGGTCTTAGGAAGAGAACAAACTCAGTGTGTTTAAGGAAAAAGATTCTTCTGACTGCAGCATGGCAGCCAAGGGGGGGAGAATGATAGAAGGTGCAGCCAGTAAGATAGGCATTGGTCAGATAATGTGGGGCATTTGGGGCTTGAGCGTATGTCAAGGGAATGGAGAGCCTTTGTATGATGTTATGTATGGAGGTGAAATGATTCAGTGTGCATTTTTAAATGCTCACTAGCTGCTGTTTGCTGATTGGACTGTGGTCTAGTCCAAGTCTTTCTGCAAGTGTGGAAGCAAGAAGACCATGGGGAGGCCAGAGTAGGAGGATGATCCAGGAGAGATGAACCAGGGTGGTGGTGGTATCAATGGAAATAACGGAGTGGATCCAGGTAGAGTATGGAGGGGAAGCCAAACAGAGCTGAAGAATGGGAGAAAATATTTGCAAATCATATGTCTGATAAATGACTTGTATATAGAATATATAAAGAAGGCTTAAAGCTCAATTATAAGAAGACAACACATTTTTTAATGGTCAGAAGTTTGTTTCTTTGTTTTTTTGTGTGTGTGTGGTACGCAGGCCTCTCACTGTTGTGGCCTCTCCCGTTGCGCTCCGGATGCGCAGGCTCAGCGGCCATGGCTCACGGGCCCAGCCGCTCCGCGGCATGTGGGATCATCCCGGACCAGGGCACGAACCTGTGTCCCCTGCATCGACAGGCGGACTCTCAACCACTGCGCCACCAGGGAAGCCCTGGCCAGAAGATTTGAATGGGTATTTCACCAAAGAAGATATGCATATGGCAGATAAGCACATGAAAAGATGCTCAACATCAGTAGTCATTAAGGACATGCAAACTGAAACCACAATGAAATACCACTACACATTCACTAAGAAGGCTAAATGAAAAAGACTACACCAAGTATTGGCAATGATATGGAGCAGCTGGAATGCTCCTAAGCTGCTGACAGAATGTAAAATGATACAACTACTTTGGAAAACATTTTGGCATTTTCCTAGAAAGTTAAAGATACACCTACCATATAACCTAGGCTTTCCATTCCTAGGTATGTATGCAAAATAAATGAAAGTATGTGTTCACGCAAAGACTTGTACATGAATGTTTATTGCTGCTTAATTTGTAAAAGACAGAAACTGGAAACAACAAAAATTACCATTAATAAGAGAATGGATAAATAGATTGTAGCATATTTATACAGTGGAATACCACTTGGCAGTAGAAAGGAATGAACTAGGTAACATAGAGTAAATATCCTCCTCCCTGTCTCTCCCAGTGAGTGCAACATTAAAACCTAGACAAAATGCATGGAAGACTTTCAAGAGTAAATAATAGCAGGTGAATTGGGGAAGAAAAGCAGAATTTGGAGTACCATTGGACTAGGGGTGAGTTTTCCATTTTCCCTCCAGTATTCCCTGGGCCAGACTCAAAGCACCCTGAAACCTGAAAGTGGGTAACTGGACCACAGACAGTGAAAACTCTAGGAGAACCCTTCTAGTTCTGGTTTGAAGAATGGGAAAGGAACTCCTAATGCTCAGAGAGAGTGAGGAAATACCCCTTTAAATTTTTTTCTCCATTCTCTCATGCCCCAGCCCCCTAACATTCCTGCTGCAGTCTGAGGCTTTCAGGCGCCTAAAACTCTGAGGGAGAGAAACCTTTGTTCTGATTGGAGGTGTATCAAGAGATTGGGACAAATCTAACTGCTCTCCTCTTTCATTTGCTCTCTTTCTGTTTCTCCATCCTTTTACCACTTAGCCCTGGATGCAGGAAGTACACAACAAAGCAAAGTAACTGAAACTCCAGGTTTTTGGCTAGACAACCAAAAAGAGGAGCCCCAGAGAACCTAAAAGTACCAAAGAGATTGTGGAGAAGGCAGCACTCAAGAAACTGACTCCATAAAGTTGTTTATGAACTCCTGGGCTCACCCCCAAGATGAGCATGCATGGATTTGATCCTAAGCAGCACACCAAAGACTTCAGAACTAAACTAAAGAATAAACCACCGTCTGTTCTCACACTGACCACTGGAGGGTGCACATACAGGACAGATCTAAACAGCACTGAAAAGGCTTTGAAAATGGAACTAACATTGAAACCACAATCCACAGTAGGCTGGTCAGAATTTGTGGCCTGAGTGCAGTAGAGTCAATTGCCTGCTAAAATATAAATGTCAACATTCTCCATAGTATTCAAACAGGATCCAGAGTCTCATAAAATTCAAATGTCCAGTATTCAAAACAAAATTATTTGGCATACAAAGATCCAGGAAAATCTCAACTTGCATGGTAAAATATGATCAAAAAAGGCCAACAGTGAGATACTGAAATTAAATGACAAAGATTTTAAAGTGCTATAATGAAAATGCTCTAAAAGGTAAAGGCTAACACTCTTGAAATAAATGGAAAGATAGAAAGTCTTAACAAATAAATAAAAGATAGAGAAACTAAAATTTTAGAACTTAAAAATATAAGAGCCAAAATCAAATACTCACTAGATAAGCTCAAGAGCAGAACAGATATGACAGAGGAGTCAGTAAGTAAGTAAACTTGAAGATAGGCCAGTACAAATTATCCAATCTGAGTAACAGTAAGAAAAAGATTTTTTTAAAAAATGAATAGAACCTCAAAGACAATACCAGAAAGTTTAACATTCATGTCATTGGAGTTCCATAAAGAGAGGAGAAAGAGTGCAGTGAAGACAAAAAATTTGAAGACATAATGACTGAAAACTTCCCAAATTTGGCAAAGGACATAAACCTACAGATTCAAAATCTCAGCAAGCCCCAAACAGGATAAACCAAAGAAATTCATGCCCATATGTATCATAATGAAACTGTTGAAAACTGAAGATACATACACACACACACATACACACCTGTGTGTGTGTATTTCACTATATATTTCATTATATATTACATGTATTTATGTTATGTGAATATATTAAAAGATGTATATATTTTGATATATATAAGTGCATATTTCACTTTATTTATATCTGCCAGAAAAAAAAATTTCATTGTGGAAACCAGAAGGAAGTGGATCACATCTTTAAAGTACAAGAGGAAAAGAACTATCAACCCAGAATTGGATACAATTCTGTATCCAGTAAAAATACCCTTCAGGAGTAAAGGTGAAATAAAAACATTTTCAGATGAAGGAAATCTAAGAGAATTCCTTGACAGAAGACCTGTTCTAAAATAATTTCCAAAAAAATTTCTTCAGACAGAAGGGAAATGATACCAGAAGTTAACTTGGAGTATCAGGAATGAAGGAAGAACAACAGAATGGTAAAATCTGGGTTAATTTAACATTCTACTCTTTTGCTCTTGAGTTCTTTAAAAAATGTTTTATGTTTAAAACAAAAATTATAACATTTTCTGATGGTGTTTTCAATGTATGTATATGTAATATATTAAAACTACAACAGAAGGAGGGGAGAGTAAAGGAACCTACATGATGGTAAGTTTTTACATTCTGTTTAAAATGGTAAAATGTCTATTCTAAGCACACCTGAAAAGGAAATATGTATATTGTATTGTAATCCCTAAAGCAATCACTAAAAAAAAGAGGTAATTACAAACACAAGACATGCATTTAAATGGAATGCTAAAAAAAATGTTCAAACAATCCAAATATACTCAGGATAAAGGGAAGAGAAAACAGAAAACAAATAATAAAATCCCTAGACATAAATCCAACCATATCAGTAATTACATTAAGTGTAAATGGTCTAGGAGTAATGTCAGCAAAAATGGAGGAGTAGGGAATTCCAAAAGCCTATCTCTACACAAAAGCAGCAGAGAAACTGGCAAAAACTGTCAGAATCAACGTTATTGGAACTCTGGATACTTATCAAAATATTACAGCAACCAGAGGAATGCTTAATCAAGAAAAACAAAACAAAATGCCGAATCTTGGTAGGAGAATTTTGTGGTGTTTTAACTTACCCATTCCCCTCTCCCCAGCTTGGTGAGAGCCTTGAAGATAACAGCCTGAATTCCCAGTTTAGGTTCTCAGTACCAGAGGGAGCAGAATGGGCCCTGTTCTCAAGGAATTGTGGTTGTTTGTTTTGACCTATCTTTTCAAGTACACATGGAACATTCTCAAGGAAAGATCATATGGTAGGACATAAAACAAGTCTTAGCAAATTTAAGAAGATTGACATCATACCAAGTATCTTTTTGATCACAGTGGTATGAAACTAGAAATCAGCAACATGAGGAAAGCTGGAGACTCTACAAATTGTGGAAACTAAACAGCTCATTCCTGAACAACCAATGGGTCAGAGAAGAAATCAAAAGAGAAATCAAAGAATATCTCAGAACAAATGAAAATAGAAACACAACTTACCAAAACCTATGGAACACTGCAAAAGCAGTTCTGAGAGGGAAGTTTATAGTGATAAATGCTTACATTAAGAAATTAGAAAGATTGCAAATAAAAACCTAGCTTTTTACCTCAAGGAACTAGAAAAAGAAAAACAAATTAAGCCCAAAGTTAGCAGAAGGAAGGAAATAATGAAGATCAGAGTAGAAAAAATTGAAATATAGACCAGAAAAACAATAGTAAAGATCAATGAAACTAAGAGCTGCTTTTTAAAAAAGATAAACAATTGACAAATCTTTATTGAGACTAGTAGAAAAAAAGAGTAAAGACTCAAAAACTGAAAGAGGAGAGATAATAACTGACACTACAGAAACACATAAGATCATAAGAGACTACTATGAACAGTTATACACCAATAAATTAGATAACCTAGAAGAAAGGAATAATTTCTTAGAATCATACGACCTAGCAAGACTGACCAGGAAGAAATAGCAAGTCTGAACAGGCCAATAATAAATAAGGAAGTTGAACCAGTAATCAAAAACCTCCCAATACAGAAAACTTGAGGGCAAGATGGCTTCACAGGAGAATTCTACCAGACATCTAAAGAAGAATTAATGCCAATCCTTCCCCAACTCTTCTCAAAAATGGAAGGGGAGGGAACACTCCCAAACTCATTCTATGAGGCCAGAATTACCCTGATACCAAAGCCAGGTAAGCATACTACAAGAAAAGAAAATTATAAACGAATATCCCTGGTGACCATAGATGCAAAAATTCTCAACAAAACATTAGCAAACTGAGTTGAAGAACTTATTAGAAAGATTATATACCATGGCCAAGTAGGATTTATCCCTGGGATACAAGGATGGTTCAACAAATGTAAATCAATAAATGTGATATACCACATTAATAGAATGAAAGAAAGAATCATATGATCATCTCAATAGATGCAGAAAAGGCATTTGACAAACTGCAACATCCCTTCAGGATAAAAACCCTCAATAGACTGGGAATAGAAGGGACATACCTCAATGTAATAAAGGCCATATACAACAAACCCACAGCTAACATTATAATTAATGGAGAAAAATGGAAAGCTTTTCCTTTAAGATAAGGAACAAGATAAGCGGGCCCACTCTCACCACTCTTATTCAACATAGTACTCTAAGTACTAACTAGAGCAGTCAGGCAAAACAAAGAAATAAAAGGCATCCAAACTGGAAAGGAAGAAGTAAGATTATTGTATTTGCTGATTATATGATCTTATATATTGAAAATCCCCAAGACTCAACTTAAAAAATTATTGGATCTAATCAATGAATTTAGTAAAGTTGCGGGAAATAAAATCAATACAAAAGTTGCTTTTCTGGGACTTCCCTAGTGGTCCAGTGGGTAAGACTCTGTGCTCCCAATGCAGGGGGCCTGGGTTTGATCCCTGGTCGGGGAACTAGATCCACATGCATGCAACTAAGAGTTTGCATGCCCCAACTAAGTAGTCCGCGTGCTGCAACTAAGAAGTCCGCATGCTGCAACTAAAGATCCCGCATGCCACAACGAAGATTGTGGGTGCCACAACTAAGACCTGGCACAGCCAAAATAAATAAATTTTTTTTAATTAAAAAAAAATCAGTTGCTTTTTACACACTAACAATGAGACCATCTGAGAAAGAAAGAAAACTATCTTATTCACAATAGCATCAAAACAATAACTGCTCCTCTGACAATTATATTGCAATATAAATGTATCAAACCAATATATTGCACACCTTAAACTGACACAATCTTGTGTTTCAAATATAACTCAATGAAAAATTTAAAAACTTACTGTAATGCTACTGTAATCAAAATAGTGTGGTATTGACAAAAGATAAGTATATATGTATATCCAAATTTATACATATATATATTTGGAACAGAATTGAGAGTACTAAAACAAACCCTTACACTTATAGTCAATTCATTTTTAATAAAGGTGCCAGGACAATTCAATTGTATTTTCAACAAATGGTGCTAGGACAATTGAATATCTATGTGCATGAAGAAGAAGTTACATAATAACCTCATATAACACTCAAAAATTAACTCAAAATGGATCACAGACATAATTGTAAGAACTAAAGTTATAAAATGTTTAGAAGTAAATGTAGGAGAATATCTTTGTGACCTTGGATTAAGCAAAGATTTCTGAGCTACAATACCAAAAGCACAACCCATAAATGAAAAATTGACAAGTTAGACTTCAAAATGTAAAACTTTTGATTTTCAAAAGACATCATCAAGAAAATGAAAAGTTAAACCATAGATTTGAAAATATTTGAAATCCTATATTGGATAAGACATATCTAAAATATATAAAGAACTCAAAAGGCAGAGACAAGAAAATAAAGAAATGAGACATGAGAGAACAAACAGAAAATGAATAAAAAAATGAAGTGGCAGACTTAAGCAATAATATATCAATAACATCAAATGAAACTGTTTCAGCGTCGTTAATAGGTAAATGCAAATTAAAACTATGATGAGCTATCACTACACATCTATTAGAATGGTTAAAATAAAAAATATTGGCAAGACCAAGTGTTGGTGAGGAGGTGGAGCAACTGGCATTTTCATACGTTGCAGATGGAAATACAAAATGATGTAGCCACTTTAGAAAACAATTTGGCAGTTTCTTATGACGTTAATCATTCATTTATTATATCATGCAGCGATCCTACTTTTAGGTGTTTATCCTAGATAAATGAAGATGTATGCACACAAATACCTGTACACAAATGTTTATAGCAGCTCTATTTATAATTGTGAAATACTGGAAGCAACTCAAATATGCAGCAAGTGAATGGATAAACTCATGCATCCATTCAATGAAATACTACTCTTCAAAAAAAAAGGAAGGGAGGGAGGAAGGAAGGAAGGAAGGGAAGGAAGAGGGAGGGAAGAAGGGAGAAAGAAGAGAGAGAAATGAACACACGATTTGGGTGAATTTCTTAGTCATCATGCTGAGTAAAAGAAGCTGATCTCAAAAAGCTATGTGCTGCCTGATTCCATTAATATGACATTCTCGAAAAGACAAAACTGTGTTGATGGAGATCAGATCATTAGTTCCCAGAGGTTAGGGGCAGAAGAGTTGGAGATAGCGTCAAGGATTTTTTTGTTCTGTATTCTGATTCTGTGGTGTTGGTTACTCAAATATACCCATGTTAAAATTCATAAAAAAAAAAAAATTCATAGAACTGTTCACACAAAAAAGTTTTTTTTAAAAACTGTATGTTAATTTAAAAATAAATCAAACAAGGAATAAACTACAGTTGACCCTTAAACAACGCAAGGGTTAGGGATGCCGATTCCCCTATACAGTCAAAATCCGAATATAACTTTTGACTGCCCCAAAACTTGACTACTAATATCCTACTGTTGACTGGAAGCCTTAACAGGTTACATAAACAGTCGATTAACACACACACACACACACACACACACACACACACACACACACACACACTTTTTTTTTGGTTTGGCCGCGCCACGTGGCTTGCAGAATCCTAGTTCCCCGACCGGGGATTGAACCCGTGCCCCCTGAAGTGGAAGCACAGTGTCTTAACATAGGACTGCCAGAGAAGTCCCCAACACATATTTTCTATATGTATTATATACTGTATTCTTAGAAATAAGTAAGCTAGAGAAAAGAAAATGTTATTAAGAAAACAATAAGGAAAATAAAATACATTTACAGCACATATACGTATTTATTTTTAAAAATCTTCATTTAACTGGACATTTAACTGGACATTGCAGTTCATACCCATGTTGTTCAAGGGTCAGCTGTATTGATATATACTACAATATGGATAAATCCCAAAATAATTCTGCTGAGTCAAAGAAGTCAGGCTGAGGATGATCCTATTTTTATAAAATTCTAGAAGATGCAAACTATAGTGACAGAAAACAGATCCATGATTGCCTAGGGGAGGGGAGGCACAAAAAGAGTAGAGGAAGGGATTGGTAAGTGGTACAATGAAACTTTTGGGGTTGATTGATCCGTTTGCTATCTTGATTGTGGTGATGGTTTCACAGGTGCATACAGATTCCAAACATTAAATTGTACACTTTAACTAAGTTCAGTTTCTCCTATGGATCTGGTGACAAGGAAATTGAGTTTTGTAACCCAGAGTTACAGGAACAGAAAGTGTGGGAGCCCAAAGCTGGAGCACACCCCCACCCACCCCAATCCCCACCCAACTTAGAAATCCTCCTGTAGCTGACTACTGCTAACACTGTTTAACCTTTGCATCCACAGCCTGAGTGACAGAAAACACACGGCCAGCTGATGGTAAAGCTGAGCACTTGAGAAAACTTTCTCTTTTCAGAATGCTCTCCCAGCACTTATCTTTTGTCCTCATTCTGTATCCCAACCTACCATTCACAAGCTGTGTGACTTTGAGCAAGTTACTTGGCCTCTCTAATCCTCACTTTCCCCATGTATGAAAGATGGATAATTAAAGTGCCCTCCTGGCAAAGTGAAAGACACCGAGGCTATAAAGTAACAACATATCCCCAACTAATGGAGGGTACTTCTGGGAGGCTTTTGTCTTGTACATTTGTGAATGTATGTATATTTTTACATCATGCCTGCAACACTTTTGTTGCTGAAAGAGAGAACGGCAGCTCTGGGTTAGGACATCACAGTCCTAAGTAAGGTTGGGTACCTTCTCATTCCACTTACTTCCTAGGGCTGGGAGTGCCCCATTTTGGTTATGGATGGGGCAATGAGAACCTCCAGGAGCTCATTGATGGCAGAGCTGGGATTCCTGACACACCTAGCCCAGTGTTCTGACAACAAGCGCGGATCTTGGAGACCAAGGCCAGAGGGGAACCAGAAAAATTGTCACTTGAGAGCTGGAGGTGGGAAAGTAGGGGAGGTAGTTAAGTGAAAAGCTATTAAGAGCCACAGCGCACTGCATTCTAGAGGCAGGATGAGAAGGCAGGAGGGGGCAAATGAGCCACATTCATTACATGCATTCATCCGTGCATCCGTTCACTCTGCCGTCTGAAATTTGTGGATTGCCAGCACTGTGCTAGCATCTGAGGGTTGAGTAAGGCAGGCCCCTTCCTCTGATGGAGCTAACACTGATATGAGCCTGAGGGATGAGGAGAGAAAAAGTGATGCTTGGACACAATTTTAATTGTCAGTGCATATGGTTCTAACCATTGGCCAGAGTCACCCTTGTCCCCTGGATTTGTTCTTGCTGCCCATTGGGGCAGTGTTTAGGGTTGAGATCAAAAAGCTGTGAGATGTGAAGTGGTCAAGAGAAGGACTTGAGACCAAGGATGGGTGGTGATCTCTAGATCCCTTAGGCCATTCAAGCTCAGGGTCCCACCTGACCTCTTTCCTAGACTGGATTCAGACCACTGCTGAGACTCAACTGGGTAGGCCCCCAGAAATCTAATGGCTCCTTTGCAGAAGACAGAACTCGGTCCAAGGACGTGGCTCTGTCTACACCTGGGGAATAAGCCATTGGGCATCAAGGTGGGGAAGGCTGGTGCTTGGTCTCAGAGGTGGAACAGTGGGTTTTAGAATTAACATCTGTCAGCCACCAGAGGGCGGTGTTGGGGCATGTGAACGCCCCTGAAAACTGTGTAAACAGAGCTTGGCTTCCTTCAGCCTAGGCTTCTGTGTCAGACAGGTTTCATTTGTTTTCTGATATGTCTTAAGCACCTTAAACTCTTAGGACCACTATATGTGCCGGAGCTTCAATGGCAGCCTTGCAGCCAGTCACAGTATCCAGTGTTAGCAGGAATTCTTGGGGAAATACCTGGGTCAGACAGTTGAGGGAGCTGGGAAGCTGAGATCGTGGGTCCCTGGAAAATAGGAGCTGAGATCCCAAAAGGGCTAGGAAATTGCTCTGTATTAGAAATGAACTGGAATTGGATGACAAGGGATGGGGAGCTGGCAAGATGGCACAAAGTTGGAGATGAGGGGCATGCAAAAGGGGATGAAGAAGAGGAAAATCCACCACACAACTTCAAAGACCAGGAACACTAGTGTTCAGTTTGAGATTGCTTCTGTCATAGAGATCTGGGTGGCTGGTCAGCTTTGCTGTGTGAACAGGATACAGTGGAAAGGGCTGCGTTCTAGGAGCAGCACTCGTAGAGTATCTGGATAAACAGCAGGAGGAGGAACCCAGTGATGGTCATGCGAACACAAGCCCCTGGGACGTGCGACCAACTTGGCAAATGCTGCATGTGGGCAGATGGGAGTTGGAGCCTGCTCATCCAGGTTTCAGGGGCTGGGTGAGCCTAGCATTCATCTGAGTTACACAAGAGGGATCCAGGGCTATGAGGCAGCAGGTGGGGAGAAAGGAGGCAGGGACCCTAGGTCCAGGGAGGCCTACTACCTACAGAGAGGGTGGAATTCAAAGAGGGAGAGAGCTTTTCCAACAGAAAGCGGAGTTCAGATATGGATCCCAAGGACAGGGAAGAAGCTGCAGGGAGTGGTCCCACTACAAGCCCTGCATGATGGGATTCTGCCTCCTCCAGCCCATCCCACACTGTTCATCCTGTATCCCACGCAGACCCAAGTTCAAGCCACCAACACTAGAGCAATAGCCTCCTAACTTGTTTTCTTTATTAAACCTTAGTACACTCATCTGTTTCCACACAGATGCAAAAGATCTTTAAGAACATGTCAGGTAATGTCCCTCCTCTGCTTTAAACATTCAGTGAGTTCCCATAGTAGAAGAAATGCCAAGTCTTCTCATGGCCTGCATGGGCCCTCCCTTCCCTCCCTAGCCTTGTCTCCTGACCCTGAACTAATGTGCTCCAGCCGCCTCTGTCTTCCTGCTGCTCCTCAACCGCACCAAGTTCACACCACTTCAGGACTTTCACACTTGGTAGTCCTTCTGTTTGGCAGTCTCTTCCCCCAGACTTCCCCAGAGCTGGCTCCTTTTCACCATTAGCACAGAGGCCTTCCCTGACATGTAAGGTGGCCCTTGCTCCCCAGCACCTCCCTGATCTCCCTCTGTCATATCGGTACCTAGCCCTTATCACCACCTGAAGTGGCCTTTGCTTATCCAGTGACTTCCTCCACTACATTGTAAGCACCTTGTGGGCAAGGCCTTGCTGTCATCTTCACTACTAATCCTTTGTGCCTGGCACATAGAGGTGCTCAGCAAATATTTTTTGAAAGAATAAATGTTCAGTCAACTCTATACAGTAACTTTGTTTATCACTTCCAATTTATAGAAAGGGAAACTGAGGCCTAGAAAGGTTAGTTAACTTACCCAGAGAATAGGCAGTAGAATTTGAACTTGGGTACCCTGACTTTCATACTTATACCTTGGCATGGGGTTATTTTCCTCCACCTTTGTCTGTTCTTCCTGGATAGCACTTACCACAGTTTATAGTTGTTTCATTTGCCTATTGTCTGATCTGTCTGCTGGTGTAATGCTGTAATGCTGCTAGAGCAGGCCTGTGTCCTGCACCTTGCCATGTCACCAGTACTGAGAACAGTGGCACATCACAGGTGCTCGGTGAGTGTTTTCTGGGTGATGGATAAACAACCACGTGCCCAGACAAGGGAGGGATGGATGTGGAGGAATTGAGGGCACAGGTGGTGGCAGACATCCCCAGGCCCCAGCTGGAGTCCAAGCCCAGAGCCCAGCAGTGCCTTCACTGTGGTGCAAGGCTTCTTTGAGGGCAGATGACGTGGCCTTGCTCACCCGTACAGCGAGAGTCACCTGCTCCATGAATCTTCAAACTTGGGGTCATTCCCCAACTAGGGGCCTGAGTTTGGCCTTTGCATCTGACCACAGCTGAGAGTCCAGCCTGTCCACTGGGGTGATACCCAGGGTTCTGGGTGGATCTGTATAAACAGCCTTGCTTCCACTCATTACATTATGTCAGCACCTTTTTCAGCTTCTGAGAAACAGGAAGCACCATGATGTGTGGTGGGATTTGAAAGGATGATAAGAGACATAATCACATTTCTTTGGTTTGGGCATAGAGGGCTGGGGTTTCTGTTTCCTCTGACACTAACGCATCACCTTTTCCCTTAAGCCAGAATTCTGGAGGATGAGGACTGTGTGGAAGATATGCTTTAGGGGGAAAAAAAAGAGCAAGGGGGTAAGAGCTTTAGAATTATTATTATGAAATGTATCATACATACAAAATAAAATAAAATGTACATGGACAGTTTAAAGCTTAACAAAATAAAAACCCATGTGCCCACCACCCTATCCCCATGAAGATGTCTCTTCCATAGCTTCCAACTCCATCCCCACCAGAGGTAACCACTGTCTTGATTTTTTGGTTAATTATTTCTTTGCTGTTCTTTATAGTTTTATCACATATGTAAATATCCTCAAATTATATATGATTGTATTTTGCTGACTTTTGACCTTTTCATAAATGGGATCACGTTGGATATATTTAAAACTGACTTTTATTGCTCAACAAAATGTTTTCAGATTCATCCATGTTGACCCATGTAGCTATACGTTCATTTACTGTATTTACTGTAACCTGGTGAATGAATAAACCACAATTTATTTATCTACTGATGGACATTTATGTTTTTCCCCCAATTTTAGCAATTAAAAACAATTCGAAAAGGACATTAGACAAATAATAAGGAAATCTGAATAAGGTATAGACTTTAATTAATAATAACATATCAGTATTAGTTCATCAATGTGACAAATGTACATTTCTTATATAAGATGTTAATAAGAGGGGAAATAGGGTGTGGAGTACTCTGTACTCTCCTCACAATTTTTCTATAAATCTAAAATTATTCTAAAATAAAAAGATTTATTTAAAAATACCCAGTGCTGTTATGAACATACTTGCTTATAGTTCCTGATGTACACATGCAAGAATTTCTTTAGAATACACAGTAGATTGAAATTCTGGGTCAAACAGTACATGCATCTTCCATTTTACTAGGTATTACATTTCAGAAGTACCAGTTTACTGTCCTGCTTACACTTATACTTTACAACATGTAAGAATTCCTTTTACTTCACATCCTGGGCAAGACTTGTAATATCTGACTTTTTCATTTTTGTCAGTCTGGTGGGTGTGAAATGTTATCTCATTGTGGTTTAATTTTGCATTTCCCTGACTACTAACAAGGTTGAACATCTCTTTATATGTTTATTGGCCATCTGTGTTTCCTGTTCTGAGAAATGCTTATTCATGTCATTTACCTATTTTTTCCTAGTGGGTTATTTATCTTTTTCTTATTGATTATGAGGACTTTGTTACATGTTCTGGAAACTAATCCTTTGTCTTTTATACACGATACAAATATTTGTCCTAGATTGTGGCTTGTCTTTTCACTCTGCTTATGGTAAATTTGAGGAATGTTGACTATCCATCTTCTCCTTAATAATCTGTACTTTGGGGGGTTATTTACGAAATCCTGTTGGCGCTGGAGAGCTTCTGTTTGCTCCTTCAGACCCTCTTCCACCCCTTCTTTAACCTTTCCCAAATCTTGGGAGGCAGAGACCTGTGTGGACTACATTAATGACTTCTTTGCTCACGGGCTCCCCATTGGGTTTGGCTGGGAGCTCAGTCAAGTCAGGATACGTGTCCTCCCAGCTCTCTCCTTGCAAGGTTGCTGCATGCTGGCTGTGTCCCTTGACTGAGTGTCCCAGCTCCTACCAGTGGCCCTCTCCACACAGCCCTCTGGAGCTCAGAGTTTCAGTAACTATTCCCTCTTCTGTTACAGCTCCTGTGATTAGCCCCAGGAGACTGCATTTTCCCTCATGGTTTTCCTACACCATGTTCTCACTTTTATAATGGTCCCTTTATTAAGTAAACTCTCCTCAAGTTGCCTAACATGCGTGTTCCAGCTGTTTCCTGCTGGATATGCCCACCCCAAGGTCGTATTTTTTGTTAGTTATTTGTTGGTCTACCTCTCTCCCCAGGATTTCACAACCTTGGCACTATTGGTGTTTGAATGTGATAATTCTTTGTGGTGGGAGCTGACCTGTGTAGTGTAGGATGTTTAGTAGCATCCTGGCCTTTACCCACTAGATGATGGTAGCATCCCCTCCGTCCTCTCCAGCTGTAAGAACCAAAAGTTGCCCAATGTTCCCTGGGGGAAAAAATCGCCCTTTGTTGAGAACCACTGCTCTACCCCATGTCAGTATCAGACTGACCTAGCTATTAAAGCCTGGTATCTAGTGGGGCAAGTTCTCTCTCTGTGATATCCCTCTTTAGGATTGCAGTGGCTGTTCTTAGACTCTCATTCTTTCATGGACATTTTAGAATCAACTAAGTAAGTACCAAGGAAAAAACTGTTGGGATTTTGATAGAAGTTGCATTGAATTTTTAGATCAGGTTCCAAATTATGGTATTGAGTTTTCATAAACATAGTAGGTCTCTTCATTTGTTAAGGTCCTTTTAAAATGTCTTTCAGTAAAGTTTTAAATTTTCTCTCATATTTTGTTAGATTTATTCTTTGGCACCTTATATTTTTGTAAGTATTATAGGTGATATCTTCTTTAAACTTGCATTTCTATTTGTTGGTGATGTGTAATAATATAATTGACTTTGTATATTGATCCAGCAATTTGTTGAAGTCTTGTTCCTTATAATCATTGGACTGACTTTATCTTCTTTTGGGTTTTATTTTTGTCATATTGTATCTTTTGCATATATACATACATATATATGTATATATGTACATATGTGTATGTATGTATGAGTTTTGTGTCTTCTGTTACAATCCTCGTATTTATTAGTACTACTTATAAAATCTTATTGCAAAGTCCAGGACCATCAGTTACAGTGTTTAACAGAAATGGAGTTAACGTTATCCAGGGCCACCACTTGCCTTTGTGCAAACTGGAAGAAAAAGCCTCTTCCTCAAGATACTTTACTCCTGTCTGGTAGGAAATCCTCATGATACATATTCAAATCTGCAATGGTTATGATGTAAATGGTGCTCCCTGGGATTGTGCAGGGCACATACAGTGGTCCTGCAGAAATTCTTGCATTGTCCTTGCTTTCAGAGGAAGGCTTTTACATATCACTATCGAGCACAGTATTTGCTGTAAGCTTATCAGCTTAAAGAAGTTCCTTTCTATTTCAGCTTTGCTAAAAGTAGTTATAATAAATGGATTTTAAATGTCAGTAATTTTTTTTTGCATTGATATAATGTGATTTATCTCTTTAATTGGTTAATGTAGTACATTATATTAATAGATTTTCTAATATTGAATCTTGAATTCCTGGAATAAACTCAAGTTAGTTTATTATGTAATATCTTTTTATACATGCTGGATTTGAATTAATAACATTTGTTTACAGGTTTTGCATCCATGTTCATGAGTGAGTATGGGATCATAATTTTCTACTCTTATACAATCCCCTTCTGATTTTATTATAATATATATTAGCTTCATAACATGAATTGTAAAATATTCCATTTTATTCTCTGGAAATGTTTATATATGTTTGGAATTACATATGACTTGAAAGTTTGTGGAGACTTACCTATAGAACTATCTGGCCTTTGTGGGAAGATTTTAAATGATTGATTGAATTTCTTTAACGGTTATAGAACCCTTTCGATTTTCTTTGCCTTCTTACGTCAGTTTTGGGAATTCCTGTTCGTACTGGACACATGTTTGTGTGCCTTCTCAGAGCTTCTCCCCTTCACTTGCAGACGTAGATGAAATGCCACACTGTGTGGAATGAGGTCTGGCTTCTTATGTGGCTGCTGATGACTGGGTGATGTGGTTTGGAAGTTCAGGGAAGTAAGCTCCTGTGGAGTAAACCTTGAAAAATGGGGTATGGGAGAGAAAAGGGAGTCTGGCATATTAATTCCTCTCTCCTTTGCCCTTTCTCTTCACTGTTCTAAGGTATACTTTCTCCTTTCAGCACCTCTGCAGCAATTCCATGAGACAAGCAAACATACCTGCTGAGACTTGCTATGCTTCTTCCTGCCTCGGTGTGATGTTGTGGCCAGTGTAGCACATCACATTGCTTCATTTCTTCTCCCCTCACTTCCCCCTTTTCCTCAGCCTCACCAACCTGGGCTTATACAGTAAGTCCCTTACATACGAATGAGTTCCATTCCGAGAGCACGTGTGTAAGTCCAATTTGATCATAAGTCCAATAAATTTAGCTTAGGTACCCAACTAACACAATCGACTATATAGTACTGTACTGTAACAGGTTTATAATACTTTTCACACAAATAATACATAACAAACAAACAAACACAAAAAATAAAACATTTTTAATCTTACAGTACAGTACCTTGAAAAGTACAGCAGTACAGTACAACAGCATACAGGGGCACAGTTGCCTCTTTGAAAGTTCACAACTTGAAGGTTCGTATGTAGGGGACTTACTGTAACTCCCAAATAAAGTGTCAATGTTTCAGTCCTTGCCTCACGCTCTGCTTTATGAGGAGACCTGGGCTATGACAATCAGTATCAGGTGTAATGAACCCTTGGAATGAAATTTTGGAGTTGGATCGCTCACCTCTCTAAAATAAGAGGAACCTACTGCTGAGAATACGTAGGTTGGCATTTATTTATTTATTTATTTATTTATGGTGGCTCTGCGCGGCTTGCAGGATCTTAGTTCCCAATCAGGGATCAAACCCGTGCCCCATGCAGTGGAAGCGCAGAGTCCTAACCACTGGACCACCAGGGAAGTCCTGGCAATAACTTCTGCCATGCAGTGGCTTTCAGATGTCTTAAGCTTTAAACTTTGGTTAATTTGGGTAAAGGGCAGATGGAGAGCAAGGCAATGGCAGTTACAGTGGCTGGGATTTATGGGAACCATGTTAGTTATTATATATGGATTGCAGAATACACTGACTCTTCTGACAGCACTGGAGACCTTACCAAACGAGAATGATAGGCTCAGGGCACTCTAATTCCGCTTTAAGATACGCTCCAAGTACTAGGATATGTCTATGGTAACTTTATAGCAGACCCTTATCTCCTACAGCCATAAGGCAGACTGAGCTGAGAATTAGGCTCAGAGTCTGGTTATTTGCAGATCTTTGGAGCACTTCAAGGGAGAATAGTTGTGTACCTTTGACATTCTTCTTTATCAGAGTTGGGGCTCTTATAGGGAAAGAGTAAGACCATGAGACCTGCGATAGGAAATTTTGGGTGGGAAAACCTGAGACTCTTGAAAGCCCCAGTTTTTCTGAGGCTTCCTTAACTGGCATAAGCAGCCCTTTCCCCATTACCAGAGTAGAGTAGCTTCTCCTTGCTTGGAGACAGAATAATTATTTCTCCTGAAACATATGCTTCACATGATGACATTTGTCCTCCTTGTGACCCTCCCTCAACATCCCTCACTGCCTCCAAGCTAATAATCAGAGTCAGATCTCAGATAGCCTGTTTCAATTAGGGCCCAGTCAGGAGACAGAAACTATACCAGTTACTTTAATAGAGGGAATTGAATATAAATAACTGTTAAGCAGGCATTTGAAAACGAGAAAAGCAAAAAGGGAACAATATATGTACCACGTCTTCTTTATCCATTCATCTGTTGATGGGCATTTAGGTTGCTTCCATGTCCTGGCTATTGTAAATAGTGCTGCAGTGAACATTGGGTACATGTATCTTTTGGAATTATGGTTTTCTCTTCAATAAGTGGTGCTGGGAAAACTGGACAGCTACATGTAAAAGAATGAAATTAGAACACTCCCACACTATACCAAAAATAAACTCAAAATGGATTAAAAACCTAAGTGTAAGGCTGGATACGATAAAACTCTTAGAGGAAAACATAGGAAGAACACTCTTTGACATAAATCACAGTAAGATCTTTTGTGACCCACCTCCTAGATTAATGAAAATAAAAACAAAAATAAACAAATGGGACCTAATGAAACTTAAAAGCTTTTGCACAACAAAGGAAACCATAAAAAAGACAAAAAGACAACCCTCAGAATGGGAGAAAATATTTGCAAACGAAGCAACTGACAATGGATTAATCTCCAGAATGTACAAACAGCTCATGAAGCTCAATATCAAAAAAAACCCAAACAACCCAATCAAAAAATGGGCGGAAGACCTAAATAGACTTTTCTCCAAAGAAGATATGCAGATGGCCAAGAGGCACATGAAAAGATGCTCAACATCACTAATTATTAGAGAAATGGAAATCAAAACTACAATGAGGTGGGCTTCCCTGGTGGCTCAGTGGTTAAGAATCCACCTGCCAATGCAGGGGACACGGATTTGAGCCCTGGTCCAGGAAGATCCCACATGCTGCAGAGCAACTAAGCCCTTGTGCCACAACTACTGAGCCTGCGCTCTAGAGCCCACGAGCCACAACTACTGAGCCCACGTGCCGCAACTACTGAAGCCCATGCGCCTAGAGCCTGTGCTCTGCAACAAGAGAAGCCACCACAATGAGAAGCCTGTGCACTGCAACAAAGAGTAGCCCCCGCTCACCACAACTAGAGAAAGCTGGCGTGCAGCAACAAAGACCCAAAGCAGCCAAAAAATAAATAAATTTATTTTTTAAAAAAAACTACAATGAGGTACCATCTCACACTGGTCAGAATGGCCATCATCAAAAAATCTACAAACAATAAATGCTGGAGAAGGTGTGGAGAAAAGGGAACACTCTCACACCATTGGTGGGAATGTAAATTGATACAGCCACTATGGAGAACAGTATGGAGGTTCCTTAAAAAACTATTGCAGCACTATTTACAATAGCCAGGACATGGAAGCAACCTAAATGTCCAGCAACAGAGGAATGGATAAAGAAGATGTGGTACATATATACAATGGAATATTACTCAGCCATAAAAAGGAACAAAATTGTGCATTCGCAGAGATGTGGATGGACCTAGAGACTGTCATACAGAGTGAGATAAGTCAGAAAGAGAAAAACAAATATCGTATATTAACGCATATATATGGAATTTAGAAAAATGGTACAGATGAACCTATTTGCAAAGCAGAAATAGAGACACAGAAGTCCAGAACAAATGTATGGACACCAAGGGGGTGGGGGGTGGAATGGATTGGGAGATTGGGATTGACATATGTACACTACTGTGTATGAAGTAGTTGGCTGGTGAGTGACTACTGTATAGCACAGGGACAAAAAAAGAGAAGGTACAATCTGTTTGTAGAACATATATTAAGTTAACCTTAAAAATGCATTCCAGTACACATTAATAAGTGCAGACAAACACTGTTTGATTCCACTTATATGAAGTACCTAGAATAGTCAAATTCATTGAGTCAGAAAGTACACTGGTAGATGCCAGGGGAGGGGAGCAGGGAGGGGGAATGGGGAGTTAGTGTTTAAAGGGGACAGAGTTTCAGTTTAGGAAGGTGAAAAATTTGGGAGATGGATTGATGGTGAGAGTTGCACAACAATGTGAATGTACTTAGTGCCACTGAACTGTACAGTTAAATATGGTTAAAATAGTATGTTTTACATTATGTGACTTTTACCACGATAAAAAAACATTTTTTAAAAAAGGGAACAGGGAGGGCTTCCCCGGTGGCTCAGTGGTTAAGAATCCACCTGCCAATGCAGGGGACACGGGTTTGAGCCCTGTTCCAGGAAGATCCCACATGCTGTGGAGCAACTAAGCCCATGCGCCACAACTACTGAGCCTGAGTGCTGCAACTACTGAAGCCTGTGCGCCTAGAGCCCGTGCTCCACAACAAGAGAAGCCACCGCAATGAGAAGCCCGTGCACCACAATGAAGAGTAGCCCCTGCTCGCTGCAACTAGAGAAAGCCCGCGCACAGCAGCGAAGACCCAGCACAGCCAAAAATAAATAAATAAATAAATAAAAAGGGAACAATAAGGTATTTTATGAAGCTAGCAACTGTGGGAAGCAATTACCACCTGTATGGCTGGGGATCAAAGGGAAAGGGTTGACAATATTAAAACCTAGTACCTTGGAGGGCCTGAAACTCAGACCTCTGAGAAGGGGGCACTGCCCCACTGTTGGTAGTATTTCTGAGCTCAGGAAATGGGTTTGTGGGAATGGGATCCAGACCTCTGAGGGGGTGCTGACTGGCTGATGCTGCAGTCCCAGAGGGAAATGAGGTTGTGCTGAGGTTGGTTCTATGAATATGGGAAAAACTGCCAACTGTAATCAGTTGCTGCTACTGGAACAAACTGTTGCTGCCAGGGTTAACCTTAGGGTTAGGAATATGAATATTAAAGGCGGGAGTAGGAAACAAAAATAAGGAATAGGAAGCAAACAGAAAGGAACAAATCCCTTCTTCCTTCAGCCTCCTAGTCTAGCTTCTGCTATTGACAGATTCTAACAGAGAAAGAGCTGGCAAAGGAGAAATTGGTTTGCAGAACCCCAGTTCCAGCAGAGTATAGAAAGTAGGTTTGAAGCTGAGAGGCAATAGCTTTAAAACTGACATACAGTCTTGGCAAGGAAGTGAAAGGCCTGCAGGAGCTCACTAATATGTACTGTCAGAATCCAGAGCATAGTGGACCTGAGGCTATTAGTCTAGAAGAACATAAGAGTTGAGTAGGTTTGAATTCATTGACATGGAGGCTACTTACTGACTCAGGATTTAATGTTTTGGCAAGAACACCTAGAGCTAATCTTGACAGTTTGCTGGAATGGCTCTTTGAAACCTGACCCTGATGAAGGCCTACAGAATATGAAATGGAGGTGCCAGAACTTCCTTTCTGTGGTGTTGAAGCTCTGACTACGTTCCCTAGAGGGCACAGAGAACACTCCTTCACTAACACAGCAAGGGATGCACTAGTGAGGAGCAACAGGCATCATTGCATAGCTTGGTAGTGGATGTTCTCTGTAAGCTGGGTTGAAGGTGGGGGACGCTTCTATTGACTCCCTAATATCCATGGGCATGATGGGATCCCTAGAATGGCAGTGGCCAGGTTGGGAGCACTTAATCATCAGAGAAAAGGTGGGCATAATTACTACAATTGGCAGCAAGGCTATAGTGGCAACCAGGGTGCCTTGATCTTTGACGCTTAGGGATTTATAGTGATGGCTGTTACCTTAAGTTGCTCCTAGAGGCAAGAAAGGGGGATAATCAATCAACATGCTATTCAATGTACAGCCGTCCCTCAGACTTAGACCAGCTTGCACAAACTAGCCCTCTGGCTAAGAGCAATTAAGAAAGCTGTTTTTAAATAGATTTTAAAAATCTATTTTAAAAATCAGAGAGCTAACAAGGCAGTGAAGACTAAGAAGGAAACTTAGAAGTGAGCCTGACATGGCACAGCTTTTGCCTTGAGGCATTTACTGACCAGTAAGCATTGTTCTAGAGGTTGAGGAGCTGAGCCACAGAGAAGCTGACAGAAAAGCTGTGGCTGAGGGACTGGACTGTGGATAAAGCAGAGTTTTAGGCGGTCTCATGGGTAAAATGGAACAAAAATGGAAGTTCAGTGCCCACCAGGTAGGTGGGTTTCCTGTAAATACTGCCAGGTTTTCAGTTGGGACCCCTGAAGACTTATACTCTCAGAATAAGAACTAACAAAATAAACCCGTCTGCTAAAACCAAAGCCCAGCTTTCTATCACCCATCTCAGACTAAATTAAGATGGCCTGTCCTTATGCTAAAGTGAAATAAATCATTTCTGGAGGAAAATAATATCATCCTGTATAAAATAGTAACTGGGTAATTCCTTCTTGCATTTCAGACCTTCCTTCTGAGATGATTTTTCTCCTTGCAGAGGTGCAATCTATCAAAGTTCTTTTAGTGAGAGTTTATTGGTTTATCCCAGTTTTTATTCCTCTTAAAATGTTTTTAGCCTATTTTAAAATGGGCAAAAGACATGAATAACACCTCACCAAAGAAGAGGTACAGATGGCAAATAAGCATATGAAAAATGCTCAAAATCTTATGTCATTATGGAATTGCAAATTAAAATAACAAGACACCACTACACGTCTCTTAGAATGGCCAAACTCCAAAACACCAAGTGCTAGAAGGATGTAGAGCAACAGGAACTCTCATTCATTGCTGGTGGGAATGCAAAATGATACAGTGACTTTGTTTTTGATTTTGTTTTTCTTCCAGTTTTACTGAGTGTAATTGACATACAGCACTGTATAAGTTTAAGGTGTACGGCATAATGGTTTGACTTACATACACCATGAAATGATTATCACAATAAGTTTAGTGAAATCCATCATCTCACATAGATACAAAATTAAAGAACTAGGAAAAAAATTTTTCCCTTGGCATGAGAACTCTTAGGGTCTACTCTCTTAACAACTTTCATACATAATGTACAGCAGTGTTAATTATATTTATCATGTTATACATTACACCCCTAGTACTTATTTATCTAAAAACTCGAAGTTTGTACCTTTTGATTACCTTCATCCAATTCCCCCTGCCCCCAGTACAGCCACTTTGGAAGACAGTTTGGCATTTTCTAATAAAAACTAATACAGTCCAATAATCATGCTCCTTGGTATTTACATAAATGAGTTGAAAATGTATATCCACACAAAATCCTGCACACAAATATTTACAGCAGCTTTATTTATAATTGCCAAAACTTAGAAACAACCAAGATGTTTTTCACTAGATGAATGGATAAATAATTGTGGTACATCCAGATAATGGAATATTACTCAGCACTAAAAAGAAATGAACTATCAAACTATGAAAAGACATGGAGGAACCTTAAATGCATATTACTAAGTGAAAGGAGCCAATCTGGAGAGGGTACATACTGTATGATTCCAACCATATGACATTTAGAAAATGTAAAACTATGGAAACAGTAACAATATTAGTGATTTCCAGGGCTTAGGAGGGAGGGAGGGATGAAAAGGTGGAGCCAGGAGATTTTTAGGACAGTGAAAGAATTCTGTATGACACCATAATGGCAGATGCTTGTTATTATACATTTGCCAAAACTTGTAAAACATACAACACCAAGAGTGAACCCTAATGTAAACTTCGGGTGATAATGATGAGCTGTATAGGTTCATAGATCATAAAAACTGTACCACTCTGGTGGGAAATGTGGATAGTGGTGGAGGCTGTGCATGTGTAGGGTCAGAGAGTATATGGGAAATCTGTACTTTCTGTTCAATTTTGCTATGAACCTAAAACTGCCCTAAAAAGTAAACTCAATTTAAAAAAAATGTTTTTAGTTCATCCTTATTTTTGAAGGAAATTTTCACTGATCGTAGAATTCTAGATTAACAGTTTTTTCTAGCATTTTGAATATAACATTGTGCTGTTTCTGGGCTTTAATTTTTTGCTGTTGAGAAAATAGCTCTCACTCTAATTATATATACTTTGTAGGCAATCTATCTTTTCTCTCTGGCTGCTCTTAAGTTTTTTTTTTCCCCTTTGATGTTTTAGGCTTTTACTATATGTATCTAGGTATTGGTTTCTTTTAATTTATCATGTTTGATTGACTAGATGTCCTAAAGCCATGGATTGGTGTTTTCATCAACAGTGGAAAATTCTCAGCCATTGTCTCCTCATATACTTCCTCTTCCCCATTCTCTTTGCTCTTTCTGGAACTCTGATTAGATGCACGTGAGATGTTCTCATTTTATCCTCAGTATCTCCTACGGCTTCTTCCTATGGGTGTTGGGGATCCTGAGGAATGGCTGCTCAGCTCTGTTTCATAAGTAGCACTGAGAATGGATTGCAGAGTAGAAGGAAGGGAAGCCGTCTGGCATTTGCCTTGGACTTTGTTTAGGGTCACCTATAATAGGGAACTTTCTCAGTGAGAAATACTCACCAGGACTTGGGCCCACAGGGGAGTGCAGCTTCTGGCTCTGGGGCTGGGCACATACCAGGGTGCCATGAGGTTCGCCTGACCTGCCTGAGAGGCCCTCACAGAAGCTACTTTGTGGGAATGTCCATGATGCAGTACATCAGAAAAACCCTGGGGCCTCCCGAGTTGGTTTTTCCACACGTGTGTCAGCACTTTGTTTTTCAGATGTACAACCTGCTGTTTCTAACTTCTGTGGGTTCCTAAAATGGAGGGAACATGGGATCTGTCTGCTCCTTGTGGAGGTAAGCCTCTGTATCATCCCAGATGCTAGAGGAAAATGTTTCTTTTTAATGTGTATTATGGACTGAATTGTATTCTCCAAAATTTGTATGTTGAAGCCCTAATGCCTGGTACCTCAGAATGTGACTGAACTTAGAGACAGGGCTTTTAAAGGAGTAAATAAGTTGATCAGCCTTCTTTTCTACTTCACTGATTTCTTAAGGCCAAGAGAATATGACTTCCTCAGAAATTAAGGGAGAAAAAAAAAAAAGAAATTATGGGAGGGTTGGAATGAGACATACCAGGGTTTGAATCCCAGCTGTATCACTTATTAGCTGTGTAACCTTGGCCAATAATTTAAACTCTCTGAGCCTTTGATTCCATATCATAAAAAAAGAATAATTTTATCTCACATTGGCTTGTGATGAGAATTAATTGAGATAGTGATATAAAATGTCTAAGGAAGTCCTAACCACAGTAAACAGTCAGTAGACGGTAGTTTGGTTCCCTCCCTTGACAAAACATTGGAACATTGCGAACATCTGTTGAGGGTCTATTGTGTTAGATATTAGTGTTACTCTTTAACATGTCTGATTCTCCTGTCTTTCTGAGCACATGAGAGAATTGTATTTCCCCCCACCCCTCGAAGTTACTCTTGGCACTGTGACTTGATCTAACCAATGTGATTTAAATGGAAGTTTATAAGAACTGAGGTGTGATTCTCCAAGGGAATGGCAACAGCAGTTGTTGATATGGCAGTACCATAGGATGGAAGCATCCTGGAACACTGAGCCAACACGTGGAGGACAGCAGCTCTGCAGGGCTGCCCAGACCACACCCATAGTGTGATTAAGAAAGAGACTTTTGTTGTGTCCTTCTGCTGGGATTCAGAGGTGATTTATTACTATAGCATCATCTAGATGATTCTGACTGATACATATTCAGAGTTGTATAAGGTGGATCTGAAAATACTACAATATAAAAACAAGAACTCTGACAGAGGAATGTCCAAAGTAATGCAGGACACCTAATACTGCTGGGAGTAATAGCTAGGGAGAGAATCAAAGAGGAGGTAGTATTGGAGCCAGACTGTGACAGCCAAGATAGAGGGATGGATGAAAACATCCAAAGGGCAATTGCATGTTCCCCACGTGGGAAAAGACAGATGTACTGAGACAGTATGGGCAAAGGCACAGAGGTGTAAAAACTCCTGGGTATTCTGGGAAGAATAAGAGCTAGCATACCCTAGAGGACTTCTCCCCAGTTTTCCACGTAGAATATTTCTTCATAGAACATATAGGCCTTTCAGGACTTCCTTGGTGGTCCAGTGGTTAAGAATCTGCCTTCCAATGCCGGGGACTCAGGTTTGATCCCAAGTCGGAGAACTAAGATCCCACATGCCACAGGGCAACTACTGAGCCCACACACCACAACTAGAGAGCCTGCGGGCCGCAGCTACAGAGTCCACATGCTCTGGAGCTCGCATGCCAAAACTAGAGAGAAGCCCGCACAACACAGGGAAAGATCCCACGTGCCGCAACTAAGACCCGACACAGCCAAAAATAAATAAACAAACAAACAAATAAATAAATATTTTTAAAAAGATCTGTAATAAAGAACTAATAGAAAAAAAAGAACATATATGCCTTTCAATACAATCCTTTTCTACCAATACTTACATAGGGAAAATATTAGATATATGTCCCCCAAACTCAATGCATTTTTAAACAAAGTGTGATGAGGGAGGGAGCTCAACAGAGAAAGCCTTTAGGTTTATTCCAAATATATTGGTAGCATATCAAAGTTCACAGAAGACAATTGGAAAGGCTCTGAATGTGAACTAAAGGGACATGTATCATGTTATATGGATAAAGAGGCCATATTAATGGTTTAGTGATCAGGAAGTACAGTTTTAAATATTTTACATCCTTATTTTACCACAATTTATTAAATAAATAAATACAGAAATATAAATTTTAAAATATTTTACAACTAACATGTTAGCTTGTTGCTTATACACAGGAATTTTCCTGTGTTTTGTGTTTTATGCTTGGAAAATTGGTTGAGGATTTTGGATTGAGATGTAATGCATGAAAAATTTTCGCATTTAAATAATGAGAATGAGGCTCCTGGTTAGCATTTTCTTGCCAGCAATGTTTAGTGAGAGATGCCTGTATTTCTGAATGGCAGGGCTTGGAGGGGACAAAGGTATGACCTGTGAAGGAGATGGACCTGAGAGCCAGAGGTTTTTATGCCCAGAAGTGACATATGGCCGTGAGTGTATTTTATCAAAAGCCCTGACTTGACAGTCATGAGGAGAGCCTAAAGTAGGGAGCTGGTGATGGCTTGAGTCTAGGTGAGAGGCAAGGGCCTCAACTGAGGCAGCGGGGATGGAGAGGGGGAATTGGAGAGACATTTCAGAGGCTGAATGGTGGATGGAAGGGCACAGAGGGTAAAAGTCAGGGAGTCTTCCAGAAAGGTGATGGGAAGGTAGTCATGGTTATGTTAGCCAAATAGGGAACCTCAAAGGAAGAGGAGAAAGAAGGACAAGGAGGACCAGCAGCAGCAGGTTTGAGGGGATGAGGATGGATTACAAAGAGGGACTTTGGTTTTAGATGCATTGTGTTGAGGTGTTCTCTGGAAAGGTTCCTCTGTGGCCCTCCAAAACCAACCTAATGTTTCACTCTGGCTCCTCCCACTGGGCAATAACAGTGACATCACTAAGACAGAGCGCAAATAGATGCTCTTTTATTGGGATAAGCTTTGAGAGGAAAAGCACGACTCATGAAAGCTTTCCTGTAACCTGGAGCCTGCCAAATCCCTCTCCTTTGATGCCCTAGGTTCTGGAGCCCCACAGTAGTCAGGCTAGGTGAGGGAGCAGTTGATATAACTTGTAAGAATCCCACTCTTTCTATCCAGGGACAATCTGGTTGGCATTGTTTTTACAGGGAAAGTAGAATCAGCTGGAGAATCATTGTTTCTGCCTTAAAAATCGTTGGTGGGTCTAAGAATTCCCATTTTGGTTAGCTTCATACAGCCCTGTTTGCGTTCGGCTTCTCTAAGATGGTAGATTGGTAAGAGTTCATTAGTGGGACTTTAGGATATTCCAGCCTTAAATCCACAATAACTATATTGGACCTTGATAAAAAAGTGGGAAAATGACTTTTTTTTTTCCTGCCAAATTAATTTTACTTTTATTTTAATGAAGTTATAGTGGATTTACAGTATTAATTTCAGGTGTACAACATAGTGATTCCAAATTTTTCAAAATTCTATTATGGAGTATAATAGATTATACTCCATTTATAGTAATTATAAAATATTGACTGTTTTCCCTGTGCTGTACAATATATCCTTGTAGCTTATTTATTTTATACATAGTAGTTTGTGCCTCTTAATCCCCTACCCCCATATTGCCCCCCTTCCCCTCCCCACTGTTTGTTCTCTATATTTGTGAGTCTGTTTCTTTTTTGTTACATTCACTTGTTTAACTTTTTAGATTCCACATATAAGTGATAACACAGTATTTGTCTTTCTCTGTCTGACTTATTTCACTAAGCCTAATACCCTCCAGGTCCATCCATGTTACAAATGGCAAAATTTCATTCTTTTTTATGGCTGAGTAGTATTCCATTGTACATATATATCAATATATACACCACATCTTCTTTATCGATTCATCTGTTGATGGACACTTAAGTTGCTTCCGTATCTTGGCTAGAAAATGACCTTTTTTGAGAGAGAATATATGTTTACAAGGGCAGGGAATTTTGTCTTTTTTATTCACTGATGAATCTTAGTCCCTAGAACAGTCCTGGAACATATGGGAGCTCAATAAATATTTGCTGAATTGAATTAAATTGACATTGAGTCTCTTCTCAAATTGAGTTTCCTGTTTGCTGTCAGTTTCGAGAACAGTCAGCATAGTACTGTGCTGACACCTCTTCATCATCTCAGCCCCAGCTCTTGGGACTTGGTGGGTGCACAAGTTGGGAGCCTAAGTCACAGCAGAGTGCTGACTACCATGCCTGTGTTTGTGCTGGAAGGGAAATATGTCTTCTTGCACAAAAGGACTTGCATTCTCCCACCTGGGAATCTGTGTCTGACTGCCCTGGCCCCTCTCCCACACCCAGAAACAGTAGGAGCAGTTGCTTCACACAAGCAGTCAAGCGCAACACGTGCAATCTATGCAGATAATGCCCAGGGTAATGGCACCATCTGTAAGGCCCTGTAGCACATGGCCACAACTGTCTCCCAGCATGCAGTAGGGCCTGTGATCAGTAAGCAAAGGAAGGAATTAATGGCATAGCTGAATATTGTTACTGGGCCTCTCCTCCAGGTCTCAGTTTTAAAATATATCTTAAAGAACGTATTTTCTGAATCCTTAAGAAATTTCCTCAAGCGGAGGAACTTCCAATTATGGTACTGATAGTCATAAAGAGGCAGATTGGAGTGTTGTTCTGCCTAATGCTGCTCTGCCCCTGGGAATACAGATGGTGGGCACCTCTAGAACCCAGCCTCCCCAATATAACTGTCTACCAGTGCTTCTCTGATCATTGTTATGCCACAAAGTCAGGTGAGATGAAGAACCCCCAGGTCACAGTGCTCTGGGCTCCACAAGGAGCGTTTCTTCCCCAAACTGGCAGTGGGATTGGCCTGCCACATTCTTCTCATAGGCTGGGAAGAGACCTAGATACAGATTCCTACACTGCCCTCCTCCCCAGGGGAAGCCGTGAAACTCATTTTAATTCTCTGGCCAGTTCTGGAAGGCCCTTATAATCATTCATTCATCACCTCCCATTTTACCTGCACCAACCTAGGCTCTGGGTATACCATGGAGAGGAAACCAGGCTCCAGCCCCTGCCCATGTCCCTGCTACCCCCTTCCCCACTAAGTCCTGCTAGATCTCATCCACCCATGGTATGCCTAGCAACCTGCGACTTCTGCCACCTGGAAGATGGGAATGCTCTCCAAACCTGGCGTGTTCTCACACAGACTGTGCTCACTTCAGAAGTCAGACAAAGGCCAGCAACAAATTGAACCAGAGTTGTCTATTTTTGTTTTATTGGAACATAGCCTAAGATGAAATAAATATTAATTTTCCAAGTTCTCAATTATTTCATAAATAATATTAAGTTAACAGACATTTTACAGAATGTTATGTTAAATAAGATAGATAAAAGTATATATCTATTTTGCTTAGAGCAAACTGATGGAAAATACTTCAATGATTCTGATATCTGAAATACAGCTCAAATATTTTGTTTTTATACTTTCTGCCTGTGTGAGGTAGCAGTATGCCTGAAATATTTACTTTGCCTCTGAAGTTTCATTACACTGAATATTAAGGCCCCACCCTTGGTTGGCCCTCATCCTTGTTGCAGTAAAACATCCTTCTTCTCCTCCAGAATCTTTCGCTACAGTGAGACAGGTTGGTCTCAACTTTCCGTTGTCCACTCGGTGTTTATCACCTTAAGAAAAGTTTGCAGGTAGTCTAGGAATTGTTTTACTCTCCATCTTTCTCCTCCACACTTCTTCTGTGAAAAGAGTAGACAGTAAGTATTGTAGGAAACTGTCAATTCTTGTCAATTCAGAGCCAGACAAATATACTTAAGTTTCCACTAAATGTTTTTAACTTACTCTTTGGAGGTCTATTATGTATTCTTTTATTAAAAACAAGTTTTGGAATAGTTTTTCCACGGCATCCCCTTGTGCAGTTTGATTCTTCAGTGTGTCTATTCCCTGAAAGACTTCTTTAATGCATAGTTCGTGCTAAATGAGGAAGATTTAAAAACTATAAATAATCAAAACAAGGTATAAAAATTTAGTTCCAGAAGTTAGTCGTGTTGTTTACATGAGTTCTCTTCTCCAAAGAATATTTTACTTGTTCCTTTTCCAAGTGGCAAACCACTTCACACTGAGCTATAATTTCCAAAAGTAGATAAAGTTTATATAACTACTGAGGAGTTTTACAAATGATATAAATTAACTCCTTAACCGAAATTAAAATGTTTAGGAAGTATAATGCAACTACAATACTGATTGAGCTCCCATGAGTTTCCTTTTGTAGTTCTAGCTGGTAATTTTATTCTATTTAGACTAATGAAATCATATATTTTACATTTTAATACAACCATGACATATGCCAAATGTATACAATTCCATTATATGGCCATAATAATTTAAATATGTGTAAATGACACATATATTAATATAGGGCATTCATTGTATATTTTAATGTCTACTGACCATAATTTTAAAAATATAAATCTAACTTGCTAAACTTTCAGAAAGACATGAGAGTGAGAGGAAAGCCATAGATAGAGTTGAATGGAGACTAGGAGGCCCCTCTCACCCAGTATGGAATTCTTCTGGAAAGAAGCACTATTTACAATAGCCAAGACATGGAAGTAACCAAAATGTCCATTGACAAATGAATGGATAAAGAAGATGTGGTACATATATACAATGGAATACTACTCAGCCATAAAAGAAGAATGAAAGAATGAAGAATGAAGTAATGCCATTTGCAGCAACATGGATGGACCTAGAATTATCATACTAAGGGAAGTCAGAAAGAGAAAGACAAATACCATATGATATCACTTATATGTGGAATCTTAAAAAATGATACAAAGGAACTAATTCCCAAAGCAGAAACAGACTCACAGACATAGAAAACAAACTTATGGTTACCAAAGGGGAAAGGTGGGGGGGGGGGGATAAATTAGGAATTTGAGAGTAGCATATACACACTACTATATATAAACTAGATAAACAACAAGGACCTATTGTATAGCACAGGGAACTCTACTCAATATTTTATAATAATCTATATGGGAAAAGAATCTGAAAAATAATATATATATAAAACTGAATCACTTTGCTGTATACCTGAAACTAACACAACATTGTAAATCACCTATACTTCAATTTAAAAAATAAATAAATTTTAAAAAGCATATAGCAAAGAAAAAGACATTAAATACCTAAAAAAAAAAAAAAAGAATGCCTTACATGAGGCTCTTTGAGATGGAGAACTGACAACATCACCAAAGGGCCTGATCTACTTGTTTAATGAATTCTACTTGTAAAGTTATTCCTAATATTTATAAGTACATACATTTGCATCCACACACACAAAAACAAAATGGAGAAAATTAAATCATTCCAGTGATAACTAATGCTATATAGCTTAAAATATGAAATTTACTTATTCACTCAATCATTTATCAAATCTTGATTTAACTTACATTTGTATGTTCGGGAGTAGGAATCATCAAGTTCTGAAAAGGAAAGAAAATACATTCATGTTTAAAGCACTCTAGCATTCATAACTTTTAGTAAAATCATCAAGTTCTGAAAAGGAAAGAAAATACATTCATGTTTAAAGCACTCTAGCATTCGTAACTTTTAGTAAAATTCTTGTTAGTAATGTGGTTATCAGTTATATAGTACTAACACTCTCATAATTTCATGATTAATGACAGATCTTTAAAAATAAGCCACCACAAATGATTACCTATATATTTTAAAGACTGTAGGAATCAAAAAGAAAATTACCCCGTCACCTATCAGCAGAGTTTGATGAGTGGAGAGCAGTGTCAAGGTCTCTGCCACCAGTCTATTCATGGGACTTTCTACAGCAATGACACAAACGTAGACAGCTCCAAGAGCCAGCAAACTCAAATGCAGAAGCATTCTCATGGCTCTGAAATGTTGAGCGTTTGCCTTGGCAAAGAAAGTGCATAGTACAAGATTTCATCCCCAACCAATTTATTCTCTCTCTTTGAGGAAATGAATAATTTCTAACAATCAGATAGAGAATGCTTAATAATGGCATATAGTGAAACTGTTTCCAATGCCTGTACCTTAAAAAATAATTTTACTTTTATCTTTTAATAATAATAAAAAATCCCTATTTTATTTAAATCCCTTTAAAAACATTTTCTATTACAAAAGAAAATCCTTAGGTGGATACATCATTGCCCCACATTTGCATTTCTTAAAATCAGAAGATTGAATTTCCTTTTAAAAGATTTGTGTAAAAAGAAGTATAATGTAAGCCACTAAATAGAATTTTATGCTAAAATACGTAAATATTGAGAATTTCTTTTCACGTCAAGTAAACTCTAATGCAGTTGTAGCCAGGTTGATCTGTCTTAAAAGGAATTGAAAATACTGGTGATTGAAGATGGTGATTAGAGCAGAGACCATCAAAACTTAGCTGGGTCAAGTTGTGTTCACCGGGGTCCTTTCTGTTGCCAGTGATCAAAAACCGAACCCAAACTGGCTGAAGCCAAATGGGGGATTTGTTAGTCATACAACCAAATGATCCAGGGTGGAGGCTCCTTTATGTTGCTTACCTCAGTGACCATTGTCTTCATTCTCAGGCAGTGACCCATTCTTGGGTCACTGTGGACCCAAGATGATGTTCAACCTCCTGAATCTATATGTACCCTTTTCATGAGCCTCAGGAGAAAGCAAATTGTGTTTTTCTGATTGCTCAATTAAAAGTCCAAGATTTTAGCCTTGTTCACCCTTGATCCCATGTTCACCCTTGAACTGTGGCCAGGGGTACGAGGTATACTAATTGGTTCTCCCTGGAGCTGGAGATGGGCTTCATCCCACCCAAACTTCATACCTGAGAAATTTGGGGTCCTAGGTAGTAGTAAGAGGGACCTGGATGCTAGGAAGGCAACCAAAAAACATCCGTCACAGCCACATAACCTATGGGCATGGCCTCTCCTTCACATCCCACAAGGGTGGGAGTGTCCTTTCACACCCTGGGTGGGCCATGTATGAATAGGTGTGATCAGGGGAATCAGACTTTGTGTACCTTAGGCTCTGACCTATAATCCCAGAAGGGAGCAAATGAGGCCCCCTTCTAGACCACACACTTCCTTCTTCCCTGGCCTTAGCACACATAATGGAAGTGTAAGCCATTGCTTATAATGGAGAGTTTCAGTGAGCATCCCAAAGTGGTTCTGTGTTGGTGGCCTGGAAGCCTGGCTTTAGGACTACCTTGAGTATCTAGCACAGATTGTACCAAATATGAATTGTTACCTAGAATCCTTTTCCAAAGCTGGATGTAGTTCTGTATGTGAAGTAGAGGCATCTAGGAGGTAGACAAGCCTTTTATTTTATTTTTTAAAGATTTATTTATTATTTATTTATTTTAGGCTGCGTTGGGTCTTAGTTGCAGCATGCAGGATCTTTGTTGAGGCATGCGGGATCTTTCCTTGCAGCGCTGACTTCTGTGGCGTGTAGGTTTTCTCTTCTCTAATTGTGGCACACAGGCTCCATGGCGTGTGGGCTCTGTAGTTATGGTGCCCGGGCTCTAGTTGAGGCACGCGGGCTCAGTAGTTGTGTCGTGCGGGCTTAGTTGCCCCGTGGCATGTGGGATCTTAGTTTCCTGACCAGGGATTGAACTCACGTCCCCTGCATTGTAAGGCAGATTCTTTACCACTGGACCACCAGGGAAGTCCTGTCAAGCCTTTTACATGGGGGTAGTCACAGCTCTGCACAGGTGGGATAAAAGTAGTATGGGACTTTAGTGGCAGCCTTCCTGTACCATGTCTGGTTTTGTTTGTGCTAAAGTTTTGGACTCTTGGTTAGACATGCCTGGTTTGAACACTTGAAAGACCTTTTCCTTGAGACTGCAGGAGTGACCGTGGCTTGCTGCAGGAGTGAGGTAGGAATCACAATAGACTGGATCAAGGTGCTCTTAAAATGGTGCTTTCAAAACCAAAGCTGACTTCTGGCAGAGCCTTCTCTCCCCAGATAGAGAGAGTTCATTCTGGTTCTCCTCAACTCCTTTGGGCTACACAGAGGAGGTGTGGGCTTAGATGAAGGTTTCAGAGGAACTGCCAAGTGACTTGTTATTTTAGTACCTTAAATACATGAAGTTCTGAGTTTTAAACTTCTCTCTGTTATAGGGTTAAACAGGGAATCTAGGTGGTGGAGGATTGAGACACCACTGTACTAGTGTTCACTAAGCAGGATAAAATTCACCAACCACTCACTATTTTTAGGGAGTCATGCTGGCTATGAAGATGAGTGAGATGGGCAAGGTGTGACAACAGCACAGATGGTGGGGCTGCAGAAAACTGCAGCAGAGTGACCTGTCTCCAGGTGGCAAGTACTGGTCAGCTCCAGCTGACTGTTGCCATGTGACACCCTTGGACTTATGTTACCAAATCATCCAATTTTTCAAAGGAGCCGGAAATCCTGATTATTATGTATAATCTCCTGATTTTTAAATGTTGGCAATTCATAGTTTTAAGAACCATACAGGGTGCTATTTTGCAGTCTCTGATCTATAGTATAACTGTGGGTCCCTATTGGAGGGCAAGTTATTTAAAAATCCTCCTATTCAAAATTATGTATCTTCAAAAATGTTTTAATTGTGGTAAAATACATGTAACATAAAACATAACATCTTAACCATTTTTAAGTATACAGTTCAGTAGTGTTGAGTATGTTCATAATGTTGTACAATCCATCTCCAGAACGCTTTTTATCTTGCAAAGCTGAAACTCTGTACCCATTAAACAACAACTCTCCATTTTCCCCCTCCCTCCCAGCCCCTGGCAACCACGCTTCTACTTTCTGTCTCTATGAATTTGATTATTCTAGGTAACTCAGATAAGTAGAATCATATAGTATTTGTCATTTACTGACTGGCTTATTTCACGTAGGATAGTGTCCTCAATGTTCATCCATCTTGTAGCATGTGGCAGAGTTTCCTTCCCCTTTTTTTTTTTTTTTTTTTGGCCTCACCGCAAGGCTTACGGGGGATCTCAATTCCCTGACCAGGGATTGAACCTGGGCCATGCCAGTGAAAGCTTGGAATCCTAACCACTGGGCCACAGGGGAACTCCCCTTCCCTTTTAAGGTGGAATAATCTTCCATTGTATGCATATACCACATTTTGTTTATCCGTTTATTTATCAATGGACATTTGGGTTGCTTCCATCTTTTGGCTATTGTGGATAATGCCATTATGAACATGAGTGTACAAAATTACATTTCTTACAATGTTTTCATAAGTCAATAACTATTCCTCTATTAGTCTGATCTCCCTAACCTGATTGCAAACTCTCTGAACAGGGACCATAAAATAATGTATTTGAAAGAGGTTTATTAATGTTAACCTGCAAACAAAAGTTAATAATTTTAATCTCCTACTTGCAGGAGATTACTTGCAGAATTACTTGCAGAATTCCAAGTAATTTTTGTAGATATTGTAGCCTCAAGGAAATGAAGCATAATTCTCTTTAAGTGTGGGATACACTTAAAGTAACTGTGGAATACAATTCATTTTAAAGTGTGCAGTCTGGAAGGGGGATTATGAGAGGAGTAACTTTGCAATGGAGAAACCTGACAAACCTCAGCCAGGTGATCAAGGTCAACATCAACAGTGATAACTCATGTTAGTAGCATGTTCCCTTAACATGATATAATGAGAATGGCATTTTATCTCTGCGGTCTTCCTCCCCAAAACTTATAACCTCTGTCTAACCATGAGAAAAATATTACACATACCCAAATTGAAGGACAAAATACCTGAAAAGTACTCTGTAAAACTGTCAAGGTCATCAAAAACAAGTAAAGTCTGAGAACTGTCACAGCCCAGAGGAATCTAAGATGATATGATGACTAAATGCAATGTAGTATGCTGGATGACATCCCAGACAGGAAACCCCCTAAAACTAAGTAGGTAAAAACTAAGAAAACCCCCTAAAAACTGTGGAGTCTAGTAATGTGCCAATGTTGGTTACCCAGTTGTGACAAATGTACCATAGTTATACGAACAACAGAGGAAACTGGGTGCAGGGTACACAGGAAATCTCTATAATATTCTTTCAACGTTTCTGCAAATCTAAAGCTAAATGAAATAAAAGTTTATTAAAAATAACCTTGCAAATTGAAAAACAGTTTATAATTATTTATATTATTATTATGTAAAAAGACTTTGTATCCCATAAGTGTCATGCACTTGGGAACTTTTTACTTCACTAGACTGTGAGCTCCTTGAGAATAAGGGTTTTATTTAATTGATCTCTTTACCCTCAATGACCAGCCTATTGTACACACTCAATTAATGTTTATTGAATAAATAACTGAATGAATAAGCAGGAACTTGGTTGTATTAGTTGAACACATTAATGTGAATACTGTGGAAACTGAAGGAGTCTATTCCCTGGAGCCAGGAGCCTGATAATAGAAACAACTTTGGCAGGACTCCTGGAAAAAAGATAGAGCAAAGCTGTCAGCTCATCTATAGAGAACAAACCAATGTGAACTACCATGGTATTTTAAAAAACCCACATTATTTTAGGAGAATAGAAAGAAATTAGCAAACAGTATTGAGAATTTTTAAGAATTACTAGTAATTGTATAGTTTAGAAAAAGAACTTTGGTGTTGAAAAGTTGTATTAGTAGGCAACGTTCATCCTTTTGCCCTAAAACCTTTGTCTCTATTAGTGGCTTCCAAATTGGCAACATGTTTTTAAAAACTGATACCTGTGTTTTCTTACTAACTGTGTAGTCATTAAGGTCAAATGACTTTTCTATGAACTGATTCTAATCAAATAACAGGGCACGATGCCACAATTTTTTTTTGCAGTGACTAAATGTAAAATGATAGCGTCTCTTTCTTTTTCTTGACCTTATTCTAACCTCCATCCTTTCAATCTCCAAGTATATCTTTTTTTTTTTTTTTTTGCGGTACGCGGGTCTCTCACTGTTGTGGCCTCTCCCGTTGCGGAGCACAGGCTCCGGACGCGCAGGCTCCGGACGCGCAGGCTCAGCGGCCATGACTCACGGGCCTAGCCATTCCGTGGCATGTGGGATCCTCCCGGACCGGGGCACGAACCCGTGTCCCCTGCATCGGCAGGCGGACTCTCAACCACCGCACCACCAGGGAAACCCTAAGTATATCTTTTAAATAAGTTTTTAATTGATAAATAACATCATTGGAAAATAAACACAGAACTTCTTCCCCTCGGCATAGCAACTACTATATTAGGTTTTTGTTGACCTCTTCCAATCTTTACTAAGACAGCTTTACAGAGTTGTAATCAATGAATATGTGCAATTTTGTTTATCTTTTTTGTTATTAACATTTCTCTTTCATGTAACTACTTATTATTTTAATGGTTACCTGCTATTAGATGAAATTGATGTACCACAGTTTACTTCACCATTTGGGTTGTTGCTAGTATTCCACAATTACAAACAATGCTACTAAAAAGCTCTCTGTATAATTTAAAAAATATTTTCGGGCTTCCCTCATGGTGCAGTGGTTGAGAGTCCACCTGCCAATGCAGGGGACACGGGTTCGTGCCCCGGTCCGGGAGGATCCCACATGCCGCGGAGCGGCTGGGCCCGTGAGCCATGGCCGCTGAGCCTGCACGTCCGGAGCCTGTGCTCCGCAACGGGAGAGACCACAACAGTGAGAGGTCTGCGTACCGAAAAAAAAAAAAATTTCTTTATGCTGAGGAAATTGTGTGATCATTTTAATAGCTTTGTTACATTTTACCAGATTAACCCTCTAAAAATATTCAATGCACAAAAAATAAATCTCATATTTTTACAGTGTTTTACCATTTATAAAGCACTTTCACAAAAATAACTGTTTAATCCTGATATCAGCATGTGGGATAGATTTCTTTCCCTCAAGATTCTTTAGCACTAGGGTTTAATAGTTCTGCTAATGTAATGAGTGAAATGAACGACAAAGGAAGGTCTGATACAAGAAGCAGTAGTAGTAAAAAAGCTTGATAAATACGTTGGTAAACATAAATAAATAATGCTGGTTTTAAAAAGTAACTCAGAGGATTTCAAGACAACATGGAACAAAAATACTAAACAATGATAATGTGGAAGATTAAGATGCAAGGAGTGATCAGATTCGGTGCATTTTATGGTTCTTGTACTGTTTAAAAGGATACTAAAGGTATTAACCTCAGATTTCAAAATAGGCACATGAAAAATTCAAGAATAATGACTAAAAGAATCAAAATAGAATGTGCAACTTCAAAACCGGTAGAATAAAACAAGAGAATAATGAAAATCAATCAATCCAGAAACCTGGAAAGGAGAAAAAGAGGGAAAAGGCACAAAAAAAGATATGAGAAATACATCCAAATTTATCAGGAATAACAGTTCACTTCATGCAAAATGACATTAAGAGGTTTAAAAATCAAGGGATAGAAAGACATACTAGACAAATACTAATCAAAAGAAAGCTGATGTACCAATATAAATACCAGAAAAAGACAATTTATGTCAGAAAGTATTATAAGGATAAAGAGATTCACTAATAGGTATAAGATAGTATCTCATGGTATTTTATTTTCCATTTCATTAATTATGATATAAGTGAAACTAAACATTTTTCAGTAGTAGTTTACTGAGAACTGGGAACTTGACTGATTCGCCTTTTTAGTTCTTTTTATTTTAAAGATTAATCATTTTTATTGGAAATCTTTCCACCCGCCCCTCCTAGAGTTGTTATCTTAGTTTTATAGTTTCCTACTGTTACAAAGTTGAAAATTTTTGTAATGGAATCTGGCACCTTGTAATGTCCATTTTTTCCTTCAACTCAGTTTTTCTCAAGTATTTTAAAACTAAATTATAGAAAGCATGACACTATCGTTAACAGTTCTATATGCATCTCAAAAAAGGATCTTTTTCATATAGCAAAATATCATCACATCTAATATAATGAAAACAACGGGTTTTTTTAGCATTTAATCTCCAGTCTACATTCAAATTTCCCCACATATACCCGAAATTCCCTTCACATCTCTATGTCCAAAGCAGGATCCAATCCAGGATCATGCGCTGCATCTTGGTAACATGAAACTCAAATCTCTTTTAATTCTCAACCATCCTTTTAGAATCTACAAAAGTTCTTGTTCTAGTAACAGTAATCTGAAAGTCTGGGCCAGTGTTTTATAGCACATTCCACCTTCCAGATTTGTCTTTTCCATCCTTGTGATATTATTAGCTTAATACTTCCTGTAAACTGAAAGCTTAATCTAAAGGTGCTAAAGACTCAAGTTAAACTTTTTCTTTTTTAATCCAGCTGCATAAGAGGTAATTTTGGCTACTTCATATTAAGCAGGAGACATACATTCAATGCCATTGGTATATCCATCACCTCCAAAAGTTTCTTCTCACCTTCCTTATTTTTATTTTCTATTTTATTTATTTATTTATTTATTTATTGTAATAAGAACAGTTAACACAAGGTCTACCGTATTGGCAAATTTTTAAGTATACATTATTGTTAAATATAGGCACGATGGTGTACAGATCTCTTATTATTCATCTTGCATAACAGAATCTCTTAAAGGTGTCTATTCCTATCTTCGGGTGGTACTTATAGCAGTGGATTTACTTCACATATTTTCATAACATTTTATAGTCTTATAATAGCTTTTTGGCTTTTGGTCTACAACGGCAGTTCACAAACTTTTGGTATTAAACCCCTCTCTGAGGATCCCAAAGGGCTTTTACGTGAGTTATAACTACTAATATTTACTCAAGTAGAAACTAAATTTGAAATATTTTTAAAAGCACAAGAATATACAAGCACACATTCCATTAGCCATCATTGCGATGGTGTCCCGCACGTCACGAAATTACTAGAAAACTCAGTACATTAGGGAGCGACTGAGAGCGCAAAGGCGAAAACGTCTTAGTATCGTTAGAAAAAGTTTTGACAGGAGCGAACACCGCACTCCCCTCCGTTCCAGGAGTCCCGAGATCACACTTTGAGAATCGCTGTCCATCACAAGTCTTTGTCTTCTCTTAGAGTTAGTGCCTGTCAGTGCTGTCCCGCCCCGCCCCCGCCGCCAGCAAGGAGCCGGAATCCGCTTGCTAGATGACCTTGCACTCAACCTTCTTGCGCGGTAAGGTTCCCGGAACCCAGAGCTGCGCGCGCACAGCGGGCCTCTGACTTCCCGGCGTGCCCCGGGTCTGCGGCGTAAAAGCGCGCAGGCCGTAGCGCCCCACGTGACCCGCGGCGCCGCGGAGGTGGGAGTCTGTGAGTGACCACGGTCGCGGGGTCCTCGGGCTTGTGTTCTGCGTCTCCCGCGGGCAGCCCCGGGCTGGCCCCCACCCCCACTCTCGCGTTCCAGCGGGGAAGAAAGCCGGTGTGGGAGGAAAGGTTCCAGCCCGAGCTTTCGCTTTCACCTGGAGCCTCCCGACCCCGGGACGCGCGAGTCCTTAAGACTCGCTCTTGCTCTGCTCGGGCCTCACTGCTAAAGTGAGCCCTGGGCTCTAGACCCCTGCTGTTGAGAAAAGAAACATTTGCAAACATGTCCCGGATCGAAAAGATGAGCATTCTGGGCGTGCGGAGTTTTGGAATAGAGGATAAAGATAAACAAATTATCACATTCTTCAGTCCCCTCACAATTTTGGTTGGACCCAATGGGGCGGGGAAAACGGTAAGTCCTAAGTAGCCGCCTTCAGTTTACGGGTCGCCACGTGTTAGAAATCTGGAGTAAAATATCTGCAGAGTTCGGAACTCTTGATTAGGATGAGAGGAGTCCATATGACTCAGCTCCTGGGGCCCCAGGGTGTACCTGGGTCTCCGGCTGACTTCCCGGCCCAGGGGCGTGGCTTGGTGTGGCCTGTGGCGTTCAGGCCACTGCGACCTCAGGAACCGACCAGACTCCTGTGTTCAGTCATGTCCGGTGGACAAGGTTTCCATCAGAATCCCACGAGACCGGGAGCTACCTCCGTCCGGGCTCAGCGAGCTCACAGTCCCACAGGAAGCATTTTTGTCTACATTGATGTTTTATCGTTCCTTACATGGCATAGCATTCACTTCCTGGTAGTCGTCCCCGTACAGGATTTCTTTAAAAGTTATAAAATATGATAAATATATGACTTTAAGAAGACTGTCTATCCCGACTTAGATAATAAATGATAAGTAAATGACATAATTTTAAAATGAAACATGTGTTGGGGCTTGGTTAAATTGGGACAGTATTTTGTTGTTAGGATACTTTTACCTAAGCAGAATAAAAGATCGAAGCGCAGCTTATATACTGTGCTCCAGTACTGGAAATATTTAGAAATTTGAGTTGGGCCTGGAATGGTATGCAATTATGAAAAAAGTACAGCCAAGAGGCTCTCTGGTCTGAAAGGGTGCTTTGAGAAAAAGCAAGGTGGTATCGTTGTAACAGGGAGAGGAATAAATGAAGTGAAAAGCATAGAAAAAGACATAAGGTTTAGTGTTGAGAGTTGAATGCCAGACTCTTGTCTGCTTTTATTTATGTAGAAATATTATTTATTGAATGCTTTTTATGTACCTAGCATTGTATTAAGTGCTCTACTGGTAGAGAGACTAGTATGTTTAGTGTTTATGAGCCCTAGCTGCTTTAATAGAAATTTTTTCCTTCACCATTTATTAGCTGTGTGACTGGGCAAAAGTGACCTAAATGCTCCATGCCTTAGTTTTCTTCTCTGTAAAATAGAGGTTAAAAAAGTTTCTACGTGGGACTTCCCTGGTGGCGCAGTGGTTAAGAATCTGCCTGCTAGTGCAGGGGACACGGGTTTGAGCCCTGGTCCGGGAGGATCCCACATGCTGTGGAGCAACTAAGCCCATGCACCACAACTACTGAGCCTGCGCTCTGGAGCCCGCGCGCCTAGAGCCGGTGCTCCACAACAAGAGAAGCCACTGCAATTAGAAGCCTGTGCACGGCCCCGAAGGGTAGCCCCCGCTCACCCCGCCCGTGCACAGCAAAGACCCAACACAGCCAAAAATAAATAAATGAATAAATAAAAAAATAAATTTATTTAAAAAATAGTTTATACAGCCTAGGATTGATGTGAGAATTAAAAGCTTAATGTATGTGAAAGTGGTTAGTACAATACCTGGCACATAGTAAGGTCTTTGTAGATATTAGCCATTTGTTTAGTTTCGACTTTTAAAAAAATTTTAGCTTTATTGGAGTATAATGACATATAATTTGTAGGCTATTTAAAGTATACATCATGGTGATTTGACACAGATGTATATTGTAAAAGGATTCCCCCTATCTAGTTAATTAACATGTATTTATCTTTTTTTGGTGAGAACGTTTAAGTTACACTCTAATTAAATTTCATTTATACAATATAGTGTTGTCAGCTATGGTGACCATGTTTTACTTTAGCCATTGTTATTAAAAACTTGACTTAAAGGATTTTAATTAGAAATAGAGAAATTTTCCCTCAAATAATAATTCTTTATTTTATTTCAGTATACCTCGTTAAGTATGTAGCTTTTCTATGAAGTTACAGCAATTATTCTTTAACACTTAATCATATTTATATGACAGGTTTTATAATGTCAAATTTTATCTGATCATATCTTTTATAGTCTCTATGGTAATAATATTTTATAATGAGTTAACATTTTATGATTAAATTCTGCAGTTCTCTAATAACTAAATAATATAATTTTCTATTTCTTTAGACCATCGTTGAATGTCTAAAATATATTTGTACTGGAGATTTTCCTCCTGGAACCAAAGGAAATACATTCGTTCATGATCCCAAGGTAATGGTGCTAGTAAAACTTTGTACTTTTAAAGTAAAAAAAAAATTTTTTTTAATTTTTGGCTGCGTCAGGTCTTAGTTGTGGTGCATGGGCTTCTCTGTAGTTGTGGCATGTGGGTTTTCTCTCTAGTTGTGGCACGTGGGCTCTGTAGTTTGTGGCCTGCAGGCTCTCTAGTTGAGGTGCCTGGGCTTTGCTGCCCCAAGCATGTGGGATTTTAGTTCCCCGACCAGGGATCGAACCTGGGTGTTCTGCATTGAAAGGCAGATTCTCTACCACTGGACCACCAGGGAAGTCCCTAAAATAAAATTTTTATAATTATGGAAGTGATGATAGCTCATTGTAGAAAATTTGGCAGTGGAAAAGTATGAATAGGTATGAAAGTCACACACATACAGTCTTAGTGCCCAGTGATAGCCATTGTTGACATTTTCATGTATTTCTTCTCCTTTACATACAGTCTTATATAGCTGAAGTCATACTCTAATTTTGTATTCTGAGGTGTTTTTCCACCTAACATAATAAAGTCCAATGTTTTTAAAAAAAACTATATTAATCTGGGTGTTTGATACATGGGTGTTTTAATCTTTTTACTTTTTTATATGTGTGAAGTATTTCCTACTTAAAACATAAAATCTTTTATGAACATTTTTAATAATTGCATCATTTTCTTACATTTAGATTGCTTTTAGTTTTTCATTAAAATGTACCATGATGAAAGTCTTGGTGTATGAGTGTTTGAATGGTATTTATTTTTTTTTTAAAAATTTACTTATTTATTTATTTATTTATGGCTGTGTTGGCTCTTCGTTGCTGCACACGGGCTTTCTCTAGTTGCAGCAAGCGGGGGCTACTCTTCATCGCGATGTGCCGGCTTCTCGCTGCGGTGGCTTCTCTTGTTGTGGAGCACAGGCTCTAGGCACTCAGGCTTCAGTAGTTGTGGCTCTCGGGCTCTAGAGCACAGGCTCAGTAGTTGTGGTGCCTGAGTTTAGTTGCTCTGTGGCATGTGGGATCTTCCCAGACCAAGGCTCAAACCTGTGTCCCCTGCATAAGCAGGCAGTTTCTTAACCACTGCGCCACCAGGGAAGTCCTGTGAATTATGGTGTTTAAACTCTTAGTGTGTGTATAGGACATAGGCTTTTCTATATGCATTTTGGCCTGTAGGTTTTTCTTTCTTTCTTTTTTTTAATTGAAGTATAGTTGATTTACAATATTGTGTTAGTTTCAGGTATACAGGAAAGTGATTCAGTTATATCCATATTTTTTTTCCAGATTATGCCATCATAGGTTATTATAAGGTATTGAATATTGTTCCCCCTGTTATATAGTAAATCCCTGTTGCTGATCTATTTTATATATAGTAGTATGTATCTGTTAATCCCAAACTCCTAATTTATCCCTCTCCCTGAATAGGTTTTTCTTGTTCATGTATATAGTGGGGTCATGTGCCTCTCTCATTACCTCGCCTGCCAAGAGTTTGTTGTGTGTTTCCTCCAGGCTTTTTTCTGTGTTTATAAAAACATATCTGTGTGTGTGTATAAATATGCTCATGTAAATATTTTAATACATCAATAGAATTTTATTTTTCCATTGTATCAATACACATCAAATATTTATTTAGTGATATACTGTGGATGTGTTAAATATATATACACCTTTGTTTCATTATTTTTAATTACTAAATAGTATTTCATTGAGTTTATATTCTCTATTTAGCTGACCCACTGTTGATAGTCTTTTAAGTTGTTTCCACGTTTATGTGACTAAAGATAACTCTGTGATTATGAAAGTGATCTCAGGTGGCCTTGGCTTGCAGTGGCTTGAAGAGGATTTCGGTTCCCTGGCCAGGGATTGAAGTCAGGTCGTGGCAGTGAAAGTGCCAAATACTAGCCACTGGACCACCAGGGCCAGTGGGCAGTGACAAGGCCCTGGTCCATTGGCTTTGTAGAAATGAATTTCCACAAAGACATGGAAAGTAGTGACACAAGTAAAGTGTTTATTAGGAGGAAAAAGAGTACATGTGAATAGACTCACACGGGCGGGCTCAGAGAGAGAGTTGCGCCCTCGTGGTAGTTTCAATCACTTATATGGGATATTTCTTCTGGGTTTCCTCTGGCCAGTCATCTTGCTTTTTCTGGCCCTGAGCCTGTATTTGGTTTAACTCAGGGTCCTCCCCTGTGTGCACACGCATCTCTTAGCCAAGATGGATTCTAGCGAAGAGACCTATGGGTAGGTTGACATCACCTACTATGGGGTGGTGCTCCTTCCCTTTTTGGCCCCCGAGGAGCCTTTTTGCGCACCTGTAGTTGGGAAGGTCTCCTTGACCTCGAGAATGAGGAACATGTGGTCTCTTTATCTTTTACCTGGACAGAGCCAGCTCCTCCTTGCTCCTTGCTATTCATCTTGGAGTATCTGTCCACAGGGGACAAACTCCAGCTGCTCAGCCTGGGGCCCATCTATCTCCTGCCTCAAATCCCCCCTGCGAGACATGAGCCCCAAGAAATCTTTTTTGGGAGGATGCAGGGCAAAGGTCTGTCTTCCGTAGCTTCTTCAGGCTAGCATGTGGTTCATAGACCCTACCTAGTTGGGTTCACGGAGCTCTCACCCTGTCTCATTAAGGGGCCCAGGGTGACTTCTGTTGTTATTCCAGCAGGATCTGTTCCGAGGAATGGCCAGGATCTCTGCATCACCATTATCCTGATGTGAAACTATTGTAATCTGGAAGAGACAAACTTAACAAGCAGATTAAAAAGGCAGGGGCCAAAAACCAATAAAAGAACTATTGTAACCAGTGGCCTAAGGAGTAAGAACCAGGTTACGTTTGGTAACAATTTCGATCCTGGTCCAGATAGAATCAGTGCTTGGGTTACCCTGTCCAAAGGAATGGAGCCATTTGGCGTGGTCATATATATTTTTGATGTCTGCTTCTATTAGCCCAGTGTGATTTGATGTGGGTGTAACGCACTCAGTTAGTTGGACAACCTGACATTAATAGATCTCATTTCTTTTCTGGAGAATAAGCCTGAAACCCATTCTGGACCTGGCGCTTTGGGGAGACTTGTAGACAGGTAGCTAGTTGTTTAGTTTTATCTAAGTAGGTTGTAACCTTTGATGTGGTATTAACACATAAATAACAGGAGCTATTGGTCATCATACATGTCTCTTTTTTTGGTTAACATATGATATAAAGCTATTTCATTGCCTAAAAATAATAATTGTAAGAGGAGACCTTTAAATTGTTTATTGTTTTATCTTAAAGTCAATTAAGTCCTCTCGGAGGCTGGATCAAATCAGTCCCTTTTGCCAAGTCAAGCATTTTGCTTTTCAGTTGTCCTTGCTCCTGCATTAGCAGTTTCTCCCTCTTTAGGGGATCATTTAGATCAGCATATAAACATGGTCTGGTAGCTCCAGTCTACAGACAAACTCTCCCTTTACTGCAGATCAACCTCTGGCTACTACTCTGTTCTAGTTTATAGCAAAATTCACAAGAGTTGTGTGTACTGATTGTTTTCACTTTATTGCTTCCCCTTTCCTCCTCAGCCCACTCTGTTTAGATTTTTCTCCTTTTTTTCCCTCACTAAAACTGCTCTTGTAAGGTCACCAGTAATCTCCATACTGCCAGATAAAACGGTTATTTTCTAATTCTCAATAACTTCTTTGCAGATTTGATATAGTTGGTTTCCCCCTTTTTAAAAAACACTGCTCTCTTGGCTTTCATGACACCATGATCTCATACCTCCTTTTTCACTGGCCATACTTCAGTCTCCTTTGATGAGTCTACTTTTGCCTGGCTCTTCTTGGGTGATCTCATTCACTCACAGCTTTAAGTATTGGTTATATTGCTCTTGTCTAACACTTGGAAATGAATTGTCTGAGGAGACACATGTGCTGACAGAGCAAGAAACTTTATTGGCAAGGGGCACCCGGACAGAGAGCAGTAGGGTAAGGGAACCCAGGAGAACTGCTCAGCCGCATGGCTCGCAGTCTTGGGTTTTATGGTAATCGGGTTAGTTTCCGCGTTGTCTCTGGCCAGTCATTCTAACTCAGGGTCCTTCCTGGTGGTGCACACATCGCTCAGCCAAGATGGATTCCAGCGAGAAGGATTCTGGGAGGTTGGTAGGACATATGGACTGGCGTCCCCTCTCTCCTTTTGACCTTTCCCGAATTCTTCCGGTTGGTGGTAGCTTGTTAGTTCCGCCTTCCTTACCAGGACCTCCTGTTGTAAGATAACTCATGCACGTGGTTACTATAGGGCCTGGCCAGGGCGGACAGTTTTGGTCAATGGTTCCGCTAACAGTTCTATGCTGATGAATCCCAAATTTATATATATAGCCCTAACTTCTTTCCTACACTGTAGATATATATGTCCAGCTGTTTGATTATTTAATGGGCATCTCAAATTTAACATATTCAAAATAGAACTCTTGGTTCCCTGTTCCCACATCCCTTTCACATTCTCAAGCCTGTTACTACCTTAGTACTCTCCAGTTTAATAAATGGTATCATCATCCACGTGTTTGCTCATGCAAAAACCTGTGTACCATCCTTTGAGTGATTCCTTTATCTCATCCTGTTTCTAATTCATAAGCAATTCTTACCTACTCTTCTAAAATATGTCCAGAATATGTCCCTTCATTCCATCTCTGCTGCTTTCCTGGTCCAAGCCACCACACTTTTCCCTTTGAATTATTCTGGTAGTCTCCAAACTTGTTTTTCCTGCCTCATTCTTTTTTTTTTGGCCGTGCCACGTGGCATGTGGGATCTTAGCTGCCCAACCAGGGATCAAACACATCCCCCCTTCAGTGGAAGCACAGAGTCTTAACCGCTGGACCCCTGGGAAAGTCCCTCCTGCTTCATTCTTTTTTTTTTCTTTGATAGTAAGAAGTGGATTTATTTAGAGAGAACCTCCTGTCTCATTCTTGAAGTTCTCTTTTTTACATAGCAACAAATTATCTTTAAATATTTATTCATTCATTCAACAGGGAGTGAGTCACTCAAAATCTGAGGGGAGAATATTCCAGTCAGTGTTAATACTAAGTGCAAAGTCCTTGAGGTAGGAGCGTGTTTGGTGTGTTCAAGGAATCACAAGAAGGAGCAAAATGGTAGGGGAAGACTGGTAGAAAATTAAGTTAGAGTAGTTGAAGGGTCTAGATCTGGTAGGACCTTGGGTTCTAATTTAAATAGGAATCTATTGGAAGATTTTAAGCAAGAAGAGGGCATGATCTGTATTTTAAAGTGATCAGTCTAGCTGCTGAGAGAAGACCGTCTGTAGGTGGCAAGGGTAGAAGGGTGAAGACTAACAAAGGGGATTTTGTGGTAATCCAGGTGAGAAATATTGGTGGTTAGATTAAGTGGTAATGGTACAAAGTATGAGAAATGCTTGGATTTGGGCTGTATTTTAAAGGTAGAACCAGAACCAGCAGATTAGCTAATGATTTGGGTAGTGATGTATGAGAAAAATAGAAGCATAAAGCAGAACTCCCAAGTTTTTTGACTTGAGCAAGTAGAAAAATAGTGTAATGAGGAAACACTGGAAAAGGAGATTTGGGTGGCTCTAGTTTAAACATGTAAATTGGGATGGGAATTCCCTGGCGGTCCATTGGTTAGGACTCGGCGCTTTCACTGTCGGGGGCCCAGGTTCAGTCCCTGGTTGGGGAACTAAGATCCCACAAGCTGCACGGCACAGTCAAAAAGAAAAAGAAAAGAAAACCCATGTAAATTGGGGATGTTTGTTAGATATCCAAAGGAGGTGTCCAGTAGGTAAGTAGAAGTATGACCAGGGGAGAGGTTTGAGTTAAAGAAAGAAAATTAGGAATCATTGATGCATACAGTTATATATGTATGTAGTTAGTCTTAAAGCCTAATGGGATCACATAGGAAGTGAATATAGAGAAGAGATCCAAGACCTAAGCCTAGAGCACATTAGCATTTAGAAATAAGAAAGAGGAGGAGGACCCAGCAAAAGATGCTAAAAGAACAACTAGTAAAGTAAGGAAAACAGAGAATAGTGTCTTAGAAAAGAATAAAGTGTTATAAGAAGGAGGAGTCATCAACTGTGTCAAATATGTCGATAGCTCAAAATAGATAATTAATGAGAACCTACTGTATAGCACAGGGAAATCTACTCAGTACTCTTTTGTGACCTAAGTGGGAAGGAAATCCAAAAAAGAGGGGATATATGTATACATATAGCTGATTCACTTTGCTGTATAGCAGAAACTAACAAACATTGTAAATCAACTATACTCCAATAAAAATTAAAAAAAGAAATGTCGATAGCTCAAGTAAGAAGCAGGTTTGACTATGGGAAGGCCATTGGTGATCTTGACAAAACCAGTTTTAGTAATCTGAGAAAACAGGAGGTAAGGAAGTGAAACACATAGAATTGTCTTGTGAATTTTGCTATAAGTGGAAAGAGAGATAGGGCAATAGCTGAAAAGGTTTGCAGGATCAAGGAGAGTGTTGGCTATTGTTCTTGTTTTTTTTACATATGTATGTATGTATTTTCTGGATGTTTCCATGTTGATTGATGCTCTAGTATCTCTGCCAATCTCATCTATCACTCACCTCTTCCCAAATGCTTTCATATTTCTAGAGCTATTTTTCTCAGCTGTCTGTTTATGTCCTCTCTGTGGTTCTTCTGGCCATGGTGGTTTAGCTCTCTTCACTTACTACGCACTTTTCGGCTGCTCTCATTTCCCAGTTCTGAGCTCCCACCCACACTTGCTCATCAACCCTTCTCTCCTGAGTCACTCACACCTCCTACTGTGGATGAAGCCATTCCCCTTATCTGAATTGTCCACATCCCCTCAGTTTTCCCTATATGCTATGTTCTTCTCATTATTTCAATTCCTCTCACCCTCTTATATCTTCAGCTTCTCTTGTCTTTCCTTTTCCCTGTTTTAATTTGACCCTGAACCTAATATTGTTTACCTTGCCTTAAACAAACACCTGAATTTTTCTGGCTCTCCTCAATAATTTTTCTTACCTATGTTCAGTTGTTTCTGTCTTCTTATGAACTTTGATTTCCATGTTGCTCCATTTGCCTAGCTTCCCACTTTTCTCCTTTACTTCTTTCAAACTTGCGGCTACATCAGTCCGAACGCGCAGGCTCAGCGGCCATGGCTCACGGGCCTAGCCGCTCTGCGGCATGTGGGATCTTCCCGGACCGGGGCACGAACCCACGTCCCCTGTATCGGCAGGTGGACTCCCAACCACTGCACCACCAGGGAAGACCAGAACTGTCATTTTTGAACCAAAACAACAAATGAAAGCTACAAAGTGCCTAATAAATATTTGTTAAACAATTTGATGAATTAATATAAAAGTTAAATTTATGCCCAAAAGTCATGAAAAGTCCAACAAAAGTTATTTATGATTTTTAAAAAAGGCTGAATTCAGGGCTTGTGATTTTGGTTGCAATAGAGTAGTGAGTATCACACTTGTGCTCCCAAGATGAACAACTATAAAACTGGAAAAAATATTTGAATCCACTCTTTTCAGGCATTGGGCAACAGATGGTGCAGGGCTGTGATTTTTGAGAAAAGAGAAATATATGCGGTGACTACACATTTATTCTAGTTTTCTACGTAGGGATATTTTGCGAACTTCAGTGCATAGAGTTAGAACCCAACAGAGAACCGTAGTCACTAGGCAGATGAAACAAAGAAAGAAGTTTGGGTTTGCTGAGGTGGTTGTGAATTGTGAGGCAGGGTACAGGGGTGGGGTTTTTGTGCAGAGATGAGGCACCAGGAATCTGTACAAGGAACCCATGAGCTTTTGGCCAAATACTAAGCTGCATGTGTTCCAGAATGAGATTCAGTGAGGACTAGCAGCGAACAACTACTGGAGTAGAGGAGTGGGATTGTGAACTGAATGGAGATTCTAGAGTTTACACAATGCTGGGAGACATTTGAGTCATGATATGCCAGAGTAGGAGGAGCTTGTGGAACTCCTTAGTATTCTGTTGAGGCCTCAGAAAGGCCATCCTAACAAATCCTAAAACAAGCTTTGACAGAATCAGACTGAGTAGCCAATAAATTAACTGCCTTCTAGAACAAAACTCAACACTTTTTAAAGGAAGTCAGCACAATCCAAACTCACACTGTAGCATCTACAATGTCCAGGATATAATAAAAAATTAGTGTATATATGAAGAAACAAATGTAATCCATAACTGAGAGGAAAAAGTGAATAGAAACATATCCAGAGATGACAAATTTTGGAATTAGCAGACAAGGATTTTAAAAGCTATGACACATAAGTTCAAGAATTTAAAGGAAATTGGCCATAATGAGGGAAAAGATCACAACAGAGAAATAAAATTATAAAAAAGACCCAAGAAGCTCAACATATAACAAGTAGCATAAACACACTTATATTGCATTTTACACTAAACTTGCTGAAAACCAGAGGTGAATTCTTAAAAGCAGACTGAGGAAAAAGTAACACATTATGCAGAGGGGAAAAATAATGATTTCTGACTTCTCATCAAAAACTTCCAAGCCATGAGATAGAGAGACAACATCTTTAAAGTTCTGGGGAATAAAAATCAATCTAAAATTCTATATACAACAAAAATATCCTTCAAAAATTGAAGATGAAATGGAGAACATTTTCTGATTGGGGAAAAAAAAAAGGTAGAGGTATTAGTTACCAGCAGATCTGTACCATAAGAATGTTAAAGGAGGTTCTTGAGGCTGAGGGGAAGTGTTACGAAATTAGTCCTAGAGTGAAGGTTGCTGCAGATGCCCCCTTACAAACCTTAAAAACAAACGTTCAAAAGGACTAAGCCTCTAAGGAATTCCTTGGTAATCCATTGGTTAGGACTCTGCGCTTTCACTGCCGAGGGCACAGGTTCAGGACCAGGACCAATCCCTGGTCAGGAAACTAAGATACTGCAAGCTGCACAGCTCGGCCAAATAAAGAAACAATATCCACCATTAAATATTGGACTTCCCCAGAGGTCCAGTGGTTAGAAGACTCTGTGCTTCCATTGCAGGGGGCCCTGGTTCAATCCCTGGGAGGGGAAGTTCCGCATGCTGCATGTTGCATCCAAAAAAAGGATTAAGCCTCAAGAAACTTAGCTGCATGCCTGAACCAAATTAAACACTCATTAAAGGAGTAAAACAAAATTATTCATTCAACATTGTAAAATTCACAATCAGAAGTTACCAGGCATGCAAGGAACCCAGAACCAGGAGAAAATGAAATATAGAAATAAATAGAAAATGAAAGAGATGACAGAATTAGCAGATGATCTTAAATTACAAAACTTATAAATATGCAGACAGATGGAAAGGAAAACATTAAGTTTAATGAATGGAATAGAAGATATAACAAAAAGACCTAAATAAAGCAAAAGGAATACCAATGGGTTTTTTTTTTGATTGAAGTATAGTTGATTTACAGTATTGTGTTAGTTTCAGATGTACAGCATAGTGATTCAGTATTTTTGTAGATTATACTCCATTATAGGTTTTTTACAAGAAAATGGGTAAAGTTCCTTGTGCTATACAGTGTATTCTTGTTGTTTATCTATTTTATATGTAGTAGCTTGTATCTGTTAATCCTATACCTCTATTTTGTCCCTCTCCCCTCCACTTTGGTAACCACAAATTTTTTTCTGTATCTGTGAGTCTGTTTTGCATATACATTCATTTGTATTATTTTTTAGAGGGAATAACAGTGTTTTTAAATATAATAATACAGATAGGTTAAAAGGATGGAAAATCCTTTAGATAGCATACTAGAATATGCCAGCTAATAAAAAGAAAACTGAATTGGCTATATTAATATCAGACAGTATACTTCAGAACTAGAAACATTGACGTAAAAAGTGACATTTTATGATGATAAAGCAGTCAGTTCACCAAAAGGATTTAGCAACTCTAAATGTAGAGCTTTGATATGGAAGAGGCAAAAAAAATCTATGGAACTAAAGGAGAAACAGGCAAATCTGCAATTATAGTTGGAGATCTCAATACCTCTCTTGGTAAAGAAACAGAAAGAGTAGACAAAATATCAGAAGGACGTGGAAAACTTTAATACTATTAATCAAATTAGCCTAATTGATGTTTATAGGACATTCTACTAATGAACGGCAGAATACACATTATTTTCAGCCACTGTAAAACATTCACAAATATTCTGAACCATAAAACAAGTGAAAACAAATTTTAAAGCATTGAAGTCATACAGAATGTGTTTTCTGACCACAACAAAGTTAAACTAGAAATCAATAACAGAAAATCCCCAGATATTTGAAAATTAGGCAGTACATTTCTTCTTCTTTTTTTTTTTTTTTTTTTTGCGGTACGCGGGCCTCTCGCTGTTGTGGCCTCTCCCGTTGCGGAGCACAGGCTCCGGACGCGCAGGCTCAGCAGCCATGGCTCACGGGCCCAGACGCTCTGTGGAATGTGGGATCTTCCTGGACCGGGGCACGAACCCGTGTCCCCTGCATCGGCAGGCGGACGGACTCTCAACCACTGCGCCACCAGTTCTGGAAGCCCAGGCGGTCATTTCTAAATAACCCATGGATCAAAAAAGGGATCACGAAAGAAATTCAAAAATACGTTAAATAAAAGCATATCATACAAAAAATTTGTGGAATGCAGCTAACTAATGCTTAGAAATTTATATAATAAAATGTTTATATTAGAAAAGAAAAAATGTCTAGAATTAATTACCTGAGCTTCTATCTTAAGAAACCTGAAAAAGAAGAGCTAATTAAATTCAAAATAAGTAAAGGAGGGAAATTAAAGATAAGAGCAAAAATCAGTGATATAGAATACAGAGACAGAGAAAACCAGTGAAACCAGAAGATGGTTCTTTTAAAAAAAAAGGATCAATAAAATGAATAAGCCTCTAAGCAAAGTGATAAAAAAGAAATTACCAATATTAGGAATGAAAGAGGCAACATCACTGTGGATCCTACAGACATTATGTAGGTAATAAGGGAATACTGCTAGCAGGTTTATGCCAATAAATTCAGTGACTTAGATGAAATGGACAAATTCTTTTAAGAACATAAGTTACCAAAGCTTACTCAAGAAGAAATATGCCTACAAAAGAAATTGATTTGTAGTTAAAAACTTAACAAGGACTTCAGGTTGTGATGATATTACTGGTGAGTTGTACAAAACATTTTAGGAGGAAGTAGAGTCAGTTCTACATAAACTTGTTTTTTTTACATCTTTATTGGAGTATAAGTGCTTTACAATGGTGTGTTAGTTTCTGCTTTATAACAAAGTGAATCAGTTATACATATGTTCCCATATCTCTTCCCTCTTGCATCTACCTCCTTCCCACCCTCCCTATCCCACCCCTCTAGGTGGTCACAAAGTGCCGAGCTGATCTCCCTGTGCTATGCAGCTGCTTCCCACTAGCTATTTGTTTTACGTTTGGTAGTGTATATATGTCCATGCCACTCTCTCACTTTGTCACAGCTTACCCTTCCCCCTCCCCATATCCTCAGGTCCATTCTCTAGTAGGTCTGTGTCTTTATTCCTGTCTTACCCCTAGGTTCTTCATGACATTTTTTTTCTTAAATTCCATATATATGTGTTAGCATACGGTATTTGTCTTTCTCTTTCTGACCTAGAGTCTGTCATACAGAGTGAAGTAAGTCTACATAAACTTTTTCAGAAAAGAGAGGCAAAGGAACTATGTCCCAACTCATTTTATGAAGGTAGTATTACTGTGTTACCAAAAACCAAAGGCATTACAAGAAGACTACAGATGGGTAACTGTCATGCATGCAAAAATCACAAAATATTAGCAAATCAAAGTCAGCAATATATAAAGATAATACACCATGATGGAGGTCCAAAAGCCAGTAGATGAGGGACTTCCCTGGTGGCGCAGCGGTTAAGAATCCACCTGCCAATGCAGAGGACACAGGTTCGAGCCATGGTCCAGGAAGATCCCATATGCTGCGGAGCAACTAAGCCTGCGAGCCACAACTGCTGAGCCTGCGTACCACAACTACTGAAGCCCACGTGCTTAGAGCCCGTGCTCCTCAACAAAAGAAGAGACCGCAATGAGAAGCCCATGCACCACAACAGAGAGTAGCCCCCACTCGCCACAACTAGAGAAAGCTTGCACGCAGCAACAAAGACCCAACGCAGCCAAAAATAAATAAATATATTTTTAAAACCCCACAAAAACCAGTAGATGAGGCTGAGAGAGGAGGGCATCCACAAAAACCTGGTTGGGAATTGGAGCCCAAGAGAGGAATGCATGAGTCCATAGTGATATTTAAAAAATGAAAAACAAGGCGGCGGTTGGGGCGGGTGTGGAGGACAAAGCCCTTCCTTATAGTAGAATCTTAACTAATAAATGTAGGAGGAATAATGGAATTAGAAAATTACTCTTTGATAGCTATCACAGTAATCATTCATTCATTTAAGAAACATTAATAGAGATGTTAAAACTAATGGAGGAAAAGCTTGATGAGGTTATGAGACATTTACACAGTCTCAGTGTATCTCTTTCCCAAATATTTATTAACAGCAAAGTAGAAAAAATAATATTCTGGCAGGAATATCTCCTGGTAGATACCACCTTTACCAGGAGATTGAAGGTAACATCCTCAGTAATGAGCTAAATTGAAATCGTGCCCATCCGATAAGATGCAATGTAAGGAACATACCATCACTTCTGTAATATTGCTGCAAAGATGCATAATCTGATTCTAGTCCTGAAGAAATATTAGGCAAATCCAAATTTTGGGAGACCTTCTATAAAATAACATTTGGTAATTTTTAAAATTACCAGTCATGAAAGAGAAAATCTGAGGAACTGTTCCAGACTGAAAGAAACTAAAGAGACAATGACAACAATGTGTAATTTGAACAATGTGTAATACTATGTGTAATTCTGAACTGGATCCTATTGTTGTAAAGGACATATTGGAAGAATTGGCAAAATTGAATGGGATCTGAGGGCCATATGGTAGTAATATATCACTCAATTTCCTGATTTTTATGGTTGAAAATGCCCATGTTTAATAGGAAATATCAGTGTTGGGATATCAGATCAGCAACTTATTCTCAAGTGGTTTGGGTGAAAAGTCATGGTGTATACTGTGTGTCTACTTTTCTGTAAGCTTGTGATTGTTTTTTAAAATGTTGTAAAAAATACTTTTGGTATGTAAAAGGATAAAATTCATTTATTTGAAAAATCCACATAGCTGATCTCCTAATGATGCTGAATAATGGAGGTAGATAATACAGTTCTAGTAAATCAAACAGTATTCTTTTCCTCCTTGTGTATTTTTTAAATTTACTTAAAAATTTTTTTTTACTTTATATTGGAATATAGTTGATTTACAGTGTTGTGTTAGTTTCAGGTGTACAGCAAGGTGATTCATTTATACATATACATATGTCTATTTTTTTCAGATTTTTTTCCCATGTAGGTTATTACAGATTACTGAGTAGGATTCCCTGTGATGTACAGTAGGTCCTTGCTGATTATCTATTTTATATATAGTACTGTGTATCTGTTAATCCCAACCTCATAATTTATCCCTCCCCCCCCACCTTTCCCCATTGGTAACTATAAGTTTGTTTTTGAAGTCTGTGAGTCTGTTTCTGTTTTGTAAATAAGATTTTTTACATTCATAAGATTTTTACATTCATATATAAGTGATATCATATGATATTTTTCTTTCTCTGTCTGACTTCACTTAGTATGATAATCTCTAGGTCCATTCATGTTGCTGCAAATGGCATTATTTTGTTCTTTTTTATGGCTGATATTCCACTGTATATATATATAACCACATCTTCTTTATCCATTCATCTGTGGATGGACATTTACATTGCTTCCGTGTCTTGGATATTGTAAATAGTGCTGCAGTGAATTTTGGAGTGCATGTATCCTTTCGAATCATGGTTTTCTCCAGATATATGCCCAAGAGTGGGATTGCTGGATCATATGGTAGCTCTATTTTTAGTTTTTTAAGGAAGCTCCATACTGTTCTTCATAGTGGCTGTACCAATTTACATTCCCACCAACAGTGTAGGAGGGTTTCCTTTTCTCCACACACTCTCCAGCATTTATTGTTTCTAGACTTTTTGATGATAGCTATTCTGGCCAGTGTGAGATGATACCTCATTGTAGTTTTGATTTTCATTTCTCTAATAATTAGTGATGATGGGCATCTTTTCATGTGCCTGATGGCCATCTGTATGTCTTTGTTTTTTCATTGAAGTATAGTTGATTTACAATGTTGTGTTAACTGCTGTACAGCAAGGTGATTCAGTTATACATATATATATATATATATATATATATATACACACACACACACACACATTCTTTTTTTAATATTCTTTTCCATTATGGTTTATCAGAGGATATTGTATGTAGTTCTCTGTGCTATACAGTAGGGCCTTGTTGTTTATCCATTCTATATATTAAAGCTTACATCTGCAAACCCCAACCTCCCACTCCATCCCTCCTCCAACCCCCTCCCCCTTGGCAACCACCAGTCTGTTCTCATGTCCATGATTCTGTTTCTGTTTCATAGATAGGCTCATTTGTATTATATTTTATTTTTTATTATTACTTTTTAAAATTAATTTAATTTAATTTTTATTTTTGGCTGCATTGGGTCTTAGTTGCTGTGCGCAGGCTTTCTCTAGTTGCAGGAGGAGGGGTTACTCTTTGTTGTGGTGCATGGGCTTCTCATTGCAGTGTCTTCTCTTGTTGTGGAGCATGGGCTCTAGGTGCATGGCTTTCAGAAGGTGTGTCATGCAGGCTCAGTAGTATGGCTCACGGGCTCTAGAACGCAGGCTCAGTAGTTGTGGCACACGGGCTTAGGTGCTCTGTGGCATGTGGGATCTTCCCGGACCAGGGATTGAACCGGTGTCCCCTGCATTGGCAAGCAGATTCTTAACCACTGCGCTAACAGGGAAGTCCCTGTATCATATTTTAGATTCCAAATATAAGTGATATCATATGGTATTTGTCTTTCTCTTTCTGACTTACTTCACTTAGTATGATAATCTCTAGTTGCATCCATATTGCTGCAAATGGCATTATTTCATTCTTTTTAATGGCAGAGTAGTATTCCATTGTATATATATGTACTACATCTTCTTTATCCATTCATCTGTCGATGGACATTTAAGTTGTTTTCATGTCTTGACTATTGTGGATATTGCTGCTGTGAACATTGGCATATGTATATCTTTTTGAATTATAATTTTGTCTGTATATATGCCCAGGAGTGGGATTGCTGGATCATATGGTAATTCTATTTTTAGTTTTCTGAGGAACCTCCATACTGTTTTCCACAGTGGCTGCACCAACTTACATTTCCACCAATAGTGTAGGAGGATTCCCTTTTCTCCACACCCTCTCCAGCATTTGTTATTTGTAGACTTTTTAATGATGGCCATTTTGACTGGTGTGAGGTGGTACCTCATTGTAGTTTTGATTTGCATTTCTCTAATAATTAGCAGTGTTGAGCATCTTTTCATGTGCCTATTGACCATCTGTATTTCTTCTTTGAAGAAATGTCTATTTAGGTCTTCTGCTCATTTTTGGATTGGGTTTTTTTTTTCTGTTGTTGAGATGTATGAGCCATTTGTATATTTTGGAAATTAAGCCCTTGTCAGTCACATTGTTTGCAAATATTTTCTCCCATTCTGTAGGTTGTCTTTTCATTTTGTTTATGGTTTCCTTTGCTGTGCAAAAGCTTGTAAGTTTGATTAGGTCCCGTTTATTTTTGTTTTTACTTCTATTACCTTGGGAGATTGACCTAAGAAAACATTGTTACAATTTATGTCAGAGAATGTTTTGCCTGTGTTCTCTTCTAGGAGTTTTATGGTGTCGTGTCTTATGTTAAGTCTTTAAGCCGTTTTAAGTTTATTTTTGTGTATGGTGAGAAGGTGTGTTCTAACTTCATTGATTTACATATGGCTGTCCAGCTTTCCCACCACTTGCTGAAGAGACTGTCTTTTTCCCATTGTATATTCTTGTCTCCTTTGTCGAAGATTAATTGACCGTAGGTGTGTGGGTTTATTTTTGAGCTCTCTGTTCAGTTCCATTGATCCATATATCTGTTTTGGTGCAAATACCATGCTGTTTTGCTTACTGTAGCTTTGTAGTATTGTCTGATATCTGGAAGGTTTATGCTTCCTATTTTGTTCTTTTTCTTCAGTATTGCTTTGGCAATTCTGGGTCTTTCATGGTTCCATATGAATTTTAGGATTATTTGTTCTAGTTCTGTGAAAAATATCATGGGTAATTTGATAGGGATTGCATTAAATCTGTAGATTGCTTTGGGTAGTATGGCCATTTTAACAGTAATAATTCTTCCAATTCAAGAGCCTGGGATATCTTTCATTTCTTTGAATAATCTTCAGTTTCCTATAATTAATGTTTTATAGTTCTCAATGTATAAGTCTTTCACCTCCTTGGTGAGGTTTATTCCTAAGTATTTTATTTTTGGGGTTCCGATTTTATTTTATTATTATTTTTTAAATTTATTTATTTATTCATTCATTTTTGGCTGCATTGGGTCTTCGTTGCTGCGTTTCAGCTTTCTCTAGTTGCGGCGAGAGGGGCCTACTCTTCGTTGCAGTGTGTGGGCTTCTCACTGTGGTGGCTTCTCTTGTTGCAGAGCAGGAGCCGTAGGCGCACAGATTTCAGTAGTTGCGGCATGTGGGCTCAGTAGTTGTGGCTCGCGGGTTCTAGAGCACAGGCTCAGTAGTTGTGGCGCATGGGCTTAGTTGGTCTGCGGCATGTGGGATCTTCCCGGACCAGGGATCGAACCCATGTCCCCTGCGTTGGCAGGTGGATTCTTAACCGCTGCGCCACCAGGGAAGTCCGGGGTTACAATTTTAAAAGGTATTGTTTTTTTTACATTCCGTTTTTGATATTTCATTGTTGATGTAAAGAAATGCAACCGATTTCTGTATGTTAATCTTGTATCCTGCTACCTGACTGAATTTATCAGTTCTAGCAGGTTTTGTGTGGAGTCTTTAAGGTTTTCTATATATATTATCATCTGCATATAATGACAGTTTTACCTCTTCCCTTCCAGTTTGGATACCTTTTATTTTTTTTTCTTGTCTGATTGCTGTGGTTAGGACTTCCAATACTACGTTGAATAAAAGAGATGAGAATGGGCATCCTTGTCGTTTATTTATTATTTGGCTGCACCGGGTCTTAGTTGTGGCACTTGGGATCTTTGTTGCGGCATGCAGGATCTTTAGTTGCAGCATGCAAACTCTTAGTTGTGGCATGTGGGATCTTGTTCCCTGACCAGGGATTGAACCTGGGCCCCCTACATAGGGAGTGCAGAGTCTTAGCCACTGGACCACCAGGTAAGTCATCTGGGCATCCTTGTCTTGTTCCAGATTTTAGCATGAAGGCTTTCAGCTTTTCACCGTTGAGTATTATATTGGCTGTGGGTTTGTCATAAATAGTTTTTATTATATTCCCTGTGTACCCACTTTGGTAAGACTCTTTGTCATGAATGGATGTTGAATTTTGCCAAATGCTTTTTCTGCATCTATTGAGATGACGTATTTTTTGTCTTTTCTTTTGTTTATGTGGTGTATCACATTGATTGATTTGTGTATGTTGAACCAACCTTGGGAACTTGGGATATATCCCACTTGATCGTGGTGTATGATCTTTTTATGTGTTGTTGGATTTGGTTTGCTAATATTTTGTTGAGAATTTTTGTATCTCTATTCACCAAAGATATTGGCCTGTAATCTTCTTTTTTGGTGTTGTCTTTGGTTTTGGTATCAGGGTGATGGTCACTTCATAGAATGTCTTTGGGAGTGTTCCCTTCTCCCATTTTTTGGAAGAGTTAAAGAAGGATCAGTATAAGTTCTTTGTATGTTTGGTGGAATTCTCTTGTGAAGCCATCTGCTCCTGGACTTTTGTTTGTAGGGAGTTTTTTAATTACACATTCTATTTCACTTCTAGTGATCGGTCTGTTCAAATGATCTATTTCTTCTGGATTCAATTTTGGTGGACTGTAGGTTTCTAGAAACTTGTCCATTTCTTCTAGGTTGTTGAATTTGTTGGCATATAATTGTTCATAGTACTCCCTATGGTTTTTTGAATTTCTGTGGTATCAGCTGTTCTGGTTCCTTTTTCATTTCTTACTTTGTTTATTTGGGTTCTCTCTCTTTTCTTCTTGGTGAGCCTGGCCAGAGGTTTGTCAATCTTATTTATCCTTTCAAAGAACCAGCTCTTGGTTTTCTTGATTTTTTTTCTATTGTGTTTTAGATCTCTATTTTATTTATTTTCTCTCTGATCTTTATTATTTCCTTCCTTCTGCCAACTTAAGGTTTTGTTTGTTCTTCTTTTTCTTATTTTTTTAAGTGGTAGGTTCATGTTGTTTATTTGAGATTTTTCTTGTTTTTTTTGAGGAAGGAATGTATTGCTATGAACTTCCCTCTAAGAATTGCTTTTGCTGCATCCATAGTTTTTGTATGGTTGTGTTTTCATTGTCTTTTGTCTCAAGGTATTTTTTAGTTTCCTCTTTGATTTCATTGTTAACCCATTGGTTTTTTAGTAGCATGTTGTTTAGTCTCCATATAATTGTTTTCTTCTCTTTCTTTTTCTGTGGTTAATTTCTAGTTCCATGCTGTTGTGGTCAGAAAAGATGCTTGAGATAATTTCTATACTCTTAAATTTGTTGAGTCTTGTTTTGTGCCAGAGTATGTGGTCAGTCCTAGAGAATGTTCCATGTGTGCCTGAAAAGAATGTATATTCTGGGTTTTTTTGGATGTAATGTCCAAATATCAGTTATGTCTGTTTTACTGTATTATTTAGGATTTCTGTTGCCTTATTGATTCTCTGCCTGCAAGATCTATCTATTGATTTGAGTGGGGTGTTAAAGTCTTACTATTATTGTAGTCCTGTCAGTTTCTCCCTTTGCGTCTCATAGTAGTTATTTTCTGTATTTGCATGCTCCTATATTAGGTGTGTGTATGTTGACGAGTGTAAAATACTCTTCATGTATTCTTCCTTTTATCATTATATAGTGTCCTTTATCTTTCTTTATGGCTTTTGTTTTCAAGTTGTTTTGTCTGATATAAGTATTGTGACCCCTGGTTTCTTGTCATTTCTGTTAGCATGAAATATCTTTTTCTATCCCCTCACTTTCAATCCGTGTGTGTCCTTTGCCATAGGGTGGGTCTGTTATAGGCAGTGTATTGTAGGCTCTTGTTTTTCTATCCAGTCTGCTACTCTGTGTTGTTTGATTGGAGCATTTAGTCCATTGACATTTATGTATGTATTTATTGCCATTTTAAACCTTGTTTTCCTGTTGATTTTGTATTTCTTCTTTGTCCATTTCTGTTTTTTCTTTTGTAGTTCAATGGTTTTCTTTTGTATTATACTTATGTTCTCTTCTTTTTCATTTTTGGGAATCTATTATATGTTTTTGATTTGTACTTACCTTCTTTTTCAAGTATGTTAACCCCTTCCTGTATCTGTTGGGTTGGCCAAAAAGTGCCTTTGGTTTTTAAGTGAAAATAAAAGACACATTTTTCATTTTCACAAGAATGTTATTGAACAACGTATTCACCCTTTTGTTCCACTACCTAGTGCCATTTTTCAGGCAACTTCATAATTCCATCTTCCCAAAACTTTTTATCTTTTTTTTTTTTTTTATGTGATACACAGGCCTCTCACTGCTGTGGCCTCTCCCACTGCGGAGCACAGGCTCCGGACGCGCAGGCTCAGCGGCTGTGGCTTACGGGCCTAGCTGCTCCGCGGCATGTGGGATCTTCCCGGACCAGGGCACGAACCCATGTCCCCTGCATCGGCAGGTGGACTCTCAACCACTGCGCCACCAGGGAAGCCCAACTTTTTATCTTTTTGAGCAAAGAACTGTTCCGGGTGCCTTTTACAGTCTTCCAGGAAATTGAAATCTTTTCCATTAAGAGAATTTTGTAAAGACCGAAATAAATGGAAATCTGAAGGTGCAATGCCTGGTGAATACAGCGGATGAATCAGAACTTCCCAGCCAAGCTGTAACAGTTTTTGCCTGGTCATCAGAGAAACATGCAGTCTTGTGTTATCCTGATGGAAGATTATATGTTTTCTGTTGACTAATTCTGGATGCTTTTCATTGAGTGCTTTCAGTTGGTCTAATTGGGAGCAGTACTTGTTGGAATTGTTTGGTTTTCTGGAAGGAGCTTATAATAGAGGACTCCCTTCCAGTCCTACCATATTCACAACATCACCTTCTTTGGATGAAGACTGGCCTTTGGTGTGGTTGGTGGTGGTTCATTTCGCTTGCCCCATGATCTCTTCTGTTCCACACTATTGTACAGTATCCACTTTTCATTGCCCATCACAATTTGTTTTAAAAATAGAATGTTTTCATTAAGTTTAAGTAGAGAATCGCATGCAGAAATACAGTCAAGAAGGTTTTTTTTCACTTAACTTATGTGGAACCCAAACATCAAAGCAATTCACATAACCAAGCTGGTGCAGATGATTTTCAGTGCTTGATTTGGATATTTTGAGCATGTCAACTGTCTCCCGCATGGTATAACGCTGATTGTTCTCAATTAATTTTTTGATTTGATCACTATCAACTTGGTCTGCCCGACCGTGGAGCATTGTCCAGCGAGAAATCTCCAGCACAAAACTTCACAAACCACTTTTGACACATTCAGTCAGTCACAGCACCTTCTCCATATGCTGCACATATCTCTTTTTGCATTTTGGTTGAGTTTTTACCTTTCTTGAAATAATAAAGCACAGTATACTGAAAGTGTTGCTTTTTTTCTTCCATCTTCGATATTAAATGGCTACACAAAAATTCACCAATTTTGAGAAGTCTTTTTTTAAATGCACGCTGATATGACAGCTGTCACATACAACTAACAAAATTGTTTCGAACGAAGTTAAAGAGAGAGCTAAGTGCTACTAGAGCCATCTTACAGAAAAAAACGAATGAACCTTTTGGTCAACCCAATATTTCCCTTAGACTGGTAGTCATATAAGCTCAAACACATAGTAGGAAAAAAAAATCTACATTTTCTTACTCTTATCCTCATATGATTTTGGTGTCCCCTTTTACATCTTCGTGATCATTCTTTTGCTCTTCATTGTGGTTATCATCACTTTCACAGAAATATTTTGATTTTTTTTTTAATCTGTGTACTGGCTTATTTAAGTGATTTACTTTCTAATTGTGATTTTCTCTTTCCTGTAGATTCTTCTTTTTTATTTAGAGAAGATCTTTCAATATTTCCTTTAGGATAGGTTTAGTATTGCTGTATTCTTTAGTTTTTGCTTTTCTGAGAAATTCTTCACCTTGCTATTCTTTTTTAATTTATTTAATTTATTTTTATTTTTGGCTGTGTTGGGTGTTCGTTGCTGCGCACAGGCTTTCTCTAGTTGTGGTGATGGAGGGCTGTTCTTCGTTGCAGTGTACAGGCTTCTCGTTGTGGTGGCTTGTTGTGGAGCATGGGCTCTAGGCACACGGGCTTCAGTAGTTGTGGCTTTTGAGGTCTAGAGTGCAGGCTCAGTAGTTGTGGTGCATGGGCTTGGTTGATCTGCCGCCTGTGGGATCTTCCCGGACCAGGGATTGAACCCGTGTTCCCTGCATTGGCAGGCGATTCTTAACCACTGTGCCACCAGGGAAGCCCTCCTTCTGTTCTAAATGATAATCTTGCTGGGTAGAGTATCCTAGGTTGCACGTTTTTCCCTTTCAGGACTTTGAATATGTCTTGCCACTCCCTTTTGGCCTGCAGTGTTTCTGTAGAGAAATCTGCTGATAGCCTTATGGAGTCCACTTGTAATTAACTCTTTGTTTTTCTTTTGCTGCCTTTAGAATCCTCTCTTTGTCTTTAAATTTTGCCATTTTTATTATGATATGTCTTGATGTAGGTCTGTTTGGGTTTATCTTGTTTGGAACCCTCTGTGCTTCCTGAACCTGCATATCTGTTTCCTTCTTTAGGTTTGGGAAGTTTTCAGCCATAATTTCTTCAAATACATTTTTGATCCACTTTTCTTTCTCCTTCTGGGATCCCTGTTATGTGTAGATTGGAATGCTTTATATTATCCCATAGGTCTCTTATGTTGCTTTCTTTTTTTTTGATCTGGCTTTCTGTCTGCTGTCCTGATTGGGTGGTTTCTGTTATTCTATCTTCCAGGTCAGTTATTTGTTCTTCTGCATTGTTCATTCTGCTATTCATTGCTTTTAGCTCAGCTTTTGTCTCTACAAATGAGTTTTCTAATTTTTCTTCGTTCTTCTTTATAGCTTCTTGTTCTTTTTTACAGTATTCTACATTTCCATCAATAGTCTTTCTTAATTCTTTTAGTATTTTCATTATCTCCTTTTTGAAACTGGTGTCTATTAGAAGAGGTGTGTTTCATTGTTTTGTTCTTTCAGGAGAATTCTCTTGGTCTTTAGGAGTGGTTGCTGTGCTTCTTCATTTTATTTATATTTCTCTTACTTTGTGAGTTTAGGAGAAACAATTATATACTGTGGTTGTGGAGGGCTATTTATACGTGGGGATGTTCCTCTGTAGCTTGTGTGAGTTTAATATATTTGGTGCAAGGGCTCTTTTTAGTATGGATGCCTGTCACCTCTTTCCTCAGCATGTGCTTGTTGTTATTTCCTTGATAGCGGGCGTGCAGATGTGGCAGCTCGTGCCTGGTCCTCAGGTTTCTGGTGGCGGCTCAGGAGCACCCTAAGAGCATATCATGGGAATCGAGGTGGCTTGTGACCACTCCTGGAGTCCAGGCAGGCAGCGGCAGGGCCTCAGGACCACTCCTGGGGTCCGGGAGGGAGGCAGCGAGGCTCGTGACCCCTCCTGGGGTCTGGGGTGGAGGCAGTGGGGTCTGGGGTGGAGGCAGTGGGGGCTTGCGACCACTCCTGGCATCTGGACGGGTAGTGGCAGTGGATCGCGACCATTCCTGAGTTCTGGGAGGGAGGCAGCGGGGGCCAGGAGACCACTCCTGGAGCCCGTGCAGGCAGTGTGTCCTGCCCTCTGAGACCACACACACAGGGAAAAAGGCTACAATCAGAGTCCTGCCTCTCCTCTCATGCACCCCCAAAACAATGGCGACTGGCCTCTAAGGCGGCCCAGGCTTCCTCTTAGTACACCCTCAGTTGTGCTCACACTGGATTCCAGTCCCCCTGCAGGCTGTTTCCACACAGCCAACCCTAGTCCTCTCTTTGGTTCTGATCTCCAAAGCCAGAGTTCCAGCACCCAGCCCCTGCCTGCACTGGTGGAAGAGTGTCTCAGGCTAGGGAGTGCAGGGTGGCAGCACTGACCATCTGTGTAGTTCTCCCTTTGCTCTGGCTGCCACAAACCCAGTGCTGCATTCACTTATGAGGCTCAGAAACTCCCCTTCTTTCCTAGCCAATCTCCCCACTGGTGAGGGAGTTCCCAGGGTGCAGGAACCTTTCCTCTTTCACAGCTCCCTCCTAGGGGTGCAGGTCCCATCCCAATTCCTTTCTCGCTTTTTTTTTCTTTTTTCCTACCTGCTTACTGGAGATTTTCTTGCCGTTTCAACAGTCTGAGGTCTTCTGCCAGCTTACAGTAGATATTCTGTGAGAATCATTCCACGTGTAGATGTATTTTTGATGTATTTATGGGAGAAGGGGAGCTTCATGTCCTACTACTCCACCATCTTGATCACTCCTCTGTGTGTCTTCTTTGGAGAAGTGTCTAGTTAGATTTTCTGCCCATTTTTTGATTGGGTTGTTTGTTGATATTGAGCTGTTGAGCTGTTTGTATATTTTGGAGATTAATCCCATGTCAGTCACATCATTTGCAGATATTTTCTCCAGTTCTGTGGGTTGTCTTTTCCTTTGTTTATGGTTTCCTTTGCTGTGCAAAAGCTTGAAGTTTTATTAGGTCCCATTTGTTTATTTTTGTTTTTATTTTCATTACTCTAGGAGGCAGATGCAAAAAGATATTGCTGTGATTTATGTCAAAGAGTGTTCTGCTTATGTTTTTCTCTAAGAGTTCTATAGTATCCAGTCTTACATTTAGGTCTTTGATCCATTTTGAGTTTATTTTTGTGTATGGTGTTAGAGAATGTTCTAATCTCATTCTTTTAGATGTGGCTCACCAGTTTTCACAGCACCACTTATTAAAGAGACTTTTTTCCACTGTATATTCTTGCCTTCCTTTTCGTAGATTAATTGACCATAGGTGTGTGGGTTTATTTTTGGTCTTTCTATCCTCTTCTGTTGATCTGTAAGTCTGTCTTTGTGCCAGTACCATACTGCTTTGATTTCTGTAGCTTTATAGCGTAGTCTGAAGTCAGGGAGCCTGATTCCTCCAGCTCTGTTTTTCTTTCTCAAGATTGCTTTGGCTCTTCAGTGTCCTTCTGTATTTTGAATGATATGTAATCTCATTTATTTCGGTTGTTTTTCTTTTTTTTTTTATTTTTGATGAGTAAGATTGCCTATATATTTTCTTCAGAACTAATGTTCTGGTACTTAAGGTAGCATAATTTTTCTCTCTTTACCTTCAAAGGTTGCTCAAGAAACAGATGTTAGAGCACAGATTCGTCTGCAGTTTCGTGATGTCAATGGAGAACTTGTAGCTGTGCAGAGATCTATGGTTTGTACTCAGAAAAGCAAAAAGACAGAATTTAAAACCCTGGAAGGAGTCATTACTAGAACAAAGTAGGTGTTTATTATATATTTGAATTATCTGTTCATTTTTTTGTCTTTAGGTCTATAAAACTATGGTTTTTTCCTACTACTTTAAGTTTATTTTACGGAAGCTTATTAACTTTTTAACGGACTTTATCTTTAGAGCTGTTTTAGTTTCTCAGCACAACTGAGCAGAAAGTAGAGATCCACCTTGACTCTACACCTGTGCAGCCTTGTCCACTATCAACATCTAATTTTTTATTTGATACTATTTATCAGTTAAACAGAATGATCCCATTAAAGATTTAGTGATAATGCTCCACTCCTTTGAGTAATTTCTGGACAGTTGCTGAATTGAAGGTGCATAATCACTCAAATATAGATTGAATGAATGAAAAGTGCTAGTAATCATGTCTATAGGGAAGGATGAGATAAGCTGACAGGTGCCTTTCAACTGTTGTCATTCTGTTAAGGGCAGGTATCATATTGTAATGGGTATGGATATTGGAATTAGGTAGGCTGCCCTGAATTCATGGCTTTATCCTTGTTGAGCAAATTACTTATCATCTTATCCCTTCCTTTCATTTATTCATTTGTTAAACTAATTAAATAATTTCTTTATTTAATCAATAATGTGTCACACCTGTTATGTGCTAGATACACTGTACTAGCTACTGGCTTCTCAAGTGGATTCTTTTCACTGGCTTTTAAATATACTCAGGTCTCTCCCACAACCTCAGATTTCATTTCACTCCAGTTACGGTTTGTCTCCATCTTCCCCTTTACAGGCAATTTTTTCAAAAGAGTTGTTGATACTCACTGTCTCCATTTCGTGACTTCCTCCTGACTCCTGCTCTAGCCCCATTCTTGTACTGAAACAGCTCCAACTAAGGTCACAAATAACCTCTGTATTAATTAGGATAATGCTATTGCTATACAAAATAGACCTCCTTATCTCAGTGAATGACACCCCCATCCATCCAGTGACACGAACCTAAGTCTGTCTTGACAGCTTCCTTGCCATCTATATTCAGTTCATTACCAAGTCCTATGGATTTCGCCTAACTGGCTCTTCAGTCTGTTTCTCTCCATCTCTATGAGAACCATTCTTGTTCAAGCTACCATCGTCTTTCCCTGGTCTAATGTCTCAATCTCCTGGTCTATCTTTGTCCATTCTGTCCCCCTACAAAACATTCTTAGTACATTCAGTGTAATATTTTCAGAATACATATAAAATGACAGTAAAGACAGACACTGCATCCACTCACCTAATCTAGTTGTTAACAGATACTGGACAGAAGATGTGAAAGAAAATGGTCAATTTATCCTTTTGATGAAAGATGCTGAGAGATCTCTTGGAATCCAAGGGCAGGGATGCTTCTGGCCCTGGGTATAATGAAGTAGGGAACTTAGTTAAAAGACCCTGAGGCAGTTCTCTCTATTTGATTGCTTTGTCAATGTGACCGTACAACTTAGGTCTGTTGATTAAGAATCTTCCTTGGATTTGCTTGGATGGGCATCACTAAGGTTTGCCTTTATACTCCTTTTACTGTGTGTCTTTTACTGAACAATCCCTTATCTAAGCTCTAGAGTCAAAAAGAAAACAATACAAAAGTAATTGGCAAAAATTATCTTTCTTCTAAATTAATATAATTTATACTTTGAGAACTTATTTACCATAAAATAAAAATATTACATATAAGGCAAATATTTTTAAAGTTTTAGTAATGTACATTTCATGTATATACAACTCATTTTTTATACTATCAAAAATTTATTTCATGAGAAAATTCCAAATATATTGCTGCTTTCCTAAGATTTTATTCTGAATCATTGTGGTAAGTTTAATTGATCTTTCTTTTCCTCCTGTTTAAATATATACCTATTTTTCAGCAATGAGGCTTTACTGACCTTACAGAATAAATTGGTGACTTTAAAAATAAATAAAAAATAAACTGTACAGTCTTTAGATGTTTTCAAGTACCTTTGCCTGTCTGTTATGTATCATCATGTTTTTTTTTTTTTGTTTTTTGGGTTTTTTTGCGGTACGCGGGCCTCTCACTGTTGGGGCCTCTCCCGTTACACAGCACAGGCTCCGGACGCTCAGGCTCAGCGGCCATGGCTCACGGGCCCAGCCACTCCACGGCATGTGGGATCTTCCTGGACTGGGGCACGAACCCATGTCCCCTGCGTCGGCAGGCGGACTCTCAACCACTGCGCCACCAGGGATGCCCAAGAGTTATACCTTTTAATATGAGAAAGCTATCCACAGGGAGTGGATGAGAAGCCATTTGTTTTTGTTTTTTTTTGCAAGTACAGCATGAAAGATTGACTAAGTAACAGAATATTTTACGTAAGTTCTTGATTTTTGTTTTCTATAGGCATGGCGAAAAGGTCAGTCTCAGCTCCAAGTGTGCAGAAATTGACCGAGAGATGATAAGTTCTCTTGGGGTTTCCAAATCTGTGCTAAATAATGTCATTTTCTGTCACCAAGAAGAGTCTAATTGGCCTTTAAGTGAAGGAAAGGCTTTGAAGCAAAAATTTGATGAGATTTTTTCCGCAACAAGGTTTGTAACCTTTAATTAGATTTTGTAGTCCATTAAGTTATTGAGCCAGAGTTGCAATTTAGATGCTTCTTTTTTTTAAACAGAAAGATATTGTAAAGCAAGAAAGTCAGCAGTTATTACCTCTTATCCAGTGGCAACCAGTCAGCATATTTCCTTTCAGTTTTCTTTCTTTGCATCTTTATTTACCTGCTTGACAGTATATATGTAACATTTGTACTTACTGTTATGTCATAAGCATTTTCTAAGTTATTAAAAACTCTTTGTAAATGTAATCTTAATGACTGCATTATAGTCCATTGTTTGAATATACTATAATTTGCTTAGCCAGAAATTTGATTTTTATTTAATATCTTCAAAGGTACATTAAAGCGTTGGAAACACTTCGGCAGGTACGTCAGACACAAGGTCAGAAAGTAAAAGAATGTCAAACAGAACTAAAATATCTGAAGCAAAATAAGGAAAAAGCTTGTGATATTCGCGATCAGATTACTCGTAAGGAAGCGCAGTTAACATCGTCAAAGGAAATTGTCAAATCCTATGAGAATGAACTTGATCCATTGAAGGTAATTTGGTTTCTTGTATGCTGAGGAGAAGGTTACCATTTACCGTGGTATCTCTCACCCGAAAAGCATTATTTTTCTGTGCATTTGAATGGTGTGTATATTTCTTGAAAAAATTATCAGAGACTATATAATGTTATGGTTCATGTCTTACGTCTGTATTTAAGTTGCCCAAAGAGCTTGGATTTGAGGGTAAACAAATTTATAGCATCATATTAAATTAGTAATGTAGATCACTAAGTTGTTTTTTGTTTTTTTTTTTGCGGTACGCGGGCCTCTCACTGTTGTGGCCTCTCCCATTGTGGAGCACAGGCTCCGGACGCGCAGGCTCAACGGCCATGGCTCACGGGCCCAGCTGCTCCGCGGCATGTGGGATCTTCCCAGACCGGGCACAAAAAGTGTCCCCTGCATCGGCAGTCGGACTCTCAACTACTGTGCCACCAGGGAAGCCCTAGATCACTAATTTTTTTTTTTTTTTTTTTTTGCTGTACGCGGGCCTCTCACTGTTGTGGCCTCTCCCGTTGCGGAGCACAGGCTCCGGACGCGCAGGCTCAGCGGCCATGGCTCACAGGCCCAGCCGCTCCGCGGCATGTGGGATCTTCCCGGACCGGGGCACGAACCCGTGTCCCCTGCATCGGCAGGCGGACTCTCAACCACTGCGCCACCAGGGGAGCCCTAGATCACGAATTTTTAAATATCAGTGTAATGGCTCAACCTTACAGTTCTGTATTCTTAAGGAGACTTTATTTTTTTAATTGACAGGTCTTTCTAGGGAATTTTTATAATTTGCAGGATGTTCTTGACATTACACAAAGTTTGAAATTGGTGCATAACGTGTTGATATATTTGCAAATGAGTTAGCTTTCTAAATTCTGTGGTTTGTAAGTAAGATCTTAAAGAAATCCCATTTATTCATTTCACAAGCATTTATTAAGTGTTTCCTGTGTGCCAGGGTATACTATGCTTGGGGCTATAGGTACAAGGAGAACTACAATAGTGTCCTTGCCCCTTAAGGTATTCCTAGTCTAATTAAGAGTATTCTTAAAAATGGCTTTTTAAATTTACAGATAATGGGAGATTTAAGAAAAAAAATTTTAATTATTGATTTAGTTTTTTAAAACTCACCTATAAATGCTGGTATAAATCTTGGAATTGTATTATGGAAAAACTTTGATTTTCTGTCCCAGTGCCCATTGACATGAATGCATCTTTTTTTTTTTTTTGCGGTACATGGGCCTCTCACTGTTGTGGCCTCTCCCGTTGCGGAGCACAGGCTCCGGATGCGCAGGCTCAGCGGCCATGGCTCACAGGCCTAGCTGCTCCGCAGCATGTGGGATCTTCCCGGACCGGGGCACGAACCCGTGTCCCCTGCATCGGCAGGCGGACTCTCAACCACTGCACCACCAGGGAAGCCCATGAATGCATCTTGTAATGAATATTTATTGTTTTGTGCATAGCACTGTGCTAGGTGCTCTTGGGAATAAGGAAGCCAAAGACTTAGACGTTGCTTTTAATGATCTTATAGTCTAGCTGGAGAAATAAGGAATATATTTTAAAAGATAGTTAGGATTACAAAGAAGTAAAGTGAAGAGCTATGTGAATGATATAGTTTAGAACAGAGGTTTCCAACCCCTGGGCCATAGACCAGTACCGGTCCGTGGCCTTTTAGGAACCAGGCTGCACAGCAGGAGGTGAGTGGCGGATAAGCGAGCAAGCTTCATTTGCTGCTCCCCATTGCTCTCATTACTGCCTGAACCATCACTCCGCCAACCCTGCCCCAGCCTGTGGAAAAATTGTTTTCCACAAAACCTGTCCCTGGTGCCAAAAAGGTTGGGGGCTGCTGGTTTAGAACATAGGATCTTTAAGAGCTAAAAGATGGTGACTGTGGCACAAGTGAGAAAAGAAAAGAAAAAATGGGTAAATTGGACTTCATCAAAAGAAAAACCTTTTGTTCTACAAACTATACCATCAAGAAAGCAAAAACACAACCCATAGAATGGGAGAAAGTATTTGCAAGTTACATATGTGATAAGGAACGTCTATCTGGGTTATATGAAGAACCCAGTAAAAAAAAGTAACACAATTTGAAAATGCACAAAGGCTCTGAATAGATATTTCTCCAGGGAATATATGTGTGTATCCCATAAGCACATGAAAAGATGCTTGACGTCATTATTCATCAGGGAAATGCAAATCTGAATCACAATGAGCTATTACTTCACACCCACTAGAATGGCTAAAAGTCAAAAAGATAGGTAATAATTATTGAAAAGGATGTGGAGAAATTGGAACCTTCATACATGATGGTGGGAATGTTAAATGGGGCAGCCACTTTGGAAAACAGTTCAGCAGTTCCTCAAAATGTTAAACATAGGGACTTCTCTGGTAGTGCAGTGGTTAAGAATCCACCTGCCAATGCAGAGGACATGGGTTTGAGCCCTGGTCTGGGAAGATCCCACATGGTGGAGCAGCTAAGCCCATGCGCCACAACTACTGAGCCCGCATGCTACAGCTACTGAAGCCCGCGCACGTGGAGCCTGTGCTCCACAGCAAGAGAAGCCACTGCAATGAGAAGCCTGCATGCTGCAACGAAGGGTAACCCCTGCTCCCCGCAGCTAGAGAAAGCCCACATGCAGCAGCGAAGACCCAGCACAGCCAAAAATAAATTAAAATAATAAATAAATTAAAAGAAAATGTTAAACCTAGAGCTACCATATGACCTGGCCATTTTACTCCTAGGTATCTTATACCCAAGAGCAGTTAAAATGTACATCTATACAAAAACTTATATAGGAAAGTTCATAACAGCATTATTCATAATAGCCAAAAAATGGAAACAATTCAAATATCCATTAACTGATCAATAAAATGTGACATATCCATACATGGAATATTATTCAGCTTTAAAAAAGTATGAAGTTCTGATACAAGCTACAGTAGGCAAGAACCTTGAAAACATGTTAATTGAAAGAAGCCAATCATAAAAGACTACATAATTGTATGATACCGTTCCATTTATTTGAAATGTCCAGAATAGGCAAATCTATAGAGACAGAAAATAGACTAGCAGTTGCCTAGGGTAGTGGGTAGAGACGAATAAATAGTGACTGCTTAGGGGCACAGAGTTTCTTTTCTGGAAGTGAAAATGTCATGGGGGATGGTTGCACAACTCTGAATATACTAAAATATGTTGAATTGTACACTTTAAATGGGTGAATTTTATAGTAGGTGAGTTCCATCTCAATAAAGTGATTTTTAAAGTGATGGCCTGGCCTTTGGGATGAAACTGCCATCTTCCAGTAATTCACCAACATGACCAACACAAAGGGAAAGAGGAGGGGCACCTGCTATATGTTCTTTAGGCCTTTTAGGAAACATGGAGGTGTTCCTTTGGCCACATACATGCAAATCTACAAAAGTGATATTGTAGATATTGAGGGAATGGGCACTGTTCAAAAAGGAATGCCCCGGGCTTCCCTCGTGGCACAGTGGTTGAGAGTCTGCCTGCCGATGCAGGGGACACGGGTTCATGCCCCGGTCTGAGAAGGTCCCACATGCCGCGGAACAGCTGGGCCCATGAGCCATGGCCGCTGAGCCTGCGTGTCCGGAGCCTGTGCTCTGCAACGGGAGAGGCCACAAAAGTGAGAGGCCCGTGTACCGCAAAAAAAAAAAAAAAAAAAAAAGGAATACCCCACAAATGTTACCATGGCAAAACTGGAAGAGTCTACAGTGCTACCCAGCGTGCTTTTGGCATTGTTGTAAATAAGCAAGTTAAGGGCAAGATTCTTGCCAAGAGAATCAGTGTGCGTGTCAAGCATATTAAGCACTCTTAAGAGCCAAGATAGCTTCCTGAAACAGTCTGAAGGAAAATGATCAGAAAAAGAAGGAAGCCAAGCAGAAAGGTACTTAGGTTTAGCTGAAGTGCCAGCCTTCTCCACCCAGAGAAGCACACTTTATGAGAACCAATGGAAAAGAGCCTGAACTGTTGGAACCCATTCCCTATGAATTCATGGCATGATAGGTGTAAAGAAAATAAAAGACCTGGATTGTTAAAAAAAAAAAAAAAAAAAAAGTGATAGCCTGGAATGGAAAACTATCACAAGACCTTCAAGGGAGAAGCTGATCTGGGCCATAAAGATGGGGAAAAATCAAACTGACAGACTAGAAGCTATTTTATATATGTTTGTTTTGTGTTTTGTTTTTTGTAATCTTTTTTTAAAATTTGTTTATTTATTTGGTTGCGCCAGGTCTTAGCTGCAGTGGGCGGGCTTCTTAATTGTGGCTTGCCAGCTCCTTAGTTGCAGCATGTGGGCTCCTTAGTTGCAGCTCCAGGGCTCCTTAGTTGTGGCATGTGAACTCTTAGTTGCGGCGTGCATGTGGAATCTAGTTCCCCGACCAGGGATCGAACCCGGTCCCCCTGCATTGGGAGCTCAGAGTCTTATCCACTCTGCCACTAGGGAAGTCCCTGTATGTTTGTTTTTATTTTGTATTTTTTTCTTTTAAAACTAATACGTGCTCACAATGAAAAAAATATGGAAGAATATTAGTTGAAAAGTAAGAGATGCTCTTCCTACTCCTCATGTCTGACCTCTCACATATATCTTATGATCAAGTGGGTTTTCTTGCACAAATACACTATATGTGTGTATACAAACATGCACATGTATATATGTACATATTCACAAATACAAGCTTATTAAAACAGGACTGTGAGGAAGAGCCTGGGTTAAGTAAATCAAGGTAAAAGGAGTGGGAGCTAGGATTTGCAGTCAGATTATGAAGAGCCTAATGGGTTTAGAATTTAGTGTAATAGACATAAGAGTGAGAAAAAGTATGTTATATTTTAGAAGTAGTTGTTCTAATAACTGTGTGTAGGTACTGTGGTAGTTACCAAGATATTGGAACACATTTTATTTTCTTCAGGAGCAGCCTGGTTGGAAAGATGACAAGCACATATAAGGCAGAAAAAGGCAAGAGCTGTGAGAGCTTTGAGGAGGAAAGAAGAGAAAGTCTGAGGTGGCCAGAGAGGATTTCATAGGACTGAATTTGGGGTACCATTTTGTTGACCTTAAGTAGATTGGTAATTACAGATATGGTGACAACAAAATGCAGGCTGTCTTTGAACAGTATCAAGGAAATCCTCATAGTTGAAATGGAGCATTTGTATAGGAAATAATGTCAGGGTAGAGCTAAGTGATAATACCTGGTATTTATTGAGCAGTGCCAGGATTCTAAACAAGGCTGTAGCAAATGTTGAGGTGTTTGTTTATTTCTTTATTTGTATTTAATTTTGGCTAGTCCAAGGGTTTAATCTTACTCTCTGTATCTTTAGAGCCTAGCCTGGTGCCTGACACTTAGCAGGTGGTTCAGTAAATATTTATTAAGGGGATGATTTCCAAAGTCCTTTTTTTTTTTAGCTCTGAGTTAAAAGGATTCTTCCCTTCATAGAACTCAGCATAAAGCTTGAATCAGATCGTCTTCCCAGCAGCCATCCAGAAGACAGCTCCATTTCGGTACTGCACTATAATTCATGCTTTCCCATTTTTACAGATTTCCTACACTTTCACGAACTCTCTCATAAACTACTTTATTCCCATACCGCCACATCCTATCCTGACCTTGGCCCACTTAGCCCTGTTTTCCTTTCTTGCCCTCAATGGAAATGGCTTGAGAAATTTGTTTTCAAGTTCAAAAGCACCCTCTGGCCCTCTTATTTATTCTTCCACACATAATTTCATGATCCTTGTGCACCTTATAGCCCAAGTGCCTGATTCTTTTGTCTTATTTCACACACCTAAGCTTTGAACACTCTGCTGCTATATTTTTTGTTGTCTTTCTATTTGTTTTAGCTTCTTTTACTAGGTTGTGTGCTCTGGGGATAGAGCCTGTGTTTTGTGCTCTGGGGTTCGAGCCAAAACACAGATGTCAAAGAAGGAATCCCCAGCATCTAGTTACTGGCTGGATTTAAGGAATGAAGCAGCTAGAGATGTCACAAAAGATCTAAGCCAAGATAATGTTTTTTGTTTTTTTTAAAAAGTTTATTTTATTTATTTATTTTTGGCTGCTTTGGGTCTTCGTTGCTGCACACAGGCTTTCTCTAGTTGCAGCGAGCAGGGGCTACTCTTTGTTGTGGCATGTGGGCTTCTCATTGCGGTGGCTTCTCTTACTGTGGAGCATGGGCTCTAGGTGCGCGGGCTTCAGTAGTTGTGGCTTGCGGGCTCTAGGGTGCAGGCTCAGTAGTTGTGGTGCATGGGCTTAGTTGCTCCGTGGCAAGTGGGATCTTCCCGGACCAGGGATTGAACCCGTGTCCCCTGCATTGGCAGGTGGATTCTTAACCGCTGCACCATCATGGAACCTCCAAGATAATGTTAATGCTTCTACAATACAGTGAAAACATTGGTAGAAACCGAGTAGTTTCTGAGAAGTAGGGTACCATAACAGAGGTGTTAATATTTATTGCTCTTAAGAATGAATCCAGTTCTCTTTGTTAGATTGTTCAAAGATATTTTGTGAACACAGAATTTTTTTCACAAGTGATGTGAATGGTCCCGTTCATTGAGGGTCTACTGTATGCCCAGTTGCTGATCAAAGTGCTTTAAAATGTATTATGTGAGCCCCACAGTAACCCCGTGAAGTTTCATAGATGAGAAAAGTGAGGCACAGGTATTCACGTTGGAAGTAAGGGGTAAAGCCAGGATTTGATTCCAGGCTTCTTTGATTCCTAAACTGATACTTTTTTTTTCTTTAGTCAGATTTATTGAAATATAATTTGCATTTAGTAAAATCCACCCTTTTGAAAGTATATGATTTGATGAGTTTGGACAAATGCATACAGTAGCATTACTATCAGTACAGTCAAGATATAGAACATTTCCACCCCAAATAGTTCTCTCAAGTCTATTTGTAGTCGGTCCCCTACCTCCATTTCCAGCCCTTGGTAATCCCTGATTTGTTTTCTGTCAGTATAGTTTTGCCTTTTCCAACGAATGCGACATCAGTGGAATCATACATTATATAGCCTTTTGTGTCTGACTTCTTAGCATAATGCTTTTAAATTTATGTGGTTGCATGTACGAGTAGTTCATTCCTTTTTATTGCTGAGGGTATTCCATTGTAAGGATATATTACAGTTTGTTCATCCATTCCTTTGTTGTTGGACTTCAGGTTGTTATCAGCTTTTAGCTATTACAAATAAAACTGCTATAAACTTCTGTGTACAGGTCTTTGTTTGGAGATATGTTTTCATCTCTCTTGGGTAACTCCCTAGGAGTGGGATTGCTAGGTTGTGTGTTAAGTGTATGTTTTACCTTAAGAGCTGCCAAACTATTTTTCAAAGTGGCACATTTGGTAGTCCCACAGCAACGTACAAGAGTGCAGTTGCACTTCGTCCTTGTCAGCACTTAGTATTATCAGCTTTTTATTTTAGCCATTAAAATAGATGTGTGATAGAATCTCTGAGCAGCTTTTCTTTTTCATTATGGTTTTAATTTGCATTTTCCTAATGTTAATCAATGTTGAGCATCTTTTTATGTGCTTATTTGCCATTTGAGTATCGTTTTTGGTAAAGTGTCTATGCATATCTTTTGCCTGTTTTCAATAGGTTTTGTGTGTGTGTATTTTTTGTTTTTGTTTTTGGTCTTACTGTTGAAGCTGTGAGAGTTCTTTAATTATTCTGGATATAAGCCCTAATTGGGTATGTGTTTTGCAAATTTTTTTTTCTTCTTAACTGCTTTCAAAGGACAGGAGTTTTTAATTTTGATGAAGTCCAGTATATCAAAATTTTCTCTTATAGTTTTTGCTTTTTGTTTCCTATCTAGGAAATCTTTGCCTGACCCAAGGTCACAAAGATTTTCTTCTTGAAGTTTTCTAGTCTGAGTTGTTATATTTAAGTATATGTTCTATTTCAGGTTAACTTTGAATATGGTATGAGGTAAGGTTGAGATTTACTTCCTTTTTTTTTTTTTAGTTAGTTTTTATTGGAGTATAGTTGCTTTACAATGTTGTGTTAGTTTCTGCTGTGCAGCAAAGTGAATCAGCTCTACGGAGATTTACTTCTTTACATAGAGATGTCCAATCATTCCAGCTCCCAGAGCCTGTAGTCTTAATTGTTATACCATCCTGCCTCCCAGTCTCATCTCCCATACTCCCATACAGTGCTCATTGACCATTCCGAAAATCTTCAGGGCCCTTAAGAATTATGCTAAATCTACTGTGCCTGTGCTCTATAAATGGAGCAACCTGGATGGCAGCATCTCTGTTTACAACATGGTTTATTGAATATTTTAGACCCACTGTTGAGATCTGCTGCTCAGAAAAAAAAAAGGATTTTCTTTTTCCCCCAAATATTACTGCTCATCGGCCATGCATCTGGTCACCCAAGAGTGCTCATGGAGATGTACAATGAGATTCATGTTTTCATGTCTGCTAACACAGCATCCATTCTGCAGCCTATGGATCAAGAAGTCACTTTGACTTTTAAATCTTTTTAAGAAATACATTTCGTAAGGCTATAGCTGCCATAGATAGTAATTCCAGTGATGGATCTGGGTAAACTGAAAACTTTCTGGAAAGGATTCACCATTCTAGATGCCATTAAGAACATTCGTGATTCATGGGAAGAAATCAAAATATGAACACTTTTTTTAAGACATAATACTATTGCACACTTCTACAGTATAGTGTAAACAACTTTTATATGCACTGTGAAGCCAAAAAACTGTGTGACTTGCTTTATTGCAATAATCACTTTATTGCAGTGGTCTGGAACTGAACCCAGTATATCTCTGAGGTTTGCCTGTAGTGTCATAATGATTAGAGGGGATGTATGGCAGCACCTAGTACAATGTCTGCAGTATAGCAGGCATTTGATCAATGATAGCTATGACTGTTATTATTGGTAAAAATTTTTTTTTCAAATCTCTCAGCTAACATACTGAACACTTGTTACATGTGCTGAGGAAGCATTGGTGAACAAAGTAAAGTTTCTGTGGTGATAACGTGTTACCTATTAACATACAAATCATAAGATATGGTATTAGTATAGTTTATCAAATGACATTGAAGTTGAGGATGCGTTTTGGTGCAGCTATGAAAGCTTACAATGGATATTTGTAATAATGTGTTAGTTTAAAAATTAGGTTCTAAAATTGTCTTAGAAGAGGAGTTGGTCAGCCTAGAGGCAAACACCAGAAGAGTATCCAAGGAGGGAAGACTCTGAGCCAGGTCACTCATATTCCTAGGAGATGAGGCAACCAGCTGTTCCTGGAAGCAGGCCACTGAGACCATTTGTCACATTTCACTTGTGATGCACCATGAGTTTCCAGTCCACTCAGTAGTTCTAATTCTTTTTAAATAAATAGTTAGCCTTTTAAGGATTAAGTTCTGTTTTTTTTTAATTTTTGGCTGTGTTGGGTCTTCATTGCTGCTCATAGGCTTTCTCTAGTTACGGCAAGCGGGGGCTACTCTGTGTTGCAGTGCACGTACTTCTCATTGTGGTGGCCTCTCCTGTTGGGGAGCACAGGCTCCAGGCACGTGGGCTCAGCAGTTGTGACTCACGGGCTCTAGAGCACAGGCTCAGTAGTTGTGGCACATGGGCTTAGTTGCTCCATGACATGTGGGATCTTTCCGGACCAGGACTTGAACCCATGTCCCCTGCATTGGCAGGCGGATTCTTAACCACTGTGCCACCAGGGAAGTTCCAAGGATTAAGTTCTTAAAATGTGGTACTTTACATAATGTGGCTCCAAGTACCCAATGAATGAATGACTTTGTGGGAGCTGTTGAGGGCAGGGGATGGGCTTTGGAGTTAGAAGGGAGTTAAATTCCTGCTTTTCTTTACTATCTGTAAGGAGTTGGACAAGTTACTTAATGTCTCTGATCCTCAGTTTCTCAGTGCTCCCTTTATAGCAGTGTTACCATTAAATGAGATCACTTTTACTAAGTGCCTGGTCCTGGGACATGTTATTTATCTTCAGTTATTTGCAGTATAAACTATAGTGAATTCTGTTTATGTAGGGTGTTTGTTTATTTTCAGAATCGTCTAAAAGAAATTGAACAAAATCTCTCTAAAATAATGAGACTCGACAATGAAACTAAAGCTTTGGGTAGCCGAAAGAAGCAAATGGAAAAAGATAATAGTGAACTGGAACAGAAAATGGAAAAGGTTTGTGGTGGTAGAATTTTGTTTTACTTCAGAATTTTCAGATTACTGTAATGAACCTCATTTGATTCCATTTTGACAGTCATATTTTGAAACAAACATACAAATCTTGATGTTTGTGTTACTTCCATGTTTATGTTAAAAAGAAGGATATTGAATAAGCTTTGGTTCATATTTTGTACCTCAGACTGATACCTTGTTATACATTAAAGCTCTTTATTTTGGTTCTACACAGGTTTTTCAAGGGTCTGATGAGCAGCTAAATGATTTATATCACAATCACCAGAGAACAGTTAGGGAGAAAGAAAGGAGACTGGTAGAATGTCAGCGTGAACTGGAAAAATTAAATAAAGAATCTAGGCTTCTCAATGAAGAAAAATCAGAACTACTTGTTGAACAGGGTAAGAGACAGTGTTTACTTGGTCTTTTCCCCTATTATAATATTACACATTTTCTGCATGAATGACAAGTCTCCAGGGAATTATGCTGAGTGAAAAAAGTCTCAAAAGATTATATATAGTATGTTTCCACTTCATATGACATTTTGAAATGCCAAAATTTTAGAAATGTAGAGCAGATTAGTGGTGGCCAGGGTTACCCAGTAGGAGGAAAAGCAGGAGGAAGGCTAATGTGGTTATGGTTTTAAAAAAACCAAGAGGGGTTCTTATGGTATTGGAACTGTTCAGTATCTTGGCTGTCATGGTGGATATAAGAACCAACACAGTTGATAAAATTATGTAGAACTTAATACACACACAGATATGAGTAAAACTGGGGAAATAAGAATAAGATTGATGGATTGTATCAGTGTCAGTATCCTGGTTGTGATATACTATAATTTTGCAAATTACTAAAAGAAAACACAGTTTTTCTACTCAACAACAGTTCTGACGCCAGGTGTGTGGGTTTTTCCACACCAAGCAATTCTCCAATTCTCAGTGAACACCAACTAAGTGTCCTGTAATTTAATTCAGTTCTGACACTCCCTGTCCGGAGTTAGCATAGACCCCACAGATTAAGGGCTCAGTCTCATGAGACTGTCTCCCACTCCACTCCAGCTGCCAATCCCAAGTCCCAGGTTGTCTGGCACCTGTACTTCTGACCACTGGCTGTAAATCAGGGGTTCCCACAACCCTTTTCTCAGGTTCAGTAATTTTCTATAACAGCTCCTAGAACTCAGGGAAGCACTTACTATTACCAGTTTATTAAGGATATAGCTCAGGAACACCCAGATGGAAGAGATGCATAGGGTAAGGTATGGGGGAGGGACACTGAGCTTTCATGCCTTCTCCACATGCGCGACTTACTCAGCACCTCCATGTCATATTCACCAACCTGGAAGCTCTTTGAATGCCATTGCTTAGGGTTTTTATGGAAGTAATCATGTAGACATGATTAATTAAGTCATTGGCCATTGGTGATTGAACTCAGACTTCGGCCCCTCCCCAGAAATGGGAGGGGTGGGTACTGAAACTTCCTACTCTCTAATCACAGAGCTGATTCCTCTGACGACCAGGTCCCATTCTCCAGGAGTCACCTCATTAGAATAAACTCAGGTACAGTTGAAAGGGACTTATAATGAATAACAAAAGATACTCCTCTCACCCCTATCACTGAGAAATTCTAAGCGTTTTTTGGAGCTCTGTACCAGGAGCCAAGGACAAAAACCAAATATGTATTTCTTACTACATCTCAATACAATAGTCACCATTTGGGGAAACTGAGCAAAGGATGTAAGAGATCTTGCTCTTTTATTTTTTAAAATATCTGATAAAAGAATTACTATGATTGTGTTTTTTAAAGGTCGTCTGCAGCTACAAGCAGATCGTCATCAAGAACATATGCGAGCTAGAGATTCATTAATTCAGTCTTTGGCAACACAACTAGAATTGGATGGCTTTAAGCATGGACCATTCAATGAGAGACAGATAAAAAATTTTCACAAACTTGTGAGAGAGAGGCAAGAAAAGGAAGCAGAAACCGCCAGGCAACTGATGGTAAATACTGTTATTTTCTTTTGTTTGTATCAGATTGTCTAGTTGAATTGTTTTAATTTTGGGGTTGACCTTATTTTGTCATATTTTTGGATTAGTGTTAGGATAAAATTTGCTATGAGGTAGAATAAAACCTTTATGGAAGCAAATTTTTTAAAGTTTATAAGTATAAAAGTACAAAGAATATATAGACCTATGTTTTTTATTTGATTTTAAGTAAAATTTCTTTTTAAAGCTAATTGTAAAGAAAAAGTTTGCTCGAAGTTAATAATGATTATCTCTGGGTTATGATCATTATATTTTTTTATGCTTTTCTATATTTTCCTCAGAGTGCATGTGTTACTTTTGCATCAAAGAAACTTTTTCTTAATGAAGTTTTTAGTGAAAAAATTGTTAATGCTCATGCTTCTCATTATGTATTTAGAATGACTTTGCAGAAAAAGAGACTCTGAAACAAAAACAGATAGATGAGATAAGGGATAAGAAAACTGGACTGGGAAGAATAATAGAGCTAAAATCAGAAATCCTAACTAAGAAGCAGAGTGAGCTGAAAAATGTGAAGTATGAATTACAGCAGTTGGAAGGATCTTCAGACAGAATTCTTGAACTGGACCAGGAGCTCACAAAAGCTGTAAGATACTATTTGAGCAATCTAATAATTTTAAGGTATAAGATATTTAGAAGTATTTTACCTTTTGCTAATCCTGAGATTATGGCATTTTAATAAAAATGTCAACCTTGTCTATCAATCTCATGTAAAATGAATTTATCTGAATATCTTAATGACCCAACTCTGCTCCTGGAACCTGGTGGATTGAAAATTAGAATCATCTAAAGAAACTTAAAATAAAAAACTTATGCTTAGACCTTAAACCTTCCAAATAAAAATCTCTAAGAGTGGGCCATAGAAATGTGTTCAAAACAGAACTGGGTGATTCTTATGAGTACCTTGATTGAGAACCACTTACCTAAGTTTAAAAAAAAAGTATTTTCCCTCTAGGTTCCACACACTACAGATTTTATATGATTATTGCTGTGTTATCACTTCTTCTGGGGTAGAAATTTTCTTAGCCCACCTCTTCCTTTCATGAATTTCCAAAATTTCTTCTTTGTTTCTAATCTCTTCCCTTCCTTCACACCTCCATTACCAAAATAAGCATCCTAAAGCTTGGCAAATGCCACTTTCAGGTCCCATCTTGATAATTTAAACATTTCTATTTACTCCCAAACTTAACATCTAGCATACATTTTTGTCAGTTTAGCACGATATTGTCCTGTTGTGATGGGGAGATACTGTTCAGGGACCATATCACACGATTTTTAGTTTCTATATGCCAGGCAATGTAGTGAGTTACATGGGTACTTGATAAATGCTTAGTTATTGATTGAAGAGTCACTAAACTGTATACTTAAGCATATTTTTCTTAATTTTGCACTAATTTTCACTTTTCCCTCCTGTTTGACTCTTCCAGATTTATTTACTAAGTCTCTACTGTTATAAAATAGTAAGGTAACTTTATAAGATCTTTCTTAAAAATTTTATTACTTCTGCTTTTTCTGTTGTTGGATAAAATCAAACAGTAATATTTTGACCATCCTGAGGAGTAGCTGATTTCTAATACACTTTGTCATTATTTTAACACAACACATATAAACCTGTTCATTTATTTGAATTATTAAGGAACGTGAGCTAAGCAAAGCTGAGAAAAACAGCAATGTAGAAACTCTAAAAACAGAAGTAATAAGCCTTCAAAATGAGAAAGCAGATCTAGACAGGACCCTGCGTAAATTGGACCAGGAGATGGAGCAGTTAAATCATCATACAGCAACACGTACCCAGATGGAGATGCTGACCAAAGACAAAGTATGACCTTTCTTTTTGTTCTAATTATACTTTCTGGTATTTAAAATAGCTTATCTTAACATTCATAATCGTTACACTGTGAAGTATTTAGTTGATATTGGCTTTTTACTTTAGGGGTTAAATGAACTTAATATAAAGTTTTCAAGTTTAAAAACTGTTTTCTAATTACAAAGAAATAATAATACAGAAGTGTATACACACAAACACACACGTGTACATTGCTGTTAATTTTTATCATATACCATACAGAAGTTTTAATTTTTATATCATCAGACTTGTTATTCTTTTCTCTAATGGCTTAGAAAGTCCATCCTCACGTTAAGAGTTTAAGAAATTTTCAGGAGTTCCTTGGTGGCCTAGTGGTTAGGATTTGGTGCTTTCACTGCCATGGCCCGGGTTCAGTCTGTGGTCGGGGCGCTGAGATACTCCTCAAGCAGTGAAGCATGGCCAAAATTTAAAAAAAAAAAGAAGAAATTTTATATTTTCTTCTTGCATTTTTGTAGTTTTATTTTTTAAGCCTAGAACTGTAATCAATCTAAAATTTATTTTTGTTCTTTATATAATGTGGAGATATTGAGCTTTATTTTTAAACGATTTTTTTTTCCTATAGGCTGACAAAGATGAACAAATCAGAAAAATAAAATCTAGGCACAGTGATGAATTAACTTCATTGTTAGGATATTTTCCCAACAAAAAACAGCTTGAAGACTGGCTTCATAGTAAATCAAAAGAAATTAATCAGACCAGGGACAGACTTGCCAAATTGAAGTAAGTAGTTACAACATTTGAAGATGTAGTAGAAGTCTCTTTTTTCATGCTTTCACTTTTAATTGTTTTGAAATCATTTATTGTCACGAAGTGGTATGTCTTACTAATTGACTTTGATTTTCCCATATTTTACAAATTAAGTAAAATGGTAACAGATAGTGAGTTCAGCTTCTTGTTCCTTGAAAGTCTGCAGAACTAAGTGAGAGGATTAAAATATTCCTTTATAAAAAGTGAGACCTGAAACTATAAAACGCCTAGAAGATAACATAGAGGAAAGGTTTCATTGTATTGAAATTGGCAATGATTTCTTGGATATGACACCAAAAGCACAGGCAGCAGAAGCAAAAATAGACAAATGGGACTATATCATACTTAAAAACTGCTGCACAGCAAAGGGAACGATCAACAGGGAAAAGGCAATTAACAGAATGGGAGAAAACATTTTCAAATTATATATCTGATAAGGGGTTAGTATCCAGAATATGTAAAGAACTCGTACAACTCAATAATTAAAAAAAAAATACCCGGATTAAAAAAGTCGGCAGAGGGACTTCCCTGGTGGTGCAGTGGTTGGGACTCCGAGCTCCCAACGCAGGGGGCCCGGGTTCGATCCCTGCTCAGGGAACTAGATCCCACAACTAAGAGTTCACATGCCACAGCTAGGGAGTCCGCCTACTGCAACTAAGACCTGGCACAACCAAATAAATAAATAAATAAATATTTTTAAAAATAAATAGGCAGAGGACTTGAATAGACATTTCTCCAAAGAATATATACAGATGGTCAACAGCATATGAAAAGATGCTCAAGATGATGCTAGTCATCAAGGAAATGCAAATCAAAACCACAGTGATATCACTTCACACCACTTAGGATGACCATTATCAAAAAAAACAGAAAATATAGTAGTGTGTTATAATAAGCTATAATGGAAAAAAATCTGAAAAAGAATAATATAACTGAATCACTTTGCTTTATACCTGAAACTGACACAACATTGTAAATCAACTATACTTCAATTAAAAGATAAAATAAGAAGTTGAAAAAAAAACAAAATAACAAGTGTTGGTGAGGATGTTGAGAAATTGGAACCCTCTGCACTATTAGTGGGAGTGTAAAATGGTGCAGTTACTGTAGAAAACCTGTGGAGGTTCTTCAAAAAATTAGGAAAAGAATAACTAGATGATCCAGGAATTCCACTTCTGAGTATATATTCAAACGAATTGAAAACATGATATCAAAGAGATATTTGCTAATCCATGTTCACTGCAGCATTATTCACAATAGCCAAGAGGTGGAAGCAACCTAAATGATGGATGAATGGATAAAGAAAAACTGGTGTATGTATAATGGAATATTATTTATCTTTGAAAAAGAAGGAAATCCTCTCATATGCTATGACTTGATGAACCTTGAGGATATTATGCTTGAGGATATTAAAGCGAAGTAAGCTAGGCACAAAAAGACGAGTACTGCTTGGTTCCACTTATGTGAAGTATCCAAAGATGTTGAACTCTTAGAAAGTATGTAGAATGGAGGTTCAGAGTAGCCAGGGGGCGGGGGCGGAGGGGGGGTAGTTTTTCAGTGGGTATAGAATTTTAGTTTTGCAAGATGAAAAAGTTTTAGAGATCTGTTGCACAACAATGTGCATATAGTTAACACTACTGTGCTGTACAGTTAAAAATGGTTAAGATGTTAAAGTTTATGTTTTTCCCAAAGTTTAAAAAAGTGATCCATTTTTTCAAATATCACCTTGAGTGTTACTTGGATAAGAGGGTCAAAAATTCCACACATATTTTTGAGGCAGATAGTGGATTTGACCATGTTAAATTTGTGTTTCTTGTGGAAATGTCTGTTAGGGAATAGAATACTGGAGTTTGAAGCTCAGAAGACTGGAAGTTGTTGCTTTGTAAGTGATAACTGGCATCAGTAGGTCATGTCAACTTGAAGGAGTTATTCAAAGAGAAGAGAAAAAATTGTAGTTAGACTCCTGGAAAACACCAACATTTAAACTGTTGGCAAGCAAAGGAAGAGGAGCAAGCGAAGTCAGTGCCCCAGGAGCCAGGGTGAGAACAAGACAGGAGTGATGTCTGGGTTGCCTTGAGAAAATAGTCTTTCAAGGAGGGGTTCAACCGTGTTTGGTGCTGCTGAGATAGTGATCTTAATGAGCAATGCTCAGTGACTAGGATGGTGAGAACATCATCTACATGTTATTTTTTTTCCAAATTTTTACTGTGACTCACAGTGGGAAGTATCAAGATGAGGCACATGTACACTCACATAGATTTATCTGAAACAAATTTCTTAAAATAGTACCTATCCTAACCACACACAATCTACTCCAATATATTCTACATATTATGCTTAATTTTTCAAAATATGCTGAATACAATGCATTGAATTGATTATATGACTTGCCTAATGCATCAGAACCTGTAAATTGAAAACCCCTGATCTGTGTGGGCATGGAGGCTGGCTAGGATTATATTTAAGAGTTGGAGTGGAAATAAATTGTACCAGTGAGCAAAGTCTTTGATGAATGAGAGGCAGTGAATGATCAGGTTGTAAGTAGGTGACAGCAACAAGGAGGGAACAAAGGAAAAGTTTTTACAGGAGGGAACGGAAGTACAGTTGTGAAAGGGTCCACACAGAGTTAGGAGAATGTTCTCCTTTTTTTTTCTTCCCTCCAGATCTGGCAAGCATATTCTCCTTGCTGAGGCTCTTAACCCAAGATCTAAGACCATGAACCCCTGCAAAACCAAGCAGGGTTTTATCTGTACACATTTTTCTGGGAGCAGGCATATGACCAGGGTGAGTCCATGTGGTAGGGGTAGATTCAGGCAGTAGTGGACTGTTGCCATGACTTCTAAAAAAAAAGTGCTTGGTCACAGCAGACCTTTGTAATATTTTCTGGCAGAGTTTGTCTTGGATCTACCTTCTCACACTTTTCATTTCTCATGTTTTAAAATTGTAATCCATATTCTTATTTTAGCAAGGAACTGGCTTCAGCTGAGCAAAATAAAAATCATATAAATAATGAGCTAAAAAGGAAGGAAGAGAAGTTGTCCAGCTATGAAGACAAACTGTTTGATGTTTGTGGTAGCCAGGATTTTGAAAGTGACTTAGACAGGCTTAAAGAAGAAATTGAAAAATCCTCAAAACAACGAGGTAGGTTACCTACTTTATATTAGAAAAGGCATTTTGATGTTTTTGAATTTTCGTTCACAGGTAACTATTAAGGATGGGAGATTTTTAAACTTGGTTCTGGAGCTCGTTGGCTTAAATTTCAGTTCTGGTTCTACAACCTACTTGCTGTGTGACTTTGGGCAAGTTATCGAAACCTTTCTGTACTTCAGATTCATTAATAATTGCCTACCACGTGTAGGGTGTTAGGGAGGAGTAAATGAGATTATAGTTTCTGGCACATAACAAGCTTTAAAAGTTTTATACTTGTGTGTTACCAGAAAATAATTTCTACAAATCTGAATGTATTGTGTCCTTGGGAAGATTTAAATATCAGAATTTTGATTTCTTTCATTGTGTGTTTATAAAGCAAGAAGAATAATCATGTATTTACAGAAAAGGATATAACCATGTTGACAAAACTGTATTTTGTATTCTTTTCACTGGGAGTATATATATATTTTTTTAAATAGCCATGCTGGCTGGAGCTACGGCAGTTTACTCCCAATTCATTACTCAGCTAACGGATGAACACCAGTCGTGTTGCCCTGTCTGTCAGAGAGTTTTTCAGACAGAAGCTGAATTACAAGAAGTCATCAATGATTTGCAGTCTAAGCTGAGGCTTGCTCCAGATAAGCTCAAGTCAACAGAATCAGAACTAAAGAAAAAAGAAAAGCGGCGTGATGAAATGCTGGGACTAGTGCCCATGAGGTGAGAATAGGGATTTACTATTACTGTACCTGTACAGCAGTGCTGTAAGAGGTACCTATTCCACTGTCTAACATATGGTAGGTATTCAGTAAGCAAGAGTTGAATGAATAAAGGTTAAAGTCAGGATTCTAAGCCAGTATGCTCATCTCATGTTATTTATGTGATAAGAAAGAATTATTTTGTTTCAAGATAAGCTTGTTTCTTAAACTAGTCACAGGGTGGATATAATCTTTAATTTGTGTATGTTTGTTTCATTCCTGAGACTTGGCTTGAGGGCAGAAATTTTGATAGATTTTATAACTATGTGTCACTTTCTAAACCCAGCAAAGAATTAAAGTACTGGAAAGCTCCCCTCAAGAGACAAATTTTAAGCTATACTTTTATGTTTTTCTCACTTCCAGAAAGAATGAATCATAGATGATTTCTATTATTTATTTTTCCCTTGCTTGTATAAGAAGTTCAGATGATTTTCTATTTATAACTAAAATCAAGTCAGAAAGTATGTGATGATTGCCTTGGTGTCTCCCAGAGCACAAAGATGGTCACAGAGACCAGTAAGACATGACCTTCATGGAGCTGATGGTCTATGTAAGGAGAAAAGCTCTCAGGATTAGACATAGAAAGCTGGGCTTAATAAAGTACTTAATTGGTTCAAACAAATGTATTAATTAGGAAGAGAGAAGCCAATGGACTACAGAATCAGAATAGGATTTTGAGAACAGGGTAGGAGGAGGGATGTAAAGCATAGGGAAGGTGGTTTGACTTATTTAAGAGGAGGAAAGGGGAGAGGGTGTGTGTAAAGAGTAGGAGAGTAAGACCTGTGCTGCAGTAGAAACATTATCTGGAGTTTGAGAACTTATTTGTAGTGATTGATTCACATAAGTAGGGAAGATAGAGCTACAATTATGTTCAGACCTAGTTATAGCTCTATTAGGTGATGGGGAGCCATCCTAAGAGATTTAATGAAAGATGTGTTTTAGGAAAATTAATCTAATGTTAATACATTGGATGAAAGTGAGACAAACTCTGGAAACAGAAAAACCCGGAGGGTATGTTGTCCTGGAAAACTGAAAAGGAGTTTAAGGAAGAGAAGGAAGGGAAGATGCAAGAAGATGTGCTTTGTGGTAGCCAGCCTCTAAGATGGTCCCCAATGATCCCTGCCTCCTAGTATTCACACTCTTGTATTAGTCTTCTCTCATGTTCCAGGATTGGTCTGTGTAACCAATAAAGTACAACGGAAGTGATAGCATGTCCCTTCCAGCATGTCCCATACCATCATGAATGAAATTTCAGCTGAAAATGTACCTATTTATCATGTTTCTTAGTACTGACTTGGGTTCATTTTTTATAACACCTCATTTAAATAAAAACTCCATATTTTTCCCACAGGTTTTTTTCAGTACTGTATCTGTGTTAGTTGGTTCCTTTTACATAAAATTCCCTTGGAAAAAAAATGCTGTCACAAAATTGAGTTTCTGAAAAATTTAAAAAACAAAAGAGAAAACTCTACTAGAGCTCAGTAACCATTCTCTCAGGAAATATCTTTACTGTTTCTTAGAGTACTTATTTTAGCGTCTTAGGTAATCATCAGAAAAGAAGGCACCAAAACCTGGACCACATCAATAAGGGGTTTTTGTGTGTGTGTGAAAATGTAAAAATGGGGTTAAAATTGAATGGATGCCTATAGTTCTCTGCAAAAATGTCCCAGTCAAGTGAATGCTTGACTGTCATTAGGCTCTCATAGCTTTGTCACTTTCTAGGTACTGGGTACATAACTTAAGACCAACTTCTGGTCTATAACACTGGGAAGTAATGTGGGCATGAATTATTCATAATCTGAATATGTTCATATTTATTCAGGGAATTTTTTCATTCCTCTGGTATAAAAAATTACAGGTCTCTGTCACTCAGATCAATTCAGGTTGGCATTTCTTGCTCATAGTTTGGACTTTAAAAAAATCATTAAGTAATAACAATATCTGAGAGCTAATCCTTGAGTTTCTGGTTTATTATAAGGCTCCCATTAGAAACCAATTGAATTTATTATACTAATTTGATTTTAAGAATTTGGGATTTTTCTGAAAAAAGCTTAATAGCTTTTTTTTTTAAAGATTACATACAAGTTTTATTGTTTCAGAGGTATCAACAAAAATAGGTGTGGGGCCAGTACCTGCCATAGGGATGGTAATTCATTAGCTAGAGTAGCAGCAGTAAAGTGGGTTTAACAGCTTTTGTACCATAAACCCATGTAGCATTTGACTGAGTGCTTTCCTTCTTTCCTATTTTCTTTCCTTCCTTCCTTCTGTCCTTCCATCAGTTTTTAAACTTTTTTATTTTGAAATAATTTTAGACTTACAGAAAATTTACAAAAATAGTACAGAGAATTCACATATACCCTCACCCAGCTTCTCCTGATGTTCACAGTTTATGTAACCATAATATGGTTATCAAAGTCAAGAAATTAACTTTGGTATAATTCTATTAATTAAACTACAAACCATATTTGAATTTTAGCAGTCTTTCTATTTAATATCCTTTGTCTATTTCAGGATCCAACTCAGGATTCCCACATTGCATATACTTGTTATTTCTCCTTAGGCTCTTGTAGTCTACCATAGTTCTTCTTTGTCTTTGACAGTCTTTCTTGGTCTTTCATGGTCTTGACACTTATGATGAGTATGGTCAGGTAATTTGTAAGATATCTTTCAGTTTGGCAAACAATATGGTAAAAATTACTGGTATCAAGATCTGTCAATAGGTACTAGTTATAAAATCAGTGGACAGAGGTTTGAGGAGAAACAGGATATTTACATTTTCTTCAATGTATTTCTCCTATGATACTTATTGATTACATAGAGAAAAATAGTAACTTTACAATGGGTAAATCTGGCTGACACCTTCTTAACTAAGAGTAACATACTGACATCATGTACCCACTGATGTGTTGCCCTAAGAAGGATACAACATCACTTCTGTGGTATTCTTGCCAAAAATACATAACCTTAATCTCATTATGAGAAAACATTAGATTGCTTATTTTTAATTGTGTATGTTCTGTGAAGGCAAAGCATAATTGATTTGAAGGAGAAGGAAATACCAGAATTAAGAAACAAACTGCAGAATGTGAACAGAGACATACAGCGCCTAAAGAATGACATAGAAGAACAGGAAACACTTTTGGGTACAATTATACCTGAGGAAGAAAGTGCTAAAGTGTGTCTGACAGATGTTACAATTATGGAGAGGTTCCAGGTAAGTTTACTGCAGTTTAAGGCAGAATAAAACTAGTTTCATGGTGGTTTGAATATGAAATGTGAGTGTTAAAGATAGTAGCTAGTATTCTGGTACAGATTGTGTTTAGAGTTCCCTATCCTGAATTTCAGGTAGTCTCAGGGAGTAACTGCTTAGCTTATTTATATTCCTGAGTTTAGATTTTATTATCCATAAGTTCTGAGAATTAAGAAGTAGTCTTGTTTATTTTTCATTTTTAGTCTGCTTCCTTTTGTTTACATCATTTAAATTAATTTCATCATAAAAATTAATTTTATTTTTATCCTTGAAAATTTGTTAAAATTATATGAGAGCAGTTATAAATTAGATTTTAAAAAGTAAAAGCAGTTAATTCTTAAAGATTTTGAATAATGATAATGGCATAAGTTTCTTAAAGGAAATAACTTTGATTTATTCTTAAGATGGAACTTAAGGATGTTGAAAGAAAAATTGCACAACAAGCAGCTAAACTCCAAGGACTAGATTTCGATAGAACTGTTCAACAAGTAAACCAGGAAAAACAAGAAAAGCAACACAAATTAGATACAGGTAATAGAGACTGTTTCCTTATAAAGACTTCAACATTCCCAACATATGCTTTTTATCATAAATTTTATAACTATTATGTGGACAAAGAACAGCCTTTCTTCCAGTCCATGGTATATGCAGTTTCTTTTCTCAAAGGCATCACTTCTCCTCTGTTTCCTTTCTTTGCAGAACAGATTTTTTTTTTTTTTTTTTGTGGTACGCGGGCCTTTCATTGTTGTGGCCTCTCCCGTTGCGGGACGCACAGGCTCAGTGGCCGTGGCTCACGGGCCTAGTTGCTCTGCGGCATGTGGGATCTTCCCGGACTGGGGCACGAACTCGTGTCCCCTGCATTGGCAGGCGGACTCTCAACCACTGCGCCACCAGGGAAGCCCCAGAACAGATTTTGAATGATGAGTAACAAATGAGCTGTATTCTTTCTCAGTCATATCTGCCCCATTCAGGAGGGGACAGCAAGCAGGTTTGGGAGCTGGACAGGTTCTTGTGGCATTTTTATTGCAGTAGGTGGGACCCACAGAAACTCAGCCTTTGGGAATGCCACAGAGACCTATAAAACTGGAATGAGGCTGCTTATAGTATTTTCTATACCCTTACATTAATCACTGTATCAATATGTTTTCATGCAGTTTCCAGTAAGATTGAATTGAATCGTAAGCTTATACAGGACCAGCAGGAACAAATTCAGCACCTAAAAAGTACAACAAATGAACTTAAATCAGAGAAACTTCAGATATCCACTAATTTACAACGTCGTCAGCAACTGGAGGAGCAGACTGTGGAATTATCCACTGAAGTTCAGTCCTTATACAGAGAAATAAAGGTAAAAGCATTCATACATATTAGTTTTAAAAATCAGTTCAAATATGTGAAATTCTCTTTATTGGGGCAATGGCCAGAACTATGGTTATTGTGAGGATCAAGTGAAAATGGTATATAGAACTTCTACTAATAGGTAAAAATTTCTGGAAGAAGATTTATTGACCATAATAAGGAAGAACTGGCTGCCTGGTTAAGTAGTGAACTTCCTGTTACTGGAGGTGGTCTGGCGGTGGCTGGCTAACTCCATATAAGGATTCCTACTTGTATAGGAGGTTTGTCTTACCTACAGATCCTATATGCCTGACAGACACTGCCTCTCAGGCATAGCACTTTTTCTTTTTAATTCCAGATGTAGTCTCGGAATACTTCCCACTGAGGAGGCACTGAGTTGACACATGGAATGGAACCCATTTGGCATCCCTCATCTAGATTTATCAAATCTAAGACCCAACCAATTAAATCTGGTTAGAATCTGATTAGAATCTGTTACTAATTACTGTAAATGTTTCTTAAGTAGTTTTGGATTACAAAATAACAGAGGCTTAGAGTATGGTATAAAATGTACTACCTTACATTTGTATTTTTCATTGCTTATAAAGCACTTTGACATTAAACTGTTCAGTGTCTCATTTTGTATTCAGTGTATCATTTTGATAAATGTGACTAAATCTCCTTTTTATAGGAAAAGAAATTGAGACTTACAGATATCCCATGACTTGCCCAAATTCATACAGTTAGTAGGAGGCAGGGTTAATTTTCTGGTAGGTCTTCTGATGTGTAAGACATTTGACTTCCCACCACACCAAACCACTTCCTAATACAAAATATTCCTACATTGAAATAATACTAGGGGCTTCCCTGGTGGTGCAGTGGTTGAGAGTCCACCTGCCGATGCAGGGGACACGGGTTCGTGCCCCGGTCCGGGAAAATCCCACATGCCGCGGAGCGGCTGGGCCCGTGCATGGCTGCTGAGCCTGCGCGTCCGGAACCTGTGCTCCGCAATGGGAGAGGCCACAATGGTGAGGAAAAAAAAAATAATAATAATACTAAATAATTTTTTCTACCTTTATGGATTCATTAGGTATTTCAGGATCTTAAAGTGCTTGAGGATCATGGTTTTGAACAGTGGTTATCGTATACTTATTCTGTAGAGATGTTATAAGGCCAAATGATGTGGACTTCTGATTAGTAAAATAGTTTGTTATTTGAAAACCCCTTTCCTTCCAAAATAAGTGTGGGCACACCAACGTCAATGTACTAGTATGCTTAATTACCATAAAATGTCTACTTGGCCTCAGCAAACTAAGCTTAAGATCAAAAGTTCCTTTATGATTGAGACAGGCTGCAGCAGACTGTGGACCTTTCGGGTACAGAGAAAAATATTCTACCTTCAGGATGCTTTGGCTGCGCAAATTCAGAAACACTTATGGAAGTAGATATAGTTGAACAGTCCCTAGTTGTGCTTATTAATTCAGCAGGCAGTCAGAATACCAATGTCAGGAACATCGGTGCATCTTATCTCACCTTGGATAATCCCTTGATGGAAGTAGAAACATCAAAATGTAACCCTTCCTTTAAAATTCCATTTCCACTCAGGATTTACACCTTCCAGAAAGTAGTGTTGAAATGTCTGGAACAAGTAAGAAGTATGGGAATTGCCCCTTCTCTTAAGTCTCTGTGGCAGTTGTCAGCCCTCTGTCAGCCCAGAGTCAGCAGAGGAATCTTGCTCATCTGTAACAGCAGCCTTGAAGGAACTTCATGAACTTTTTGTCATTAGTAGTAAACCAGCTTCAGAAAACACATCTGAAGAAGTTTTCTGTCAATCAAAGACAGTAACTGAGGGGCAAACAGGTATTAAGGACCTTTCTGAAGGATGGACCCAAAATGAGCATCTTACAGCTACCCAGAGTGAACAAGTCTCCTTTCATCAGGCCGTATCTGTATCAGTGAAGACGGAAGAATTAACAGACAATTCAGCAGACACTAGAGTAGAAGATGTAGAAAATATTAACTTCAGGGGTCTAGGTGATGGCCTGTTAGTACTGATAAGGAAGGTGTCCCCAAGTCTAAGGAGTCAATAAATGAGAGCAGTTCTGTCACTCTAGCCTCAGCTGAAACTTCTAATCAACTACATTGCACCTTTGGTGTCGAAATTTCACCCAGACTTTTAGCAGGTAAGGAGGATGCACTCAATCAGACTTCTGAGCAAACTGAGTCCTTGTCATCCAGTTTCATATTGGTTAAAGATCTGGGTCAGGATACACAGGCCTGAGACCAGAGAAAATGTCTGTTCTGAAGCTGCAGGACCACTTCTAGAATTTGAACCACCTACCAGCCATCTATCATCAAGTCCCTCCTTTCTTGCACCATTAATTTTTCCTGCTGCAGACATTGATTGGATCCTCCGTGCCGGCTTTACTTTGCAGGAAGCTCTTGGGGCTTTGCATTGAGTTGGTGGAAATGCAGACCTTGCACTTCTTGTTTTGCCAGGAAAGGACATTGTAGTTCCTACACAACCATGGAAAAGTGGACTAGACCATACTCCATGCCCTTAAAAAAAGCTATATATCTACACACATACACACACACACACACACACACACACACACACACACATACACACATACACACACACTCACACTCACTGTAGAAACCTGCAAGCAGAATGTTGAGCCTTTTTTTTTTTTTTTTTTTTTTTTGCGGTACGCGGGCCTCTCACTGTTGTGGCCTCTCCCGTTGCGGAGCACAGGCTCCGGATGCGCAGGCTCAGCGGCCATGGCTCACGGGCCCAGCCGCTCCGCGGCATGTGGGATCTTCCCGGGCCGGGGCATGAACCCGTGTCCCCTGCATCGGCAGGCGGACTCTCAACCACTGAGCCACCAGGGAAGCCCCATATTTTTTTTTTAAGATTTTTTTTCGGCCAAAATAATTTATGATCTCTTGTCTGATGAACTTGTCTAATCTTTTGTTAAAATTTGGGCCTTTTTAAATGTATTGGCAGTACATGCATACAAAAACTTTTTTTTATTAAGATGATATATTCTGGAATAAAACTGATGGTTTTGTGTATAGCATACCATTTTAGAATGAGAGTGAATACTTTAAAAAGCAGAAGTCATGAGAAATCCCACTACCCATGCAGCTAAAAGCAGATAAACTTTATAATTTGGCTGTGTCTGTGCTGAAGGCAAGGTATGGCTTGTTAACTCAATTTTTGGTTTACAAACTTGATCACATGATTTTGTGTTTGGAATCGTACTTAGTGCTCTGTGTATTATGATTCATCAGTTGTAACAGAAAATGGAAGAATAATTGAAAAAAAAGTTCTTTTATGATCATATTTCCATCTGTAAAAGAAAGACCTGGACTGAAAGAGCTTTCCTGTTTTTCAGTCACACAGAGCTGATATGGGGCCCTACAAACTCAGGAAAATTTATACCTGAAGCCACATGCTCATATAATTGGGAGTACGTGGTGTAGATTAAGAATCAAGTCAGTGGCTGACGCAGTATAGCGTAGTGGTTAAAAGAAAGACTCTGGAGCTGGATGAGATTTGAATCCTGGCTCCTTCATTTACTGGCTTTTGGGACCCTGGATAAATCATCTCTGTGCTCATCTGAAATATAGCAGGAAAATAATGGTACCTTCCTCATAGGGTTGTTGGAAGGAGCAAATGAATTGACTTGTAAAGCCTGGTACATAGAAAGTGATTTTATTATGAAGTGTGACACCTGAAATAAGATAATGGAATTTTATATAAGACCTTATATTTTTTATATCCTTAGGATGCTAAAGAGCAGGTAAACCCTTTGGAAACAACATTGGAAAAGTACCAGCAGGAGAAAGAAGAATTAATCAACAAAAAAAATACAAGCAACAAAATAGCACAGGATAAAGTAAGATTTCATGTATATATTTAGTTATCAAAAATATATGTTAAAATTATTATTCAGAGCACCATGTTGGACACTAGTATTTCACATGAAATTAAAAACATGATGAAATAGTATTTTCATATTTGTGACATAATCTTAACATTCCAAATGTTTTCAGAATGATTAAATGTAAATTATTTTGCTTCTTGATCTAAAATAGAAGTTGAGAATTGAGACCTTTTAATCTAATCCCATAGTAATAAAGGGAGATCATAAAATTTGATTTCAGATAAAATCTGCTCGTGATGGAAACTGGAACTCAGGGCTTCTAACTTCCAAGCCAGTATTTCACTGTACTCTCCTATTAAGTTTTTGTTATCTTAATAAAAGATATTCCTTGGAAATAAATCTTCTTAAATGCCCTAGTCTGAACTAGTATATTTTTAATAAATATTTTTCCACAGATAAATGATATCAAAGAGAAGGTTAAAAATATTCATGGTTATGTGAAAGACATTGAGAATTATATTCAAGATGGAAAAGATGACTATAAGAAGGTAATTTAAAACTACTTAATTGAATATAATTTAAAATGATTGTTTATATTTTTATTTCTTGTGCTTAAGAAATTTTCATTTTTGTAGCAAAAAGAAACTGAACTTAATAAAGTAATAGCTCAACTAAGTGAATGTGAGAAACACAAAGAAAAGATTAATAAGGAAATGGGAATCATGAGACAAGATATTGATACACAGAAGGTAGGTCCTTTTTTTGCTAATGATTTATGGTGGCATTTATACCAGTAACATTCTTATCTTTCTTTTTTACTTTTTACGTTTATTTTCAATACTTGCATTGAGTAGAAATGCAAACAGTAGAGAAAAGCAATTCTTTTTTTTTTTATGTGTATATGTTTATATAAAAAGTATGTTTCTTTTTTATGTTACTGAGACACAAAATTTTCCTTTGGCAGTATAAAAAGAGACATATTTTCATTTGTAAAATGAAATAATAAAAAGTGCATTTGGTATAACTCAAGCTGTTGTGATTCTTCTCGTTATAACATTTTTACCTGATTGTATTCTTTTTTTTAATTTATTTTTTATTAAAGTATAGTTGAATTACAGTGTTGTGTTAGTTACTGCTGTACAGCAAAGTGACTCAGTTACATATATATATTCTTTTTCATATTCTGTTCCATTATGGTTTATCACAGGATATTGATTATATTTCCGTGTGCTATACAGTAGGACCTTGTTGTTTATCCATTCTATATATACCAGTTTTTGTGTATGCTAATCCCAAACTCCCAGTCCAACCCTCTCCCACCCTCCTCCCCCTTGGCCACCATAGTCTCTGCTCTATGTCCCTGATTCTGTTTCATAGATAGGTTCATTTGTGTCACATTTTAGATTCCACATATTAATGATATCCTATGGTTATTTATCTTTCTGACTTACATAGTATGATAATCTCTAGTTGCATCCATGTTGCTGCAAATGGCATTATTTTGTTTTTTTTATGGCTGAGTTCCCTTGTATATATGTAACACATCTTTATTCATCTGTTGATGGACATTTAGGTTGTTTCCATGTCTTGGCTATTGTGAATAGTGCTGATATGAATGTAGGGGTGCACGTATCTTTTTGAATTATAATTTTGTCTGGATATATGCCCAGGAGTGAGGTTGCTGGATCATATGGTAGTTCTGTTTTTAGTTTTCTGAGGAGCCTCCATACTGTTTTCCACAGTGGCTGTACCAACTTACATTCCCACCAACATTGTAGGAGGGTTCCCTGAGAAAAGCAATTCTAATAACATTGTCTTTTCTTCTTTCCTTTTTTAATTTTTATTTTCAGTAAAAGACTTACCTGGTAAAAGTTTAAACATAAAAGCATAAAATTAAAGTCTCCTTCCCCTTCTGCCAATTCTCAATCTCATTTCTAGGTATCATTCTTAAAAGTTGTCTGTAAGTAAAATATGTATATACTAAGTTGTTTTTCAGTTGATTCCTTTATCATTTACTTTCTTGATTAAGGAAATTAATTTCCACAGTATAATTAAAATCACATTAAGAAAATAATTTTCAGCATGCCTTATATAAGCATGATAGTTAATGCCTTTAAAAACTACACCGCTTCTCTGTTTCTGCTGTTTTGAATAAAATTTGCTATTTGAAAGCTTTAATCACTTGGTTATAAACAATGGTTAAAATCTCTTTGAAGATTAGCCATACCCGTTTTCTGCAGAATCTCTGGCCATAGTGCCAGGAATGTCAAATATATGAATATCAGTCAAAGGTAAATCAAATCTCTGCCATCTAGTAAATGCTATATAAATTTATGAAGCATGTATAACAAAATACTTAGTTATCACTAGCTTGTGGGTTTTCTATTTAAAATCACAATCTGTAAATCAGTAATGTCCATACAAATATAGAGAGATAATTAAGATACACCAGTCTGTGACCCTTTTCAAGTTGAAGGTCTAAATTTAGTGGATCTGACTATATTAGTTTACTTTTATAACCTACCATGTTCTAGAAATCGTTTACTAAGTTATATACATAGAGCAATGCTAAATAACATTTTAAATTGATGAGAAAATGAGACAATGTGGAAATAAGGACAAGAAGAAGGCAATGAAACCAGGAGAGTAGTAAGTATATAAAACGTAGGCCATGAAATCTGATATGCTTGCTAAAGATTTTAGTAGTCACATGAAGAGAGAAAGTCATAATTAATTAAGTTTCACATTGTCTCAAAGCTAAAAACAAACCAGTTCTCTGGACTGAGACCAGAGAAAAATGTCTCCATAGGCATTCATGGAAAGGAAGACACTATATAGATTAATAAAAAGCAGGTCTTCAGCAAACTTCATGGTTGTTTTTGTTTGTTTGTTTTTGCAGTGTGTTTCAGCACCTTTATCATCCCTTGATGACTGTAGAAGGTGGTGTGATTGGAGCCTAAAATAAATGTTAGAGTGTTTGGAGAGCAAAAGTTAGCTATAGGCACCCATCAAGATCACCTGGGTTTTTCCCACTGCTAAGTGTATAATAACCAAGAAAACGTAAAATATATGTTTACATTAAAACTTATACAAGAATGTTTATAGCAGCATTATTAATGACAGTCAAAATATGGAAAACAGCCCAAATGGTTATCAGCTGATGAACAGATGAATAAAATTTGGTATATTCATATGTATTTGTCAGGGATCTCCAGAGAAGTAAAGCCAGTAAGAGATCAATAAATATAGATACAGATAAAGATATAGATATAGATAAAGAAATTTATTATAAAGAATTAACTCAAGTGATTGTGGAGGCTGAGATGTCCCAAGATATGTGGTTGGCAAGCTGGAGGCTCAGGAGAGCTTGATGGTGTAGTTCCAGTTTGAGTCTGAAGCCTGAGAACTGGGAGAGCTAATAGGCTCTAGATCCAAGAAGAGCTGAGGTTTCAGTTTAAATATGAAGGCAGGAAAAAACCACTGTCCCACCTCATACAGTCAGGCAGGATGAGTTACCCCTTATTCAGCCTTTTTTGTTCTGTTCACGTCTTTAGTTGACTGGATGAGGCCCACCCACATAAGGAAGGGCAGTCTGCTTTACTTATTCAGTCTACCAATGTAAATGTTAATCTCATCCAGAAACACTGTCAAAGACACTCAGAATAATGTTTGACCAAATGCCTTGGCACCCTGTGGTGTCAAGTTGACACATAAAATTAACCATCATGGAATATTACTCAGCCATTAAAAGGAATGAAATATTGATAGATGCTGCAACATGGACAAACCTTGAAAACATTATGCTAAATGAAGTCAATCACAAAAGACCATATTGTATGATTCCATTTATATGAAATGTACAGAATAGGCAAATCCATAGAGACAGAAAGCAGAGGAGTGTTGGTGGGGGTTGGGGGGAAGGAAAGAAAAGGGAATAGAGAGTGACTGCTAATGGGTATGGAGTTTCTATTTGGGGTGATAAAATGTACTGGAATGAGAACCTTGTGAATATACTGAAACCACTGAATTGTACACTTTAAATTGGTGAATTTTATGGTATATGAATTACATCTCAAACTTAAAAAAAAAATCACCTGGGTTATTGAAAATACACATCTCTTTCTCCATTCCAGACCAATAAATGGGAACCTCTGGGGCATGGGCATACACATATGCATGTATATTTTGTTAAAGTTCCTCAGAGGTTCTGATGTATCCCCTTAACTATCAATCACTGAGTCAGAGCACCGCATGGCTTTCAGGAAATTCTCTATAAATGGCATTTTCTCCAACCAGACTTTTGGTGGATTTTGGAATGGGGTTTATTCAGCATATTACTCTATCACAGGTAACTAGAAAGCAGCTAACTTTTATGGTTTCTGTAAGTGGCCAGCTGCATGCATTAACTGCTCTCTGAGCTGAGTGATTCAGGTTACTATCTTAAGAGTTGAGGAGCCTAACAGCTTATTTACGCACTTAAGCCCTATTAAATTTACTCCACAGAATTTTAAAATTTGGAAGTTTAATAATCTTCCTCCCTCATTTTTCAGATGAAGGGAACTGGAGTTGACCTAAATTGCCCAAGGTCACAAAAGTAGTGAGTAACAGAGGTAGAACTTGACCCTACATTGTCAAATTGCTAGTATAATAGGAAAACAGTTTTGGTGTAGTATACCTACATCTGGTTTTCTCTGATACTTTATCTCTTCTTTCTCTCCTATTTTCTATTTTGAAGACTAACTGGAATTTTTACTGCTTAAAGTGTAAGGACAGATTTGACCCAAAAGGTATTTCACTAGCAGTTATTGAGCCAGGCACTGTACTTAGTACTTTTTACATACACTAACTATTTTAATCTTTAGAAGGCTCAGAGAATTTAAACTAACTTGTCCAAAGTCATCCTATTTGAAAGTTGTAATGCTGAGATTTGAGCTTAGGTATATCTGACTTCAAAGCCTATGCTCTTTAACTACTGTGCTATATACTGTCTTTCAGAATGAAAGAGCAATTAGAAGCTGACCTAAAAGAAGGAAATCCCTAGCTTTCTGGTGACCATGCAGGATAACAGACCAGGAACATTATTTCATGAAAAAATCAGTCTCACCTAAAAATGTGATAGCCCTTTAAATAGTCCTTTCAGGTATTCATGAAAGCAAATTCCATTGTTATATAATATTAGATGAAAGCGAGCAGTGCCACATTCTTTTGTTCCTAATAAGGAAAATGTATAAGCATAGTTCCCCATGGGAGAATCTTGGAGAGTCATAGCAGCTGCGGTGGCACATTAGGTTGCCTTGGCAACAAAAGGACGTTTACAACCATATCATTTTAGTCATCTCTAACTGCTTATAACGATTCCTTTAATAGATACGTATATATTTATATTATTAGTTCCAGGAAAACTGAAAGGAACCTTAATGACAGTTAAAAAAACAAAAAAAACCTCAAAATAGTGATTCATAGATGGGCAGGGTTGGATGCGAACATTAAGCATATGAGAGAAGTCCTTGGCTTCCCTTCTTCTCTCCCACCTCCCAAATCCTTTTTCCCTGGTGACTCCTGTGTCAGTATTGTTGGCAACGAAGTGTTACCAAAGATCTGCCCCTGCCTCCTACTTCCCACATCACTGAGTTTATCTCAACTACAAGGGTTGCTGTAGAAGGGTCTTTGAGAAGGCCTGACTCCAAACTTAGGATGAATTTTTTCTGTTCAGGCTTCTATGGGCCAAACCACCATTTTCTGCAGGAAAATTTTTTTTCCTAAGTTCCAAAGAGTCAACTTATAAATTGTTTCCTGTTTGTCTCTTGACAACATAGTCCGTTTTAATCACCAGGAAAAGTACTGAAATAATTGTGTTGGTGCTGCTGCCGCTGCCAAATGATTTAGTGGTTGCTTTTTAAGGACAAAACTACTCAACAAGAACAGCTAAATTTAAATTTTTCAGTGCAATTCAGTGGCCAGGAAAGTGTCATCAAGTATATAGACTTACTGTTTTTGTGAAACTTCTTACTGCCTTGTATGATTGTCAGCTTGAAGGTAAAAATCTTATCTGACATACTTAACAGTATATAATGGTCTTGGCACACGTTAGTAGACAAATACAACTAGGGAAAAAAAAGTTGGGGAGACTTTGGTAGTAGTCTTGCTCTCTTTTTATCTTTTAGATCACTAGGCTCCATTGTGAGGTTCTTATGCAAGATGATCCAATGGGGCATAGGTATAAAATATTAAAAATCCAGTTATATCATTTTATCTCATCATTTTAATGTCTGTTTTGTGTGTATATGGGCCATCCAGATTCCTCCAGGCCTGGAGATTCCTTTACACTGGCTTCTTCTCCCTCTGCTGAGATACACATGATTCTAAGGCAGAATTAGCACTACCTGTCACCAGTTGCCTGCTATGAATCACGTGTTGGTAACTTGATTATTTTTATTAACGAATTTAATATTTACATTTAGATACAAGAAAGGTGGCTACAGGATAACCTTACTTTAAGAAAAAGGAATGAAGAACTAAAAGAAGTTGAAGAAGAAAGACAACAACATTTGAAGGAAATGGGTCAAATGCAGGTTTTACAAATGAAAAAGTGTGTTTTAAAAAATAATCTTTAGTTTAAATAAAGGTCTTTATTATTGAAATGTGAAAAATATTCAATACATGTTTTTGACAAAGAATGTAAGCCTGTAGCCAAAGTGTCCTTTCAGACTTAAAGGAAGATGGGCACTTTTTTTACAAATGTATTTCATGGCTTTACAGCTGAAGTAGTAATATAGAATTTATAGTCACACTATGACTATGCAGTGATGGCCAGTATTAAAAATACCAAGCTCCCAGACTTTTGCGAGCCTGCTTCACAAGATTATGGCATAAATATGTCCTCTGGACCCTGCCTGGGTCAGAGCGTAATGCTTAACTCTTAATGGAGTTATTGCCAAAGCAATTTGATATTGATGATCCATTCTACATGGTCCCAGGTGTAATTATGCGCAAACCAGAGCATCATTTTTGCGATTAATAGAATTCTTCTTTTATCTGGTTTTATTGGTACTTACTGTAGTTGCTGTCTTCCTGCTACAGCAGAAAAGATTTGATTCTTGCTTTCTCTGCCTCACAGTTGCCTTAGGAATTCTGTAAGAACCTGGTTGATGCTAAGGCACTAGACTGGTGTAAAAGGTTGTACTAGCCAAATAGATTTTTTGGAACCACCTCAGCTGGTTGGATATATTCATTCATTCAGCCATTCCTTGTAGATTTTTCATTTTTCTTGTGATTTCACAAAGAAATCTGAATCAAAGAATGCTTAAGTTTTTCTAAAGGATATAATAAATTGAAATTTAATTTAGTTATTCAAACCTAACAAATAGTTACTCCTATGTTATTGTAAGTTCTCTTGGTTTAGCTATTTTAAATAACTTTCATATATCAAGGAGATCAGACTTAACAACTAGAAGAGCTCTTCATCTTTCAGCCTGTTTGTTTTTTATGCATTAGGACACTGAGACCCAGAAAAAAAGATCATAGGAAATTAGAATGAAAGCCAGGAATGTGACCAGATATCCTAGCTTCCAAGCCTCAGCTCTTTAACACTGTAATGTTGGTGTTCTTGGTGCCAAGATGAAAAAAAAAAAGTGAAGCTTATAGAACAAGTTTTAAATGAAACAGTTTATTCCTTGCTACTAAAGATCAAAAACAGATATTTTTATAATTCCTTCTGTAATTAGTACATAACAGTGCTTTTTACATTCATTCAGACTACTAAGCATAACTTCTCTTTTTCAAACCTTTCTTCAACCAGGACACAACAGAAATGTCAACAAAACAGATAATCAGGCCAGTTCTATAAGGATGTTCATAATCTTGAGAGAAGTGCCTGGCAAATAAGAGGATGCCTAATAAGTAATTGTTAAATAAATGAAGATTTTTAAAGCATACGTTAAAATCTGTATTATCTACCAAGTTATCAGAAAAGTTTAAGTATTTTACTTTTTTTTTTTTTTTTTTTTTGTGGTACGCGGGCCTCTCACTGTTGTGGCCTCTTGCGTTGCAGAGCACAGGCTCTGGATGCGCAGACTCAGTGGCCATGGCTCACGGGCCTAGCCGCTCCGTGGCACGAACCCATGTCCCCTGCATCAGCAGGCGGACTCTCAACCACTGCGCCACCAGGGAAGCCCAAGTATTTTACTTTTTTGTCAGTATTGATGCTTTGTTTTTTGGAACTCCTCTTCATGTTTTTCTTTTCTTTTTTTTAAATTTTTATTGGAGTATAGTTGCTTTACAATGTTGTGTTAGTTTCTACTGTACAGCAAAGTGAATCAGCTATACGTATACATATATCCCCTCTCTTTATTGATGCTTTTTTATACTTATGCAAGAGAAATTTTGTTTTAATAGAGAAATACAAACTTTTAGTAATACTACTGCATAAATTTTTGAGATAAAATTTTCTTTTGTCTGACATACTGTGAACGAACTGATGATACCTGTTGCTCAGTAACTTCTCAGAGTTGGTAACTGAGCATTCTTATTTGACAATGAGAAGTTTGTGAATTTGTAATATTAATCACCAAGAGTACTTTTCTTAGGTTAGTGTGTAAACGTCAGGAACTTTTTCAGTGTTCACATGTTATGAGAGTACTTTATTGAGCACACAGAAATCAGCTGTTTAAAAACCTGGATGCTTCAGAGATTTGGAAAGAAGAAAGTTTTCCTTAGTACTGAAACCTTAAAGAAAAAGCAAGGAGAGACTTTTCATATGCTGATTGCTAAGGAGAATGATAAATGATATTTATCTATCTGGAGAAATCTGTCTTTTCCACTTTAGTCTGCTAAAATCTAAAAATGGTCCTCATTTGTCGTTTTCCCTCCTAGTGAACATCAGAAGTTGGAAGAAAAAATAGAAAATATAAAAAGAAATCTCGGTTCGGCAATAGGGCGACAGGAAGGTTATGAGGAAGAAATTATTCGTTTTAAGAAAGAACTTCGAGACCCTCAATTTTGGGATGCCGAGGAAAAGTATAGGGAAATGATGATTGTTATGAGAACAACAGAGCTTGTGAACAAGGATCTGGACATTTATTATAAGACCCTTGACCAGTAAGTATTGGACTGGGGATTTGGTTCCCGTTGCAATCAGTATCAACTAGCATAATTTAGTCTTACTTTCACCCTTTTAAACTTATTTAATGTATTTCATACCTACCACAGAATGGAAAAATATATGTGTATATGTGTGTACACATACACACATGCTTACTTGAATTATGAAGTAAAGTTATAAAGGATATTAATATTAAGGTGCACTCATGATCCCACCACCCCCATACACAATCCAAGAACTCTACCATTATCACTAACTGCCATCCACATACATGCTCCTCCTTATCTCAACCATTTGTCATCCTCACTCTTCGTAACCACTGACACAGATTTTTGCTCTCTGTGTTTTTTTGTTGTTGTTTTTTTTTTTTTTTGCGGTACGCGGGCCTCTCACTGTTGTGGCCTCTCCCGTTGCGGAGCACAGGCTCCGGACGCGCAGGCTCAGCGGCCATGGCTCCCAGTCCCAGCTGCTCCACAGCATGTGGGATCTTCCTGGACCGGGGCATGAACCCGTGTCCCCTGCATCGGCAGGCAGACTCTCAACCACTGCACCACTAGGGAAGCCCTGCTCTCTGCTTTTTAAAAATAATTTTATCATATGTATCATGTTTTGAGCTTTTAAAAAAAAATGATATCATACTCTGAGAATGCTTCTAGAATTTGCTTTTTAGCTTGTTTTACTTTATTTTGCTTTTATTTACTTAAGTTGCTTATAGCTGTGGTATATGCATTTTCACTGATGTACAGAATTCTTTTGTGGAAATATACCATAATATATCCATTTTTGGGTAGATGGACATTTGGGTTGTTTCCAGCTCTTTACTGATATAACCCTTGCTTCTAGGAACATTCTTGTCATGTCTTACAGAGCAAAGGTGTAAGAGATTCTCTAGAGTACATGTGGGAGTAAAATTGCTGGGTTGCAGGGTATGCTCAATTTTACAAAATAATGTTATATTGTTTTCCGAAGTGATTTGACTAATTTATACCACTAGCGGAATATAAGGGTTCTCGTTGATGCATTCTTTGACACTGATTTTGTCGATTCTTAATTTTTGCAAATCTAATGGGTTTTATTTTTACTTTATTTTTTTAAACATCTTTATTGGAGGGCTTCCCTGGTGGCGCAGTGGTTGAGAGTCCGCCTGCCGATGCAGGGGACACGGGTTCGTGCCCAGGTCCGGGAAGATCCCACGTGCTGTGGAGCGGCTGGGCCCGTGAGCCATGGCCGCTGAGCCTGCGCGTCTGGAGCCTGTGCTCTGCAACGGGAGAGGCCACAACAGTGAGAGGCCACAACAGTGAGAGGCCCGCGTACCGCAAAAACAAACAAACATCTCTATTGGAGTATAATTGCTTTACAATGGTGTGTTAGTTTCTGCTTTATAACAAAGTGAACCAGTTATACATATGTCCCCATATCTCTTCCCTCTTGCGTCTCCCTCCCTTGGACCCCCCTATCCCACCCCTCTAGGTGGTCACAAAGCACCAAGCTGATCTCCCTGTGCTATGCGGCTGCTTCCCACTAGCTATCAGTTTTACGTTTGGTAGTGTATATATGTCCATGCCACTCTCTCACTTTGTCCCAGCTTACCCTTCCCCCTCCCGTATCCTCAAGTCCATTCTCTAGTAGGTCTGTGTCTTTACTCCCATCTTGCCCCTAGGTTCTTCATGACCATTTTTTTCTTTTCTTTTTTTTTTAGATTCCATATATATGTGTTAGCATACGGTATTTGTTTTTCTCTTTCTGACTTACTTCACTCTGTATGACAGACTCTGGGTCCATCCATCTCACTACAAATAAAACTCAATTTCATTTCTTTTTATGGCTGAGTAAGGTCCATTGTATATATGTGCCACATCTTCTTTATCCATTCATCTGTTGATGAACACTTAGGTTGCTTCCATGTCCTGGCTATTGTAAATAGAGCTGCAGTGAACATTGTGGTACATGACTCTTTTTGAATTATGGTTTTCTCATGGTATATGCCCAGTAGTGGGATTGCTGGGTCGTATGGTAGTTCTATTTTTAGTTTTTTACGGAACCTCCATACTGTTCTCCATAGTGGCTGTATCAATTTACATTCCCACCAGCAGTGCAAGAGGGTTCCTTTTTCTCCACACTCTCTCCAGCATTTATTGTTTCTAGATTTTTTGAGGATGGCCATTCTGACCGGTGTGAGATGATATCTCATGGTAGTTTTGATTCGCTTTTCTCTAATGATTTATGATGTTGACCATTTTTTTATGTGTTTGTTGGCAATCTGTATATCTTCTTTGGAGAAATGTCTATTTAGGTCATCTGCCCACTTTTGGATTGGTTTGTTTGCTTTTTTGATATTGAGCTGCATGAGCTGCTTGTAAATTTTGGAGATTAATCATTTGTAAGTTGCTTCATTTGCAAATATTTTCTCCTATTCTCAGGGTTGTCTTTTCTTCTTGTTTATGGTTTCTTTTGCTGTGCAAAACCTTTTAACTTTCATTACGTCCCATTTGTTTATTTTTGTTTTTATTTTTATTTCTCTACGAGGTGGGTCAAAAAGGATCTTGCTGTGATTTATGTCATAGAGTGTTCTGCCTGTGTTTCCTTTAAGAGTTTGATAGTATCTAGCCTTACATTTAGGTCTCTAATCCATTTTGAGTTTATTTTTGTGTATGGTGTTAGGGAGTGTTCTAATTTCATTCTTTTACACGAAGCTGTCCAGTTTCCCAGCACCACTTATTGAAGAGGCTGACTTTACTCCGCTGTATATTCTTGCCTCCTTTATCAAAGATAAGGTGACCATATGTGCGTGCGTTGATCTCTGAGCTTTCTATCCTGTTCCATTGATCTGTATTTGTTTCTGTGCCAGTAGCATACTGTCTTGATTAGTGTAGCTTTGTAGTATAGTCTGAAGTCAGGGAGCCTGATTCCTCCAGCTCCGTTTTTCTTTCTCAAGATTACTTTGGCTATTCAGGGTCTTTAGTGTTTCCATACAAATTGTGAAATTTTTTGTTCTACTTCTGTGAAAAATGCCAGTGGTAGTTTGCTGGGAATTGCATTGAATCTGTAGATTACTTTGGGTAGTATAGTCATTTTCACAGTGTTGATTCTTCCAATCCAAGAACATAGTATATCTCTCCATCTTTTTTTTTTTTTTTTTTTTTTTTTTTGCGGTACGCAGGCCTCTCACTGTTGTGGCCTCTCCCGTTGCGGAGCACAGGCTCCGGACGCGCAGGCTCAGTGGCCATGGCTCACGGGCCCAACCGCTCCGCGACATGTGGGATCTTCCCGGACCGGGACACGAACCCGTGTCCCCTGCATCGGCAGGCGGATTCTTAACCACTGCGCCACCACGGAAGCTCTCTCCATCTATTTTTATCATCTTTAATTTCTTTCATAAGTGTCTTATAATTTTCTGCATATAGCTCTTTTGTCTCCTTAGGTAGGTTTATTCCTAGATATTTTATTCTTTTTGTTTCATTGGTAAATGGGAGTGTTTTCTTAATTTCACTTTCAGATTTTTCATCATTAGTGTATAGGAATGCAAGAGATTTCTGTGCATTAATTTTGTATCATGCTGCTTCACCAGATTCATTGATTAGCTCTAGTAGTTTTCTGGTAGCATCTTTAGGATTCTCTATGCATAGTACCATGTCATCTGCAAACAGTGACAGCTTTACTTCTTCTTTTCCAATTTGGATTCCTTTTATTTCTTTTTCTTCTCTGATTGCTGTGGCTAAAAGTTCCCAAACTATGTTGAATAATAGTGGTAAGAGTGGGCAACCTTGTCTTGTTCCTGATCTTAGTAGAAATGGTTTCAGTTTTTCACCATTGAGCATGATGTTGGCTGTGGGTTTGTCATATATGGCCTGTATTATGTTGAGGAAAGTTCCCTCTATGCCTATTTTCTGGAGGGTTTTTGTCATAAATGGGTGTTGAATTTTGTCGAAAGCTTTCTCTGCATCTATTGAGATGATCATATGGTTTTTCTCCTTCAGTTTCTTAAATGGTGTATCACATTGATTCATTTGTGTATATTGAAGAATCCTTGCATTGCTGGGATAAACCCCACTTGATCATGGTGTATGATCCTTTTAATGTGCTGCTGGATTCTGTTTGCTAGTATTTTATTGAGGATTTTTGCATCTATGTTCATCAGTGATATTGGCCTGTAGTTTTCTTTCTTTGTGACATCTTTGTCTGGTTTTGCTATCAGGGTGATGGTGGACTTGTAGAATGAGTTTGGGAATGTTCCTCCCTCCGCTATATTTTGGAAGAGTTTGAGAAGGATAGGTGTTAGCTCTTCTCTAACTGTTTGATAGAATTTGTCTGTGAAGCCATCTGGTCCTGGGCTTTTGTTTGTTGGAAGATGTTTAATCACAGTTTCAATTCAGTGCTTGTGATTGGTCTGTTCATACTTTCTATTTCTTCCTGATTCAGTCTCGGAAGTTTGTGCATTTCTAAGAATTTGTCCATTTCCTCCAGGTTGTCCATTTTATTGGCATAGAGTTGCTTGTAGTAATTTCTCATCATCCTTTGTATTTCTGCAGTGTCAGTTGTTACTTCTCCTTTTTCATTTCTAATTCTATTGATTTGAGTCTTCTCCCTTTTTTTCTTGATGAGTCTGGTTAATGGTTTATCAATTTTGTTTATCTTCTCAAAGAACCAGCTTTTAGGTTTATTGATCTCTGCTATTGTTTCCTTCATTTCTTTTTCATTTATTTCTGATCTGATCTTTATGATTTCTTTCCTTCTGCTAACTTTGGGGGTTTTTTGTTCTTCTTTCTCTGATTGCTTTAGGTGTAAGTTTAGGTTGTTTATTTGAGATGTTTCTTGTTTCTTAAGGTAGGATTGTATGGCTATAAACTTCCCTCTTAGAACTGCTTTTGCTGCATCCCATAGGTTTTGGGTCGTCGTGTGTTCATTGTCATTTGTTTCTAGGTATTTTTTGATTTTCTCTTTCATTTCCTGAGTGATCTCTTGGTTATTAAGTAGTGTATTGTTTAGCCTCCATGAGTTTGTATTTTTTACAGATTTTTTTCCTGTAATTGATATCTAGTCTCATAGCATTGTGGTCGGAAGATACTTGATACAATTTCAATTTTCTTAAATTTACCAAGGCTTGATTTGTGACCCAAGATATGATCTATCCTGGAGAATGTTCCATGAGCACTTGAGAAGAATGTGTATTCTGTTGTTTTTGGATGGAATGTCCTATTAATATCAATTAAGTCCATCTTGTTTAATGTATCATTTAAAGCTTGTGTTTCCTTATTTATTTTCATTTTGGATGATCTGTCCATTGGTGAAAGTGGGGTGTTAAAGTCCCCTACTATGAATGTGTTACTGTTGATTTCCCCTTTTATGGCTGTTAGTATTTGCCTTATCTGTTGAGGTGCTCCTATGTTGGGTGCATAAATATTTACAATTGTTATATCTTCTTCTTGGATCGATCCCTTGATCATTATGTAATGTCCTTTTTTGCCTCTTGTAATAGTCTTTGTTTTAAAGGCTATTTTGTCTGATATGAGAATTGCTACTCCAGCTTTCTTTTGATTTCCATTTGCATAGAATATCTTTTTCCATCCCCTCACTTTCAGTCTGTATATGTCCCTAGGTCCGAGGTGGGTCTCTTGTAGACAGCATATATACGGTCTTGTTTTTGTATCCATTCAGCCAGTCTATGTCTTTTGGTTGGAGCCTTTAATCCATTTACATTTAAGGTAATTATCAATATGTATGTTCCTATTACCATTTTCTTCATTGTTTTGGGTTTGTTATTGTAGGTCTTTTCCTTCTCTTGTGTTTCCTGCCTAGAGAAGTTCCTTTAGCATTTGTTGTAAAGCTGGTTTTGTTGTGCTGACTTCTCTTAGCTTTTACTTGTCAGTAAACGTTTTAGTTTCTCCGTCAAATCTGAATGAGATCCTTGCTGGGTAGAGTAATCTTGGTTGTAGGTTTTTCTCCTTCATCACTTTAAATATGTCCCGCCACTCCCTTCTGGCTTGCAGAGTTTCTGCTGAAAGATCAGCTGTTAACCTTATGGGGATTCCCTTGTGTGTTACTTGTTGTTTTTCCCTTGCTGCTTTTAATATATTTTCTTTGTATTTAATTTTTGATAGTTTGATTAATATGTGTCTTGGTGTGTTTCTCCTTGGATTTATCCTGTATGGGACTCTGCGCTTCCTGGACTTGACTATTTGCTTTCCCATATTAGGAAAGTTTTCAACTATAATCTTTTCAAATATTTGCTCAGTCCCTTTCTTTTTCTCTTCTTCTTCTGGGACCCCTATAATTCGAATGTTGGTGCACATAATGTTTTCCTAGAGGTCTCTGAAACTGTCCTCAATTCTTTTCATTCTTTTTTCTTTATTCTGCTCTGCAGTAGTTATTTCCACTATTTTATCTTCCAGGTCATTTATCTGTTCTTCTGCCTCAGTTATTCTGCTATTGATTCCTTCTAGAGAATTTTAAATTTCATTTATTGTGTTGTTCATCATTGTTTGTTTGCTGTTTAGTTTTTCTAGGTCCTTGTTAAACATTTCTTGTATTTTCTCCATTCTGTTATACCAAGATTTTGGATCATCTTTACTGTCATTACTCTGAATTCTTTTTCAGGTAGACTGCCCATTTCCTATTCATTTGTTAGGTCTGGTGGGTTTTTGCCTTGCTCCTTCATCTGCTGTGTGTTTCTCTGTCTTCTCATTTTGCTTAAGTTACAATGTTTGGGGTCTTCTTTTTGCAGGCTGCAGGTTCGTAGTTCCCGTTGTTTTTGGTGTCTGTCCCCAGTGGCTAAGGTTGTTTCAGTGGGTTTTGTAGGTTTCCTGGTGGAGGGGACTAGTGCCTGTGTTCTGGTGGATGAGGCTGGATCTTGTCTTTCTGGTGGGCAGGTCCACGTCTGGTGGTGTGTTTTGGGGTGTCTGTGGCCTTACGATGATTTTAGGCAGCCTCTCTGCTAATGGATGGGGTTGTGTTCCTGTCTTGCTGGCTGTTTTGCATAGGGTGTCCAGCACTGTAGCTTGCTGGTCATTGAGTGGAGCTGGGTCTTGGCATTGAGATGGAGATCTCTGGGAGATTTTTGCCGTTTGATATTACGTGGAGCTGGGAGATCTCTTGTGGATCAGTGTCCTGAACTTGGCTCTCCCACCTCAGAGGCACAGCCCTGATGCCTGGCTGAAGCACCAAGAGCCTGTCATCCACACGGGTCAGAATAAAAGGGAGAAAAAAAAGAAAGAAGAGAGCAACCAAACCAAACAAATCCACCAATGATAACAAGTGCTAAAAAATATACTAAAAAAAAACAAAAAAACGTACAGACAGAACCCTAGGACAAATGGTAAAAGCAAAGCTATACAGACAAAACCACACACAGAAGCAGACACATACACACTCACAAAAAGAGAAAAAGGGAAAAAATATATATATCGGTGCTCCCAAAGTCCACCTCCTCAATTTGGGATGATTTGTTGTCTATTCCGGTATTCCACAGATGCAGGGTACATCAAGTTGATTGTGGAGATTTAATCCGCTGCTCCTGAAGCTGCTGGGAGAAATTTCCGTTTCTCTTCTTTGTTCGCACAGCTCCTGGGGTTCAGCTTTAGATTTGTACCCGCCTCTGTGTGTAGGTTGCCTGAGGGCGTCTGTTTTTTGCTCAGACAGGACGGGGTTAAAGGAGCAGCTGATTCGGGGGCTCTGGCTCACTCAGGCCGGGGGGGGGGGGGGGGGGGGGGAGGGAGGGGTATGGAATGCGGGGCGAGCCTGTGGCGGCAGAGGCCAGCATTTACAACAATCTGAGGCGCTGTGTGTTCTCCTGGGGAAGTTGTCCCTGATCTCAGGACCTTGGCAGTGGCGGGCTGCACAGGCTCCCGGGAGGGGAGGTGTGGATAGTGACCTGTGCTCGCACACAGGCTTCTTGGTGGCTGCAGCGGCAGCCTTAGTGTCTCATGCCCGTCTCTGGGGTCTGCGCTGATAGCCGTGGCTCACGCCTGTCTCTGGAGCTCCTTTAAATGGGGCTCTTAATCCCCTCTCCTCGTGCACCAGGAAACAAAGAGGCAAGAAAATGTCTCTTGCCTCTTCGGCAGCTCCAGACTTTTCCCCGGACTCCCTCCCGGCTAGCTGTGGCACACTAGCCCCCTTCAGGCTGTGTTCACACCGCCAACCCCAGTCCTCTCCCTGGGATCTGACCTCCAAAGCCTGAGCCTCAGCTCCCAGCCCCCGCCCGCCCCGGCGGGTGAGCAGACAAGCCTCTTCGGCTGGTGAGTGCTGGTTGGCCCCGTTCCTCTGTGAGGAAATCTCTCCGCTTTGCCCTGCGCACCCCTGTTGCTGCGCTCTCCTCCGTGGCTCCGAAGCCTCCCCCCTCTGCTTCCTGCAGTCTCCACCCGCGAAGGGGCTTCCTAGTATGTGGAAACCTTTCCTCCTTCACAGCTCCCTCCCACTGGTGCAGGTCCCGTCCCTCTTCTTTTGTCTCTGTTTTTTCTTTTGCCCTACCCAGGTACGTGGGGAGTTTCTTGCCTTTTGGGAGGTCTGAGGTCTTCTCCCAGTGTTCAGTAGGTGTTCTGTAGGAATTGTTCCACATGTAGACGTATTTCTTATGTATCTGTGGGGAGGAAGGTGATCTCCATGTCTTACTCTTCCACCATCTTGAAGCTCCCCCAGTCTAATGGGTTTTAAATGGTAAATCATTGTGGTCTTCATTTGCAGTCCCAATTTCTAATGATGCTGAACATCTCTTTATGTTTGATCATGTTTCTTCTTTGAAATGTTTGTATTGTGTACCCATTTTTATTAAAATTTAATTTTTGGCTATGTTGCTGCCCGCGGGCTTTCTCTAGTTGTGGAGAGCGGGGGCTACTCTTCGTTGCGGTGCGCGGGCTTCTCATTGTGGTGGTTTTTCTTATTTCAGAGCACGGACCCTAGGCACATGGGCTTCAGTACTTGTGGCACGCAGGCTCTAGGGTGTGCGGGCTTCAGTAGTTGGTGGTGCACAAGCTCAGTAGTTGTGGCCTGTGGGCTCTAGAGTGCAGGCTCAGTAGTTGTGGAGCATGGGGTTAGTTGCTCCACAGCATGTGGAAGCTGGACCAGGGATCAAATCCGTGTTCCCTGCATTGGCAGGCAGATTCTTAACCACTGTGCCACCAGGGGAGTCCCTGTACCCATTTTTAATGTATTATTGGTAGTCTTACTGATTTGCATGTGTTCTTTTAGCTCTTCTGAATTTTAATTCTTTTTCAGTTATATGTGTTGTAAGTATCTTCTCAAGTTTTTATCTTTTCACTTCCTTATAGTGTCTTTTAATAAACAGATTTGATTGTAAGATAGTTATATTTACCAGTCTTTTATGGTTAGCTCTTTTGTGTCTTAAGAAATCCTTCCCTATTCCTATATTTTCTTCTAAAAGTTTTAAAGTTTTGATTTTCACATTCAAATACATTTAAGTATTTAATTCTAAATTGAATTTTATGTACAGTATGAGGGAGGAATCCAATTTCATTTTTTCCCTTATGGATACCAGTTGTCCTGGCTCTGTTTATTGAGAAATCTAATCCTTTTCTAATGATCTGCAGTGTCACTTCTGTCATGTCAGAATTCCATGTGTGCATGGGTCAGTTCTGGGTTTTATATTCTGTTTCATTGGTCACTTTGTCTATCTCTGTGCCATTACCAAGACTGTTGTAATTGCTACAACTTTACAGTATATTCAGCATGTAGCAAAATTTTGTTTTTTATTCAGTCTGTCCATCTTTTGTCTTTTTTTTTTTTGGCGGTACATGGGCCTCTCACTGTTGTGGCCTCTCCCGTTGCAGAGCACAGGCTCCGGACGTGCAGGCTCAGCGGCCATGGCTCACGGGCCCAGCCACTCCGTGGCATGCGGGATCTTCCCGGACCGGGGCATGAACCCACGTCCCCTGCATCGGCAGGTGGACTCTCAACCGCTGAGCCACCAGGGAAGCCCCCATCTTTTGTCTTTTAACTAGTGAATTTAGTCCGTTCATTTCATTGTGATTGATTACTTAGTTATATTTATTTCTATTTTTTCCTACTTTCCTGACTTCTATGGGATTGATTGATTTTTCTTTATTCCTCCTTTTTCCCTTCTTTGGGTTGTAAATGATATATTATACTTTAGTTATTTGGGTGTTTACCTTTAATTTTTTAACATGCATATTCGACCTAAAAGAAATCAAATGTATTGATTCCCAAAGGGGTCCTGGAGCAACATTATCAGCATCACTTTGGAACTTGTTAGAAAAGAAAATTCTCACTTTCTACTCCAGACCTGTTATTTCAGAAATGTTAGGGACAAGGCTCAACAGGCTGTGTTTTAACAGGCCTTCCAGGTGATTATGATGCACATCAAAGTTTAAGAACCATGTCTCTAATATGACTTGCTTTATCTTCTTCTTGAATGTTAATTAATTTCTCCTATCTGCTGTGTTTCTATTGTCTGGTATTTTCATTTTACCTTGTTTTTATATCATCTCAAATTAGTAATAATTAATGTTATGGTTTCATAGTCAGTGCTTATTTGGATAAGCCCGCATATGTTTACCAATTTCTTATGAATCCCACTCTTTCCTTCTTTAGCTTCAGTTACTCTCTCTCTTTAATTTTATTTTTTTGAAGTACATCCTTTAATAATTTTTTTCAGTGAAGGATTGTTAGTAGTAAATTCTCTTCCAGTCTTTGAAAAGTCTTTGCTCTCAGTCTTGATAGTTTAGCTGAGCATAGGTTCTAGATTGAAAGGTTTTTTTTTCCTTTGAGTACTTTGAAAATATTCCATTTTTTCCTGACCTCCATGGTTGCTGTTGAGAAATCATTCTAATTATTCCTTTGGAGGTAATCTGCCTTTTTTCTCTGGTTCTTTTAAGATTTTTCCCTTGTCTCCAGTATTCTGCATTTTTTTTAGAGTGTGTCTAGATTTAGGTTTAGTTTTAGTTGTATTCAGAAATTATGCCTATTGATTTGAGGGTTGATACCTTTCATTAATTTTGGAAAATTCTCATATATTATCTCTTCAAGTATTATCCTTGCTCCATTTCTTACTATTATCCTCTCCTTCATTTCTCTTTAGACATAAATAAACCTTGTCATTCTCTTCCTTCTATATTGCTTAACCCCTCTTGAATATACTGGTAATACACTGGGCAACTTCCTCATAAATACCTTCCAGTGCACAGATTCTTTAGCTGCTTCTTATACTGCCTATTGAGTTGTCCTTTTAAAATTTACTTTTCATTTCAAGGTATTATTCAATTCTATTAGTTCTTTTTTTTTTTTTTTTTTTTTTTTTTTTGCAGTACACGGGCCTCTCACGGTTGTGGCCTCTCCCGCCACGGAGCAACAGGCTCCAGACATGCAGGCTCAGCAGCCATGGCTCACAGGTGCAGCCGCTTGGTGGCATGTGGGATCTTCCCAGACCAGGGCACGAACCTGTGTCCCCTGCATCGGCAGGCGGACTCTCAACCACTGCGCCACCAGGGAAGCCCTATAAGTTCTATTTTATTCATTTTCAGAAATTTTTCTTTTTTTCATAATGTATTTTTTCCTTAGTGTTTTGATTCCTTCTTGTATGTCTTTACTCATTTTAAGTATACATATTTCATATTCTTTCACATTGTCATTTTTTAAAAATTATTTTATTTTTTGGGGGGGTGTTGGGTCTTTGTTGCTGCATGAGGGCTTTCTCTAGTTGCAGTGAGCAGGGGTTACTCTTTGTTGTGGTGTGCGGGCTTCTCATGCCAGTGGCTTCTCTTGTTGCAGAGCACAGGCTCTAGGCATGTGGGCTTCAGTAGTTGCAGCATGCTGGCTCTAGAGTGCAGGCTCAGTAGTTGTGGTGCACAGGCTTAGCTGCTCTGCAGCACGTGGGATCTTCCCGGACCAGGGGTAGAACCCATTTCACTTGCATTGGCAGGTGGATTCTTAACCACCAGGGAAGTCCCCACATTGTCATTTTTTTATTTCGCATTTTTAGGAGTCTCTTTCTACTATTTTGTGTGCTGATTCTAGCCCTAGTGAGGTATTTCTTGGGTTTCATGTAGTGTTTAATTGTAAGCTCATCTTTAGTAGTGCTTTTTTTTTTTCCTATGAAGCGCCCTTGTGACCTTTTTGTGTGGATGTCCTTCCACACAGAGATTTGTTTTGTATCTGCTGGGCACTCTGGGATAACACTGGCCTAAGTCTAGTTTTTATGTTAATTTTTCAATTTGGGAGTTCCTGAACTACACTGGTGGTATAACAGAGGACCTTAAACCCATGTAAGACATTTGCCCAGTACTTTGAACTCACAAATTATTAATTTTCCACTCTTTTATTGAAGGTTGCTGTTCAAGAGTCTCAGCCTTTATGTTGGGAGTCACTTCTTTCTGCCTCAGTTGGGTCCTATGCCTCATCTTCTGTCCTGGGTTATAATACTGAAACTCTGGGTTATGAAAATAGTAATTAAATTCATCTGCGGTATCATATCACACATTGACCGTTCTGGTTTTTAGTTCCATCTTTGTTTCCACCATGTAGGGATTTGCCTTTCTTTCTTGTAAACTCAGCTATAATGTAAAATAAATTTTGTTATAAACCTGTCTAGCATTTCTAGGTATTTGTAGCAGGAGAATTATCAGTCACCTTAGATTTTATCCGTTGCTGTTTTCTAAAAAGGAAAATATCCTCTTCAGTGCTAAGAGAAGTACACAGACAGCATCTCTTCTCTTTTAAGGCTTCCTCTGGAAAGAGCATAGTGAACAGACCAGCCTCAGCAGTGGCATTCAGACCACAAGGCTCAGGAGGACAGGAAGACCCACTTTTCAGTATGAGGATTCTTTTAGTTAATGATGATAGCAAAGGTGGCCCCAGAATCACCTAGCTATAACTCTGGCAATACAAATTTTGGAAAGTACATAGTCTTTTAACATAAGTGAAAATTGGAACTGAGCCAGTTACGTTATTTTCAAAAATAAATACTAATAAGATTTTTGTTGGATTAAGTTCGACTTCTACAATGACTTTCGGAGGGACACATCTTTTGTCGTCTTTCACTGTGAGTGAATAAGTTAACATTACAATGTTCCTTGGGTCCAGAAACGCTCATAGGTATGTATGTCTGTACCAAGTGGAAACTTTTTTTTTTTTTTTTTGCGGTACGCGGGCCTCTCACTGTTGTGGCCTCTCCCGTTGCAGAGCACAGGCTCCGGACGCGCAGGCTCAGCGGCCATGGCTCACGGGCCCAGCTGCTCCGCGGCATGTGGGATCTTCCCGGACCGGGGCACGAACCCGTGTCCCCTGCATCGGCAGGTGGACTCTCAACCACTGTTTTGAAATAAGAGCATAAGCAAGACATTACTAAAGAATCCTCACCTCCTGGACTTCCCTGGTGGTCCAGTGGTTAAGACTTGGCGCTTCCACTGCAGGCGGCTTGGGTTCGATCGCTGGTTGGGGTATGAAGATCCCATATGCTGTGCCACGGCCAAAAAAAATTCCTTGCCTGGTAGACTATTCATACATAACATTTGTCTTTTTTAAAAAAAAAATTCCATAATTCCTTTTAGTCTTTCCAGCTATAGGTATATATGCCTTTAGAAGCCTTTTTACTTCTTGAGTTCTTTTTACTTCTTGAGTTCCCCTGCATCGGCAGGCAGACTCTCAACCACTGCGCCACCAGGGAAGCCCCCTTTTTTTTTTTTAAGTCCATTATAGCATTCAGTATAGAGTCAGAATTAAAAGGGGAATTTACAGGCCATTTAGTCCAGCTTTCTTTGTCATGTTACATTCTTTATTTTTTATTTATTCATTTGGTTGCGCTGGGTCTTAGTTGCAGCAGGCAGGCTCCTTAGTTGTGGCATGCAGACCCTTAGTTACGGCATGCATGTGGGATCTAGTTCCCTGACCAGGGATCGAACCCAGGGTCCCTGCTTTGGGAGTGCAGAGTTTTAACCACTGTGCCACCAGGGAAGTCCCAGTGTTACATTCTTTAATGTATATTGTTAAATTCTCTATTTCTTAAGAGCACTAAGGAACTTGACCAAGAAAACGTAGGTTTCTGTTGTTTCTATTTAAACATGCTTTAAGACTAAATTTCTCAATGGCGGGGGCTCTGCAGAGGAGATACTAATATTAATTCATTACTTAATATGTGTTAGCCATAATCTAATTGAATTCGGGCATCTACCTGTAAAGGGCAAGTATTCATCAGAGAGATTAAGAAGACTGTCCAAGATTACCCAGCTAAATGGTTGAGATAAATTAGATCTCAGAACTAAGGCCTTTATATTCCCACTCTGCTGTGCTGCTACCATGGTCCCCCCCACCCTTTTTTAACCTTTAAAAAACTAATACCAATATTTATATAGAAAGTTTTCCTAACTGTTAATTAACTCATACTTCCTGGTTTAGAGCCACAATAGTCAACTTATTTTTATATATTTTATACCTCCTTAGCAAAGTGTGTATGTGCATAATATATATTGTCATATGTATTAGGATTTTGTTCAATTAAGATTTGAGTGCTTACATGTTTTCTACTGTTCTAGATACTGTATACTAAGTATACAGGGATGAAGAAACAGAAAATTAAGAAATAAATCCATAAACAGTGAAAATTAACTATGGTGATGGGAATAACTGAGGGGCTACTTTAGGCCTTTTCTAAGGCAGAATCTTTCTGAGAATGTGACATTTAAGCTAGGACCTGATTGATGAGAGGAAGCAAGATATGCACAAAGCTGAGATGCAAGCATTCCAGATGGAGAGAGTAGCTGATTCAGAGGCCCTAAGACCAGTACAAACATGAGGTGTTCAAGGAATAGGAAGAAGGCAAGCGTGGCTGGAGTATAGTGAGCAGGGGAATAAGGTCGGAGGAAGATGGTTCCCAGAGTATGCCATGCCTTGCAGCCTTGGTTAACAATTTGATTTTATTCTAAGTGTGATAGGAAGTCACTGGATGGTTTGAAGCAGAGAGGTAACGTAATCTGATTCATAGTTTGAAGAAATCACACTTGTTGCCGTGTGGAGAATGCATTATAGGGGCACCCAGGAGAGAGTGGTGGACTGGTGTAGGATGGTAGCAGTGGAAATGGAGAAAAGTAGATGGACTCCATTTTTGTTTTGCAGATAGAGTTGACAGGCCTTGCTTCTGAATTGAATGTAGGGGAGGAAAAGCAAAAGAAAGAAGAATTGATCCTACATGTGTTTTCTTGACCAGTAGGATGTTGGGAAAGCAAATTCCCATTCCCTAAAATGGGCAAGGTTGGGGAGGGGAAAATCTAGAGTTCTGTTTTGGACACTTTAAGTTTGAGGTGCCTGTAGACTTCTAAGTAGAGATGTCAAGCAGGCAGTTGGATGTATAATCTGGAGTCTAGAGCTCAGGGGAAATGTATAAATTTAGGAATTATCATCATATCTGTAGTATTTAAAGCCATGGAATGAGATTACATAGGGAATAACTGTGGATAGAGATGGGAAGGGTCCCAAAACTCACGATGTTTACAAATGCAGTGAAAAAGTAGCTGATGAAGTAGAAGAAAAATTTTAAAGGCGTGGTAGCTTGAAAACCAAGTACAGAAAGTATTTCAGGAGTCTAATGCTATTGAGAGGTCAAATGAGATGAAGGACTAAGAAGTGACCCTTGAAATTGATAAAATGGAGGGTGTTCATCACTTTGGGGAGCAATCTCAGTGGCATGGTTGGAACTGAAGCCTTAGAGTTGGATGAGGAGAGAATGGGTGGTAAGAAATGGAGACAGTGAGTATAGATAATTCTTTAAAAAATTCTGTGAAGAGGAGCAGAAAAATGGAGTGCTAACTAGAGGGGACAAGAGGGGCCAAGTTAGGTATTATGTAGGTTGGTTTTGTCTTAAATTTTATGTGCACATATTCTGCTACAAGGTAGCTCTTCCTCTTAGTACACTGACCTGCAGACCTGGGGTTTCATGTGTTAACTAAATAGAAAACTATACCTAGGAGCCCTCCTGCTATCCCTACAGACCCTGAGAGCCATTGACAGCAGGAACAAGAGGAATTCCCTCAATAAGGCACCTGTTCATTCAAAAACCCCTGTTCTGTCTTCTCTTGGCGGACTCTGGGAAGACAGAAATATCATACCCTGTCCCTCCTGCAAAGTGGTAACTGTTCAATAGGGGAGACCATGGTAGGTGCTGCATAGTCTATACTTGACCTGGGCCATGAATAATGAAGGAAGGGCCTTTCAGTAGAGAGAAGTGCCTCAATCATAGAGGCATCACACTGAGCGGAGTGAGGGCATGTGAGGGAGCTTGATGGGACCAGCCAGGAGCTTGTGGGGGTGGGGAGGTACAGTGGTGCTTTCCAGCAATTTAGGCTTGCCTAAGGAACAAAGTCAGGCTGTTTACTGAGTTCTGTTATCTGGTTATCAGATGCGTTCTTCTAAATGAGAAGAAAAGAAGTGGTACCGATTTCTCCAAAATTGAGTGTTTGTGGGCTTATGCTTGCAAATCTTCTTAAGGTTTATACTGTGAGCCTTAAATTTGCCTTCTCACCTAGAAGAAAGTAAGGTCCAAAATTTCCCATATTGTTTCACCTCTTAGAAGAAGCATGTAGTCATTGTAATTGTTGCATTCATCTGTCTATTCAAGGTAACACAGGAAATTAGCAGTGCATTTTCAAGAAAAGCTGATTACCATCTGTTATTAGTAATCATCTAAAACAATCACTGATTGTAAGCATTGCTAATGGTCAGAGACACACTAGATAAGAAGGGGGAAAACATCCATTATTTAGAATTTATTATCCCTTATCCACCCCCTTAAAAGAAGACATCAATTAAAATTAAGTGATTTTGGAATATATCAAAGTACACTGTTCTGCCCTATCCCCAAAGTGTTCCACTGTCATTTTCCCCCAAATGTGGAATGTTGAACATTAAGTCATATTTCTTCTGAGACTCAGTGGAAACATGTAAGTTTTGCGTCGAAGGCAGCCAACTCTCTTTGAGTCTTTTCAGAGCCTGGCTTCTTACACTCAAGCAGAGCTTGGGGGTGAGGCCTTTAACCAGGACTCACCTCATGGCCACCATTCTAATCTTGTCTTGGATACAGTACAGTTTCACATCAGCAGCCCCTGTAGCATCAAATAAGTAGATTACAAAACCAAATGATAGCTGGTGGCATTTCACACTCGCAGGTTTTCTTAACCAAATATTTATCAAGCACTGTGTTAATAGTGGGTGACCCATTGCCTGAATTTTAAAAGCTGATATTTGGGAGTTTGGCTAAAGGAAATACAGCAATTCAACAGTTTTAAGTGTTTCAGGAAATTCGTTTAATAGTCTTAAAGGTTTTATCCAGAAAAAGACATTTTTCTTTTAAATGTGCAACTTAAGTTTGGCAAGTTAGGGATTTTAAATTGTGCTAAGTAATAAAAACCACTATTAGTTTGGAACGTGATACTCAGTAGAATGTGATACTCATCATATCACTTCCTTTATACTAGAGGGCTTCCGCTGACCTAAATGTAGGGAGATGGGAAATTCTCACGGTGGTAACTACAGTAGGGAAGAGTATTCAATCAAAATTGATCTTAGCCAATTTTTTGGCAACCTGTATATCTCATAGTTTGGTACAATTTTATATACAAAGATAAGGATAATACTGTTGGCAAATGTCTTTTGTAAGTATAATCTTCTCTACTGCTTTTGTCCAGCTTGGATAATCTTCATGAACTTATTTGTTTTTATCCTACTTATGAATTTTTTTTATTAGGAAGGCACACATATATTTGGCCCTTCTAATTATTATTTTATTTACTGAAATAGCTTGAGACATGAGGAAATCCAGTTCAAATTTTGCAAAATGGTAACTAACCTTCCTCAGTAGTTTGAGTCCTGGAGATGGCTAAAATACGAAAGATGTAAGAGCTGGAAGGGTCTTTTCCTGGCAGGTGAGATTTTGGTCTACCTAATGACTAATGACCTAATGACATTTGGTCTAATGACTCTTTTTCAGGCATTCAGTTCTCTGGTAATGACTAAGTCTTGAGATGATTTTAAAAATGACCTCAGAGCAGGGCAGCAGTAAAAACCCTGAACTACTGTCCTGGGGATGCCTAATATGCTTCATTTGTGACATCAAGCTAGAACCCATGTGTACTTAGAAAGTAGATAACTCCGAGGCTTGCAGAAGCTTTTCATCACAGGTCCAAGTGTGGAGGCAGTTAGCTTAGAACACAAAGGAAAGTCATCTAGAAATTGCTGGGGCAGAAGCCATAGTGCAAAGAGGTGCTGAAGGATAGTATATAGTTAGCTTGGCATTCAAAGGAGGTGTCTGTGTGAAGAAGGAAGGAGGGGCATGGATGAAAACAGCTCTACATACTACACTAGTGCATACCCCTTTCTCTCCTTTTTAAATAGACTATTTTTTGGAGCAGTGTTAGATTCACAGCAAAATTGAGCAGAAAGTACAGAGATTTCCCATATATCTCTGCCTCCCCCCACCCCAACCATAGCCTACCCCACTATCAACATCCCTTACCAGAGTGGTATATTTGAACAACCTACATTCACACATCATACTCACCAAAATCTGTAGTTCACATTAGGGTTCACTCGTGGTGTACATTCTGTGGGTTTAGACAAATGTTTAATGACATGTGACTACCCTTATAGTATCATATAGAATAGTTTCACTGGTATTTGTCTTTCTGCCTTTTGGCCTCATTGTGCCTCCCTTAAAACAGTAAATATATTAGGCCTTTGTCATTTGTGAGGATCACATCCTAAGACTTCCATGGATCACCAAAATTATAAATACCACTAAAACCATCATTTGTCCTCATAAAATGCAACAGATTGTTACTGAAATTTTCAAGGAAATTTTTCAGATTCTTAAGAATATTTAAATATAAGATTGATTTATAAATCACTGTTTTCTTAGATCTTAGACCTTTTCATTTTATTTTGGGAATCAGTTTTCACAAAACATACACTTAATATGAGTTAGTACTATATGCATTTAACTGAATGACATGCACACTCCAGGCACATGGTGGTGCTGATGCAACCAGCCAGATGACCACTTACCTACAATAGTTTCCAGCCCAGGAAATTTATATCTTTGCCTCAGCAGAATGATAGTTTACTAGAGGTCATGGACCTTCAAGGTCATTCTTAAATGTTAGTTACCTGTAAGTCCAAGTGCTAAAAAGTGTGTTAGGTTAATCTTTGCGTCTGTATAGTTCAGTCAGCAGTCAGCTCCCACAGGGTTCCTGCACAGTTCTGTTTCAGAGCTGCTTTTCTTCCACAGCCCATGCCTAAGTCAAGCCCTCCTTAACTCTTACCTGTATTACTGTGGTAACTTCCCCCATCTCGTTATCCCTCCCACCCCTGTTAAACTTCTACCAGGTTAATTTTCTTAAAGGTGGTGGTAGCTATTCTCTTCTAATTTTAGGAAAGACTTCCACACCTGGCCTTCCCCATTTCATCTCACTACTCACTATATTCTAACCAAACTGAATAATTTTGTTCCTTTAAGACACCTTGCATTTTACTATGCTGTTTCTCGTCCTTTGAATGTTACCTTGATAGAGCCCTTCCCAAACATGTAATTTTTTCCTTCCTTTGTACACCATAATATTTTGTGCCACTTAACCCATTCAGCCTTGTATTACAGATATTTATGCTTCCTCTACTCCATTATTCTGCAAATCACAGAACATGGTTCAAGCTGGGGCTTCGGTTCATTTCCGTGACAATGTCTAACATTTATTCAGCACTTAAGTAGTATTACATTGGTGACATATTTTCATTTCCTTCACAGTGCTTTTTCATGTATGTACACACAAATCTTTTTTGTTTTGTGTGAATAGTATCACACTGTAGGTGTTTTTTGTTGGTTTTTTTTCCACTTTACCATGTGATGAAAATCATGTTCATATATGTAAATCACTCATTATTTTTAATGGCTGCATAATATTCTATAAAATGGATATTACCTACTTTATTTAACCACTGATAGACATATTAGGAAGCCTTTAAATGCTTGCTACTACAGATAATGCTACAATATATAGTTGTGGTGCACAGGAGTTGCTCTGTGGCATGTAGGATCTTCCTGGATCAGGGATTGAACCCATGTCGCCTGCATTGGCAGGCGGATTCTTAACAACTGCGCCACCAGGAAAGTCCCTGTTTTGTTTTTAAATTCCACATATAAGTGAGATCTTGTCTTTTTCTGTCTGACTTACTTCTTTTAACATAATGCCTTCAAGGTCCATCCACGTTGTCCCCAATGGTAGGACTTCCTTGTTTTTTATGGCTGAATGATATTCCATTGTATGTATGTATGTGTATGTCTGTATATAGAGATATGTTATAGATATAGATATATATAGATATAGATACATATAGGTATATATTTCACATCTTCTTTATCTATTCATCCAACAATGGACACTTAGATTTTTTCCGTGTCTTAGCTATTGTAAACAATGCTGCTATCAGCACAGGGGTGCAGATAACTTTTCAAGATAGTGTTTTCATTTCCTTTGGATATATTCCCAGAAGTGGAATTGCTAGAGCATATGGTAGTTCTAGTTTTAATTTCTTTAGGAACCTCTATACTGTTTTCCACAGTGGCTGTACCAATTTACAGTCCATCCCACCAACAGTGCACAAGGGTTTCCCTTTCTCCATACCCATGCTGTCATTTGTTATCTCTTACTGGTGATGGCTGTTCTAAGAGGTGTGAGGTGATACCTCATTGTGTTTTGTTTTTTTTTAAGATTTTTTATTTATTTATTTTATTTTGGTTGCATCAGGTCTTAGTTGCACCACGCAGGATCTTCTGTTGCAGCACAATGGCTCTTCATTGTGGTGTGTGGGTTTTCTCTCTCTAGTTGTGGCGCATGGGCTTAGTTGCCCCGCAGCATGTGGGATCTTAGTTCCCTGACCAGGGATCGAACCTGCGTCCCCTGCATTGTAAGGCGGATTCTTTCCATTGGACCACCAGGGAAGTCCCTCATTGTGGTTTTAATCTACATTTCCCTAATGACTGTGAGCATCTTTTTTCATGTACCTGTTGGCCATTCGTATAACTTCTTTGGAAAAATGTCTATTCAGGTCTTTTGCCCATTTTTAAATTGGATTTTTTGTTTGTTTCCAAGTTTTATGGGTTCTTTATGGGTTTTGGATATTAACCCCTTATCGAATACATGGTTTTCAAATATTTTTTCCCATTCTGTAGGTTGTCTTTTCACTTTGTTGTTGGTTTCTTTTGCTGTGCAAAAACTTTTTAGTTTGATGTAGTCCCACTTGTTTATTTTTTGTTGCTTGTGCGTTAAGGTGTGATTCCCAAAGAATCATTACCAAGACCCATGTCAAGGAGCTTTCTTCTAGGAGTTTCACAGTTTCAGGTTTTACATTTAAGGCTTTGATCCATTTAGAGTTTATTTTTGTGAGTGGTGTAAAATAGGGATCAAGTTTCATTCTTTTACATGTGAATATCCAATTTTCCCAACACCATCATTGAAGAGACTGTCCTTTCTCCATTGAGTATTTTTGGCTCCCTTGTCAAATATTAGTTTACCATATGTGCTTGGGTTAATTTCTGGGCTGACGATTGTGTTCTCTTAGTCTGTTTGTCTGTTTTTATGCCAGTACCATACTGGGGTTTTTTGTAAGTCTTTTTTTTTTATATTGAAATATAGTTGATTTACAATGTTGTGTTAGTTTCAGGTGTACAGCACAGTGATTCAGTTATACATACTCTTCTACAGATTCTTTATATATATATATATATATGAATTTATTTATTTATTTATTTTTGGCTGCACTGGGTCTTTGTTGCTGTGTGCAGGCTTTCTCTAGTTGCAGCAAGCGGGGGCCACTCCTCGTTGCGGTGCGCAGGCTCCTCATTTTGGTGGCTTCTCTTGTCGTGGAGCATGGGCTCTAGGCACGCAAGCTTTAGCAGTTGTGGCACATGGGCTCAGTAGTTGCGGCTCGCGGGCTCTAGAGTGCAGGCTTAGCAGTTGTGGCACATGGGCCTAGTTGCTCTGCGGCATGTAGGATCTTCCCAGACCAGGGCTCAAACCTGTGACCCCTGCATTGGCAGGCGGATTCTTAACCACTGTGCCACCAGGGAAGCCCCTACAGATTCTTTTTCCTTATAGGTTATTACAAAATATTGAGTATAGCTCCCTGTGCTATACAGTAGGTTGTTGTGGTTGGCTATATTACATATAGCAGTGTGTATATGTTAATCCCATCATCCTAATTTATCCCTCCCCTCCCCCCTTCCCCTTTGGTAACTGTAAGTTTGTTTTCTACATCTGTGGGTCTTTCTCTGTTTTATAAATAAGTTCATTTTAATCTGTTTTTTGTTTTTTCAGATTCCACATGTAAGTGATATCATATGATATTTGTCATTCTTTGTCTGGCTTACTTCACTTGGTATGAAAATCTCTAGGTCTGTGTTGCTGCAAATGGCATTATTTCATTCTTTTTTATGGCTGAATAATGTTCCATTGTATATATGTACCACATCATCTTTATCCATTCCTTTGTCAATAAATAGTGCTGCAGCAAACATTGGGGTGCATGTATCTTTTCAAATTATGTTTTTCTCCAGATATGTGCCCAGGAGCGGGATTGCTGGATCATATGGTAGTTCTATTTTTAGTTTTTTAAGGAACTTCCATACTGTTCTCCATAATGGTTGTACCAATTTACATTCCCACCAACAATGTAGGGGGGTTCCCTTTTCTCCACATCCTCTCCTGCATTTATTATTTGTAGACTTTGATGATGGCCATTCTGACCAGTGTGAGGTGTGATACATCATAGTATTGATTTACATTTCTCTAATAATTAATGACCTTGAGCATCTTGGCTGTTGTGTTTTGGTTATCTATATGTCTTCTTTGGAGAAATGTCTATTTAGATCTTCCACCCACTTTTTGATTGGGTTGTTTGTTTTTCTGATACAGAACTGTATGAGCTATGTGTATATTTTGGAGATTAATCCCTTGTTGGTCGCTTCATTTGTAAGTATTTTCTCCCATTCTGTGGGTTGTCTTTTCGTTTTATCGTTTCTTTTGTGTGCAAAAGCTCGTAAGTTTAATTAGGTGCCATTTGTTTATTTTTATTTTCATTACTCTAGGAGATGGATCCAAAAAGGTATTGCTGTGATTTTTTTTTTTTTAGTTTTTATTTATTATTTATTTTTGGCTGTGTTGGGTCTTTGTTGCTGTGCGCACGCTTTCTCTAGTTGCGGGTAGTGGGGGCTACTCTTCGTTGCAGTGCACGGGCTTCTCATTGCGGTGGCTTCTCTCGTTGCAGAGCATGGGCTCTAGGCACATGAGCTTCAGTAGTCGTGGCACTTGGGCTCAGTAGTTGTGGCTCGCAGGCTCTAGAGCGTAGGCTCAGTAGTTGTGGTGCATGGGCTTAGTTGCTCCACGGCATGTGGGATCTTCCCGGACCAGGGATTGAACCCATATCCCCTGCACTGGCAGGCAGATTCTTAACCCCTGCGCCACCAGGGAAGCCCTGTGATTTATTTCAGAGTGTTCTGCCTGTGTTTTTCCTCTAGAAGTTTTATAGTATCTGGTCTTACATTTAGGCCTTTAATCCATTTTGAGCTTATTTTTGTATATGGTGTTAGAGAATGTTCTAATTTCATTCTTTTACATGTAGCTGTCCAGTTTTCCCAGCACCACTTATTGAAGAGACTGTCTTTTCTCCATTGTATGTTCTTGCCGCCTTTGTCATAGATTAATTGTCCATAGGTGTGTGGGAGTACCATACTATTTTAATTACTATAGCTTTATAGTATAGCTTGGAATCAGGAAGTGTGATACCTCCTGCTTTGTTGTTCTTTCTCAGTGTTTGTTTGGCTATTTGGGGTCTTTCATGGTTCCATATGAGTTTTAGGAGTGTTTTTTTCTATTTCTGTAAGAAATGCCATTGGAATCTTGATATGGATTGCATTGTATCTATAGATGGCTTTGGGTAGTATTGACATTTTAACAATATTAATTCTTCCAATCCATGAACATGAGATACCTTTCCTTTTTTAAATTTTTTTATTTTTTGGCCCTGCTGCGTGTCTTGTAGGATCTTAGTTCCCTGGCCAGGGATCAAACCCATGCCCTCAGCAGTGAAAGCACAGAGTCCTAACCACTGGAGTGCCAGGGAATTCCTGCCTTTCCATTTATTTTTGCCTTCATTTTCTTTAATCAGGGTCTTGTAGTTTTCATAGTAGAGATCTTTCACCTCCTTAAATTTATTCCTAAGTACTTTATTGTTTTTGATGCTGTTGTAAACGGGATTGATTTCTTTCTTTTTTAGAAAATTCATTGTTAGAGAATCTCAATTTTCTTAATGGTAAAATGGAGATAACCAAATCTAACTCTCAGTATTGTAGTAAGGATTAAATGAGATAAAATATGATTATTTAGCATAATTGTACCTTACATAAGGTAAATGCTCATCACTAGTAGCCACTTACATTGTTATTCCTTCAAGTAGATTAATGTAGTTACTGTAATCATTGCACAGTGGGGTTGTAAGCTCCATATTAGCAGAGAGATAAGATACAAAGATAAGTGAATGGTCCAGCCAACAGTAGTGGGCATCCACTCTGTCTGCCATGATCGTTGGTGAGTCTGGATCCCTCTAAGGACTAGAGCTTTTTCCTGCATTGTTGTCTCTCAGCAGACCTACCCATGGGCGAGGATGCACCACCTCTGTTGTACCAGGGAGCTGTGGTGTAGGCTATGTGTGTGCACCTGGGACATCTGTGCCCCACCTGGAGCTTGTTCTCCACATTGGGAGTGCTTATTTATGTTGATTATGGAAGATTTTTAACTTGAATGGAAAGATGACATTTTTGAAAAGTCATTTGAAAAATCAAGATCATAATGTGTAAAGCTAAGCATTACCTGATTGGTCTCAAGAACATTCTCTGAGGTTTTTTTTTTTTAAAACAAATACTTAGAAGTTGTGTCTCTGTCTTTTTGACAGAAGTATAAAATCTGAGACTGAGATAGATGTATAAAATAGAAAATGGAGACTTGTTGCATTCTCATCAACAAGCGGAATATGGTTTTTTCTGGTTTTTATTACTTCACAGTCCTTTCATCTGATATTTAAAATGTATTTATGTTGAGTCATTTCTTTCTCTTTTGCTGGTAAACCGGAAGATCATGAAATGATTCTGCAGAGGCAGTAGCATTACGTTCAGTTTCTTTTTTTGTATATATCAGATAAGAGACTTGTAAATGGAAGTATGTCCGCCTCACATCCTTTGCATGGTAATGGCAGTGATGTTTGCCTTTTTGTGACTGGTGCAACATTTATTAATTCATAAACCCACTTCCAAATAACCTAAGGGCTTTTTGACTAAAGGTGACTCTAGTAAGAACAGTGTTAGATTTTGACAGGCTACTTTTGTTTTTACAGACATTTTTCTTCTTTTTAGTGTTTCGAAACTACTAGTATTTTAAGAGTGTTTTGGGGGTAGAGGGGTGCCATGGTCAAAGAAAGTTAATGCACATATTTGGAGTTAGGGTTTCTGAATCTTCAACTAGGAAGGGAAAATAAAAGTTTTGAGGCTCAGCTCAGCTTAAGCCTCTTTATCACCCTCTCCGAACCAACACTTGTGGTTGGTAAAAAGCTCACAGATCTGAGAAATAAAAGCAGCTTAAGAGGTTGACTTTGGTCAACCTTAATAATAATAGAAGAGAAAAAGGGCAGCAATTCCAGAGATTCACCTATTTTCCCATAGACTAGGGGACCCTGTACATCTCCTGTCCCCTCTTTAACTCACTGTCATCTGTTCAGCAGGGCTTCCTATAACCAGTTGGTATCAGTGGAAAGAGTCCTTCCATTAAGCCTAAGAAATGTCTCCTAAAAAATTGTTTCAGAAGTTTTCACAGTATTTGAGCATTTAAGGGAGTGTTTGTCATATCATAGAGAGTGAAAATGGAGAAGGATAAGGACTCCAGAGTGCTGGAATTATATATGCCTGAGAGTTTGCCATACTAGCCAATAGCAAGGTTTTGGTTCTGTTTATTTTTTCCAGCTCTTACTATATTTTACTTTTATCATTGAGAATATTGGGGAATTTATCTCATGATATTACTTATTATATACATTATTATACATTGCATATTTTTAATATATACTGTTAAATTTATTGTTATAATATGTTATCTTTAAAGTATCAATGGCTTTTTCCAGAGCAATAATGAAATTTCACAGTATGAAAATGGAAGAAATCAACAAAATTATTCGTGACCTTTGGCGAAGTACCTATCGTGGACAAGGTAATTAACATGGTGTATCATGAATGCTCTTTCTAAAGCCCTGTATCCAGCTCTTCCCTCATAAGACTGCTCATCATGCCAGTATTACCTCTGGGCCCCTCTCTGAACATCTCTTTCCGATTTTCTAAGAATTCTTATCTTAGAATTCTTAGCAAGAAAAAAATGCAAAGTTTTCTATTCCAAAGCCTGACAGGACTTACAGATTTGGCCATGGTGCACATTATATTTAGTTGATGACGTAATAGGTTCTGTCGAAGTGCAGATAGGGATAAGCCAAAATGTGATAAGAAGAAAACCATCAGGAGGAAACTCTTAATAGGGGAACTAAGAAAAAAGCACCTCTGAGACTGAGGGTTGGGGCATCTGGTTGCTTCTGGCCAGGAATCTTCATCACCAGAGAAAAAGTTTCCAAACCAGCCAGTGTTTTCCTCTGGTAATGTCAGCCTCGCATGTTGCTTGTAACTTACTTTGATAAGGTTTGCAAGTGAGAAAAGGCTGCAGAGTGTAGGTTCCCCTAAAATCTTCTTCTTTCTGTGTCAGATATTGAATACATAGAAATTCGATCTGATGCCGATGAAAATGTATCAGCTTCTGATAAAAGGCGGAATTACAACTACCGAGTGGTGATGCTAAAGGGAGACACGCCCTTGGATATGCGAGGACGATGCAGTGCTGGACAAAAGGCAGGTATCTCAGGAGCCTAGGGAACCACCTGTACACAGAGAATTGAAAAAGAGGAATCATTGTTAGTGCAGTGGAAGCACCCAAAGTTGCCCTTGAATGGTAGGAAGCTCCTTATAGCACTCCTTGCTGCCATGGAAAGTGAATCAGGCTCGGTCACTCTCATTACACTCTCTCAATTCTAACCAGCATTTCCTGCAACATTATGTAAAGTAGGTTTTTAGAAGAGGGGCCTGAAACAGTCTCACAGGATAGCCTAAATGTAAACCAAGAAGTTGAAGACCATTCATTGTTCCACAGCACTCCTTACGAGAATAAGGTTACTGGGTTATCAGTTATAGACACACCACTATTTTATGTGACACCAAGAAAGAAAAAATTCAATTGTAATTGTAAGATGCATCCTCATTTCAGAGAAGTCAAAGGGTGGGGGAAGGGCATCTTTTAGTCAGTGACATACAGTATTAGCAAACCAGATCCTAGATTGAGCCAGATGAGGCATTACAATAAGTGAGAGTCTAATTGAGAAGGTAGCCTCATCATAGGACTGAGTCCTCACCACCACTCCCAGCCTAGCCTTTGGGCCTGAGGACCATCTAAAAGAAGGGTCTGCCAGGGTCAAAGGCTTTGATACCCACAGGTGCCTCTGTCCCCCCCCCACCACATACACAGGGACTCAGTGCTGGGCCAGACCATCTAGCTCTACAGGAAGCTCTGGGAGGATAGCCTGGGTTGGATATGTAGAGCACAGAGGAATAAAGTTTCAAAGAGTTGGGAAAGTGGGACCTGCATCCTTAGGGTACAAGGCTGGGTTCTTTCACTGTGCACTGGTTTGTAAAAGATGTTAAAGGTTTTTGAGCTTCCTCCTTTCAGATTAGAAGCAGAACATTATATTTGATAACATCTCTGGACCCCTGATTTTCTTAACAAAATTTTATAGTTCCAGAAACGGATGCTCACATTATCAGAGTTACTTTCATAAAAGGTTTGCAATTTTTGCTTAAAGACACTCTATGCATGTATGCATTTTGTCATCAACCCGGACAGCTGATACCAACTTATAAGGCATCTGCAGATTATTATCTTAATCATAGTCTGCAAAAATGACAAATTTGTGATCTACAGGCAGTATCCCCTACTTGTATTGATGATTTTTTGTGGTAATTATGAATGAGAAAATGGTTTGAAACATGTCCGTTTGGATTAAAAATACTTTCTGAACAAAAGCAGATTTCCTATAGCTACTCCAAATTATAAAAATTAATTAGCAGTAATTGCTTCCCTGGTGTTGGGTGACAGAATAGACAAATGGTTTGGTAGAGGTGGGCCAGGAGCTCCAGTCATATCCCACTCTGAGTGGGTGGTGGTGCAGGTGGCAGCAGAAGTGCCCATCCCCAAAGGGCCAGCGTCAGAGCAAAGCTATAAACTGCTCTAAAATCACTAACTCACCCACTGATGCTCCTTCATTCACAAATCGGGGTGGGTGGTGGAGGGGGCATTACATCTCACACAGAAAGTAGTGTATACTTCCTAAACTAGTTCTTCACTCTTAATTCTTTGTCCCTTGTACCCTCAGATGGCTTCAGCAGTGGCCTAGTTTAGTATTAGGCTTCTATTAACCACAAAAGTGCCTCATAGTTTGGGTTGCTTGGATTTCCTACAGTCAAGCTTAAATAAAACCATACTTCTGTACTCCTGGTACTTTTTCCCCTCCCTTCCTTTCCCTCTCCCCCCCAGAATCATACACATAAACATTTAAGTGTGGGTTAGAGCAGTGGTGCCTCTTTGGGAGCCATAGATCTCACAGAACATAGAGATTTAAAGATGTCTCTGAGAGAAAAGGTGTCTGTGAGGCTCTGGAAAATGTATTATGTCTAAGTTTTCTAACAAATCTCATTATCAGGAAAATAGCGAGGTCATGAATTTTTAAGGTTGTTAATCTTATAGCATTATTAAAATTACTAGTTACAGATAAATGTTAATGCATTTCTGATTCAAGTCTGTAATTTGAAGTTTTGTTGTAGCTGATGTGAGGTGTTTGTGCAGGGTCAGCACTGCTTTTAGCATTGTATTTCATTGCAAATGATAGGATGAGATAATGCAAATGATAGTTCACCTTCTGGAACGGCATGAGCGTTTGGTCACAGTGCCAGGCTCTCCCAAACAAAAGAGCAGTGATTTACCTAAGGTCAGTGATCCTGTGACATTGCCCCACCTTTCCCTTCTAAAGACATTATGCCAGGTCTGCCTGCTTTTCTAAGGTGAATGAGAAAAATGTGCAGTGCAGCTAAGCTCTGGTGCTTTTGTTCCAGGTATTAGCCTCACTCATCATTCGCCTAGCCCTGGCTGAAACATTCTGCTTAAACTGTGGCATCCTTGCTTTGGATGAGCCAACGACAAATCTTGACCGAGAAAACATTGAATCTCTTGCACATGCTCTGGTTGAGTAAGTATCTCAAATTTGGGGCCAAGTTATGAAAGTAAGGTTAAGAGAATTCTATGATGAAAATCCTCTGCAGATGTGTCTTCCTTGAGGAAACTGGTTTTGCCAGACCTTAGGCTTTACCTGGATCGTAATTCTTCAGATGCTTAAAAAAAGAACTACATGGTGAACAGCCACCCCAGACACATCCTGCATCTCCCCAAGAGTGTTCATAGGGAAACCCATGGTGAGGGTCTCCTGGCTTGGTTTGGTTTTCCTGTAAACCCACCAGAGGGGCCCACATGTCCTGTACAGGAGTTAGCATTCCCTGCTAAAGCCTTTCTAGGTGGTAACGGTAGTGACAGTGGGTTTTAGACTATTTCCCCAGCTTCTCACGTGTGTCAGCATCTATGAGGAATGACAGTGCTTACTCAGAAAGTGTATTAGTGGTGAAGTAGAATCCAGGGGGTAGAACTGCATACACTTTTTACCATAGTTCACCTGTGGTGGGTGCACGCTCTAGGGATAGGCAGCCCTTGCTTATGGGCTGTGCTGGCAGAGGAAAGGCACTTTCTGTGAGGTAGAGAAGCTATTTTGGGTACTTCTGGCTCCAGACAGACTCCTTCTAGCAGGGAAAACATTTCCTGTGTGATAGCAGGGATGGAACCAGAAGGAGACTTGAGCAGCCACAGAGCCACCTTTCTCCAGCCATCTCTCAGTGGTCCCGTGTGACCAACAAGTAAGGGCTGGTGCTTTTGAAACCTAAGTGCATCCAGCTCCAGGCAAGGGATAAATAAGTGGTTAGGTAAAAGAAAAAGTCTTTCAAGTCTCAGACGCGTAACTACCTCAGCACATAGATAACGAGCAAAAATGTTCTCAGTACACCCACTCAGGCCCCCTGTGTGTCATACCAATGATGCATCCAGTGACTGTTGGTGGCAGAATTCTAAGTAGACCCAGCTCCTAAGAAGGCAGTGGGGCTCACAGTGTTATTCCCCTTGCCTGTAGTCTTTGTCTTTTTTTTTTTAATGTAATTTTCTTCCAGAGAAAACTAGTATCAGGTCAAGAAAACCCCAGGCAAAAGAATAATCAGACCCCAAAAGTTGAGCAGCACAGATACTAAGGAAAACTCAATTAAACATTTCCACCTGCTTTAAGAATAAACTAGATCATGTATTCTCACCAGTCTCTAAGCCAGACCTGAGTGAAGAGTCATGCATCCCCACTGTCTGGAGAGGAGATGGGACTGCTACCTGGCTGGGCTGAAGGCCTGGATCCACACCCCCCTTCCCCCCGCCACTTCCTGCAGGGCTGTCAGAGGCCCTCCCTGATACTCACACAGCACACAGGAAAAACCTGGTCATCACACACAGCATACATTTATGTGTCTGACAAGGTTCTCAGTGCTTTTTTCAAATAAAAGGAAGGGTTATTTATGTTCTTTAGTAATAAAATGTTATAAATATATTGTTTCAGGATAATAAAAAGTCGCTCACAGCAGCGTAACTTCCAGCTTCTGGTGATCACTCATGATGAAGATTTTGTGGAGCTCTTAGGGCGTTCTGAATATGTGGAGAAATTCTACAGGATTAAGAAGAACATTGATCAGTGCTCAGAGATCGTGAAATGCAGTATTAGTTCCCTAGGATCTAATGTTCATTAAAAACATTCAAGATTTATATGCCTTAGAAACATGGGTCCTCAGCCAACTGCTTATTTCTGGTATTGAGTCAATATGAAAATACGTTCTTTCAAATGAGCCTTGTGTCTAGGGTTTTTAATGTCTGAGAGGTTCGAAAATCATTAAAATTGTTTCACATGGAATTTGGACTGATTCCCTGAACTTCATTCCCCCTCCAGGCAGCCTCTGACAGGCCTGTGGGGCTCAACAGCAGCACAGTTGGACTCAGCTTCCCTGCTTCCCTTCCTAGCACTGATGAAGGAGTCTGTGGGACCTGAAGCTTCTTACTCGCCTTTCACTTCTCAAAGCATTAGTGAGAAGCAGTTCTCTGCCTGGATACTTTATGGCTTGGGCATTTAAAAAGTCAGTGTTAAGTGTTACCTGTAAATTTATTTCTTTGGATACGGTTTAAAAAACTGTGTTATCAGTATTAATATCTGAAGATGACAGAAATGACTGAATATTAATATTTGGCTCTGCTCTTAACTTTATAAATCTGGGTAAGTGACCTCTCCCTCTCAGGGCCTCAGTTTCCCCAACTAAAATTTGAAGTAGTCGAATGGGGGCTTCAGGGTTTGAAAAGTACCTTAATTATCTAACTCAATACCCACTGTCTTCCCTCCCCACATATCCCTACTAGGTAGTCATCCAAACCTGGGCTCTTTCTAGAGGGAGGAAGTTCCCCACTGTGCACATCCACGTTTGGAAAGCTCTGCCCAAGAGCAAGGCCTCTCTTCACTTGGGGCCTGACCTGCATTCATGAAGGAGTCTGTAACTTCCCCATATGTCTATGCTATTTATCAGTTTGGCCTTACCATGAATCCCGATTGCTCTCCAAGTATGCAACTCTGGTGTGGAAGGAAAGCAGAGCTCGCTCAAAGTCAAAACTGGCTCCCCGTGGGGTCCAAGCAGACCTGGAAAAGCAGGCCTCATTTTCATTCCAGATGTTGTTTCTAATAAGAGCCTAATCATACCCTTTCCCTGGAATTGCCAGCTGACAACTTGAAGCCTTTCACAAGCATTCCACACAGAATGCTACCAAGTGATGCACTTTCGAATTAGACTTTTAGAGTCCGTCTGTCAGTCATGTGGCACAATCACTAGGAGCCAAGAACCACTTGGCAACCACTAGAAGCTGAAAAAGGCAAAGAAACAGACTCGTCCCTCAGAGCCTCCAAAAGGAACCAGCCCTGCTGACACCTTGACTTTTAGCCCAGTATACTGATTTTCAGACTTTTAGCCTTCAGAATTACATAAGAGAATAATACTTGTTTTAAGCTGCTGAGTTTGTGCTTATTTGTTACAGCAGCAATAGAAAACTAACACACTATCCACTGTATATATAATCAATTTCTGTGTATGTAATATACGAGTTACTACTATCCTTGAGACAATTGAAAAAAGGTTACTTATCATTTTTTATGTTCTGTGGTTCACAGAAAGGATGCTGGTTGAGAAAGTCTGATCCAGACCCTTACCCAGTCCATGGATGAAAGGGCCAAGCAGCACAGCCACCACTCCAGCCACCTGCTTCTTGTCCACTGACTGACAATGTTCAGTCATCCTAATTAGCTTTGAAAAACTAAAATCACCATTATTAGCCAAACTAGCATGATATCAACAAAGGTACCATGAGAAAAAAACAGCAGACCAATCTCACTCAGAGGACACATCCAAGAATTCATAAATTAAGAACAAATCAATTCCAATCATCTATTAAAATAAACATACATAATAACCAAGGTGTCTTTATCCCAAGAATGCAAGAATATTTCAGAAGATAACTGTTTACAAATCATCACCATAATAAAGCCAAAGGGGAAAAATTCTGATAGACACCTAACACTGACCATTATTTGATAAAATTCAACATCTCCTAGCTTTAGTAAACTCATACTTTTGCAAAGAATAAAAATATTTTTAGTGTTATTTGTCATGAATTAAAAAATAACAGTCATCTTAATAGCAAAAGATGAAATATTTTCCATTAAATAAAAAAAACAGGTAGCTTCTATCAACATACTTTTGAAAGCTCTAGCCATTGCAACAAGGAATGACAAGGCAATACAAGATAAATATAGGCAAATGAAACAAAGTTATTTACAAATTAAAACAGACTTCCCAATTCCAAGTCTGGTTTCCCCTGACGATGTGACTTCCCTCACAGCCCTTTTGAGAGTGGCTTTCTCTCTCATTTCCCTTGTATCAGTGGGCTTGGAGGTGGTGTTAGTGCCATTTTTAAGCTTTTCATTGCTGCTTCTACATCATCCTCCATTAACCCCACACATACACTTGAGATGAATAGGCATCACAGTATGGAGGTAAAGAATATGAGCCAGACTCACAGACTTAAATTCTAGCACCACTATTTCTACTTAAATTCTAGCACCACCATTTACTAGCTTTGGGACCTTGGGCAAGTCATTTATCCTCTTGCTCCTGTTTCCCTATCTGTAAAAGCATCTAAAACGGCGCCTATCTTGTAGCATTGTTATGAGGATTAAATGACTTTTTTTTTTACATCTTTATTGGAGTATAATTACTTTACATTGTTGTGTTAGTTGCTGCTGTATAACAAAGTGAATCAGCTATACATATACATATATCCCCATATCCCCTCCCTCTTACAGCTCCCTCCCACCCTCCCTATAACACCCCTCTAGGTGGTCACAAAGCACCGAGATGATCTCCCTGTGCTACGTGGCTGCTTCCCACTAGCTAGCTATTTTACGTTTGGTAGTGTATATATGTCAGTGCCACTCTCTCACTTCGTCTCAGCTTACCCTTACCCCTCCCCATGTCCTCAGGTCCATTCTCTACGTCTGTGTCTTTATTCTTGTCCTGCCCCTAGGTTCCTCAGAACCATTTTTGGGTTTTTTTTAGATTCCATATGTATGTGTTAGCATATGGTATTTTTCTCTTTCTGACTTACTTCACTCTGTATGACAGTCTCTAGGTCCACCCACCTCACTACAAATAACTCAATTTCATTTCTTTTTATGGCTGAGTAATAGTCCATTGTATATATGTGCCACATCTTCTTTATCCATTCATCTGTTGGTGAACACTTAGGTTGCTTCCATGTCCTGGCCATTGTGAATAGTGCTGCAGTGAACATTTTGGTACATGACTCTTTTTGAATTATGGTTTTCTAGGTTATATGCCCAGTAGTGGGATTGCTGGGTCATATGGTAGTTCTATTTTTAGTTTTTTAAGGAACCTCCATACTGTTCTCCATAGTGGCTGTATCAATTTACATTCCCACCAACAGTGCAAGAGGGTTCCCTTTCTCCACACCCTCTCCAGCATTTATTGTTTCTAGATTTTTTGATGATGGCCATTCTGACTGGTGTGAGGTGATACCTCATTGTAGTTTTGATTTGCATTTCTCTAATGATTCGTGATGTTGAGCATCCTTTCATGTGTTTGTTGGCAATCTGTACATCTTCTTTGGAGAAATGTCTGTTTAGATCTTCTGCCCATTTTTGGATTGGGTTGTTTGTTTTTTTGATATTGAGCTGCATGAGCTGCTTGTAAATTTTGGAGATTAATCCTTTGTCAGTTGCTTCATTTGCAAACCTTTTCTCCCATTCTGAGGGTTGTCTTTTCATCTGGTTTATGGTTTCCTTTGCTGTGCAAAAGCTCTGAAGTTTCATTAGGTCCCATTTGTTTATTTTTGTTTTTATTTCCATTTCTCTAGGAGGTGGGTCACAAAAAGGATCTTGCTGTGATTTATGTCATAGAGTGTTCTGCCTATGTTTTCCTCTAAGAGTTTTATAGTGTCTGGCCTTACATTTAGGCCTTTAATCCATTTTGAGTTTATTAAGTGACTTTTAAAACTGCCTGGCACATAAATGTGCTATGTGTGTATTCAAGAAAAGCCTCATATCATCAGTTTACTCTTTCTTGTTGCAGTTATCTTTAGCCCCCAGCCTGGTCACTCCTGCTTATTCATTGACAATTTTAGCTCCCAGTTGAGAATTATTCTCCTAATACTAATTTCATAATCATCAGTGATTTCAGAATCCAAATGATTATCTAATACAACCCCCCTGGCTTCTCAGATCCTTGCTCTTTCCTCCAGTGAGGAGACGCTCCGTAGTCTTACTCTAGAGTCCAGTTCTTTAACAACAATAACTGCAACCCTCCATATCTCCGTTTTAAGTATCTCACTCCAACAACCTCTCGTATCTTTACAGTTCACTCCTGGGGTCTCCAGCTCCAGCAATTCTTTGAGCCCTCCAGGATGTCAATCCATTGATTCTACCACTTTTTCAGTTCTTCACTTCCCTCATGCCTGTACTTCTCTCCTTTTACAGCTTAAATTCCATGGTCCATCCTTATATCACTGTCTTGCATAGACCCTCAACTGTCTTGTCCCTCTTCTGTCCTCAAACTTTTCTCACAGTCTCCAACCCTGGCTAAATAGGACTCTGCCTTCTCCCTGCACAGGCAGTTTCCTTTGCTGGTTCCATATTTCCCTGACCTTTTGTTGTTGCCCTGCTTTAGTGCCCAGTCTGCGTCTGTACTGTTTTCTTCTCACACTCACTTACTTGGTGACCTCATCCAGTCTCACAACTTTAAATTATCTTGGGACTCCCCTGGTGGCACAGTGGTGAAGGATCCACCTGCTAATGCAGGGGACACGGGTTCGAGCCCTGGTCCAGGAATATCCCACATGCCAGGGAGCAACTAAGCCCATGTGTCACAGCTACTGAGCCTGTGCTCTAGAGCCCACAAGCCACAACTACTGAAGCCCACGCACCTAGAGCCTGTGCTCCACAACAAGAGAAGCCAGTGCAATGAGAAGCCCATGCACTGCAACGAAGAATAGCCCTTGCTCGCCACAACTAGAGAAAGCCCGCGTGCAGCAACGAAGACCCAACGCAGCCAAAAAATATAAATAAATAAATCTATTAAAAAAAATAAGAGTACAAAAAAATCATTACCTTAGTTTGAGTTCTCCCAGAAGCAAAACCTGAAACAGTGATTCAAGCAAAAGTAAACAGTAGGATATGGGGAATTATAATGAAGAGAAGGCAGCCAATGAATAGTGTGTTCTTAAACCAGCTACTGTAGTAGGCAATTTGGAGTTTAATCCCACAGGGAACGTGGGAAATTTGGCAAAACGTATGCCTCAAAATTATCCCACCCGAGAAGCAAGAGAGCTGGGGTATTTATCAATATATACCAAGTCCCAAGAGTCACTAACTGAGGGCTATTCCAGGGCATGTTAGCTACTGGCTTTCTGTGTGCATCTTCCACAGAGCTGCCCTCCATAGTTTTTAAAAAAAGAAAAGAAAAGGTAAGAAAAAGCCTTTCGACAGAGGTATAGATAACAGCAGCAGCTAGAAGTGGGCTGGAGCACACTGGAAGTTCTTGGGACAGAGGGAGGGCACTGACAGCTCCTTTAACAGTCTTGTAGGTGCTGACTCCTCAAATGTGTCTCCAGTCCAAACTCATTTAAACTCATATTCAGCTGCCTTACTGGATATCTAGTTGCACTTGAATATCTAACAGACATCTGAAGCTTAAAATGACCCAGAAACTTTTGCCCAGAACCTGCACCTCCCATAGCTTTGGAGGAATGATAACTCCATTCTTCCAATTGCTCAGGAAAAAGTCTTGACATCTCCTTCATTTTTCTGTTTATCTCATATCCCACATTCAAGCCATCAGCTTAATACTATGGATTTAACTTTAATATTATATCCAGAATCTGACCATGCCTCACCATCTAAACCACCACTGCTTTGGTCCAAGCCATCATCATCTCTAACGTAAATAATCTGAGTAACCACCTAACTGCTCTCACTAATTTGGTCCCGCCCCTCACAATTTGTTCTCAACCCAGCAGTCAGTCATCTTTTTAAAAGTAAATCAAATGTGTTTCTCACAAGGGTTTAGGTTAGTAGTTCTGAAACCACTTTACATAGTAAAATCAAATCCATACATATATTGTAGATAATAACTGAGTTTCTCACTGTTAGAGAAAGATGTTTGCATATCAAGAAAGGGGAAAGGCTATAAAAAGAACCCTGTAGTGTTGGACTGAATCCAAATATCAGTGTAAATTTATGGTTTTAGTATGTAAAGGTGTTCTACTTCCTTTACGGATGTAAGGGAAGGGAAAAAGTGGGAAGAAGATAGGGAATAAGGGAAGAGTAAGGTCCACCAAAAATCTCCATAAAACCAATGAAAACAATGGCAAAAACTATCAAAATAAACTTTTGCAGAACTTAGGAAATTAACTAAAGGCTTGCAACAAGCCAAGGATTGCTTGTTCAAGAAAAACAGCTGAATCTCCGGGAGAAAAGCCAATTGCATTTTAACCTCCCCTAAACCCATTCCCCTTGCCCTGTCTTTGTTGTAGCTTTGAAGACCAAAAGCACCATAACTACAGTACCTGTGAAAGCAGCAACCACCGGAGAGAGCAGAATGGATGTGGAGTTCCCCAAAATCTTCAGTGCCACAGAATTGCCACTGTTTGACCTGTCTGGCAGCTCACTGAAAATCTCCATCCTCATGGCTGGTCTTTATTCAACCTGACTCCAGCTCACTGTGCAAACAGCCCTACCTGCTGTAGGCAATCAGTGATGATTAGTTAATATTGCAGCTGCCCAAGGCAGCATTACAAGGCCAACAAGAGAGTAACCAAGAAACTTAAAGAGAAACATGGAGGAAGTAGATGTCCATGGCAGCTTTGACAAGCTTGAACATGTTCCTAGGAGTCCAGAAGTTTGTGTGTACGTCAGAGCTTTGTGCATACTCAGGGAAGACCTGAGAAGGCCCTAAGCACTGACCTCTGGCTGACCTTGAAACTACTTATGCAAGAAGTGAAGGCAAAGGCCCAGTTGTAAATTGCTTTCTGCAGCATCAACATGACTGAACAAACTGTCTCTCACACAGACAAAGCTCTTCAACAAAAGCTTGGAAATTTATTAGTTCAAGGCATTAAAAGAAATCTGTCCAATCATCAATATACCACTAAGCTGAGACTTCAGTGACCACATATGAGAAAGAATACAGCTTTACAAAATTGGTCCAGGAAAGTCACTAAACAAAGCAACAATTACAAACCCTGGGGAGAGGGTAATCTGATTTTCAGAGTTAACACATATTACCTTTTTTTTTTTTTTTGCGGTACGCGGGCCTCTCACTGTTGTGGCCTCTCCCGTTGTGGAGCACAGGCTCTGGACGCGCAGGCTCAGCAGCCATGGCTCATGGGCCTAGCCGCTCTGTGGCATGTGGGATCTTCCCAGACCGGGGCACGAACCCATGTCCCCTGCATCGGCAGGCGGACTCTCAACCACTGCACCACCAGGGAAGCCCAACACGTATTACTTTAAATGTCCAATTTCCAACAAGAAATTATAAGGCATGCAAAGAAACAGGAATATATGGCCCATAAACAGAAAAAAAAAAAAAAGCAGTCAACAGAAACTGTCCCTGAGGAAGCCCAGATAAAGACTTTAAATCAGCTTTTATAAATATGTTCAAGGAACTAAAGAAAATCATGTCTAAAGAATTAAAGTATGAGAATGACATCTCACCAAATGGAGACTATCATTAAGGAAGTAGAAATTATTTTTAAAAGAACCAAATATAGAGTTCAAAAATACAATAACTGAAATAATTCACTAGAGGAGCTAAACGGCAGATTTAAAATGACAGAAGAATCAGTGAACTTGAAAACTGCTCAATTAAGATTATCCAGTCTGAGGAACAGAAAGAAAAAGAATGAAGAAAAATGAACAGAAAGTCAGAGACCTGAGACACTGTCAAGCATACTAACATACCAAGCCCACCAAGCTTAACAGGAATCCCAGAAGGAGCAAAGAGAAAGGGGCAGAAAGAACATTTGAAGAACTAGTGGCCAAAAAGTTCTGAAATTTTATGATAAATGTTAATTGTCATATCCAAGAAACTGAACAAACTGAAAAACCCAAATGAACCTTTCGGCCTACCCAATAGAATAAACTCAAAGACCCAACAGCTAACGTCATACTCATCAGTGAAAAGCTGAAAGCTTTCCCCCTAAGATCAGGCACAAAACAAGGGTGACCATTCTTGCCACTTTTATTCAACATAGTATTGGAAGTCCAAATAGGAAGAAGTAAAATTGTCATTATTTGCAGATAACATGATATTATAATAATAGAACACCCTAAACACCATTAAAAAAAAACCTGTTAGAACTAATAAATCAGTAAAGTTGCAGAATACAAAAGCAATATATAAAAATCTGTTCCATTTTTATATACTAATAGTGAACTATCAGAAAGAGGAATTAAGAAAACAATCCAATTTACAATTGCAATAAGAAAGCATAAAATACCTAGGAATAAATTTAACCAAGGAGATGAAAGACCTTTAATCTGAAAACTATAAGACATTGATGAAAGAAAACTGAAGATGACGCAAGTAAATGGAACAATATTCCATGTTCATGGATTGGAAGAATTAATATTGTTAAAATACTTCCCAGGGCTTCCCTGGTGGCGCAGTGGTTAAGAATCCACCTGCCAATGCAGGGGACACGGGTTCGAGCCCTGGTCCAGGAAGATCCCACATGCCGTGGAGCAACTAAGCCCGTGTGCCACAACTATTGAGCCTGCACTCTGGAGCCTGCGAACCACAACTACTGAAGCCTGCACACCTAGAGAAAGCCCACGCACGGCAATGAAGACCCAACACAGCCAAAAATAAATAAATAATAATAATAATACTTCCCAAAGCAACCTATAGATTCAATGCAATCCCTATCAAAATTCCAATGGCATTTTTCATAGCAATAGAACTAACAATCCTAAAATTTGTATGGAACCACAAAGCATCATGGAAGCATCATGGTCCCTAATCTCAAACTGTATTACAAAGCTATAGTAATCAAAACAGCAGTATGGTATTGACAAGAAAACAGACACATCATGGGACTTCCCTGGTGGTCCAGTGGTTAAGACTCTGCACTTCCAATACAGGGGATGTGGGTTTGATCCCTGGTCGGGAGCTAGGCTCTCACATGCCATGTGGTGTGCCCCCCCCCAAAAAGCCAAAAAACAGATACATTAATCAATGGAACAGAATAGAGAGCCAAGAAATAAACCCACACATATATGGTCAATTTTATGACAAAGGAGCCAAGAATATACAATGGGGAAAGGACAGTCTCTTCAATAAATGGTGTTGGGAAAACTGTACAGCCACATTCAGAAAAATGAAACTGGACCACTATCTTACACCATACACAAAAATTAACTCAAAATGGATGAAAGACTTGAACATAAGACCTGAAGCCAAAAAAGTCCTAGAAGAAAACATAGGTGGTTAATTCCTTGACATCAGTCTTGGCAACGAGTTTTTGGATTTGACACCAAAAATGAAGGCAACAAAAGCAAAACTCAACAAGTGGGGCCACATCAAAAAAGCTTCTGCACAGCAAAGGAAACCATTAACACAAAGAAAAGGCAACCTACCAAATGGGAGAAAATATTTGCAAATCATATATCTGATCAGGAGTTAATATCCAAAATATATAAAGAACTCATACAACTCAATAGCAAAAAAACAACAATCTGATTTTAAAAATGGACAGGTAATCTGAAAAGACATTGTTCCAAAGAAGACATTCAGATGGCCAACAGGTACATGAAAAGGTGCCCAGCATCACTAGTCATCAGGGACATGCAAATCAAAACCACAATGAAATATCACTTCATACCTGTTAGAATGAGTGTTATCAAAAAGACAAGAAATAACAAGTGTTGGCAAGGATATAGAGAAAAGGGAACCCTTGTGTACTGTTGGTGGGAATGTAATTTGGTACAGCCACTATGGAAAACAGTATGGAGGTTCCTTTAAAAATTAAAAATAGGATTACCATATGATCCAGCAATTCCACTCCTGGGTATTCATGTGGAGAAAACAAAAACACTAACTTGAAAAGATATATGTACCCCATTGTTCACTGCAGCATCATTTATAATAGCCAGGACAGGGAAACCACCTAAATCTTCATCAACAGATAGATGAATAAAGAAAAGGGTGGGGGGTGCTGTGTGCACACGTGTATAATTCAGCCATAAAGGAAGGAAATCTTGCCACTGCAATGACATGGATGGACCTTGAGGGCATTATGCTAAGTGAAATAAACAGAGAAAGACAAATACTGTATGATCTCACTTACATGTGGAATCTAAAATACAAACAAAAAAACAGCTCATAGATGAAGAGAACTGATTTCAGGTTGGTAGAGGTGGAGGATGGTGTGTGTGTGTGTGTGTGTGTGTGTGTGTGTGTGTGTGAGTGAAATGGGTGAAGGAGATCCTAAGATTAAAAATTCCAGTTGTAAAAAACTACAATGAGCTATCATCTCACACCAGTCAGAATGGACATCATCAAAATATCTAGAAACAATAAATGTTGGAGAGGGTGTGGAGAAAAGGGAACCCTCTTACACTGTTGATGGGAATGTAAATTGATACAGCCACTGTGGAGAACAATATGGAGGTTCCTTAAAAAACTACAAATAGAACTACCATATGACCCAGCAATCCCACTACTAGGCATATACCCTGAGAAAACCATAATTCAAAAAGAATCAAGTACCAAAATGTTCATTGCAGCTCTATTTACAATAGCCCAGAGATGGAAACAACCTAAGTGTCCATCATCGGATGAATGGATAAAGAAGATGTGGCACATATATACAATGGAATATTACTCAGCCATAAAAAGAAATGAAATTGAGCTATTTGTAATGAAGTGGATAGACCTAGAGTCTGTCATACAGAGTGAAGTAAGTCAGAAAGAGAGAGACAAATACCGTATGCTAACACATATATATGGAATTTAAGAAAAAAAATGTCATGAAGAACCTAGGGGTGAAACAGAAATAAGGACACAGACTTACTAGAGAATGGACTTGAGGATATGGGGAGGGGGAAGGGTAAACTGTGACAAAGCGAGAGAGAGGCATGGACATATATACACTACCAAACGTAAGGTAGATAGCTAGTGGGAAGCAGCCGCATAGCACAGGGAGATCAGCTTGGTGCTTTGTGACCACCTGGAGGGGTGGGATAGGGAGGGTGGGAGGGAGGGAGACGCAAGAGGGAAGAGATATGGGAACATATGTATATATATAACTGATTCATTTTGTTGTGAAGCTGAAACTAACATACCATTGTAAAGCAATTATACTCCAATAAAGATGTTAAAATGAAAAAAAAATTCCAGTTGTAAAATAAATAAGTCATGAGCATATAAGGTACAGCATAGCCACTATACTTGCATATTTGAAAGTTGTTAAGAGACTAGATCTTAAAAAGTTCTCATCACAAGAAAAAAAATTGTAACTACGTATGGTGATGTAACTAGACTTATTGTGGTAATCATTTTGCAATATATACAATTTTTGAATTATGTTTTATACCTGAAACTAATAATAATGTTATATGCCAGTTATACCTCAAAAAAAAAAAAAAAAAAAACCCTCAAGAGATTGGCACTTAGATGCATCCTAGCCAAACTGTCAAAAAACAAAAGAATCTTGGAAGGAGCAAGACAAAGCAGTGAAAAAGCCTCAATAAAATTAACAGTTGACTTCTCCTTAGAAACAGTGGAAACCAGAAGTCATACTGGGATGACATACTAAAAAGGCTGACTGTAACCAAGAATTCTATATCCAGTAAAACTATCCTTCAAAAACAAGAAAAAATAAGATATTTTCAGATAAATAAAAACTAAGATAATTTGTCTCCATCAGACTTGCCCTACAATGCTAAAAGAATCCTTCAGGCTGAAATGAAATAAAACTAGACTTAAATTCACATGAAAAACAGCTCCAGTAAAGGTAAATACACAGGTAATATAAAAGTATAAATGTATTTTGGTTTATAATTCAGTTTTCCTATCTGATTTAAAAGATAACTGCATTAAGAATTAATTTAAACACTGTTGATGGGCTTATAATGAATAAAGATATAATTTATATGACAATAATAGTACGGGGGAGAGGGGAGACTGGGCTATATAGAAACTTTTGAAATAGAAATTAAGTTGATAGTCATCTAAGCTAAAATGCTAACTTGTAATCTCCAGGGCAACCACAAAGGAAATAATTCAAAAAACCTATAGTAGAAGAAACAAACAAACTTAAATGGTATACTCAAAATTATCTACCTAACACAAAAGAAAGGAGTAAAGGAAGACTAAGAAAAACAATAAAGGCATGAGACAGACAGAAAACAAATAGCAATTTAAAAAAATAGCAAAATTGCAGACATAAATCCTATATTATCAGTCATTACGCTAAATGTAAATGGACTAAAGATGCCTATCAGAAAGCAAAGGTTAGGAGAATGAGTTTTTCCAAAAAAAGTCCAACTGTATGTTGTCTATAAAAGACATGCTTCAGATACAAGGACACAAATAGGCTGAAAATAAAAGGACAGAAAAAGAAATTCCACACAAACAGTACTCAAAAGTGCTGGAGTGGCTGTACTATATCAGGCAAAATAGATTTTAAGACAAAAACTGTTACTAAAGACAGAGAAGGGCATTCTATAATGATGAAAAGTCAATCCATCAGGAAGATATAACAATTATAAACATATATGCACCTAACAATAGATATCTGAATGCAAAATATATGAAGAAAAACTGACAGAATTAAAGGAAGAAGTAGACCATTTCAACAGTAATAGTTGGAGACTTCATCACCCCACTTTCAATAATGGACAGAATACATAGAAGATCAACAAGGAAGTAGAAGACTTGAACAAAACTATAAACCAACTAAACCTAACAGACACCTGTAGTACATTTCATGTACAAAAGCAAGACACACATTCTTCTCAAGTGACATGGAACATTCCCCAGAACAGACCATATGTTATGCCATAAAACAAGTCTCAAAAAATTTGAAAAGATTGGAATTGTAAAAAATATGTTCTCCTACCACAATGGAGTGAGATTAGGAATCAGTAACAAAGAATTTGGGAAAGTCACAAATATGTGGAAATTAAAAGATACACTATTAAATAACTAATACGTCAAAGAAGAAATTGCAAGGGAAAAGACAAAAGATTTTGAGATAAATGAAAACGCAACACCCAAAACTTACGGGATGCAGTGAAAACAGTGCTTGAAGGGAGGTTTACAGCTGTAAATGCCTCCATTTAAAAAAGAAAAGTGATCTCAAATCAATAACCTAACCTTCCTACTACAGAATGAATGTTTGTATCCCCCCAAATTCATATTTGAAACTTAATCACCAATATGATGGTATTTGGAGGTGGTGCCTTTGGAAGATTATTAGGTCATTAGGGTGGAGCCCTAGTGAATGGGATTAGCGCCCTTATAAAAAAGACCCCAGAGTGCTTCCCTTGCCCCTTCTACCATGTGAGGATACAGCAAAAGGATGGCCATCTCTGAACCAGAAAGCTGGCCCTCCCCATACACCAAATCTGCCAGTGCCTTGATCTTGGACTTCCCAGCCTCCAGAACTTTGAGAAATAAGTTATTCTTGTTTAAGTCACCCTCTAGTATTAAAAATACCAGTCTATGGTATATTTTTTAACAGCAGCCCGAATCCGTTAAGACAGAAATAAGTACCAAGAGTAAGGTGTGCTATAACAACCCAGAGAATATAAAAATGGCCAATAAGCACATAAAAAGATGTCCAACATCAGTAATCTTCAGGGAAATGCTAAGCAAAGCCATGATTAGGTATCACTTCACATATGTTAGGATGGCTATCAAAAAAATAGAAAATGTGTTGATGAAGATGTGGAGAAACTGAAACACTTGAGCACTGTTTGTGGAAATGTAAAATGGTGTAGCCACTACGACAGTTCCCCAAAAATTAAAAATAGAATTACCATATGATCCAGCAATTCCATTTCAGGGTCCATATCCAAAAGAACTGAAGTCATGAGGTCATACTGATATAAACAAGTACTTAATTAGATAAATGAAAGAGGGATAAGGAACAGCTCTTCTTTATAGTAGAATTACAAATGACAAATGTAGAAGAGGCAAATAGAAAAATCACCATTAGGCAAATACCACAGTAAAAATTATTTCAGACAAGATCCACTGATGGGTGCTAATATTAGTGGGCACAAATTTGAAAAGAAACAGAATTTATATAGTCTCAAACTATCAATATATTTATTAACTAAAAAGAGAAAGCAACTTTATAGTGGAGAAACTTCGTAGAAACCAGTTTAACCAAGTGACAAAGGTCAACATCACCAAAATAAGACATACTGGCATCATGAATCCTGTGATGTGCACTGAGGACACAATTTCATTTCTGTGATATTCTTGCCAAAAAATTTTTAACTTCATTTCAGTTATGAGAAAACATCAAGATTGGAATTGAGGAACATTTGACAGCATAACTGATCAATACTGAAAAGTGTCATAGGTTATGAAGGACAAGAAAAACTAAAGAACTGTTACAGACTGCAGAAGACTAAGGAGAACTAATAACTAAATACAATATGGGTTCCTGAGTTAGATCTTGGAACAGGAAAAGGACATTAGTGGGAACACTGTTGAAATCAGAATAAGATCTAGGGACTCTAAAGAGTCCACCTTCCAATGCAAGGGCTGTGGGTTTGATCCCTGGTCAGGGAACTAAGATCCCACATGCTGCAGGGCAACTAAGCCCACGTGCCACAACTACTGAGCCCATGTGCCTCAACCAGAGAGGCCACACAGTCTGGAGCCCGCATGCCACAACTAGAGAGAGAAAACCTGCAAGCCACAACTAGAGAGAAGCCCACGCACTGCAATGAAGAGCCCACGCGCTGCAACTAAGACCCAACACATCCAAGAATAAAATAAATTAATTAATAAAAATAGAATAAGGTCTGTAGTTTACCTGATACTAGTAAACCAATTTAATTTTTCTGTTTTTTATAATTGCACTATGATTATTGTATACAATATGATATACACACACAGATTGTTGTGTGAATTATTTGCATAAAACATGTCTTTCACAGTAGGTTGAATATTTACAAAGGCAAAGATTTCATTTTTAGTTTAGGAATGAAGTACTTATACTGAGGTGTTATCGGTGTCAGGTCAAAGAGGTGCAAGGTTAGTGTTTCCTTCTCATTGCTTGTCTCTTTAATAAATTCTCTACATTAAAAACACATATTCCAAGTAAAAACAAGGGAATGAACACATAAACTCCCACCTGATAACCCGGTAAGATGAGAGTAACTGAATCTTTAAAAGGTTTAAACTCACCAAAATGGGAGAAAGGAACAATAGCAACAGCAGTTTAAAGGGTAGAAAGCAGGCTGACAGCAGACAGACTACTTGGATGACCCCCCAAAACTGAATCCTAAGCCAGCCATAGAGATGGTGAGACCTATTCTGATGTATAGATTCCTCAAATGCTCAGGAACAGGCAGAAGACCAAGTACCTCTGGATGGGGAGTGGTTAAAATAAGTTGGAACTTGGTTTAAGGAGCAGTTAAAGCCCCATTTCCACTCCTCAAAGATGAGTGACCCCACTCCAGCAGAAGATGGAAGTATTTTTTTCTCTGGAGAGGGTATCTAGACCAAGAAACACTAGGCACAGTTGAGAGGGGCCTAGCTGTGCTAAAATCAGGGCACTAAGTGAATAATTAACAGATGCTGGGACCCCCATGCCCAGCCCTCTACGCACCCTTGGCTGCCAAAATGCTGTCAGCCAGGCTGGAGACATGGCGATTCTATTCTGGGGAAGTTGCACCTGCCACAAAATGACCTAAAGAAGCTTGTATGGGAAGGCCCCCAATGAAACAACAAGCCAATGGCCCTCTAGTGAACACCACCACCACTACCACCACACACACACACACACACACACACACACACACACACACTCAAGGCTTTCAATCTACTGTTAGTCTTCCACTCTTAAATATGATCAGGGAATCCCAGATCACATGATATCCAAGGAAAGTCCATAACATGAAAGAAAAAGATTAAAATAAATTTAAAAGAAAAAACATGGAGGAAATAGAGACTATGTATGGAGAAGGAAATTTTAAAAAAATACCAATTATCAGTAAAAATTTCAGATTGCTAAGAAAAGATATTCATCAATGAAATAAGAACTTGATGCAATTAGACACATGCATATTCAGAGAAAAGTATAACACCCTTGGGATGGAAGCTAATGTTATGGAAATATCCCAGAGAAGAGAAAATTTTTGAATAAAAAATAAGAGAAAAAGATAAAATTAGAGCACTAGTCCATGAGGTATATAATCCAAAAAATGGTAGTTCCAATAAGAGGGAAGAGATAGAACAGAGGAAAAAGTCATAAAACATTTAAAAAATATCCCAATCTAAGTGTGAATATAGAAATATCTTCTTATAAAAAGTGAGAAAAAGCAAGGTACAAAATGTATATAGGATGCTACCTCATGTGTGGAAACAAGATAAAAATAAGACCATATATTCATAGTTGCTTATATAAACTCAGGATACACCAAAAAATTAATAAAAATAGTTATTTGGGGGGAGGGTGTTGAGGCATTTCACTGAATTTTTTCATATATTTCATTTTGATTTTTGAGCCATGTAAATGGAATACCTATTCAAAATTAGAAGTAAAAATAAAATTACTCTGCAGGAACCAGTGTTGTGGTAGGGAAACTTGAACTATAACTGATGAGTTGCTGGAGACTCAGCATGATCAAGTCTGAGAGATAAAAACTCCAGGGGACCCAGTCATGGGGGGCACACTTTTGTGAGTTTTGCCTCCAGGATCTCACCAGGTCCTCACAGTGAATATCAGAGAAAAGTCACCTCATGCTTCAGGCAGGGGGAAGGGAAATGAAATATTTTGAAACATGCCAGAGCATTCTATTCTGCTTAACAAGTCTGCCCTCAGGAGAAACTATTTTATTTTTTTATTTTTGGCTGCGTTGGGTCTTTGTTGCTGCGCACGGGCTTTCTCTAGTTGTGGCGAGCAGGGGCTACTCTTCATTGCAGTGTGCAGACTTCTCATTGCAGTGGCTTGTCTTGTTGCAGATCACTGGGCTCTAGGCACGTGGGCTTCAGTAGTTGTGGCACATGGGCTCAGTAGTTGTGGCTCGCGGGCTCTAGAGCGGAGGCTCAGTAGTTGTGGCGCACGGGCTTAGCTGCTCTGCGGCATGTGGGATCTTCCCGGACCAGGGCTCAAACCTGTGTCTCCCACGTTGCCAGGCAGATTCTTAACCACTGCACCATAAGGGAAGCCCAGGAGAAACTATTTAACTAAAGCCTAACCTGCTGGAGTTTTATCAGAGCCTGACTGGCCTAAGAGAAGAGAAACACCGAGCTCCAGCTGGCTCTAGCCATTCTGTCCCACTGAAGGGTGAGGGGACTTAGAGGCATGTGTGAAGTTCATAGTCCAAAGGGACAGGCTCACTAAAAGACTAAGACCTACTACTCATAGGACTACAGAAAACTACGCCCCCAACATACACAATTTACCATCACATTAATTAAGGCATATTTACAGCAGTTCTTTTTACCCAATACATTATATCTGGCTATCAAGAAAAAATTATGACATACTAAAAGGCAAAAGGCACAGTTGGAAGAGACAGAGCAAGCAAGACAACCAGACTGAGACATGGCAGGGATGTTGAGATTATCAGACCAGGAATTTTAAACAACTATAAGATGCTAAAGGCTTTAATGGATAAAACAGACAAGATGCAAGAATGGATGGGCAATGTAAGCAGAGAAAAGGAAATTATAAGAATGAACCAAAAAAAAATGCTAGAGATCAAAAACAATGAGAAAAAATGTCTTTGTTTTGCTTATTAGTAGACTGGACGCAGCTGAGAAAAGAATCTCTGAACTTGAGGATATCTCATTAGAAACCACCAAAATTGAAAAAAGCAAAGGGAATAAAAGAGAGAGAGAAAAAAAGAACAAAATATCCAATAACTATGGGACAACTACTAAAGGAGTAACATAAGTATAATCAGAATTCCAGAAGAAGAAAAAGAGAAGGAACAGAAGAAATATTTGAAACAATAATGATGGAAAAATCCCCCATATTAATGTCAGACACCAAACCACAGATCCAGGAAGCTCAGAGTACACTGAGCAGGATAAATGCCCCACCCCCAACCCCTCTCTCCAAATACACGTAGGCATATCATTTTCAAACTACAGAAAGTCAAAGACAAAAAGCTCTATTTATTCACAGAAACCAAGACATGGAAACAACCTAAATGTCCATTGACAGATGAATGGATAAAGAAGACGTGGTACATATATACAATGGAATACTACTCAGTCATAAAAAAGAACGAAATAATGCCATTTTCAGCAACATGGATACAACTAGAGATGATCATACTAAGTGAAGAAAGTCAGAAAGAGAAAGACAAATACCATATGACATCACTTATATGTAGAATCTAAAGTATCCTGTGATAAGCCATAATGGAAAAGAATATGAAAAAGAATATGTATAACTGAGTCACTTTGCTGTACAGCAGTAATTAACACAACTTTGTAAATCAACTATATTTCAATTTAAAAAAACTCTAAAAGAAGCTGGGGGTGGGGGTGGGGGAGGGATGCCTTACCTATAGAAGAATAAAGATAACAATTACACTTGTTTCTCTTCAGAAATCATGCAAGCAAAGAGTGGAGTGAAATATTTTAAATGTTAAGAGAAAAAAAGAAAACACACCACCAACCTAAAATTCTGTACCCTGAAAAATTATCCTTCAGAACTGAAGGAGAAATGAAGACTTAACTCAAGTAAAAATTAAGGGAATCTATTGCTAGTAGACTGAACTTGTAAGAAATGACAAAAGAAATCTTTAGGGAGAAGGAAAATGATAAAACTCAGATCTGCATAAAGAAAGAAGGAATAAGTGAAGGTAAAATAAAAAACATTTATTTTTTCTTATTCATAATTGATCTCATAATAATTTGTTCAAAATAATAATGGCAACAATGTATTTGATTATATATGCTTTTATATAAATAAATAAATATCAATACACACACACACACACACACACACACAGTTGGTCCTCCATATCCACAAGTTCTGCACCCATGGATACAGAGGGCTGACTGTAAGGGACTTCAGCATCTGTGAATTTTTGTATCTGCAGAGGGTCCTAGAACCAATCCCCTGTGGATACTGAGGGATGACTGCACACATATATAAACATACATGCTTATGTATAAGTGAAATGAATGACAACAATGAAACGAGACGGAAGAGAGGAATCAGGATTATTTTGTTATTATAAGGTACTCACACTACCCATGAAGTGGTATAGTGTTATTTGAAAATGAACTTGGATTAATTGTAAATACATACTGCCAACTCCAGGGCAATCACTAAAAGAAATTAAAAAGTATAACTAATGTGTTAATAAAAGAGAGACAACTGAAGCATGTAAAATAATTAAAACCACAAAAGGCAGAAAAAAAGTGAAAGGCAAAAATAGCAACAAAGAACAAGGAACACATAGAAAACAGTAACAATTACGGTAGACATTAATTTAACTATATCAATAATCCTTTTGAACATCAATGGCCTAAATGCACCAATTATTTCAGAGTAGGTCAAGAAACAAGACCTAAGTATTAATCTACTTTAAATATAAAGACATAAATAGAATAAAAGAAAATTGATGGAGAAAGATATACTATGATAACAGTAACCAAAAGAAAGCAGGAGTAGCGATATTAATACTAATAATGTGTTAATTTCAGACAGAACAGACTTCAGACCAGGGAAAGTTATCAGGGATAAAAAAAGGCATTACATAATGATAAAAGAGTCAATTCTCCAAGAAGACATATCCATCCTTAATGCGTTTGCCTCTAACAACAGAGGATCAAAATGTATGGGGCAAAAACTGATAGAACTGCAAAAAGAAATAGATGAATCCAGTATTATAGCTAGGAGACTTCAACACCCCTCTATCAGAAATGGAAAGATTCAGCAAGCAGAACTTCAGTAAGGACATAGTTGAATTCAACAGTACCATCAATCAACTGGATATAATAAATATCTATAGACTACTTCATCCAACAACAGCAGAATGTATATTCTTCTCAAGCTCGCACAAAAAGTTCACGAAGAACACCAAGACACCAATGCCTGCTGTCCTACCACAAGGAAATTAAACTAGAAATCAATAACAGAAAGAAAGCTGGAACACCTCCCCCAACTATATGGAGATTAAACAAAATACGTCTAAATAACTTATGGGTTAAAGAAGAAATCTCATGAGAAATTGAACAATATTTTGAACTAAATGGATATGAAAACATAACATCAAATTTTGTGGGATGTAGTGAAAGCAGTGCTTAGAGGAATATTTATAGCAATGAAAACATACAGTAGAAAAGAAGAAAGATCTAAAATCAATCATCTAAGCTTCTACCTTAGGAAATTAGAAAAAGAAGAGCAAATTAAATCCAAAGTAAGCAGAAGAAAAGAAATAATAAGAATTAGAACAGAAATCTATGAAATTGAAAACAGGAAATCAATAGAGAAAATCAACAAAATCAAAAGCTGGTTCTTTGAAAAGATCAATAACATCAATAAGCCTCTAGCCAGGTGAACTAAGGAAAAGGAGAGGACTCAAATTACTAATAACATAAATGAAAGAGCGACATCACTATAGATCCTATGGACATTAAAAGGATAATAAAGGAACAATATGAACAACCCTATAGTGCTCGCTTTGGCAGCACATATACTAAAATTGGAACAACCCTATGGCTACAAATTTGATAACCTAGATGAAAATGGACCAATTCCTTGAAAGATACAATCTGCCAAAACTCACACAAGAAGAAACAGGCAATCTGAATAGGCCTATATCTATCAAAGAAATTGAATAATACATAATAACCTTCCAAAATAGAAAGCACCAGGCCCAGAATTCATGGGGAATTCGACAAAATGTTTAAGAAAGAAATTAAATAAATTATCTACAATATCTTTCAGAACATGGAACTAGAGAAAATACTTCCTAACTCATCCTATGAGGCCAGCATTACCCTAATAACAAAACAGACAAAGATATTACAAGAAAAAAAGTACCAATCAATATCTGTGATAAAATGCAAAAATCCTCAACAAAATATTAGCAAACTGAATGCAAAAAAGGAACCAAAGAATTATACAGCACCACCTAGTGGGATTTATCCCAGATATGCCAGGCTGCTTCATATTCAAAAATCAATTAATATAATCCATCACATCAACAGGCTAAAGAAGAAGAATCACATGATCATACTAATAGATACAGAAAAAGCATTTTATAAAATCCACCACCCATTCATGATAAAACCTCTCAGTAAACTAAGAATAGAGGGGAACTTCCTCAATTTGATAAAGGATATCTACAAAAACCTATAGTTAACATCATACATCATGGTGAGAAACTTGAAGCTTTCCCACGAAGATCAGAAGCAAGGCAAGGATATCTCCAATCACCACTGCTTTTCAATGTCATACTAGAAGTCCTAGCTAATGCAACAAGACAAGAAAAGGAAATAAAAAGAATACAGATTAGGAAGAAAGAAAGAAAGCCTTGTTGATGACATGAGAGCCTAAGTATAAAATCCAAAAGGATCAACAGAAACTCCTGAAACTAATAAGTGATTATAGCAGGGTTGCAGGATATAAGTTTCATACACAAAAGTCAATCACTTTCCTATATACCAGCAATGAACAAGTGGAATTTGAAATACTGTTTACAGTAGTACCCCCAAAATGAAATACTTAGGTATAAATCTAACAAAATACATATGAGATCTATATGAGGAAAACTACAAAATTCTGATGAGAGAAATCAAAGAACTAAGCAAACAGAGAGATAATCCATGTTCATGGATAGGAAGAATCAATACTGTCAACATGTCAGTTCTTCCCAACTTGGTCTATGGATTCAAGCAATCCCAATCAATATTCCAACAAGTTATTTTGAAGATATTAACAAGATTATAAAATTTATATGGAGAGGCAAAAGATCCAGAATATTGAAGAAGAACAAAGTTGGTGGACTGACACTACCCAACATCAGGACTTATTATAAGGCTACAATAATCAGGACAGTGTGGTATTAGTAAAAGAATAGACAAATAGATCAATGGAATAGAACAGAGAGCCCATAAATAGACCCATATAAATATAGTCAACTGATCTTTGGCAGAGGAGCAAAGGGAATACAATGGAACAAAGATAATCTTTTCAACAAAAAACGCAGGAACTGGACACCCGCTGGCAAAAAATAAATAAATAGGGCTTCCCTGGTGGCACAGTGGTTAAGAATCTGCCTGCCAACGCAGGGGACATGGGTTCAATCCCTGGTCTGGGAAGATCCCACATGCCATGGCGGAGCAACTAAGCCTGTGCACCACAACTACTGAGCCTGTGCTCTAGAGCCCATGAGCCACAACTACTGAGCCCACGTGCCACAACTACTTAAGCCCATGCGCCTAGGGCCCATGCGCCTAGGGCCCGTGCTCCACAACAAGAGTAGACCCCGCTCTCCGCAACTAGAGAAAGCCCGCACGCAGCAACGAAGACCCAACACGACCAAAAATAAATAAAATTTTAAAAAATAAAAAATAAAATTTTATATATATATATATATGAATCACAGACCTGAATGTAAAACACAAATCTATAAAACTTCTAGAAGATAGCATAGGAGAAAATGTAGATGACTTTGGGTTTGGTGATGACTTTTTACATGCAACACCAGAGGCATGCAGAGGCATGATCCATGAAAGAAATAATTGATAAACTGGATTTCATTAAAATAAAAAATTTCTTCTTTGCAAAAAATACTCTCAAGAGAATGAAGACAAGCCAGAGACTGGGAGAAAATATCTGTAAAAGACATCAGATAAAGGACTGTTATCCGATATATACTTAAAACTCAACAATAAGCAAATGAACAGCCCAATTTTTTTTTTTTTTTTTTTTTTTTTTTTTTTTTTTGCGATACGCGGGCCTCTCACTGTTGTGGCCTCTCCCGTTGCGGAGCACAGGCTCTGGACGCGCAGGCTCAGTGGCCATGGCTCACGGGCCCAGCCGCTCCGCGGCATGTGGGATCTTCCCAGACCGGGGCACGAACCCGTGTCCCCTGCATCGGCAGGCGGACTCTCAACCACTGTGCCACCAGGGAAGCCCGAACAGCCCAATTTTAAAAAGAGGTCAAAGACCTTAACAGACACCTCACCCAAGAAAATACACAGACGGCAAGTAAGCGTATGAAAAGCTACTCCACACCATATATCATCAGGAAAATGTAAATTAAAACAACAGTGAGATACCATTACATACCCATTTGGTCAAAATCCAAAACACTGACAACACCAAATTCTCACGAAGATGTGAAGCAACAGGAACTCTCATTCACTGCCGGTGGGAATGCAAAATGGTACAGTCACTTTGGAAGACACTTTGACAGTTTCCTACAAAATTAAACATACTCTTACCATATGATCCAGTGTTTGCATCCTTTGGTACTTATGCAAATTGAAAACTTACGTCCACACAAAAATTTGCACATGGATGTCTATAGCAGTTTTACTCATAACTGCCAAAACTTGATGCAACCAAGATAGCCTTCTGTAGATAAGTGGATAAATAAACTTGGTACACCCAGACAACAGAATATTATTCCATGCTAAAAAGAAATGAGCTGTCAAGCCATGAAAAGACATGGAAGAAACATAAATGCATATTACTAAGTGAAAAAAGCCAATCTGAAAAGGTTACATAATGTATGATTCCAACTGTATGATTCTGGAAAACGCACAACTATGGAAAAAGTAAAAAGATCAGTGGTAGCCACAGGTTAGGAGTGAAGATAGGGTGAATAATAGGTGGAGCACAGAGGATTTTTTAGTGCAATGAAACTACTCTCTCTCTCTCTCTATACACACACACACACACACACACACACACACACACACACACACACACACATATGGCAATGGATATATGACATTACACATTTGTTAAAACCCATAGAACGTACAACACGAAGAATGAACCCTAAGGTAAACTATGGACTCTGGGTGATACTGATGTGTTCCTGTAGGCTCATCAATTGCACCACTCTGTTGGGGGATGTTGATTATGTATATGTGGGGTTAGGGAGTATATGGAAACTCTCTGTACTTTCTACTCAATTTTGCTATGAATCTAAAAAAAAATCTATTTTTTTAAAAAAGGAATGGCTTTACAATAATTTTTTAAATAAAATAGGAACAGAGGTTTAAAAAAATTTTTTTAATCAGAATGGCCATCATCAAAAAGTCTACAAATAATAAATGCTGGGGAGGGTGTGGAGAAAAGGGAACCCTCCTACACTGCTGATGGGAATGTAAACTGGCGCAGCCACTATGGAAAACTAAAAATAGAGTTATCATATGATCCAGCAATCCCAATCCTGGGCATATATCCAGAAAAGACGAAAGCTAATTTGAAAAGATACATGCACCCCAATGTTCATAGCAGCACTACTTACAATAGCTAAGACATGGAAGCAACTGAACTGTCCATGGACAGATGAATGGATAAAGAAGATGTGGTGTATATATACAATGGAATACTACTCAGCCATAAAAAAGGATGAAATAATGCCATTTGCAGAACATGGATGGACCTAGAGATTATCATACTAAGTGAAGTAAGTCAGAGAAAGACAAATATTATGACATCACTTAAATGTGGAATCTAAAAAACAGTACAAATTAACTTATTTACAAAACAGGAACAGACTCACAGACATAGAAAACCAACTTATGGTTACCAAAGGGAAAGGAGGGAGAGGGATAAATTAGGAGTATGGAATTAACAGATACACACTACCATATATAAACTAGATAAACAACAAGGATTTACTGTAGAGCACAGGGAACTATATTCAATATCTTTAAATAACTTATAAGGAAAAGAATTTTTTTTTAAGATTACATATACAACCAAATCACTTTGCTGTACATCTGAAACTAACACAATATGGTAAATCAGCTATATTTCAATAAAAAAGTTTTTTAAAGAAAGAAAATTTCCCAGAACTTAGTGACATGTTTGTTTGAAAGAGCCCACTGTGTCTGGCATCATAGATGAAAACAAAGCTACACCAAGAAACATCACTGTAAAATTTGGGGCATGGGAACCAAGAAATTTTCCTACAGATTTCCAGAGAGTTAGAAAAGATCTGGATACAAAATGCCTTTGGACTTCTGAAGATACTGGAAGATAGGAGGCAATAGCACAGGTATTCAAAATTCTGAAGGAAAATTATTTCCTGCCTGAAATTCTGTGTTTATTTGGATGTGTTACCCACAAGAAAGAGGAAGACCTGGGATGCAAGGAATAGGAGAGCCACATAGGAAAGAAGAGAAGGGAATTCCCATGGCAGGATGACAGGAGTCCTCAGCATGACAGCTGTACAGAAGTTGTCAGATGGCAGCTGTCCATGTCCGAGCAGGTCAACAGGCTCCAGGGGAGATTTTCTTGGGAAGATGAAATTGTGAAAATAACTGATTTACCCAAATCTGTAAAAAGGACATTCATGTAAGTGGCTGAGAATTTAGGATTAAATCACAGAGGAACATAGAAAAATTAAGCAAATGGAAAAAATAAGACAATTATTAGGAAAAAAGTTTTGAGGGAAAATTAGTCTTAGTTAACTATATGTTTCAGCTGAGAATATATTAGCGTAATTATGTAAACAGTAAACAAAGCTTTTGGCCAACGCAAATTATGATCTACGCATATTGGTAGAATGAGAAAAAAGGAAAGATGCAGTGGAAGAAGGACAGCAAGGAGGAGAAGAATTAAATATTCATCGTAAACCACAGATACTGCCTACATTTGAAAATCGAGAAATCCAGAAACATGGAGGAGGTAAATACCAAAAGAAGCAGTTAAGGTCGTGGTTCCTCTGGAGAAGAGGCCAAGGGGGTAGAGGTGGGGAGCTGCCTGTCAACAACTGAAGGCTCTGAGATTTTATCCCACTTGCATGCTAACCAGTCAGCTTGCCACAGTTTCACGGAGGCTGGCAGAAGACACAAGACTCCTGCATCAGAGACAAAGAACAGATTGTTAGACACAGCACTAGTAGTATTATCTTTTATTTGGTTCCCTGAACCCCAGTTCTCACAGAGTGGTGCCAAGAGAGCCAGATGGTACCTGTACACACAGTGTAAGTACAGGAGAAGAAGCCTGAGCTGAGACAGCCTGAATTGCTAATAATGGACAGTAAGTCTGCCTGCCTTTTTTCTTCAGAGGAAGATGCTGTCTCTTCCAAGGTTGCTTGCTATGCAAACATGTCGAAAAAGACTGTAGGGAACAAAGTAGGGAAGTCAGTGCCTCACTCACAAGACGTGAAGACCAATGGAGGAATTCTCAAAAGTGATGTTTTTCTTAATAAACCTCCTCGAATTATTTGATTTTTTAAAAATTACATGCACGTATAACTTCCATAAAAATGAAAATTTACTTAGGAATTTTACATTATTAAAACAACTTGCCTGACACTCCTACTGATTGGGTATCTCTTCTTTCCAACGGAGAGCCAAAGTCGGAAAAATATTGGAAAAGGAAGTTTTCCAAAACTTCGCGCAGGGCGGGCTGGCCCCAATGAAGGGCGGTCCCAACCCCAGCTGTCCAATCTGTGCTGAGACCCAGGCGGTGAGGCCCGCGAGCCCGCCCTTCCCTGGCCTCGCATCGGGGAAGGCTCCTATACGCCCCGAGTGCCCGGTTCTGCACCTGCAAGACCCGGATGGGGCGGCCCAACGCCGTGGCTGGTGGAGAGATGCAAGCCACGTGTGTCAAGTGCCCGGAGCAGCACTTTTGTACTTGTGTTGATTGCAATGATCCGGGATGTGAACCAAGCCTCGATGAAAAAAAAAAAAAAAAAAAAAAAAGCATCATGGTCCAGCTGACTAGCCAGCGGGGGCTCGTTCGGGGCTGAGGGCCAGAGCGGGTGTCCAGAGCACAGCGCAGGAAGAGGGGTGGGCAGCTCTGCCGTGTCGCCGCAGGATCCCCGGCCCCGGGGGGGACGAACGCGACATCCCCTCGCTTGTGCGCACACGCGCCCTGGCCCTGCCGGGCGCTCGGACCGCTCGCTCCCGCCCTTGCAGCTCCCTCGCCCGGCCTCTGACCCACACAGACCCAGGCCCGGGGGCGGGCGTGGGCGCTTCTCCGAGAAGCGGGTCTGCACTCCTACCCCTCCCTCCCTCCCTCCCCGGCCGAAGCCTTCGGCCACAGAGTGAGCCTGGCCCGCGCGGATCCCGTTTATCAGCCCCATCTCCCATTACATAAGGCGGCGCCTATCTCCAGGGCATCGCCACAACCTCGGGCCTTCTCCCACGCGCGGGGGCGCACCTGCCCACCGCTCCCCGCTTGGTTTTGCTGGTCCTAGAGGTGGAGGGGGGCGTTCCACTCATCTTGACGCAGCCCACGGTGGTTCCCCACTCCTTCCACCAACACAGGGACCCCCACGGGAGATGCTACTGACCCTATTCTGCAGATAAGGAAACTGAGGTCACAGAAGCAGGCGGCGGCGCTCCGGGCACTGGGGAGCCACTAGGGGCAGGGCCCGGCTTCCAAGCGTTAGGGCCTGCAATTGTGCTGGGAAACTTGGGGCTGGGAGAGAAGACAGGGTGGGAATCACGTTACCAGTGAGAGGAGAGGGTGGGCAAGGCCGGCAGGCTTCTAAGCAGGGGCGACAGCCCCAGCGTCCCCTGGAGGACCCTTGTGAGGAGGCTGAGCCCCATTGTCATTGGACAGAGAGGTAGCCTGAGCAGACAGAGAGGGCCGAGAGGGGGAGGCACTGGCTTAGGGGAGGAAGTGGGTGAGGGAGACTTGACATCAGCACCCAAGAGGCAAATGCTGTGGCCTCAGTTGCATGGGTTTCTGGAGGACTTCTGGAAAAGCGGGGAAATGGCTACATGCCAGTGTCCCTGCAGGGGGCGGGCTGCCCACAGGGGACCCTGGAGTGGGGGCAGGCCCAGGAGTCACACTCCACAGCCTTCAATCTGCAAGGGAAACTTGAGGCCTCGGAGGGCAGAGGTGGTCGCCCCAGGTCTCAAGTGGCAGTGGGAACAGTTAGTCTCCAGGGCTAAGGCTGGGTCCACCTCTTGCCGGCCCCACCCACTGAGGGTCTCCCAGCAGGACGGACCCACACTGAAGGCTGGGTGGGGCACCCAGTGTCCAGGCTGCGCGTGCTGAGAGTTATCAGCAAAACAACTTCTCAAAGGAAAGATCCCAGGAGGATCCCTGAGTCTGATTGGATCTTTCAATAGAGACCTGGGAATCTGCGGGGCCAACAGGGAATCAGGTGGGCCAAAAGAAGTGAACTTCACTCTTCTCCTTTTATCCTGTTTGAATTTTGTACCCAGAGCAAGTATTGTTTTGGTAATGTAACACACCAGTTCATTGAAAAAAATAAAACCCCCAGATTCCCACATCTGATAGACTGTGGTCACAGCACTGTCTGCCCAGCATTTCTGGTGACCTAAAGGGATCTGAGGACAGGAGCTGGGTGGGCACCTAGGGTGGACCATGGGCAAAAGTGCTGGATTTCCAGCTGGCACGGTTGACACCAGGCTGCCCTCAGGGCCCTCTCACCTACCCCACCAGGAAGCTCCTCCAGATCTTGGAAACGGCCCCAGAACCCTCTCAGTAATAAGTCTATAAGAAATCAAATTCTTTCCTTTATGTGACGCTGGATTTTCCACAAAGTAAAATCAAGATGAGTAAAGATGTGGTTTGTAGATAGTGTCCGACAAAGCGGAGACCAGGGTGTGAGGCATCACCACTTGGGCCTATAAAAGCTGCCACAAGAGGCCAAGGCCACAAGATACTCAGCTTAGGCCAGCCTATGCGTCTGCTTCTCACTCTTCCTGTGGCTCTAGGCTCCATGGCGCTCTGGTTGACTGTGGTCATTGCTCTCACCTGCTTTGGTGGCCTCGCCTCCCTGGGCCCTGTGCCTCCCTCTACAGCCCTCAAGGAGCTCATTGAAGAGCTGGTCAATATCACCCAGAACCAGAAGGTGAGTGCCTGCTGGCCAGGCCCTGGCTACGGCAAGCTTTGCACAAGGCTTGTCCCTTACTGGCTGTGTTACTCAGTTTTTCTCTCTCAGCTCCAAGACCCTGTACAACGGGTCTCCCCTGCTGTGCAGAGCAGGAACTGAAGCTCAGGAACACTGAAGGTCCCAGGCCTGCCCCTGCTATATGGGGATGCCTGTGGGGCCTGATCCCTGTAGAGACTTGGCCTGGGCTGGCTGGGCAGGTCTGGGACCCTGCCAGCACTCAGCTCACTGTCCTCTGCTCCCTCAGGCACCTCTGTGCAATGGCAGCATGGTGTGGAGTGTCAACCTGACAGCCAACATGGTGAGGACCCCTGGGCACTGGGGGGAGGTGGCTGAGGCTGCAGCCCTCTGCTTGTCTTTTCTGAGCCTTGCTCACACGGCTGGCGGTTCCAGGCAGGCTTCAAGAGCCAATCTCTACCCCTCATCATCTGGGCTCCCCACCACCCAGACCCACCTCCACCAGGCCTCCCAGCCCCCTCCCTCCTGCAGACTCACTGAATGTGCTGCCTGACCCCCCGGCGTTTTCGTCCCCACAGTACTGTTCAGCCCTGGAAGCCCTGATCAACGTCTCCAACTGCAGTGCCATCCAAAGGACCCAGAGGATGCTGAGCGCACTCTGTCTTCACAAGCCCTCAGCTGGGGTAAGGCCCCCCTGCCCACCCCGACCCTGCACCCACTTCTGCCAGGCCTGGGCTCACCCTGGGAGCTTCAGGGGAAGCTGGCTGAGCATCTGAGGCATGTGTCCACAAAGGGGTGGGCCCACTGTGGAAGCAGGGACGTGCCTTTGGGATTTCCAAGTCGTGGCCTGAGGGCTCCTGACTCCTACCTGAGTTTCAGTTCCACATCTGTAAAATGTGGGTAATAACAGTACTCACCTCATGGGGGGTTTTGTGGGGATTGAACCAGCCGGTCCCTGGAAAGCCCCTGGTAGATGCTGATCGTCCTGGTTCTGGCGTTCCACTAACATGCTGGCCTCTTTGCCCTGCAGCAGGTTTCCAGCGAGCACATCCGAGACACCAAAATTGAAGTGGCCCACTTCTTAAAAGACCTGCTCAAACATTCAAGGAGCATTTTTCACTATGGAAAATTCAGCTGAAGCATGAAGAGCTAGCATTATTATTTGCAGAGGCAGACCCTGACCATCTAAGTTGCAGATTTATTTTTCTTTCAAATGTCAGAAATTTCTTGGGGAGACTGGAGGAGGGTTAGGGAGGGGGGTAAGGTTTCCTTAGCTTAGACCTGAGCCTGTGCTGCCTGCCTTGAGCCCAGCCAGTCCCACCTGCCCTGTGCCTTGGTGCCCGGGGCTCAGGCTGGTGGGCCTCCTCCATCTGGGGCTCCGAGCTGGGTGGACAAGGATGGACATTGCCCCACGTGACCTCCCCCTCCTCAGAACAAACTAGCGTTACAACGGGTGCCACCCTCGTCAGACAGCCAGTGGAAGAGCCACCTGCTTTACACCGGGGCAACTGAGGCAGACAGCAGCCCAGGCACATTTCTTCTTGGCCTTATTTATTATTGTGTGTTATTTAAACAAGTGTTTTTGTCTGTACTGGGGATAGGGAGGGACTGTTACTGCCAGAACTTGGAGCCAAGGGCCTGGAAACTTGGGGCTCCAGCACTAAAGCAGCGAGCATTAGGAATCCCTGGCAATAAGTACTGTGTGCAAACTTCTGCTACCTCACTGGGGTCCTGGGGCCGAGGCAGGGGACAGGTCAGAGGGCCAGAGTAGCCACTCTTGTCTGACGGCCAGCAGTCAGCCCTCAGCCAAGTAATTTATTGTTTTCCCTTGTATTTAAAGTTAAGTATTAAAATATGTTATCAAAGAGTTAATAATATATAGGAGAGCAGGCTAGAACACTGCATATGGTGTGGATTGTGGGGAGGGGTCATTGGATAAGTTGTTTCATTGACTTTGTCAAGCTGGAAGCCAGAAATAAAGATGGTGACAAGAGACCTGATGGTGTTTGCCTTTTATGTTGGCCTTTGGGGACGCGGGCCTGTGTTCTGAAGACTCTGAGGAGTGTTTGGGAGGCAGGGCAGTCGGAGGGGGGCCTAGGATGGAGTGGAGGGGGAGTGAAGTACAAGACCTGGGCTGAAAAAAAGCAAGTCAGTGCCTGGGGAGAGGGGACCTGGCCAGGAGGAGTTCCCCACCACCACCTGCAGGGAGGTGGAAGAAGCATGGGCCAGGGTGTCGGGGATCAAGGGAGGTGTCTGGAGCACGTAGAGACCTCAGAAGTGGTCTCATGAACACAGCCCTGGAGGAGTGGCCAGCCTATGTCTGGCACCACCCACACACCTGCTGGTGTCGCCCATATGAAGCTCAGGAAAGAGAAGGTGGCTTGCCCAAGGTCCCACAGCTGGTATGGAGCAAAGCCGGGATTTGAACCCCAAACTCACTCCAACTCCAAAGCTCACACACTTAACCACCTTGCCTCCCTCTGTCCAAATGCCATCTGGCCTGAATGCACGACCTTTGTAATACTGTCACCAGCCTGTGTGGGCACCTCCCCTGACGGGGAGCTCACTACTCGCTCTCTAGGTACAGCCCATTCAATGTCTGGACACCTCTCATCACAAGAGAGTGCACACTCGCCACCTCTGTGAACAAAGACGCACCAATGACTTGCGGCCCCTGGACCGTGGAGTGACTGCGGTGGAGAGCCAAGGTCACAGGGCCCTGATCAGACTGTTCCTTTCCAAGCAGGTGTTTTTGCTTCTCCTTCAGTCAAGGCCAGCACGTGGAGGGCAGAAAGCAGCAAGTCTCAGCAAGCCACAGCTAACGGGCACACCCATCAGCCACGGTTTACACTGTGAATATTCGGGTGGCGGGTCAGCAGAGACCAGCCTCAAATGCTGAGTGGGCGGCAGGCACCCTCCCTGGGGGAGCCCAGAGCCCTGTGGGAACACCTATAGCAATGCTCACAAGTCAGTGGAGGCAGCCACTCAGGAGCAGTGAGAGCTCATGCCGTGTGTGATTCAGGCAGCAGAGGTCATGGCAGGACCTGTCCAGGGTGCAGATGACTGCAGCAGACTGCTCCAGGGACCACTCTCAAATGGAGTGAACCCCTCATTTCCAGCCAGGCAGATGTGAGGGAAGAAGCCACAGTCAACTGTGCAGGGATCTGGGGATGCTCAGCCCAGGGAGGGAAGACCTGGGAGGAGGCACAGGAGCTGAGTGTCCCATGCGCTGTCCAGCGTGGGAAGTGATGGTCTCAGAACCTGTTAAGTCCCACTACATTTGCTGAGTACTGCCTGAGGCCTGCCCTGCACCAGCTGCCTGGGCTAGTGGTGACCAAGACACCACATGCACTCAAAGTTTAGCAGCAGAAAGAAGTCTTTAAACAGTGGGGGTCTGGAAAAGGGTGCTCTACCCTGGGAGGGTGGGTAGCTCAAATGTCAGGGGTGAGGGTAGGAGTGAGATCTCCGCTATCCTCCTCCATCCAGAGATTCGAGGATTTTAAGGTCAGAAGAATATTTATGGAAGATTGATTTTTCTTCTTCTTTAACACAAAACTTAGCTATCCATTCTCTGGTAACATCACCTTTGACCCATGTTCTCTCTGCCCAAGCAGGGCATTGGCCTGTCTGTCCAAAAGGAAGATGGAAAGGCTTCCGGTGAAATTCCCTGTGAATTTCTCAAGAACAAAGACTGGAATTGAGGTTGGCCTGGGCGAGGACCCCTTAGGATTGCCCAAGCCATAGTCAGGAGGGCCCTGCTGCTGGGGGCACAGTGCCGACAGTGCCACCTGGACCCCACCACTAGGGGTCTGCAGCGCACCACATCCTCAGCCACCCGCAGCTCCTTGCCTGCGCCTCCGCCTCACCCGAGCTGTCCCCAGAGAGGAGCCTGTGGTCACGAGGGCGTGTGCAGTGAGCCAGGGGGGCTGGGGGCCTTCCAGGGATGGCAGACCTCACAGAGCCACAGAACCAAGCCGCTGTTGCTGGCAGTGGGAAAGGGGGCCAGTCAGGAATGAGAGATAAGGAAGAGAGAGGAAAAAAAAGGTATGTGTCAGCTCTTGAGGCTGGGAACATCACCACCTGGGGACTGACCCTCCGGGTATATGCTGGAAGTCTTCTCTAGCCATGTGGTCTCACTTCTTTCATGCACAAGGCAAACCCCAAACAGGGCCCAGGGAGAAGGGGCGTCAGGAAGAGACAGAAGGCTTGGTGAGTGGGAGGGAGATGCTGGTCATGGGGCCCAGGGTGGGGAGCCTCTTGGCACACCAGGAACCCCAGGCCTAGGAGGTTTCACCGGAAGAGGGGCTGGGGCTCAAGTGAGAAGTGAGACACACACTCAGGTTTCCAGTGAACTTGGCGCCAAACACCTCTGTTTGCCACTCAGATGAGGTGTCAGAAAACACTCCGAGTCACCTCAGGGGTTTCTCTGAGGCTGGTCGTCTGAACTGCTCAGGACCCAGGAGGACAAGGGCCTGCATCTTGCTTCCTTGTGACCGAGCAGCTTGAAGGCTGGGGTTTATCGAATGCATCAGCTTATCGCTTTTTCATTACGATCAACGGGGCAGTGCCTTCTGCTTATGATCTTAATTTACCTGGTCAGTTTGAACAAACTCAAATCCTGCTCCTCCCTTGAGCTGACTCCCCTCTAAGGGAGTCTTAAAAGACCCAGACGAGTCTAGGCTGACCATGTCCAGATGGGGCAGCCTGGCCTGGGACACACAGGCCAGGCACCCAGCCTTTCCAGAGGTCCAAGCCGGTGTCAGAACTGGTGGCTGTATCACCCCTCCCACACACGTTGCCCACTCCTACCCTGAAAAATAAAAGTCACAAAGCCTCATTATCTTCACTCATTTCTCAGCTCCACCCAAAAGCAACAGAGCACAGGGTTTGCAACAAACTTTCCCAGATCAACTGATTTCTCAGCAGCAAGGGAGGGCCCCATGACGAAGCCATTTGAAATCCCAGAAGCGGTTTTCTACTTACGACCTCACTTTCTGTTGCGCTCTCTCCCTTCCCCTCCTGCGTGCCTTCTCTTGTGGAAAGTGATTCTCTCAAAGCGTTGTTCAGAAACACCCCCAGCCCACGTGCTGCCTGGGCAGATGCCGCTGTGTGGTCGCCAGTGACGCAGACGCCACAAGTAAATATAGCAACTCTCATCAGCTCCGCTCTCTGCATCACTTGGACAAGCGTGGGGCCCAAGGGCTCTTCCTGAAACCCACGAAGGTGGGAAGGGCCGAGCTGGCTGTGGCAACCCCTATAGACCCAAGCTGATGGCCTCTGGCGGACCAGAGGGGCCTAGGCCAGAAGGAGTCACCTCACTAGAAAAGCAGTTTCTCATTCATTGTCTTCTTTTTCTTCTAATCCCTGTCTTCCCACATTTTCTATGAATAATGAGCATACATTCATTTCCCACTGGGGGACAAAGACAAATTTAATTAAAAAAAATAAAGCAACAGAACATGGAATTGACGCCTGGTCCGTGAGGTAGGAGGGAGCTGATCAAGACTGGGGTTGGGAAGGGCCAGCAGCACATCTGGGAGGCACGAGCCCAGGACCCTTCATCTCAGGTCTAACTGCTCCCTGGGATCAGCTGTCTCAGGAGAGGAGGTGGGCCTTTGTAGGGGCCTGGGACACAGGAGGTCCTGTACTATTCCTCTCATGGGTTGGACCTCCTTGGGCCAATCAGATCCTGTGTTTCTGAAGAGAGAAGAAGACGTTCCATTCTTGGGGGTCTTTACCTTGCCTGACCTGCCTGGAGGTGGGGATAGGGGGATCAGAGGGGGAGGAGATGGGAGAGGGTGGGCCGCCAGCCCAGCTCTGAAGCTGAAGAGACATGGATGCCCTGTGGGTAGATGGACCGCTCCTGCAGACTCCTCAGCCAGCTTCCCTCTCTTCCAGGAGAAGAAGCTACTTTACCATCTGCTTGGCAAAGCCCGAGTCCACAGTCGTGCCTGTCTCAGCTCCCTCCTTCCCTTGTCCCCTCGTCTCCGTGTCGGCGGTCCTCCCTGCATCTATGCCCAGAATCCTATTCTCCCTGCCTTCTACAGGGGCTCGGGGCAAGGACTTCAGGGTCCAAACCACCCTGGCTTCAAGTCCCAGCTGTCCCCTTGACTTCCCCTGTTGTGACTCAGGGAGAGTCTCAGCTGCCCCTCTGTGAAATGGAGCTCCATGCATTCATGCAACAAGGATCTCCTGAGGCCTTCATTAGGTGCCAGACACTGTTCTGGGTGTTGGGGACACATGGTGAAAAAAACAAGATTACTTCTAGTGGGGGGACAGGATGCACAAACAAGAGAATGCAGGGTGTGCAGGGGGCGGTGAGCGCTGCGAAGGGCAACGGAGCAGTCAGGGGCAGGTAGAGGCTGCTGCCATGTTGTGATAGGAGGTCAGAGAAGTCCACCTGGTGAGATAGGATAGAACCAAGACCTGGATGAAATGGGAGGAGCAGGGAGAAAGCTGTTCACACAACAGAGGGAAACGTCCAGGAAGAGGGGACAGCGAGTGTCAAAGTCTTAGCAATAGCAAGCACTCGCGTGGCTGAGCAGAGGACGGGCAGGACTGGGCTTTGCTCCAGCTCTAGGTGTGATGCAGCGACACTGGCTGCTGTGTGAAGAGCAGACTGTGCAGACAAGGGTGGGGCGGAATGACTAGTCAGGAGGCTCCTGTGGAAACCCAGGTGGGAAATGACAGTGGACGTGGCAGTGGCGGGTGGGATGTGGTCAAATTCAGGAGATATCTGGGTCATCTACATAATATACACTTATTTGTATACGTTATTTACATCAACATTATACATGATATATAATCACTGTAAATATGTGTATATTATATAATACATAAATATAAATACTAAACATATATTTAATTTTTCTACCCATATAAGTCTTAGTAACTCCCAGGTATCCATTGCCCAACTTCAACAGTTAGCAACTCATCTCTGCCCCATCTGCCCTGCTTCCGAGCAGGGCTGCAGTCTGAAGGCAGAGGCTTTGGCGGCACATCGGGTGTGGGGCACGGGAGGTTTGCACCATGGTGTGAGCACCCTGAAGGATGGAGTTGCCATTTACAGAGCTGAGGAAGCCTGTGCTCAAGAATGTCCCATTTAAAAAATAACTATTGATCGTGTGTGGTCCCCCACTGCTCGCAACTAGCACCCCAACATAGCTGGCCTTCCGAAATGTATCTACACCAGTGTTTCCATTTCGTGAGCCTACTGCGCTCCAGAGGCCACCTCAGTGATGTCGCCGATTTTCTCCCATCGCTAAATCCAGCAGAAGCCCTTCTGCCCCTATCTCGCCTGACCCTGAGGAACATGTGATGCTGCTGACCACTCACTTGTCCTCGGAGGCTCATGCCTGGGCTCCCTCTCAGGCTCTTGGCTGCCTGCCTCCTCTCCTTCCTTCTGTGTTTCCAGTGCCGCAGTCATTTCCTGTTCCCTCTCTTCCCTCGCCCTCCCATCCAGGACCACACTGCTCCCTTGGCTTCCCCTCATCTTCTGTCTACAACACAGACCCTCCTCAGCTCAGAGCTGCAGGCGCCTCAGTTCATGCTCCACCCCCACCAACCTCCTTCCCTCCTCAAAGGTCATCTCTGTGAATGGCAGTTCCCCAAGCCACAAACCTGGGGTCCTCTTCCTCACCCCCATATTCAGCCAATTCTAAGTGCTATTAATAATAATGATGATGATGATAACAATGATAATGGTGAAAATGATAGTTGGCATTTATGGGCTTCCTACATGGCAGGCACACCAAACACTTTATATGTATTACCTCCGATCACCTTCCCACACCCCTATTATTAGCCTAATTTGACACAGAAGCCTGGACAGGGTCACCCTTTTCCCAGTCACCAAGAAAGTAAGTGGCAGAGCTGGGATTCAGAACCGCCAGGTCCCACTGACTCCAGGTCCCTCTACTGCTGCTAAGTAACACTAGACCCACAGCACTGACCGCCTTACCTTCCACACCAGCTCCCTCCTTCACAGGACGGCCGCAGTATTCTAACTGGTTCCCTTCCCAGGCCCACTGGCTTTCTTTGGTTCCTCGGGGAGCTCCCCCCTTTAGGCCTCCCACTGCTGCCCCCCTGCCCTAGCACTGACCCCCCCGCCAGTCCCCGACCTATTCCAATCTCTGCTAAGTATCACTCCCTTGGAGGAGTATTACTTTTTTCATGAAGAAGCCCACGAGGAGTCAGAAAGGGCTCTGCTGGGTGTTGTCTGGCTCAGCTGACAGAAGAGAAGCAGGGCTCAGGGAGTCTCTGACTGACCCAGCCAGGGCCCAGCAGTCTTCAACTTCCCTCTGCGCTTTAGTGCCGCCCCACCTGCTTTGCCATCCTGGCCCGTGACTCCCGCAGGCTGGGAGAGGCTCCTTCACCTCTGTCCTCATGTGGCTGGGTGCTGGCTGCCGTCCCCGACACGCAGGCCCCCACCTTCCTGGCCTCTGAACACCCAGCCACATGCACAGCTGCCATGGTGTCGCCCTGCAGGAAGGGTGGGGACCTTCTGGTCACTCCTGACAGTCTGGAGAGTTTATCCTTTTTTCCCTGGCCTCATCCAACCGTTGAAACAAAGCAAAAAAGAAGCTGTATTCTGCTTCTGAGCTATGGATCCCAAATTATATTCCTTTTCTAACTCACATCTTTGCCCCAGAACCCCAAGCCCAGGCTTTGGCCCTCAGCAAAGGCTCAAAAAACAACTGTTCAACACGTAGATAGCTTTTCTACTGCCTCCCACGCATGCTGGGATTCCGCTGACCCCTCCTCTCCAGCTCCACCTCAAACCTCAAGGCTTTGAGAGGTGTGCTCTGCACCGCAGACTCTTGTCCCATGTGCCTGCACTTGCAAGGCTACTCCCGTTTTAACTTGAACATTTCCTTAAAAAAGGACTATGAACCATTTTACTCCAAGTAATAGTTAATAGGGATTTGAAGTCTCTAGTTATCCTGGAAGGAAGGCTGCCCTTTCTTATTAATTCCCCCCCATTTGCATAGCGAAGAAAAAACTTACCCTAGCAAAAAACACAAATAATCCAATTTTAAAATGGGCAAAGAACTTGTATAGACATTTTTCCAAAGACGATATACAAATGGCCAACAAATTCATGAAAAAGAACTCAACATCACTAATCATCAGGGAAATGGAAATCAAAACCACAAAGAGATATCACCTCACACCTGTTAGAATAACTATCATCAAAAAGACAAGAATGTTGGCAAGGATGTGGAGAAAAGGGAACCCTCATGCACTGGTGGTGGGAATGTAAATTGGTGCAGCCACTGTGGAAAACAGTTACGGAGCTTCCTCAAAAAATTAAAAGATAGAACTACCATACAAACCAGCAATTTCACTTCCGGGAGTATACCCAAAGGAAACAAAACCACTAACTCAAAGAGATATCTGCACTCCCATGTTCATAGCAGCATTTTTACAATAGCCAAGATATGGAAACATCCTAAGTGTCCATCATGGATAAATGGATAAAAAACTTGTGGTATATGTGCAACGGAATATTATTCAGCCATAAAAAAGGAAATCCTGCCATTTGTGACAACGTAGAACCTGAAGTGAAAACTCAGACAGACAAATACTGTATAATCTCACATATGAATCTAAAAAAACAAAACTCATAGAAAAAGGGATCAGATTTGCAGTTACCAAAGGTGGGAGGTGGAAGGAGGGGGAACTGGATGAAGGCAGTCAAAAGGTACAAACTTCCAGTTGTAAATAAGAACTGGGGATGTAACATACAGCATGGTGACTGTAGCTAACACTGCATTGTGGTGTATTTGAAAGTTGTTGAGAGAGTAAATCCTAAGAGTTCTCATCACAAGGAAAAACATTGTTTTTTTTTTTTTTGTATCTATATGAGATGATGGATGTTAACTGAACTTATGGTAATCATTTCACGATATATAAGATAAATCATTATGCTGTACACCTTAAACATACAGTGCTGTATGTCAGTTATATCTCAATAAAACTGGGGGATAAAAGAAATAGCTATTAAAAAAAAAAAGAATTAACTTACCCAGAGAGGTCTGATCTTTGTCCTGGCTCTTGGGAGGTAACCTCCAAACCCCTTGAACGAAGAATTTGACAGGTCTTTGTCACCAGTTCCTGGGAGGTAGCCCCTAAATCCTTGGGATTTTCCAAGTTATAGGAGTATCTTTGCTATTTGTGGCAGGGCCTAATAGTTTATGCTAATGAGGCCACTCAAGGTGGACTGGTCACACCATTAAGCTGTTGTGATATCAGCCCGACCTCCACGGAGGGGGCTGGAGGATAAGGTCAATCGAGTGGCCAAGGATTCAGTCAGTTATGCCTACTGAATGACACCCCAGTAAAACTGGACACCAAAGCTCTGATGAGCTGTCCTGGTTGGCATGCTCTGTGTGTAGTCACACATCAAGGTGCTGCGGAAGCACTATGTTGTGACTCCAGGGAGAGAAGACAGAGGAGGCTTCGTGCCTGGGACCCTCCCAGACCTCACCCTCTGTGTGTCTTCTTTTGGCTGGGTCTGATTTGTATCCTTTTGCTGTAATAACACTATAACCTTAGGTATAGTGTTTCCCTGAGTTCCGTGAGTCATTCTAGCAAATTACTGAACCTGAGAGGATAGTGGGAACTCAAACTGGTAGCCAGTTGGCCAGAAGTGAAGGTGGACTGGGGACTCCCAAATTTTCAGCCAGTGTATAAAATGAGGGCAGTCTTGTGGAGGCTGTGCCCTTAACCTGGGAGGTTTGGCCCAACTCCACACAGTTGGTATCAGAAGTCACTGCACTGAGTCCGGCAAACCCCCTGCACAGTCCCAATGGAAGGATCCTAAATATGGTCCAAGGACCTTTTTTTTTTTTTTTGCGGTACGTGGGCCTCTCACTGTTGTGGCCTCTCCCGTTGCGGAGCACAGGCTCCGGACGCACAGGCTCAGCGGCCACGGCTCACGGGCCCAGCCGCTCTGCGGCATGCGGGATCTTCCCGGACCAGGGCATGAACCCACGTCCCCTGCATCGGCAGGTGGACTCTCAACCACTGCGCCACCAGGGAAGCCCACAAGGACCTATTTGATACAACTATCCAGATCCTTTCTTTCACGGAGTACAAATCACTGCAATAAGAGCCAAAACGCAGGAATGACCTTAGCAGTCATCTT